>NC_088677.1:3750000-4375000 GCF_950023065.1 Planococcus citri | reverse complement strand
ATGAATCTCAAATTTTGAGAACGAGATCAGCGAAACATCGAATAATAAAATTAATCCAAAATCGAAACCTCTGAAAAATAAATATCAAGTAGGTATATTCGATAAAAAAACACGTCGCAATTAAACACATCGCGACGCATCGCACACAAAAGGAGGAAATTCACACGAGAGAGCTCGATCAGCATGGTACTCGTATTGCAACAACGCTGGCTGGGGAATTAGACGAATCGAATCAATGCGGCAGTTGAAAATTATGAAAATATTTTAGCAATTTACAGCCTAAAGGGCGGAATGCTGCTACCGTTTCACCGCGAATATTGTATCTTTCCCAACAGTGCCGATGCCGGTGCCTTTTTGCGCATTTCGAAAACCAGCAACCAGCCTCATATAACAAAACTATTCGATAAGCGTGCATGCAGCACAAATCAACTATACGATATTAACTAATTTTATACGCCGCCGAGTCTAGTCGGTGGAAGGAGGGAGGGGGGAGGGGAGGATGAAAGAGCGAGCATTCGACCGATGTTCGGTTACACCGGCGAGCTTTTGTACACGAAAAATTAATCACATTATCGAAAGAGATAGAACTACGTGGAGAATAAAAGCCATCCCGGGGACGTAGTTTATTTAATTTTATCAAGGTGCGAATATACAGCGAGTCGTATTCGGCTTGTAAATGCGTCTAAATCTGTATAAAAATTTATTGAAACATAAATAACTTTTCGGTGTAGCGCAACGCGTTAAACTTCAACTGTTTCGAGTTTTATTTAATGAGATACAACGGGTAAAAAAAAAAAAAAACGCCGACGAAAAAATTCTTTTTTATCTCATTGAAAATGAAATTTCCTTCAAGATTCGTAAAATTACTGAAAAAAACACGAGAAACACTAAAAAAAAGAGAGGAAAAAAAAGAAAAGAGAAACTGTAATAAAACAACTAAGACGTAGTAATTCGAGATAGGAAGAAAGATGTACTTTGGCACGTTTTCTTTTCCTTTTTTTTTTTATTCTGACGCAATTTTTCCTTATTTAAAAAAAAAAATCTTACTTATTATTCAAAAATGCTTCGTAGAGTATCTCGCGATAAAATTTGATGAAAAAAATTCTACGAGAGGAAAATTTTTTCTCCAAAAATTATCGACCTGAAAGAATAACCCTATACTATAGGTAGTGAAACGGTACCCGAATGTGAACCATTTTTAAGAGGTGAGGTATATTTCATTTTCGTTAGCGAAATAGATTTAAAACGAGCGAGGAAAAAATAACGTGATATTGAGTCAAATACACGTTCGTAGGTATTACTGAAACTTATCTCGAGAGTGAAAAACATCAACAGAATACACGATAAATGGTATTTTAATGTTTGCGTTCAACCAATCACCCAATCATCCAACCAGCCAACCTTTTAACCTTTTCCCCTGCCCCTTTTTTTCCTCGTACAATAAAAAGCACCGAGATGGAAAAACTTATCGAAATATTCTCCAATGCGGTAGGCAGGCACAATCGAAATATTGTCAAAAATTAAATACGATGAAATATCAAATTCGATAAACCACGTTGGGAAAATTCTAGCTAGGTGGATGTTTATTGGCTGAAATTGGCGGATTATCGAGAGCATTTTATCGTCGACCTTTCATTATCCAGCTGTTGGAACTCAAATTTTGAGGAATTCGCCTGCCTACCTATTTTTTTTATGGAGGTAGAACTATTTGTAATTAATGGGAGCAATTATTGAGAGGCTGAAAAATCAATAAAGTGAATCGATATTCGCATTTAGGGTTCCCAAAAATCCAATAAATCATACTTATGTCGCAAAATTTCTCAAATTTTCAGAAAATTTGGAAGATCTATGGGGAGGGGAGTGTTGGAGGGGTCTAATCGAAAAAATAAGTTGATACGCTCTCAAAAACGTATAAAATAATATTTCACACGATATTTGACATTTTTTTTTTTTTTTTACATTTCGACCAAAAATTGAGGACCCTGTACCCTCCAAGGTTCTGTTCACTACCCCATTTGCAATTCAAAAAACACTTACGCGTTTAGCGTGAGAAGACCGACTTTTCTCTAAATAAAAATACTTTACGAACGAATTGATTCGCTTTTTTTGAAACACTTGTACAGCAATTGATCTGTTTACAGTTGAATAGAATCATTTACGAACGATTGGCGATTGAACAAATTGATTGATTTCTAGGTGAATCATTCGCGAACGAATTGACTCCTATAAGTGACTCCTTCGCGAACGAATTGATTCGTATCAGTGACTCATTCGCGAACGAATCGATTCGTACAATTGACTTGTTCGCGAACGAATCGATTTATTAACTCAATTTTAGATGAATCATTCGCGAACAAATTGAATAATTCTTAGTGACTCATCAATCATTTGCGATCAAATCGATTCGTACAAGTTACTCGTTTGCGAACGAATCGATTCATGTACTAAATTTTTGATGAATCATTCGCAAACAAATTGAATAATTTTTAGTGAATCATTTGCGAACGAAATGATTTGTATAAGTGACTCGTTCGCGAACGAATCGATTCGTATCAGTGACTCGTTCGCGAACGAATCGATTCGTACAAGTGACTCGTTCGAGAACGAATCGATTCATTTACTCAATTTTAGATGAATCATTCGCAAACACATTGAATAATTTTTAGTGAATCATCAATCATTCGCGATCGAATTGATTCGTATAAGTGACTCGTTCGCGAACGAATCGATTCATTTACTCAACTTTTGATGAATCATTCGCGAGCAAATTGATTAATTTTTAGTGAATCATTTGCGATCGAATTGATTCGTATAAGTGACTCGTTCGCGAACAAATCGATTCATTTGCTCAAGTTTCGATGAATCATTCGCGAACGAATCGATTCATTTACTAAATTTTTGATGAATCATTCGCGAACAAATTGAATAATTTTTAGTAAATCATTTGCGAACGAAATGATTTGTATAAGTGACTCGTTCGCGAACGACTCGATTCATATCAGTGACTCGTTAGCGAACGAATCGATTCATTTACTCAAGTTTTGATGAATCATTGGCGAACGAATTGATTCGTATCAGTGACTCGTTCGCGAACGAATCGATTCATTTACTCAAGTTTTGAGGAATCATTGGGGAACGAATCGATTTGTACACGTGACTCGTTCGCGAAGAAATCGATTCATTTACTCAATTTTTGATGAATCATTCGCGAACAAATTGAATAATAATTTAGTGAATCATGTGGGAACGAAATGATTTGTATAAGTGACTCGTTCGCGAACGAATCGATTCATATCAGTGACTCGTTCGTGAACGAATCGATTCGTATCAGTGACTCGTTCGCGAACGAATTGAATCATTTACTCAAGTTTTGATGAATCATTCGCGAACAAATCGATTCGTATCAGTGAGTCATTCGCGAACAAATGGATTTGTATTAGTGACTCGTTTGCGAACGAATCGATTTATTTACTAAATTTTTGATGAATCATTCGCGAACAAATTGAATTATTTTTAGTGAATCATTCGCGGACGAATTGATTCGTATAAGTGACTCGTTCACGAACGAATCGATTCATTCACTCAATTTTTGGTGAATCATTCACGAACGAATTGAATTATTTTTTCTGAATCATTCGCGAACGAATTGATTTGTACCTATAAGTGACTCGTTCACGAACGAATCGATTCATTTACACAATTTTTGTTGAATCATTCTCGAAGGAATAGAATAATTTTTAGTGAATCATTCACGAGTAAATTGAATTAATTTTTGTGAATCATTCGCGAACGAATTGATTCGTATAAGTGACTCGTTCGTGAACAAATCGATTCATTTACTCAAGTTTTGATGAATCATTCGCGAACGAAATGATTCGTATAAGTTGCTCGTTCGCGAACGAATCGATTAGTATCAGTGACTCATTCGCGAACGAATGGATTTGTATTAGTGACTCGTTTGCGAACGAATCGATTTATTTACTAAATTTTTGATGAATCATTCGCGATCAAATTGAATTATTTTTAGTGAATCATTCGCGGACGAATTGATCCGTCTAAGTGACTCGTTCACGAACGAATCGAATCATTCACTCAATTTTTGGTGAATCATTCACGAACGAATTGAATAATTTTTAGTGAATCATGTGGGAACGAAATGATTTGTATAAGTGACTAGTTCGCGAACGAATCGATTCATATCAGTGACTCGTTCGTGAACGAATCGATTCGTATCAGTGACTCGTTCGCGAACAAATCGATTCATTTACTGAAGTTTTGATGAATCATTCGGGAACGAATTGATTCGTATAAGTGACTCGTTCGCGAACGAATTGATTCATTTACTCAAGTTTTGATGAATCATTCGGGAACGAATTGATTCGTATAAGTGACTCGTTCGTGAACGAATCGATTCGTATCAGTGACTCGTTCGCGAACGAATTGATTCGTATAAGTGACTCGTTTGCGAACGAATCGATTTATTTACTAAATTTTTGATGAATCATTCGCGAACAAATTGAATTATTTTTAGTGAATCATTCGCGGACAAATTGATTCGTATAAGTGACTCGTTCACGAACGAATCGATTCATTCACTCAATTTTTGGTGAATCATTCACGAACGAATTGAATTGTTTTTTGTGAATTATTCGCCAACGAATTGATTCATAAGTAATGAATCATTCGCGAACGAATCGATTTATATGATTGATTGTTGGTAAATCATTCACGAACGAATTTATCAATTGTTAGTAATTCATTTGCGAACGACTCGATTTATTCAATTTATTTTTGGTGAATTGTTCACGAACGAATTGACGAGTCTATTAATCAATTGTCAATGAATCATTCGCGAACGAATGCTCTCACTCTCTCTTGTCATGAGAATAATTTTCAAATTTTTGAGAAAACATTTTGCAAACATTTTAAATTTTACAAACACCGAGACAACTTTTCAACAAGGTTTGGTAGACATTTTTTCTGGCAAGTATTCTACGTCTATTTATAGAATTGGATAAAAGAACAGTGAGCAGTGAACACGTTGCCTGAAACTGATGAATTAGACGTACGTCGTCGTCGTGGTTCCTTGTCCTTTACAGGACATTGGAAATCGCATTTTTGTGGTACCCTTACAGGGTGAGGCGAATGCCTATTGCCACTGCGATTATTCTGGGGAATCGACGTTGTTTCGAGCTTCCACTAGTAGTTTCCCGTTGCTTTCTAGTGACATCTACACAAGCACCTTGGAGCTAGCCGGGTAGTTTAGAGACCCTGAGCTCCTCAGTGTTGACCTCTATAGACGCTCGAACCAGTTTCAGCTTTTTGATTCTGCTAACAGATGGCGTGCATTATCTGTTAGCTCGGCTAAACTGGCAGTCCCCCGGTACTTGGCGTGTAATGTTGATAATTGCACGAAAGATTTTTAATTACACGCACAAGCTTGCCTCTGTAGCTGGGTTTGAACCGGGTACCTCGTGAACAGAGGTCGTAAAGCTTTCTATATAGTAAACACTCGAAATGGCAGCAATCTGACCGAACTCGATTAAAAGTAAAAACCTCAAAGAGGTGGAATTTTTTTTTCTGGGTTTCACGTTCACCAACAACCACCAAGACGAATAAGAACGCGAAACTCGGTATCAGTATTCGAATCGATTAGCGCGTTTAAAAATAATTACACGTTGAATGAGACTTTTTATCGGATTCATTGAGATTTCGAGCCAGCACAAGGGTATCGTTAAATTAACCCGCAACGTATACTATAAGTAATTCCTTTATTCGTTATCTGCACACGAGTTTCGTGCTGTATATACTTTTGTTAAAGAGCCTGGCATTTCTCTTGGCAGTTCGCCTTCCATCGCGTACCCCTCTATCATTATTTTTTTCCATCTCGCCGAGATTTTTGCCACTGCTGAAGAAATTTATCGTTATTTATAACGAAAAATAAAATTAAAATTATCTAGAATTGTTGTTGCCCCATAGAAAACGCCTTGTATAAGAATGAAATTAAACTCGTTTGTGTCTTTTAATTCGTAATGGCAACGTAAATAAATTATTAGAGCTGAACTTTTAGCAAATTAATGAACTTTTAAAGTAGTGAGAACTCTAACGCTTGCTTTAAAAGTTTCGTATAGTCGTAGACGTGAATTTGAAGCGAACTTCCACTTCGCAAAGGGCAAATTTTCGTTAAATTTGCGCTTCTTCTTAATGGCGAAAATATATTTCTGATTCTTTTCACCTCTCGTCACACCTCGTTCCCCTCCCCTCACCCTGCTGATGTAGTCGTGTCGTATGCCCTCTTGGCGCAAATCTATGTTAATGGTTTTGTTGTTTTCGAGCATTCGTCCTCCTCCTTTCCTCATGAGCTGAAAAATTACTCGATTATTGATTGACGATGAGATGTGGATAGACTTTCAAATGAACTGGATACCCGCGTACCTACTGTGTAATTAATGCCGCAAAATTTTTGGCATCGTTTACCTACTACTACGTATATACGAGTATAGAAGGCAAATTGCGACTTTTATCGATTTTTGTTACCTTGTGTAGTTAGTCCGTTTCATTTTTCTTCTTCCTTCCTTTCTTTTTTTTTTCATTTTTCCTGTTGTACTCGTGCTATCTATACAGCTATGTAGTTACAATGGCTCGACCTAATACGAGTATTATTATTACACGTCAAAATTTTCCTCGTTGTCGATTTAATAGAAGCGAAAACGTTGATAGAGAATTATTGTTTGATATTTTCAAGATTCATTACGTAATTACCTCCCCTTTACCCTTTCAATATTTCGCAGTGTTTTTCTATCTGACTGAAGCAATAAATCAGAACGCTGGAATATCTTCTCGTGGGAAAATATTCGAATAATGAGAATGATCGGAAAAAATTTTAAAAATAATCAAATTGTATAAATACAGAGAAAATATCGAAGAGAAGAACAGAGGACAAATTTTTGGATTTGGGTCGATGGAGGAGGCATAGAAGTAATGGAACAGGACTGATAATACATGTTGGATGGGAATTTTAAAACTTGACTTCAGATAAATCGAATTTCAATATTTATCTATTTCAATATTCTGTTCAACATTTTATTACCTGAAATCAAAAATTTTTAAATCGATTTTTGAAAAATTCACTTGTTAACTGAAAATATTGACCAATGAATCTAGAATTTGAAAAATTGACATTGGCCTGAGGATTCTTTTATGTTGACTTGCCAGGTACATCCTTTTCCTTTCATAATTTCTAATTAGCTTAAAGCCTCTCGAAAGATTTCAGTTTTATTTATAAAGGGAAAAATTTTCCGATGACTGAGGTCTCATCAAACTTCGATAAGGCCAATTCTCTCGATTTTGGTGTTTTGGATTCCCCCCCCCCCCAAAAACGCTCTTAAGTGTTCGGTTGGGATTTCCTGAAATGGCAGATTCTAGAGTGAGGTAGCTTAAAAATGAATGGAAATCAAATCATCATCCATATCAATGGCAAGTTTTCAAAAACACATGAAGAAATACATATTTAACATCGCTAGAAAATTCCCTGCTGCCTTAGATCTATACGTATTAAAAATGTTGTACCTAGTTCGATTTTGAGGAATCAATGATAGAGGAGTTGGGGGAAAATTTGGGTAAATTTAACAGAAAAACTACTTAACTTACGAGTATTTTCAAAATGAAACACATTTTTTTACCGATGGATTTTCAAAAAGTGTATAAAAATCCAATTCTTATAGGTGGATGAAAGAGAGGGAGAGGATCTGAAGACCCCAAATCCACAAAAGGGACACCTAAAGTACTCTTTACATATTCACGTCAAATTGCAGCAATTCCATCGGTGAGAGAAGGGAGAAGAAGGCTTCAGTAATGAGATAGAAACAAAGTGCATTTTTTGAATTTGGTGAATTTTTAAAAATCAAAAAAATGCCAAAAATTGAAAAAAAAAAACAAAATCTTAACAAATTGACCTAGAAATCTGAAATTTGGGATATGCCCTGTTTTCGATGTGACAAATCTATTGGAAGCAGTTTCAAACCGTTTTCAGCAGTTCTACAGAACTGCTCAAAAATTCTGGAGCCTCCAGCAGATTTTTGGAACTTAAATTTCCACAAAATTTCATCAAATGCAGTGAAGTCGACCGCAGGTAGATTTCAAGTCGTTTCGAAGCCTTCATCGACTTTTTGGAAATTGCTGGATCCTCCAGCAGATTTTTTAATGCTCAAAATGTCCATAAAATTTTACCAATTAGAGCTGAAAATCTAAAATTTACTCTGCATTCCAACTTCAACACGCTATCAAGTCGACTGCAAGTGGGTTCAATTCATTTTGGAGCCTCCAGCAACGTTTTTAAAATTCTGGAGCCTCCAGTAGATTTTTTAAACTTGAAATTTCCACAAAATTTAATCAAATGCAGTGAAGTCTGCTGCAAGTAGATTTCACGTCGTTTCGAAGCCTCCATCGACTTTTTGGAAATTACTGGAGCCTCCAGTAGATTTTTGGAACTTGAAATTTCCACAAAATTTCATCAAATGCAGTGAAGTCGACCGCAGATAGATTTCAAGTCGTGTCGAAGCCTCCATCGACTTTGTGAAAATTGCTGGAGCCTCCAGCAGATTTTTTAATGCTCAAAATGTCCATAAAATTTTACGAATTAGACCTGAAAATCCAAAATTTACTCTGCATTTCTACTTCAACACGCTATCAAGTCGACTGCAAGTGGGCTCAAGTCGTTTTGGAGCCTCCAGCAACGTTTTGAAAATTCTGGAGCCTCCAGTAGATTTTTTAAACTTGAAACTTCCACAAAATTTAATCAAATGCAGTGAAGTCTGCTGCAAGTAGATCTCAAGTCGTTTCGAAGCCTCCAGCGGCCCTTTGGAAATTCTTGGAGCCTCCAGTAGATTTTTGAAACTAAAAATGTTCACAATATTTCATCAAATTAAGTTGAAAAGCCGCAATACATTTTGAAATCCGTCAACTGCAGGTACATATCGAATCGTTTTGGAGCCTCCAGAGACTTTTTGGAATTTCTGAATTCATCACCAGTTTAAATTTCAAATGCTGAAGTGCATTTTTCGATTTTTGGTGAATTTTTAAAAATCCAAAATTGAGGGAAAAATCAAAATGTTACCAAAAATTGACCTAGAAAAATGAAATTTGAGGTACACCCTATTTTTGATTTACCAAATCAATTGGAAACGGTTTCAAAACCGTTTCGAGCAGTTCATGGAGCCTCCAGCATATTTTTGGAACTTGAAATTTCCACAAAATTTAATCAAAATTACGTTGGAAATCCAAAATTCATGCTACACTCCAACTTAAGCAAGCTATCAAGTCGACCGCTAGTAGGTTTGAGTCATTTTGAAGCCTCCGGAGCCTCCAGTAGATTTTTTAAACTTGAAATTTCCACAAAATTTAATCAAATGCAGTGAAGTCTACTGCAAGTAGATTTCACGTCGTTTCGGATCCTCCAGCAACCTTTTGGAAATTATTGGAGCCTCCAGCAGATTTTTGGAACTTGAAATTTTCACAAAATTTCCTCAAATGAAAATGGGAATTCGAAATTCACGTTATACTCCAATTTAAACACGTTATTAGGTCGTCTGCTGATGAGTTTAAGTCGGTTTGGAGCCTCCAACGACTCTTTGGAAATTCTTGGAGCCTCTAGTAGATTTTTCAAATCTCGACATTTCCATACAATTTTATCAAAAGGAGTTGACAATCCAAAATTCACACTGCACTCCAATTTTAACACGTTTTCAAGTCAATTACAAGTGAGTTGAAGTCATTTTGGAATTTCCAGTGATTTATTGGAAATTTTGACAGCCTCCAGTAGATTTTTGAAAAATGAAATTTCAAAAAATTTCACCCAATGAAGTTGGAGATCCGGAATTTACGATGCACTCAAATTTAAACACGCCATGAAGTCAACTTCAGGTAGATTTCAAGTCGTTTTGTTACCAAACTTGTGAATCCAAAATTTACTCTTCACTCCAATTTCAACACGCTATCAAGTCGACTGCAAGTGAAGCATACGTTTCCAAAACGCACTAACATAAGTCCAAAAAAATATTGATAAGAAATTCCTGGTACTTAGTACAATTTGGAAACGTAGAAATGGCCCAAATTGGCTGATTTTTTGATATTTTGTAGCCAAGACCCTTGGACATAAAATATCAAAAAATCAGTCATTTTGGGCCGCAACTTTATTCTAGATGGCCTTGCAACCTCAGAATCTTTGAAAATGGACTTGGTGCGTTTTGGAATCGTATGCTTCAAGTAGATTTCAGGTCATTTTGGAGCCTCCAGCGATTTGTTGCAAATTCTTAGAGCTTCTAGCAGATTTTTAAACTTTAAATTTCCATAAAATTTTATTTTGATGAGATTTTATGGAAATTTTAAGTTTCAACAATCTGCTGAATGCTCCAAAACTGCTTAAAATGGCTTGAAACCATTTTCAATCGATTTGGCAGGTCGAACATTGGGAATATCGCAAGTTGAAAATTTGAAAATCGCTTATTTTTGGAAAGATTCCAGTTTTGAAAATTTTGTGCTTCTCCAATATTTTGCATTTATCGAGCCAGAACATCGAAATATACAAATTCTGAAACTAGATAAATATTTTGGAACACAAAAGTAACAATTTTTCAGTTATTATTGAAAATTTCAAAAAAACAAAAAAAATCCATAAGTTTTTGGATATTTTTCTTGAAGTTTTGGAATTGTCAATAATGATCCAAAAATTGGCACAACGACTCCGTTCCAAAATATTTCCCCAGTTTCAGACATTTTCCCTTTCGGTGTTTCAGAATGATTAATGCGAAATGTTCTAGAAGAAAAATTTTCAAAAGATGAATGAACAGGTTGAGTGGCGACAGGAGTGAATAAAACACGATTTTTTTCGAAAATGCTGTCTTTTCGATGAGAGCCCATTTCTCTCCTCCAAGGACAACTCCGGAGCTAAAATGTTTTCTGAGTGATTTTCCACTCCCAGTGAAGGTTTTTGCTGACTTTGGTCAAAATGTACTGCCTTTTTTTGGGGGGGGGGGTAATCCACCCTAACCCACATTACTCTTTCCTCGAGACTTAAATTAAATTACGAGATACTTTTAATAAGAAAATTTAAGAAATTGCACCAAAAGATAAGAAAAAAGTTGAAAACATTTCGAATACATTTTTAATAGATTATAAAGTGAACAATATTCTCATCTCGTCCTGAATTTTTAAAATACGAGTAGATTGGCTATTTTAACAGGATTATTATAAACCAATTAAATTTTGTTTTTGTTTTTGTTTCAGGTGAGTACCGAATTTTTGCCAAATTAATTACCTAATGTACCTATAAACGTACAGAAAAATAGATCAGATGGGTAAGTGATGTATTATTGCTGCAGGTGCATGTAAATTAAAATTCATAATTTCACACCTGTTTCTTAGCAAGAAGTTGGACCCAACTAAAAGTTTTTTCTCATTTTATAATTATTTAAAAAAATTGATCGATTCGTATCAAGGTTAAAGTAGATGAAAAAAACACGAAACATTTTACAAGGATGACGAGATGAAAATCAAATCGAGTAAGCTACGATTTCAGTGTTAATCTTTCATCAATATAAGTTTTTCGTACTTGTTACATCACTTCCGTATTGTGCTAAACCATCATCAGCATCCTGATCACTTCCTTCATTTCGGTAGCACAAAAGCACCATGAGGCCAATTTTACTTACCTACTTTGTCGAACGTAATAAACCATACGTTATGGTAGACGATAAAGAAATGATTTTCGATTTTATTACCTCGGAAACGATGTATTTAAAACCGAGTCAACGCCCAAATTGGCCCTTTCAGGTGATAAATTTGCACGTAGGTATAAAATTGAAAATAAAATTATTTTAAAGCTCGTCAACTAATACGAAAGTGTTTACGAGTATTTTTTTCGTGAAACGAATCCGAATAAGGTAAAAAAAAAACAGAATTGCGAACGAAATCGTTCTTAGATGGTCGTTTTATATACGCCATGATTACAGGCGATATTGAGAGCACTGAGCACACACACAGTGTGTGAAGGGAAATGGGAAAAAACCTAACGATGAGAGCCGGAAAAGGTCTAAAAAAAAGTATAGAAAATAACATCCGAACCTTTCTCTTATACATTTACATCGCTTCGGTACCTACACCAACCAACACGTACGAAGTGGAGTAGATATGTACAATATTTATAAAGTTTATCGCCGACAACACGTTGCAAATTTTCGACTAGATAAAAAACCCCGCTCCGAAAGCTCATTGTCGTCGTGTAGTATTCCAATTTAGCTACCTAACCCAACCTAACCCGACGAATGGAAAAATCTAACTGCTGTTTGGATTTAGATAAGTTTTTAAACGAACGATGAATTTAATAAAATGCTTATTACGTGTATACGTGAGAAGCTAACGTAGGTATAAAGCTGGGAGAGAGAGAGCTTTCGTACATAAAAATGATGCGAATTACTTTCTCGTAGCGTTTAAAAAATGTACGCGGGTTTAATCGTCTTTTTGCCAAGTTCGATAAATGAAGATTGAGGGGAGGGGGGAGAGAAGAGGGACATAGAGAAGCAATAAGAAATTTTTTCCATCTATTGAAATTGAGCCAATTTTTTCTAGACAAATTATATGCCTACTGTGCCTTGACCTTTAAATGGCTGAAAGAAGTTCAAAAAATAGATTTTAAAAATTTTCATAATATGAGAAGTTGAGATTAGTAATAAATTATAATTATTGTGATATTTGAAGAAAAAATAAATTTGATGAGTCAGCACTGTCTTTTGAAATTGAGGATTTCTCAGAAATTTTATTACAAAATTTCAACTTTTGAAAATTTTCTCCGTTATTTTCTCATCAATTATTTCACAGGGTCCAAGTTTTATTGATTATAAAAAAATTTCAAAAACTCGAGTTCATTATCAATTTTTTTCTGAATCTCAATTTTTCCAAAATTTTTTTTTTTTGAAATCAAAAACCACTGCAACATCGGATCCAGCTTCATTTTGACTTTGTCATGATGTATTTTTCGATTCGATCGCAGTTTCAGACCATTCTGGAGCCTCCAGCGTGATTTTCAATTTCTCCAGAATTATAAATTTGCTCTAGAAAGCGTAAATATCGACTTCGGTAGCTGAAAATTGAATTGTGCTTTACACTCGGCCTGTCTAACGAGCTTATCCATTTTGAGCCGGTTTCAATTAAAGCGGACACCTCAAGAGAGTTTTTTTTGACCAGATTTTTAAGAATAATAGAAATTGACAAAAAATCAAAAAAATTTTCTGTTTGGGAAGAAATTTTCAAAATCTGCACGAATCGGTATATCTAGTCCAGAACCAGCCCCCCCACCGAGTCCAAACCTCGCTGTTTCAAGCTATTCTGGAGCCTCCAGCGTGATTTTCCATTTCTCCAGAATTTTGAATTCGCTCCATAAGGTGTAAAATATCACCTTCAGTAGGGTGGTTCAAAAAACAATAGAAAAAATTTTATGTTTTAATTTTTTGAGCTTACCCCCTAGAAGTGTTCCATTTGGTCTGAAAACACTTGACAAAAAATTTCAGGTCAAAAAAATAATATTTAGAGGTCGCGCATGAGAGTTGAATGTTGAAAAGGTATGAGCGCGTTGAGCGAAAACTTCCCACGGTTGCGCGCCGGGGATCGCAGCGTTGCGTTCCCTCGTTGGATCGAAGCAAATTTCAACACGTTATCCCCTCTACAATGCATGATAAGTAAGTCTAGTCCTTCGTGGGCTTTTTAAGATGTTATTAATGATGAGTCAATGACAATATTTTTCTATTCCGAAAATCACTGAAGGTGAAAATACATACAAAAGATTTGAAAAGTAAAGAAAAAAGTACAAGTATGAATTTGAGGTTGTATGTATTATTCTATCCAAATTCAACTTGGAAACCAAAGGGAAAAAATTATGGGATAAATTTACGTTGAAATATGAATATTTTATTAGATTCAGCAGTACAAGTTGATGTTTTATCAACTAGGCCTACCTATTATCAATTTAAGAGCTATTACTTAGTAAAAATGGAATTTTTTGATTTCGAAGTTCCATAATTTGGGTTCAAATAAATTCTACAGCCGAAAAATTATAATCAATACTTTGGAATAGTTGTTTTAAAACCCCCCAAAAAATTGGTATCATTTAATAAGTTGTAGTGGGGATGCCACTCTCAGTACAGTTGAGTAGAATCAACCCCGTCGAGCTTCGTTGCGTTTCCCACGGCGCATTCGTGGGAAGTATTGTGCTTGCGCGCGCTCGTAGCTCTCAACATTCAACACTCGTGCGCGACCTCTAAATATTATTATTTTTCAACTAAATTTTTATGGTGACATTTTTTCATCAAAAGAAACAAAATTAGGAGGTAACACCTTAAGATTTCAAAAAAAATGTTACATGAACCACCCTAACCTTCAGCCGTTAAAGATCGTTACTTTGTACGTATTTTTTTTTTTTTTAAAGCATAAATCACTGAAAAAGGTTAGTTATGAATTTTCAACGTTCGCCAAAAATTGAAAAATGTATTTGGGCATCTGAAATTCTGGTTACAGGGGTTTTAGACCATGCTTTATCCAAAAATCGTGGTCTCGTTCAAATCAGAAGGCAGACACTTCGAAAGATTTCCCCTGTCAGTACAATTTTTTAATTTTCAAAAGTCAGGATCTCGCATAAATGTAATCCAAATGTGAATAAGCTATAGTTAAATGGATCAAGAATAAGGCACAACTTGACTTTTAGCTACCCAAGTCAATTTCTACGCCTTTTGGAAAAATTTTAAAATTCTGAAGAAATGAAAAATTGCGTGGAAGGCTCCAGAATGGCTCAAAATAGTGTCACTCGAATTAGTTGGAGTGATTTTAGAGGAGACAAAGCCATTAGTACAAATTTCAAAAATTTCTCTGCAAACAGACACAACTTTTTGAATTTTTTGAAAAAGATAATTATTCTGGTTTAAAAAACGCATTCAAATCGTGCCAATGAGATTGAGAATAGGACACAGCTCAATTTTTAGCTGCCCAAGTTAATTTCCACCTCTTCTGGAAGAATTTTAAGATTCTGGGGAAATCGAAAATCGCGCTGATGGCTTTAGAATGGCTTGAGAAAGTTAAATTTGAAATGGGGGAGGAGGGGGGTTGGTTTTAGACGAAACCATTTGTACAAATATCCAAAATTTCCCTACAAACAGAAAAATTTGAATTTTTTGAATAATTCAAAAAAATATATATACATATACCGGTTTAAAAACCACACTCGAAGTTTTCCTCCAGAGATCGGGCCAGGGTCAGGTTGAGAATAGGCCAAAACTCCATTTTTATCTGCTCGAAGTTGATTTTCACTTCTTCTTTAAAAATTTTAAAATTTTGAGGAAATTGAAAATCGCACTGGAAGTTTTAAAATGGCTAAATATGTTGAAAATTGGTTCGGGCAAGTAGATAATTTCAGGACAAATTTTCGTAACGAAGATACATATGTGTCAAGAGGAGGATGGGGGGGGGGGAGACCGATTTTCCCAACTTTTTTTGTCAAATTTTCTCAACTTTTTACCCCAGATCCAGCTGCTTCAGTATTTTCATACTAATAATTAGACAGATGTGGTTTGAACAAATTTTGGAAGGGGGAGTTGAAAACAAAAATGTTGAATAATTATTTTAAATCGTCAATAAAAGCGATGTTTTTATACTTGACAAAAAATTCGAAGAAGTTCTATTGCCAGGTTGGTATGAAAAATTCGAAATTTTCTCGTGTTTTTCTTAGCCTTTTGGCAATTAAAAAGTGAGGTATAAAAAAATCACTTTCAATGTAAGAAGTTTCGACGCCAAAATTTTCTACTTTTTGGTGAAATTGACCCCATTTCCAGGGGGAAAACTTTCAGTAAGTTTTTTTTAGATTAGTAGGTACGAGGGATAGTCGGAAAGTAAGTTTCACATGGCTGGAAAAGTATGAACGCATGGACATTTTTTGACCAAAATTGGAGGAAATATAGTTTTAACATTCAACCAGATCTGACAAAATTTATTCTGCATTTGGGTGCATTGTTCGTATTATACAGTGTGATTAGTGGAGTGCTGATAAAAAACATCCGTCCAAAAATATATTTTAGAAAAAATTAATTTTCCAAGCTAACAAAAGAAAAATTCATTGGAAAATTGATTGAGAACCACTCAAGACATAACATAGTAACATTATTTTGGTTCAATCAAAATCCAAATGAAGTAGATTGTTCAGTGATAATCTGATAATCTGCTGAATGTCAACATTGTTGAAAGTCACTCAGCACCAGAAATTTTGCAACCATCACATAAACAATTTACAGCGCCAAATAACGTCCCAACTTGAAAAAACATTAGTATGACACCTTTTGAGTAATTCTTGATGAATTTTACTCATAATTATTACAACTGAAGAATTTTTTTTTTTGCTAAATACTACATTTGGACGGATGTTTTTTATCAGCACTCTACTAATCACGCTGTAAAATACGAACAATGCACCCAAATGCAGAATAAATTTTGTCAGATCTGGTTGAATGTTTGAACTATATTTCCTCCAATTTTGGTCAAAAAATGTCCACGCGTTCATACTTTTCCAGCCATGTGAAACTTACTTTCCGACTATCCCTCGTATCTATATATTTTTTTAAAAATTCAAAAAATCCAAATTTTTTTGTTTTTAGGGAAATTTTTAAAATTTGCACGAATGACTTCGTCTGAAACCAATCTCCCAATTTCAAATGTCACTATTTCGAGCCATTCTGGAGCCCTCAGCGCCATTTTCAATTTCTCCAGAAAAGATAGAAATTGACTTTGGCAGTTGAAAATTGAGTTGTGGTATATTCTTGACCTGATCTTGGTCCGATTTTCAGACGAGCTCTTCGGATGCATTTTTTATACCAGAATATCTTTTTAGAAAAATTCAAAAAATCAAATTGTTTTCTGTTTGAATAGAGAAAATTTTTGAAATTTGCAAAAATGGCGTTGTTTCATATAAAACCACCCCCCCTCACCTCAAATTCGAGTTTCACTATTTAGAGCCATTCTGGAGACTAAAGCACGATTTTCGATTTCCCCAGAATTTTGAAATTTCTCCAAAAAATGTAGAAATTCACTTGGACAGTTGAAGATTGAGCTGTGGCCATAGTGATTTTTAAGCTGCTCAAGTTAATATTTACACTTTCTGGAGAAATTGAAAATCGTGCTGGAAGATCCAGAATGGCTTGAAACAGCAACATTTGGACTCGAGGAGTGGGGTGGTTCTGGACTAGATACAGTGATTCGTGCAACTTTTGAAACTCTCCTTGCGAAGGAAACTTTTGTTTTCTTGTGCATTTCTATTTTTAAAAATCTGGTCAAAAAACACTCTTGAGGTGTCCGCCCTAAAACCGGTTCAAATATGGATAAACTCGTTGGTCAGTTAAAAATCGAGTTGTGGCCTGTTCTCAACCTTGGCACGATTTGCAGAGGAAAACTTCAAATGCGTTTTCTAAACCAGAATATCTTTTGAAAAAAATTCAAAAATTCAAAATTTTTCTGTTCGCGTAGGGAAGTTTTCGAAATTCGCCCGAATGGCTTTGCCTCATCATCCAAAGCCAGTCCCCAAAATTCGAATTTCACTATTTCGAACCATTTTGGCGCCTTCGACGCTATTTTCAATTTCTCCAGAAAATGTAGAAATTGACTCGTGCAGTTGGAAATCCAATTGTGGCCTATTCTTGGAGGATGATGGAGGGAGGGAGGGGGGGGGGTTGTGAGATACTTCCCACACAGCACCTGTTCGGTACGCCTCTGAAAATACTAGCAGTTCGATCGTAAAGTTAAAGCTCTTGAAAAATTTTGATATTCTCAAAAATATGTTTTGGCTTCAATTTTGAGGAAAAAATCAGAAAAAAATCGATTGGTCAGTGTTCAAACATTAAAAACAATGGGCAAACTTTTTTTTGCCATATTCCCACTTCCCCAAACACATTTTTTTACAAATGCTCATCTCACCTCAGCTCAAAGCAACCAAACTAACACGAAAGCTGATAGGTACCGGGCTACCCACCGTCAATTTGTAACAATCAAAATATAGTCGGTAGGGTACACATAGCCCAAAGGAGCTGCAACGACACCAGCGTGAGAGCTTTCAGAACGACGATGGTTGAAACTCGGTCAAATAAAATTTGCAAAATTAAACGCGATAGCGTAGTACAAGCGTACTATCTGTGGAATATAAATTACTCCGTTGTTTATAGTTTTACGCGGACGCGGAAGTTAACTTGTCAAGTAAAATAAAGGCAAAGGCGGTAGAAAAGCGATACATCATCATTCTTATATATATATTTTAATAAAACGATCAATTCGACTCTTATAGGTCGAAGCTCGAGCGTTGGTCGAGGCTAGCTTCATTAATTTATTTTTCGTACAAAGAGGCAACTCGAGATATCGAAACACAGATGTAAAATATCATCTATGTACATACATGATAAGAAATAATAAATTAAGACGAGTAGGTACAGATGAGGCAGCACAATGTAGATTTTCGAGGTCGAATATACGAGGTAGGTTAGGTATACCTAGTCAAAAATATACCACAATATCTCTGCCATTGAAGATGAGGTTACCAAAGTCGAATTTGACGTAGGTTATGGAAAGTCTAAATATCGTAAATGATTAATAAACGTACGTCTGGCATACTTTATAGCATATTCTTGATGAAAAAACATCGTACATGTAATCAACTGACATACGCATAGAAGAGACAACGAATATAATATGTACCTATACGATTATGCAGTTACTTATCCTCATACAAAATGGCTGCAGAATGCAGACTGTACCCATCGTTGCAAAACGTCCTCATCGTTGTGCCTTTGGTGGGCATACCTAATGTTTTCACTTAGCGCGGTAGAAATTAAATTTCCAAACTTGAATATGTTTGCTTTATGAAAGAAGAAAATTTAATATAAAATATTTTTTTTCATAATGCGATTTCTTTTTATCCGCTTTTGGCTTACTTATTATTCTTTCTATGCGTATAAAGTTTTATCTTCTTTATCTTTTACGCTTTCATTTTTCCTCATCGTCGTTGCGTTGTGTGTTTTTTTTTCCTCGCAACTCTTTTGTTTTTTGTCTGGCATTTGTGTGCTGTTAGAACACAGACTAACATAAAGTAAAGCACACGTATTGCGCTGATGTAGCTGCAGCGTATTATTCTCTTTAACTAAATTTTGTCTTATCGGATTATCTCATAGTCTGGTGGTTTTTATTTCAATTTTACCCCCCCCCTCTCTATAGTAAGATACCGTACGCGGAAATGAATCCGCGGATAGGATTTTCGTCGAGTTTAATAATTTTATAGTATTTATGGACGGAAGCGGACACAGTCTGATGAAAATATATATTTCGAATGAAAAGGACCACTGTCGTCAGTCTGGTAAGCTTCTTTTTGTCCAGATTTTTCACATTTCTGTAAGGTTTATGAAATTTTTATTAAATGTCGAATCCTTTAACAAAGTCATCGTTGTAATTAAATTTCTCTCCTAAAATATCAACTATCGAATTACGCTACGTAGTACGGTGTTGAACATTTTGCGTTTCTTTTGTTGTGCAATGTACACGAGGTCGTTTTGAAACCTTTTAAATTCAAAACTGACATTTTCAATTTATTACAATTGGCATAAAGTTCAATAAGTGCTAAAAAGTAAGTACGAGTACCTATACTAACACCAAGTTGACAAAATTAGATTCTTAGAAATACGAGAACTTCATGAATATTATGTTTGTCGTTTTTTTTTTTTTTTTTTTTATTTTTCCCCAATTCGCACCAGGCGGTAGGGGTATTTTATGTATTAATAAAGAAAAAAACAATCTTAGACTAAGGGTTACTAGAATACACATATGTCTCTAAATATAATTATAGCTTCACCCCAAGTCTGAGCAAGGAGGGGAGAGAGGGGGGAGGTGAGATGGATTGTCCACCGCGACCCAAACCCCTAGGCAGTTGCCTAAGGCCCAATTGTCACTTCCCAGGTTTCGTTTCCACTCATACCGGTTCCGATCCTGACTGAGCCCCCAACCCATCTCTGATCTCTGGGTGAAGTTTGAAGCGGGAATGATTGTGCCTAGGGGTGATCCCAACAAGTTAGGGCTTCTATTTATTGCCACGAGGTTTATTTGGACTTTTGTGGGGGAGTTGGCGCACTTGCTTAGGGCCTCTCACCAACTACCCACAAGAAAAGATCGTTATCTATATTATAAGTTTAGTATTTACTAGTAGGTACAGATAAAGTTAGAGTCCCTCGGTGGCATAGTAGGTAGAGCCGCCGACCTCTGTTCAGGAGGTACCCTGTTCAAACCCAGCTACAGAGGCAAGCTTGTGTGTGTAATTAAAAATCTTATATGCAATTATCAACATTACACTCCAAGTACCGGGATACTACGAGTTATTAGCCGAGCTAACAGATCATGCATGCCATCTGTTAGCAAAATCAAAAAGCTGAAACTGGTTTGAGCGTCTGTAGAGGTCAACACTGAGGAGCTCAGGGTCTCTAAACTACCTGGCTAGCTCCAAGGTTCTTGTGTAGATGTCACTAGTTCGCAAGTGGGAAACTACTAGTGGAAGCTCGAAAATAAATTTCCATAAGATAGGTCATTAATGTGATAGAGGCAACACCAACCCTATTGACAAAATTATGTATAAAAACAGGCATGTTGGCACAATCATGCGTGAATTTGGACTTTTCTCAAAAAAAAGCATGCGATTCAGCCTGCGAATATCATGCGTAAAAGCAATGGTAAAGCATATAAAATTAAATAGAAATTAAAAAAATTAAATAGAAATTAAAAAATTTTTGCCCTGGGTGGGAATCGAACCTGGGTCACGCGGTTTAAATTTTTCCGCGTTACGTAACTCACTCGGCCACTTCGCCGCTTGCGAAGAGTGGAGTTATTTCCGCATAAATGTTTGTGCGTTGTGAACTTATCAAATTTTTAAATTTTTCTCCCAAGTCCGAAAAGTGCAAATATTTATGGGGAAATAACTCCAATCTTTGCAAGCAGCGAAGTGGCCGAGTTGGTTAGGTAACGCGGAGTAACAGAACATGCGGGTCCCAGGTTCGATTCCTACCCAGGGCAAAATTTTTTTTGATTTCTATTTCATTTTATATGCTTCAACATTGCTTTTACGCATGATATTCGCCGCGCCAGCTGAATCGCATGCTTTTCTTGAAAAAAGTCCAAATTCACGCATGCTTGTGCTATGCATAAAAGCATGCATTTTAGCATGCTATCTCATAATTTTTGTCAATAGGGAACATAAAGAATGTTACCCCAAATACCCAATTTGGCATAAGGGTAAGCGTTGATTTGTACGTGATACCACCCCTTGATTTTAAAGTGTCAATGTTGCCGAAGGCTTGTTTGAATAAGAGTGCAATGCCCTTACTCATCTTGATGTCCCAGCTAACACAATGCACCAAGGCATACTTGGTGATTTGCTGCAGTAGGTTGTCTTCAATTTCTTCTATCATAAATATTCCATTTGATCTGACTGATATGTGTCCCCAGTTGCTCTTCTGGATCTGTACCTAGCATTGTTCTTTGATAAGGGTGAGGGCGCTATATATGGACTGGTGCTTAATATGGACTGACGCCCAATCTCGGTGGTTATTAACACTACCTGGTGGAAACAAGCATAATCTGATGTATTTGTCATAGAAAAACACAATGAGACCAAAATCAATTCCCTAAAGCAAAAACTCGCGATTCTAGAGGGAAAAAACAAAATTGAGAACCTCAAAATTTTTTTCATGTGTTTCAAAAATCCGGCTTTTCAAAAAATTTCTTGGGGACACCCTATAATGTTTTTTTATTATTACAGTAAAACGTTACCTTAATGCCAAATCCGAGTATGCCCATACAAAAAAAGGACGATTTTACACATCACTGATAAGGCTCGGATATGCTCGGAAGGGTTCGTTGAGTTCTGATTGAACATCGGTCAGCTTCGTGCATCTTCGGTGGTGCATTTTAACTGTACTCCGATGCAAATTTTTCAATTCAGGGCTTCCCAGAGCCTTATCAGTGACGCAAAACGACGATGTTTTTTTGGATGGACATACTTGGATTTGGCATTAAGGTAACGAAAAGCTCGTTATAACGCTTTCGGATATAACGCTGATTCCTTCCGGCCCCTTGACATCCCCATTTAAACCAATGTAAAATTAATTGCGATATAACTCTCATGAGCGATTATAAATTGCGTTTTAACGCTCTAAAATTCAGGAAAAATCACATTTTTTTCATAATTTTAGCAACAAAAACCCAATTTTTTGCAAAAAAAAAAAAAGCTTACTCATGTGTAAAAAATCATAGCTTTCTGAACATTTTGGCCGCAACAACAGCTTTTTTTTTTGCAATTTCTGTAGTTTTGATTTTTAAAAATTCAAAAAAAAACTTTTATGGCAAAATTTTACCAAAAAATCATTTATATTATTATAGCAGACCTCAAAATCAAAGTAAAATTTCAGATTTTTTTATTTCCACCAGGAACAGTTGTTCAAATTCAAAATAAAGTTCTTGTTTCCACTTCCTTTATAACGCTTTTTTTGCTTTAAAACGAGAATTCGCGGTATAACGCTAATCAGCGTTAAAATGAGACTTTCGGTTATAACGCGCTTCGGCTTATAACACTCTTTTTCTCCAGTCCCTTGAAGAGTGCTATAACGAGCTTTTACTGTATTTATTATCAAGAAGTGGTGAAGTTTCCTGAATCAATCAAGACAATCTGGAAATTATTCAAGGTATGAATACTTACGATTTTTCAAACTTCAAAGTTATAGGGTAGCCTAATATAGACTGGTGTACATTTGTTATGGGTTTAGTTAATTTCACGTTAAAGTAGTCCATATTAGGGACCCAAAATTGACTTTAAAAATTTTGACTACTTTCAGGAAAAAATTCATTTGGCCTTCTTTAAATTTACTACTTACTATTGTCTTAATTAAACATATTTTGATGGTGTTTCAGCAACTGAACAGATTGTTACGACATTTCAGCGTTTTTTTTCTTGATTTTTTGAAACTGTCCATATTAGGGACCCAAAATTCAATTTTTGATTTTTGACTTTTTTCAGAAATTGATATTTTTGACGCACTTAAAATTTCTCAAAAATGTTGAGGCTTTGGAATATGAAACTAGGTATGTAGATGTAGGCACATTTTGAGCTATCAACCAAGTTTTTAGCTCAATTACAGCGGCCACAACAATCATAAACAAAAAACCTGTCCATATTAGGCGCCCTTACCCTTACATCCGAGTATGCACTCTTCACCTCAGCAGGGGTCAGTTCACCAATATCAGATACCTTGAGTTTGTTCATTTTTTGAACCCTAGCAGTGAAATTTAAAAAAAAAATCAAAACTCCAAGAATGATACTATACAAACTAAAACACTGAAATGAAAGACTAAAAAAATTGAAATCAAACTGAAAATGAAAATTCTAAAAATGAAATGAAAAATAAAAACTGAAATCTAATTGTTAGGGCTAGGATTTTTAAGTGCTATCAAACAAGTTTTAAGCGTTATAAGAAAGCAAGAAACAAGCAAAAAAAAAGCGCTACCAAATCCTACAATGTTACATATCAAAATGAAGGTTTTTTCAAACCCAGCAAGATACCTTCTTTAAATATGTACAACTTGAACCAAAATGAACTAAAAGAAAAAAAATGAAAAAAAAAGGAAAAAACTAAAACTAGAAATTAAAAAAAATAATAATAATAAAAATTTGAAAACCGAAAACTGAATATGTTATTTTTCAGTTTTTCCTCTCTTGTTTTTTCAAATTGATCTTTTTTCAAAAATGTGCGAAAATTTGATAAATTTTTGTAATTTTTGAAACCAATTGCTTCAATTTCATCTATTTTTTACCTAAAAAAGCGCTAACGACGAAAAAAAAAGCACCAAAAAAGCAAAATTCCTGCCTTTTTGGGTCAAAATAAGCATTTTAAAGCATTTACACCCAAAAAAGCCACAAAAAAACACTATCAACTTTCACCATTCGCCTTGATCAGAATGCAATGAATCGCAAAGAAGATGTATTTATGCCATATTGGGTGTTGCTACAAAAAAAAGCATTATCATAAAAATCATAGCCCTACTAATTGTAAATAGGTACCTGAGAATAAAATTGAAAATAAAAATCAAGTTCAGAACTGCAATGATCATGACATGGATGAATGAAAATTCTGAAAATGAAACCAAAAACTGAAATATACTCAAATAAAAATTGAAATTTAAAACTGAAAATTGGAAATGAAATAGGAAATTTTGCAGAATATCAGGAAAAAAACTGAAAATTGAAAATTTATAATTGAAAATGACATCGACAATTCTGAAAACGTATCCAAAAACTGAATAAAATGAAAAACTTGAAATTTGAAATAAAACAATGAGAGTAGAATGAAAAACTGGCAATGAAATCAAAAATTCTAAAAATCGATCTAAAACTGACATCAGAATTAAGAAATGAAAGTAAATAAGTTTAAAACTCTGAGAAAATAAAATTAGAAACCAAAAACGAAAAGCTGAGCTTTGAAGTCTAAAAAGGAAATCAAATATAAGTATATTCTAAAAATGAAAAACTAAAAATAAACTCATCGATACCCTTCGACTGACCCCACAAACGCTATCTAAACGAACGAGCTATTCGTAGTGCTAGTGCTTCATCTCGATTTAGATAAGTAGATACTCGTACTAAGTACCTATGAATCATCGATTCTAAGCTCGAAGAAAACTGGCTTAACTCACCAAACTAGGTAGGTACCTCAATCTAATTCCCATACTCTCTCGACTAAGTTGAGAATTTATTCAGACATGAGTCTGTTCAATCAGTGATCGATCATCTACAAAATTGCGAGTATAGTCTCTATGCTTTTTTTTTTTGAAGTTTGATTTATAATTTTTAATTCGTCTCGTTTGAATATTTCCAAATAAAATAAGAAGTGAATGCATTTTTCCCCAAGTTTTTTAGATAATTGGAAATGAAACCGAATGCTCAGAAAATGAAAACAGAAAATTCCAAGTTGAACCAAAATTTGTTATCAAAAAATAGAAAACTCGAAAAACCAAAAATCGAAAATTTTGCAATTTGAATCTTAAATATACAATTGAAAACCAAACACGAAATCGAACATTGAAAATTGAACTGAAACCTCGGGAAATGAAAATTCTAAATTCTAAAAATAAAAATCTAAAATTCTGAAAATAAAACCATAATTTGAAATTAAAAAATTTCAAGCAGTACTTAATTTAAGTAAGTGAAATCTAAGATTTTGAAAATCAAATCCAAAACGTGAAAAATTTTAGAACTAAAAATAAAATCTAATCTACAAAATGAAAAGTTTATTGACCTTACACGTAATTCAATGTTGAAAAAAAAAATTAAAAAAAAAAATTAAAATTAATAATCAAGAATAAAGACGTAATTCCTTTCGAACATAATCCGAATCGTAACCGAATGACTGACGACGACAAAGCTCTTGATTGACTTCGTTAACTAGTTGAGGTTTCTTCTTGATGGCATTTTGCCAAGCCTCTTGATTCGATATTTCCATATATTTTGCGGTGATATATTTAATCACTTCGGTTTTCAGTTCGTTCAAACCACGTTTATCAGCCAACACCAATATATCGGTGGCGTTTTCAACGCACAATTTCTGAACCAATGCGTTCGCGCAAATCATCTTCAATCTATTCAAGCCATATCTATCAGCTGCTATCATTAGCCCATCGGCTATATTTTCTAGATTTTCGCAGCTTCCGGTATAAATATACCTGAGCATTTCACCGATCACTTGTTCATCTATACCAGAAATATTTATTCGTACGACTCTTCCTTTTTTCGCATTCGCTTCGAACATCTTGCTGAAAACCGGACTATGTGCGGCCAAAATAGCTTTATGAGCTGTATAATGAGTCTCGCCGATTGAGAGAAGGACGTCTGCGAATAAATCCTCGTTATACAACGATGCGAATTTCTCTAAATGTTCACTTTGAGGTATTTCGAGTTGACGTGGTGATGGTGGTGCAGCCTCTTCAATCGGTGTACTGTTTCGATTACTCGAGTCGTGAATTTTAGTATACGTTAAATTGCAACAAACGGTGAGTTTGTTGCTGGGTGAGATATTCTTCTTCTTGAAGCGAATACCGCTTAAACCGCAGACCATGGTGTATTCAAATTTACGTAACGAAACTTCCCCCTTCCATAATCTTTTCTGTTGGCTATTGCAAATTGAAATATCACTTTTGGCGAGTACTTTATCGTCTTTGCGAGCAGGAATGAAGTATAAAAGTATAATCAGCGTTTCGTAATTTTTGTGGATTTTGCAAACTCGATTAGAAGGTTGAATGGTCAAACGCCATTTAGATTCTTCGTTGGTGATGGCCCAGAATTCGTATGATTTCATCGTGGATTTATTCATTATGTGGAAATCGAAATCGTCTATGGTCCAAGTGAAGTCTACTTTGTGAATTTGTATCGACGTGTTTTGCTGGATTTTTGTTGGCTGGTCGGTTTTCGACTTGGGTGGGGTTTTCTGAAAATTATTAAAATAGCAATCAGAATATGGTTTGTGGGTGAAACAATAAAAAAATGTCATCCCAGCACATTTAATCCCATAAATGATCAATGATCGAAATTCCATGGTTGAAGAAATTGTCAGAAATGACCATTTTTCAAACATTCGTCGATTCTAAAATTTACCTATCAATGGGTTGTTGACCTTGTAGTTGAAGTATTCCTCCCTCCTCCTTGTGAAAAAAAGAAGCGACGGGAAAGAAATAACGAGTGTGAAAAACGTACGTACCTTTCTACACGGAATGATGCATCCGAGAAATCTGGAAAACTTATTTTCACCACTCATATTTTTTTCTTTTTGGAAACATTCAAACGAGACAAACGAAAATAAAAATCAAACCGTAAAATGAAGGTATTCGCACGTCGTTAGGTGACCACTGACCAGATAAGTTTATCACCGTGTAAAATGGTACTAATTTAATCGAGTGAATTCGCAATAGAATTGATAATACATAATTATACAGCATGATAAGACAACCTATACAGCACCAAAACATCCGTACCCATATTAATTATGATCGATATATACGTACAGAAGTAAACATATTTAAGAGCACGTATAGATAATAAATACAGAAGGAAATACGGTACCTAACTGAGTACCAATTAAGATTACAAGAATTAAAATGATTAGGTAGTGTTGAACCATTTTAAAAAATTTATCTTACGTCGTTGGTAGAAAGGTAGGTATTTAATACAAATTAAATCTGAAACCTTTGAATTATCGATACGTTTCAATTTATCATCTTTTACGCCTCTTTTCACCCAATTTATATTTTTATTTTCTTAGGAAACATGAAAAAAAATATAATAAAAATGACGTGATAGATTTCTAAAAATTGTGTAGGTACTTTAGTATGACGTAGTCGTATCTATTTGACCAATTATAGTCCGGCATATGACAATAGGAGTAATTGTACTTCCCACCCCACCGATCCTCCGGTACAACTTTTTTCTTAAAGAAGACATCCTAAAGAATATCTTAAAGCAAACTTGCCCAAAAAAATTTTGGCCTCACGCACAAAATGGCGGCCATTTTGATTGACAGGTCAACCGAAATCGCAGATTTTGCGTTTTAATATAGGACTTGCACAAAATTTTTCAAACCTTACAAAGGTAGATCGAAAGATCATGCTAAAATTTATCGCCTGTCAAAATTTCAAGTGCTAAAGTGCGTTTTTCGATTTTTGGTGAATTTTTGAAAATCCAATTTAGGCCAAAAATGAGGAGAAAAATCAAAATTTTACCAAATTGACCAAGAAAGCTGAAATTTGGGATGTACCCTATTTACGACACGCCGAATCGATTGGAAACGGTTTCAACCCGTTTTGAGCAGTTCTGGAGCCTCCAGCAGATTTTTGAAACTCGAAATTCCCACAAAATTCCATCAAATTGGAGTTGTATAGCTGAAATTTATTTTAAAAACTACATTCAATACGCTACGAAGTACTGCAGGTGAATTGCAAGTTGTTTTGGATCCTCCAGCGACTTTTTGAAAATTCCTGAAGCCTCCAGCAGATTTTTGGAACTTGAAAGTTCCCCAAAATTTTATTAAACTGAGATGGAGAGTTGAAATTCATTCCGCAAACTAATTTCAATACGCTACGAAGTTGACAACTGGTGGATTTCAAGTCGTTTTGGAGCCTCCAGCGACTTTTTTAAAAATTACTGGAGCCTCCAGTAGATTTTGGAAACTTGAAATTTCCCCAAAATTTCATAAAACTAAGATAGCGAGTCGAAATTCATTCTGCAAACTAATTTCAATACGCTACGAAGTTGGCTGCTGGTGAATTTCAAGTCGTTCTGGAGCCTCCAGCAACTTTTTGAAAGGTTGTATGACGTTTTTTTGGAAAATTGAAATTTCCTAAAAGTAGCTGGAAGCTTCAAAACCATTTGAAACCACCATGTTATCTGCGAAGAAAATTTCAGCTTGCCAACTCCATTTGATAAATTAATGTTGGGGAAATTTAAAGTTTCAAAAATCTACTGGAGGCTCCAGTAATTTTCAAAAAAGTCGTTGTAGGCTCTAAAATGACTTGAACCTACCTGAAGTCGTCTCCAGAGGGTGTTAAAATTGGAGTGTGGAGTAAATTTCAGCTTTCCATCTCCATTTGATGAAATATTGGGGAAATTTCAAGTTTCAAAAATCTGCTGGAGTCTTCAGGAATTTTCAAAAAGTCGCTGGAGGATCCAAAATGAATCGAAATTCACCTGCAGTACTTCGTAGCGTATTGAAATTAGTTTTGAAAATAAATTTTAGCTTTACAACTCCAATTTGATGGAATTTTGTGGGAATTTCGAGTTTCAAAAATCTGCTGGAGGCTCCAGAACTGCTCAAAACGAGTTGAAACCGTTTTCAATCGATTTGGGATGTTGAAAATAGGGTATATCCCAAATTTCAGCTTTCTTGGTCAATTTGGTAAAATTTTGATTTTTTCCCTCATTGTTGGCCAAAATTCGATTTTCAAAAATTCACCAAAAATCAAAAAATACACTTTAGCACTTGAAATTTTGACAGGTGATAAATTTTTGCATGATCTTTCGATCTACCTTTGTAAAGTTTGAAAAAGTTCGTGCAAGTCCTATGTTGGAACGCAAAATATGCGATTGCGGCTGACCTGTCAATCAAAATGGCCGCTAATTTGTAAGTAAGGCCAACTTTTTTTTTTGGCAAGTTTGCTCTAAAATGTTCCTTAGGATGTCTCCTTTAAGAAAAAAGTTATCCCGGTGGATCAGCGGGGGAGGTGGGTGTAATTGCTCCTATTGTCATATGGCGGACTATTTGGTTTATGCTTCAGATCTACTTTTCAAAAATTTAAATTCTGTTCCAACTTTTTTCGGTTTTTTGGTGTATTTTTAGAATACTTAAGTACTTATATTCAATTATTAATTTCATTTTTAATTATATTTTCAGTGTTTTCAATCTCTTTTTTTTAAAATCACATTTAGCTCTTAGGTAATTCTATTTTCAGAGTTCTCGGTTTTAGTTCTAAAATTTTAGGCTTTGGATTACAATTTCAAAGCTATCGATTTCACTTATTACAGCTTTCAGTGTTTTTGCTATATTTTAAAAATTTTAGATTTTTTAAAAAGGATTTTGAATTTTCATTTCCCGAGTTTTCAGTTTGATAATCAATATTTGATTTCATGTTTAGTTTTCAAGTTTTGCGTTCAAGATTCAATTTGCAAAATTTTCGATTTCATTACAAATTTTCATGTTCCATTTTGACAAAAAATAGAGATGATGGCATTTTAAAAGGGTCAATTTTTCTGGAATAAATACTCAGAAGTCGAGAAATAGGTGAATACTGATTAGAGCATCCGTGAAACTATTGGAATCTTCTTCTTTCTACACCATAATAGTATTTACTTTTTAGCTACCAATGCTATTATTGTCAAGCTGAAGAGTACATTTGTGTAGATAAACTACTGATAACCTCGATGACGTCAACTCTGAAATCACCAATATCATGAATGAGATAGATAGGTATTTATAACACCAGTAAGTATACAGTATACACTATACAATGTGCAATGTGCATAGATATTCTATGTTTATCTCAAGTAGGTATCCATTAGATGAGTGAGCAGCTGGTGTGTACAGAGTGTATAGATAAACCGATCACGGCGAACGAAAAAATCTTCAATTAGATTTTCCCATTAAATACATTAATTAGATAGTAGGTATATTTAAACAGTTTATTTTCACAATTTTCCAACAATCGAGTTACTATTTTTTCGGTACCCACGATCGGTTAACTCATCGTGCACCTTGTAATCGTATTTCTGGATTTCGCAGATAAGCGTATCTGATAAGTGATAACAGGGTACATATGTTACTGATTTCAGTTTGGTTTCTGTTATCATTCGTCTCGGTTAATTTATTTCCACATAAAATGTGAGATGAAATTCAAACTAGACCTTTCCCTCAGCCATTTCTCATTCCGTTCAAATGGCTCACACCTCCACTATTTGTATATTAATTAGCTGCATTATGTTATGAGTATCTACTTTGTTATCAGATAATTAAAACTCACTATGAGCAGCACTCTTTGAAAAAAAAAAACAAACAATCTTTTTGAAGGAAAAATTGAGTGTTCTACAAAGATTTGAATTTTCTAAAATAAGTTAGTCTGAAAACTGCAAAAATAGGACTCGCCTGCAATTTTTTGAACGGAACAAACCTAGAATGAAGGATCATGCAAAAATTTATCACCAGCCAAAATTTCAAGGGCAAAAGCGCATTTTTCGATTTTTGGTAAATTTTTAAAAATCAATTTTTGGCCAAAGATGAGAAAAAAAGTCAAAATTTTACCAAAGTGACGTAGAAAGCTGAAATTTGGGAGATATCCTATTTTCGACCTGCCAAATCGATTGAAAACGGTTTCAAACGGTTTTGAGCATTTATGGAGCCTCCAGAAGATTTTTGAAACTTGGAATTTCCTCAAAATTTCATCAAATGGAGTTAAAAAGTCGAAATTCTCGCTGCGAACTAATTTCAATACGTTATGAAGTCGACTGCAGGTGGTTTAAAATTGTTTAAATTTGAAGCTTCCAGCTAATTTTTGGACCTTCATATAGCCCATATTGTGTGTACAATCCGTTTTTTTTTTTCGAAATCGGTGTACTCGTATTCTAGTTCTAGTCACTAGTCTGACTCTGAAACATATTTTTGTTCATCGAATTCATACTTCTTTAAAAATATAAGTTGGCGCCTCACTGAACACGCAAAAACCGGTTTCGAGTAGGGAAAGGTTTATTCAATCGAATTGTTCACCAGGGCAACCTCCAGAACTGTTGGTCTCTTGCTACTGAACGTACTATCTAGTTTCTACCTTCTTTCCTTCCCGGCCTTCCCGTGGTACTTATCATATTCTATTACATCTCACAGAGAGCCCTTGAAAAACCGGTTTCTGCGCGTTCAGTGAAGCACCGACTTCTACTAGGCTGATTACCTAACTTTAAACACCATATTTTTGACATCTCGAGGTGGATTGCGCACAGTTTCAATTCGTTTCAGAGCCTCCAGCAGCTCAACTTCTGGACGTACTGCGCAGAGTGAGTTTCGATTTTACAACTTTACTTGATAAAATTTTGTAGAGATTTCAAGTTTCAAAAATGTGCCTGGAGGCTCCAGTATTTTCCAAAAAGTCGCTGGAGGCTCCAAAATGACTTTGAATCCACTCTTGCAGTCGACTTCATAGCATATTGAAATTATCTTACAGGATAAATTTCGGCTTTCCAACTGCAGTTGACAAAATTTTATGGAAATTTCAAGTTTCAAAAATCGACTGGAGGCTCCAAAATTTTCTATAAATTCGCTGGTGTCTTAAAACAATTTAAACTCACCAGGAGCTAACTTAATAGCGTGATTAAGCTGCAGTGCATCGAAATTTCGAATTTCAAACATGTGACTGGAGGCTCCAGCATTTCCCAAAAAGTCGCTGGAGGCTCCAAAATGACTTTAAATTCACTCTTGTAGTCGATTTCATAGCATATTGAAATTATCTTACTTACAGGATAAATTTTGGCATTCCAACTGCAGTTGACGACATTTTATGGAAATTTCAAGTTTTAAAAATCGACTGGAGGCTCCAAGAACTTTTTTAAATTCACTGGTGTCTTCAAAATGATTTAAACTCATCAGGAGTTGACTTGATAGCGTGATCAAGTTGCAGTGCACCGAAATTTCGAATTTCAAAAATGTGACTGGAGGCTCCAGTATTTTCCAAAAAGTCACTGGAGGCTCCAAAATGACTTTGAATCCGCTCTTGCAGTCGACTTCATAGCATATTGAAATTATCTTACAGGATAAATTTCGGCTTTCTAACTGCAGTAGACGAAATTTTATGAAAATTTCAAGTTTCAAAAATTGACTGGAGGCTCCAAGAATCTTTTAAAATTCGCTGGTGTCTTAAAACGATTTAACCTCACCAGGAGTTGATTTAATAGCGTGATTAAGTTGCAGTGCATCGAAATTTCGAATTTCAAAAATTTGCTGGAGGCTCCAGAACTGCTCAAAACGGTTTAAAACCGTTTCAAATCGATTTAGCAGGTCAAAAGTTCAGCTTTCTAGGTCAATTTGATAACATTTTGATTTTTGACATGAAGAATATTTTCAGACTCAAATTTTTATGCACTTACCAAAAAAATACCCAAAGGTTCAGAAATGTGATTTTTGTTCGAAAGAGAGGGGTAAGGAAGGAAGGAGGGAAGGTATGTAGTAATCATTTTGAACGGAGGCCACACCCTTCGCTTCCAGCACTCTAATTATCTAAGTACATAACATCATTAAGATAGATGTCTTATCAGACATTATCTATTCTATTACCACTCCCACCACTTACAGCATTAGGAATTTAGGTAAAACGCTACTTGACACTCCATAACATTGTTATTTTATGTACAAATATTTACTTTAACACTTTGGTTTTTATGTATTTTCGTTCGTGTTGTTTGAATATTTCCGGATAAAATGATCTGCGAAAAATATTTTTCCAAGTTGTTCGAATCGATTGTGCCTCGTAGAAAAGTAAGTTTTGCACATTCATTAAGTATTCCTATCTTACGTTTATTTTTTGTGTACACTTTAACCGCGAGTTTAATAATTTACAAGCAAAACTAATTTTAAATCTGTAAAAAAGTTTGGATAATGGTTTTGTACGCGTGTGATTTTTTTTTTTTGATTTGCGGTGTTTATAATTACCAGATGAACAATATTGCTGTTTGAATATTTCTTTAATCTGCTGCAAAAGTCTCGTTTTCTGCCGAAAATGGCAAAGTGTTGTTTCTTGCCAAATTTCTCGTGGTTGTCGCTTCTTGGCAACAAATTGCAAATGCTTCACTTTTTTCCAAAAATACTCCAAAAGTTTTGTTTTCATGCTAAAAATTGCCAAAATAAGACTCGATTTTTCGCCAAAATTGTGAACGTATTATTTATTGCCAACATTTTGCAAAAAATGTATCAACCTTTTTACTGAAAAATTGAATTTTTTTTACCTGTAATTTTTAAAAAGTCTCCATTTATTCCAAAAATTGAAATAAATTCTCGTAAAAAATAGCAAAAAAAAAATGTGCAGGCTCAATCATTAAACTAGAACTTTCTAATTTGAACAAAACCAAGCTAGATTTTTTTTATTTAATAAAAAGTCTACCAAAACTCGAAAAGTAGAGGTACGTTCAGATCTGAAATTTTGGATAGGTTTTAGAACCTGCTCTTTCGATCTACTCGTATATTGGCTTCGTTTAAATCGGAGAGTGTCCGTTCAAAAAGTTCCCTTATAATCCGGTATTATGTCTAAAGAAACATTATCACCCCCCCTCCCCGATCCCCTGAAACAACTTTTTTTCTTAAAGGGTACAATACTGAGGAACATTTTAAAGCAGACTTGCCCAAAAAAAAGTTGGCCCTACTTTTCAATCATTGAAGTGCATTTTTTGGCCTTAGGTGAATTTTTGAAAATAAAATTTACCTAATCCAAAAATGAGGAAAAAATTAAAATTTTACAGAATTGACTTGGTAAAATGAAATTTGAGATACTTCCTACAATTTTCGTTGAACTAGGCAAAGTTAGATCGAAGTCATCATGAAAAAATTCATCATCAGATTAAATTTCAAATGCTGAAATGCATTTTTCAATTTTTTTTCGTGAATTTTTAAAACCAATATTGAGAAAAAAATCAAAATTTTATCAAATTGACCTAGCAAAATGAAATTTGAGATACATCCTATTTTTGACCTGCCAAATGGATTGTAAACGGTTTCAAACTATTTCGAGTAGTTCTGGAGCCTCCAGTAGATTTTTGAAACTTGAAAATTCCACAAAATTCAATCAAATGCGGTTGGAAAGCCGAAATATGTTCTCTAAACCAATTTTAACACGCTACGAAGTCGACTGTAGGTGGAGTTCAAGTAGTTTTGTAGCTTCCAGCGACTACTGGAGGCTCCAATGAATTTTCAAAAAGTCGCTGGAGGCTTCAAAATGACTCAAACTCGCCAGAAGTTGACTTGATAGCTTGCTTAAGTTGGAGTGTATCGTGAATTTTGGATTTCTAATGTCATTGATTAAATTTTGTGGAAATTTCAAGTTTTAAAAATCTGCTGGAGGCTCCAGAACTGCTCCAAATGGTTTGAAACTATTTCCAATCGATTTGGCATGTAGAAAATAAGGTGAACCTCGAATTTCATTTTTCTAGGTCAATTTGGTCAAATTTTGATTTTTTGCCTCAATTTTGGATTGATTTTTAAAAATTCACCAAAAATCGAAAAATGCACTTTAGCTTTGAAATTTTAGCTGATAATGAATTTTTGCATGATCTTTCAATCCAGCTTTGATCTACGATTTTCAGCAGACCAGTTAATCAAAATGACCACCATTGTGTTAGTATTAAGGCCAACTTTTTTTCGGGTGTTTGCTTCAAAATGTTCCTCAGGACGCGGGACGTTCTCTTTTAAGAAAAAAGTTGTCTCAGAGGATCGGGGGGAGGGTGCGATTGTTCCTATTGTCATATTCCGAACCATTATCAGGACCGAGAATTTTTGTAAAATGCATACAAAATACTTCATTCATCATATTTTTTCACGACCCAAAATAATTTCGACATTTCTTTCCAGAATACAGAACCCAACCCGAAACCAGACCGTCTTCCAACTGAAATCCAACTCCATACAGCACCTCGAACTCACAAAGTCAACTTCACTTGGACCATAGACGAGTTGGATTTCCACATTATGAAAAAGAAGTTCCTAAAATCGTGTAAATTCTCAGCCATCACGAGCGACGAATCAAAATGGCGTCTGGTCTGTGTGCCTTTCGATGTACGTTACACGAGTGTCGACTTCATGCCCATCTATTTAGGCTTGCATTTTATTCCGGCTCAGGAAGACATCAAAGCTCTCGCAAAAGGTGATGTTTGTTTACTGAATGGCCAACAGAAAAAAGTATTCCGAACAACGATTCCAGTTCGTCAATTTGATAACATCGTGTCACTCTTGGTACCTATTCGTGCGACAAAAAAGCGTATTTTACCCGGCAACAAATTAACCATTCAATTCAACTTGACATACTCGTATACCCAAATTGACGACTCTGTTTCTACTCGTGATAACAACAAAACACCACCACGTCAACTTCAAATACCCAGAAGCGAACGTTTGGAAAAATTTGCCTCGATGTATAGATCGGACACATTCAAGGACGTCTTGATTTCAGTCAAGGGTAAGAATTACTCAGCTCATAAAGTTATTTTGGCCGCGTACAGTCCAGTTTTTGCATTAATCTTCAAATTAAAAGGAGAAAAAGGAAGCATCACCCAAGTAAAGATTCACGATGTAAATGAAAAAGTGTTCGGTGAAATGTTACGATACATTTATACAGGAAGATGTAAAAATCTCGAAACTCTGGCTCGTGATCTATTGATAGCAGCTGACAGATATCGCCTTGATCGATTGAAGATGATTTGCGCAGATGCCTTGCTCCAGAAATTATCCGTTGAAAATGCCACAGATTTATTAATTTTGGCTAATGATTTCGACATAAAAGAATTGAAATCCGAAGTAATCAGGTTTATAGCTGAGAAATATGGGCAGATATCGAACGAGGAAGCTTGGCGACAGGCCATAAGGGATAACCCTCACCTTATAATCCAGATCAATCAGGAGTTATGGCGTCGCTTTACACAATGATGAGACTGCTAGATACTTATATTTCTAATCTTAATCTTACCTCATATAAAGGCATATTTTTTACTCGTTCCTACTTATAGATACCTAATTGGCTCGTAATTGAGATTTGTAATCATTTTGCATTTTTTTGGAATTAATTTTAATCATTTGCGTACCTATAATAAAATGGTAAGTATTTTGTTTTTGAAAAAAAGTTTGTGTTCGTCATCTTAGAAATAGGATTTTGAAAAACTATAGTTTTAGTTCCACTATTGAATATATATTATTATGAATTATTGGAAACATAAAAAAGTACCAACTTACACCACTTACCACAGCCATGAAATTCCAGACGCAAAAGTGCATTTTTCGATTATTATTGGTGAATTTTTAGAAATCAAATTTTGATAAAAAATGAGAAAAAATTTAAATTTTACTACAAATAGTTCCGATTTTTCGTGAATTCCGACTTTCAGAAATCTTCTGGAGACTTCGAAACTGCTCAAAACGGTTTGAAACCGTTGTTATTCGAACAGAGGAGTTTCGATTTTTTGCATATTTTTTTCTGACGCCAACTGGAGAAATAGAAAATCACGCTGAAGACTCCAGAACGGTCAAAGAAAGGGTGAAATTTGGGTCGAGGGTGATAATCAATTTCAATTTCCACCATTATTACTGAAAAAAATATATAAATTTATTTTAAAAATGCGTAAATCGTCAAAAATCGTGAATTTTTAATTTTTAAAAATTCTTCAAAAATCGAATTATTAAAAGTCAAAAAAATTTTTTTTTTGAAATAGTCCAGCATACTGCACCACCCCTCTCCCCGATCCACTGGAGCAATTTTATTCAAAGGTGACATCCTCAGAAACAGTTTAAAGTAAACTTGCCAATAATAAATTGGAATTACTAACAAAATGGCGGCCATTTTGATTGACAGGCAGCTGAGTCTAAATCGCAGATTTTGCTTTCCAACATTGCATTCGAGCGAAATTTTTCGAACTGGATACAGCTACATCGGGAAAACGTGCAAAAGTTTATCACCAGCCAAATTTTCAAACGCTAAAGTGCACTGTTTGATTTTTGGTGAATTTTTTATAATTAATATTTTGGCCAAAAATGATAAAAAAATCAAAATTTTACCAAATCGACCTAGAAAGCTGAAATTTGAGATATGCCCTATTTGCAACCTGCCAAATCGATTGGGAACGGGTTTCAATTGTTTTGAGCACTTCTGGAGCCTCCAGCAGATTTTTGAAACTTGAAATTTCCACAAAATTTCATCAAATGAAGTTGGAAATTGGAAATTCATGCTGCACTCCAAATTCAACACTCTGTTGAGTCAACTGAGTCATTTGAAACCTGCTGCAACTTTTTGGGAAGTTTCTGGAGCCTCCAGCAGAGTTTTGAAACTTGAAATTCCCACAAAATTTTATCGAATGAAGTTGAAAAGCTAATAAAGTTAATTTGGACAGATTTTCTACCATTTTTTGAAAAACTGAAGTACATATTATTTTCGGTCATGAAAATCATTAACAACTTGCAGTTGACTTCATAGCGTATTGAAATTAGTTTGCAGAATGAACTTCGACATTTCAACTACATTTGATGAAATTTCGTGGGAATTCCAAGTTTCAATAACCTACCGAAGGTTCCAAGAATTGTCAAAAAGTCGCTGGAGGCTCCAAAAATTTCCAAAACGTAGCAGGAGGCTCCAAAAGAATTTGAATCCGCCAGCAGTCGACTTGATAGAAGGTTGAAGGTGGAGTACAGAGAGATTTTCGAATTCCCAGCGTCATCTGATGAAATTTTGTGGAAATTTCATGTTTCAAAAATCTGCTGGAAGCTCTAGAACTGCTCAAAACGGTTTGAAACCGTTTCCTATCACTTTCGTGGGTCGAAAATAGGCTAGATCCAAAATTTCAGCTTTCAAGGTCAATTTGGTAAGATTTTGATTTTTTTTCTCGTTCGTGGTCTGAATTAGATTTTCAAAAATTTGCCAAAAATCAAAAAATGCACTTCAGCACTTGGAATTTTGGCTGGTGATGAATTTTTGCATGCTCTTTCAATCAAGCTTCGTCCAGTTCAAAAAATTCCGTGCGAGTTCTAAGAATATGTTGGAAAAAAAATCTGCGATTTCGTCTGACCTGTGTATTAAAATGGCCGCCATTTTGTCGGTGAGGCCATTTTTTTAAAACGTAGAGTGTATTTTCGGACCCGAATTTTTACCAAAAAATATCCTAAGGTCTCGAAATGTGGTTTTGGTTGGAAAGAGTAGGGGAAGAAAGGCAGGGAGGGAGCATTCTAGACCGAGACCTTATCCCTCGCTTCTACCACTCTAATTATCTAAAAGTAACGTTTTATCGAACATTATCTACACTATTTCAAATCACACGATAGGATTAAGAATTTAAGTAAAACATTACTCAACGCCATAATTTATAGTTGCCTTACAGTTAGCTTATTCAAGAGCAAGGTTTTCATTTTCGTTCGTGCTGTTTGAATATTTTCAAATATTTAAAATGGTTTGTGAAAAGTATTTTTCTAAATTTTTCGAAAGCATCAAGCCTCGTAAAAAGGTAAGTTTTACACTTTTTGTGTTCACTTCAACCGCGAGTTTAATGATTTATAGGCAAAAACAATTTCGAATCTGTAAAAAAATTTGAAAAATAAATCAACAATACATTTTGCTTTCTGAATATTTCTGTAATATGTTGTCAAAATCTCGCTTTCTGCCAAAAATGGTGCGAAATATTGCGATTGTTGCTCCTTGGCAACAAACTTCAAATGTCTCACCTGTATCCAAAAACTGCACAAAAATTGCCAAAAGCCTCGATTTTTCGCCAAAACTGTCAACGTCTCACTTCACGCCAACATTTTCCCAAAAAAGTTACTTTTTCACCAAATGGTTGCCAAAAAGAATCTTTCTCGTCCGTAATTTTCAAAGTATCCATTTTTTCACCGAGAATGGAAAGAAATCCTCGCAAGAAATAGCAAAAGAAGCTCTGTTTTCTGCAAAAATTATCATAATTTCCTACGTTATTTTTGGTCAGGAATTGCCAAAAATTGTTAATTTTATGTCGAATTGCCAAAAATTCAAAATCGAGCTAGGTTGATTTTTTTTAATTTTAAAAAAATCGCCAAAAATCTAAAATGTACCTATACATTTAGATTTTGAAATTTTGGTTACCTCGGTTTTGGGCCATGCTCATTCCATCTACGAGTACATTGGATTCGTTTAAGTAGAGAATTCCTGTGCAACGCATAACAAATACTCTATTCATAATCCTTCACGACTCCGAATAATTTCGACATTTCTTTCCAGAACAAACAACTCAACCCGAAATCAGATTGTTTGCCAACTGAAATCCATCACCACACAACGACTCAGATTCATAAAGTCGACTTTAGTTGGACAATAGACGAATTAGATTTCCATATAACGAAAAAGGAGTTCCTAAAATCGTGCAAGTTTTCATCCATCACAAACGACGAATGTAAATGGCGTTTGTTCTGTTTGCCCTATGATAAACTTTATAAGCCTGGGAGCGACGTCCTCGTGGGAATCTGTGTATGCCTAGTTTTTATACCGGATCATGCAGATACTAAATTACTCGTAAAAAGTGAGATTTGTTTTCTGAATTGCACACAAAAAGAATTAAAAAATCGTACAGCAGCAACAACAAGTACAACGAGGCCAATTGATAAATATGGTTGCAAGAATATACGCATTATGTGTATGCCTGTTGGTTTGAAAAAAAAACATATTTTACCCGGCAACAAATTAACCATTCGACTCAACTTAACATACACAAACATTGACGACTCTACAATTATTTCTATTCAAGATAACACCTCAAAAAGCGAACGTTTAGAACAGTTCGCCATACTGTATAGAAAGGACAAATGCAAGAACGTCTTAATTTCAGTCAAGGGTAAGAATTACTTGGTTCATAAAGCTACTTTGGCCGCATACAGTCCAACTTTTGCTGCATTCTTCGAAAGAACACCGGAAAAAGGAAACATCACCCAAATAAAGATTCCCGATGTAAACAAAGAAGTGTTTGGTGAAATGTTGAAATACATTGAAACCGGAACATTGTCCGATGAAAACAAGACCGTCGATTTATTCATTTTAGCTACTGAATTTAACTTAGGAGAATTGCAATCCAAAGTGATATGGTTTATGCATGATAAATATCAGTGGCGTACCTAGCCGAAATTTGACCATTTGGTCATCAATACTTCATAATTATTTTACTTTACAGTTCGGTTGTGATTTTTGTTCGGGTTGATTAAATATTTACAAATAAAATAAGAAGTACCTAAATAAATAGGTAATATAATTCAAGTTAGGTATTTTAAATTTTTTGGGTAAATAATTACGATACTTCAATGATTGTAGATGAAGACAATTTTGAACCAAGGAAAATATTGGAAATTTTTTTTAAGGGCATGAAAGATATTATTTTTTGAATATATAGTTTGCCTGTATAGTCTGATAAGTAGTCTGTTCTGTTAAACTCATACTTAAGCCTTCAACAGAAACAAAATTTATCAATAAATATGGAGCAGACTTTATCTGATAACCAGAAATTGACGTAACTTCGAAAGTACATTAGCCATAGCTCATTTATCTGAGTGATTAAGCCTGATTACACTAGGCAACAATTTTTGACCTTTTTTTTGTGTTCGGGTTGAAAATGGGCTTAATCGATAGTTTAGACACTAAAACAAAAAACAGAGTGGGGTTTTTCAATTTGAGTTGTTTTTGTAGTCAGGAGAGATGATCAAAGTTGCAAAAATGGCCGTTTTTGCCCTATTTCACGAGTTTGTGGAGACATCAGTATTATGTTTCAAAAAAAACCAAGGTCATATTCGGATTCTACACACTTTTTTAAGTAAACAATTTCACCGAATTTTTGATTTTCGAAGTTTCAAGCGCATACGGAAGATTTTTGTTTGTAACATATTTTAAAACTCGGAGCGCGCGACGCTGGCGTTACTCCACGACGTACTCGTGGCTCGGAACCGTGTTCGCGCGGGCGAGGCTCTCGCTCCGAGTTTTAAGATATGTTACAAACAAAAATCTTCCGTATGCGCTTGAAACTTCGAAAATCAAAAATCCGGTGAAATTATTTACTTAAAAAAGTGTGTAGAATCCGAATATGACCTCGGTTTTTTTTGAAACATGATACTGATGTCTCCACAAACTCGTGAAATAGGGCAAAAACGGCCATTTTTGCAACTTTGATCATCTCTCCTGACTACAAAAACAACTCAAATTGAAAAACCCCACTCTGTTTTTTGTTTTAGGGTCTAAACTATCGATTAAGCCCATTTTCAACCCGAACACAAATATGCCGTTGCCTAGTGTTATTAATATGCCTATTTAAGCGATAACTTCTACTCACAAAGCAATGTTTTGAACCAGCACTCTTCGATTAGAGCGAAATCGAGCTAGATTGAAATAAGCGCATGTTCTACGAACCTGCAAAATCAAAATTTTATATGTATTTTTAAATTCATTTTTGGACTTTTGGCAAGCCGCCTCATAAACAATTTTTGAACTTTTTCATCGAATATAAATTTTTTCAGCAAAGTGAACCAATGCGAATGATTCTTTCAATAATTCAACTCGTATATACACATTAACAAAATATACATGGTTTTAGGTCATTCTATGGAGCTTTCAGCGATTTCCTGTTTCCCAAAACTGGTCAACAAATAAATCTGTCAAAATGAACTATGACTCTAGGCTCCAGAACTACTCGAACCGTGCCCTCCCTCTAACCAACTTGTCATTTAAATTTTCGCTTTCCAACTTGATTGTTTTTTTAAAAGAAATTTCCAACTTTTCAAAAATCTGCTTCAGGGTCATTCCATGTCAACTCAACCAACGTTTTTGGCACATGTCTTTCGATTTTGCTCAATTTTTTTTTACAATATCTACCCACCCAGTAAGTAAGAAAGCCGCAATCGGTTTGGTCCCAGCCCCCTCAGGGGGCGGGTGGGGGGCTTCCATTATTTTCACATTGTCTCGAGGTACTCAACTTCAGCAGCCCATTCCTTCAAAACTATGATATTTTGATCAAAACTGATTTCACAGTTCGAAAAGACATTGAATTTTGAACTTTTTAAGTATTTTGAAATTTTCAAAAGTTGAAAGTTGAACTTTCAAATTGAAAGTTCAAATTTCAAAATGGCGCTGTAAGTGGGAGCTACCATTTAAAATTTTGAAAAAATTTCCATAGATGTACATTTTGATAATTTTTCGAAATATTTAAGTTTCGAGATGGGAATCTTTGTCAGAGGGGGAGCACCCCCACCACCAACTTTGGGCGAAAATTTCGAAAACAAATCTGGGGCATGTGATATATCGAATAGTATGTTTTTGGTGACGCTGAACACGAATATGACGTCAGCTTTTTGATTGGGCCCGCCTACGAAATGATTACATTTGTGTGACACATGAAATAATATGTTTTCGATATCGCTGAACACGAATATTGCCTTAGTTTTTCGAATCGACTTCACCCATGGCCCCCAGAATCTCCCCCAATAGGTAAAAGTACAAAAAAATTGTTGGGGGCCGTGGATGGGGTCCAATCAAAAATCTGATTCATATTCGTGTTCAGCGTCACCAAAAACATACTATTCCATGTGTCACACGAACAAAACACTTTGTTGAACGTTTACCCCTTTTGGGGAGGTTCTGGGGGCCGTGGATGGGGTCCTATCAAAAATCTGACGTCATATTCGTGTTCAGCGTCACTAAAAACATACAATTCAATATATCACATGCCCCAGATTTTCTTTCGAAATTTTCGCCCAAAATTGGGGGTGGGAGTGCTCCCTCTCCGTCAAAGAGTCCCATCTCGAAGCCTAAATATTTCAAAAAAGTATCAAAATGTACATCTATGGAAATTTTTTCAAAATTTTAAATGGTAGCTCCCACTTACAGCGCCATTTTGAAATTTAAACTTTCAAATTGAAAGTTCAACTTTCAAATTTTGAAAATTTCAAAATACCTTAAAGGTTCTAAATGCAACGCCCTTTCGGACTGTGAAGTCAGTTTTCATCAAAGTATTAAAGTTTTGGAGGAATGGCTAGAAAGCTGAAATTCGAGATATACCACATTTTCGACCTGGAGTCCTTGTCAGATTTTTAAAACTTGAAATTTTCACAAAATTTCATCAAAAAATGAAGTTGGAAATCCGAAATTCACGCTGCACTCCAAATTTAACTAGCTCTTGAGTCGACTGCTGGTGGGTTCAAGCCATTTTAATGGTTGCAGTAAATTTTTCGAAGTTTCTGGAGCCTCCAGCAGAGTTTTAAAACTTGAAGTTCTCACAAAATTTCATCGAATGAAGTTGTAAAGCTAATAAAGTTAATTTGGACAGATTTTCTGCCAAATTTTGAAAAAACTGAACTTTTCAAAAAGCCGCTGGTGGCTTCAGGACGGATTGAAACTGCCCGAACCCCAATTCGCCTGTCTTCACCACAACTACAAAAATATTATATACTTAAACTGAATTTATTCATTCTACTTCAAATGGAGGCGGAAAGGCGAATTTTTCAAATTTTTAGATAAGTGCATATGAAATTGATGCATAAAAATAGGTTTCCAACCGGAATACACCGATTTTGAAACAATCAACGAAAACATTTTCGATCATAAAAACCATTAACAAGCGCCCACAGGTTTCGTGACATTTTTTGGAAAACTGGAATTTTCAAACAGTAGCGGGAAGCTTAAAAACGACTGAAACCCACCTGCAGTCGACTTCATAGCGTTGAAATTAGTTCGCGGAATGAACTTCCACATTTCAACTACATTTGATTAAATTTCGTGGGAAGTCCCGAATTTCAAAAACCTACCGAAGGCTCCAAGAATTTTCAAAAAGTCGCTGGAGCCTCCAAAAATTTCCAAAACGTTGCGAGAGGCTCCAAAATAATTTGAATCTACCAGCAGTCGACTTGATAGAGGGTTGAAGGTGGAGTGCAGCGAGATTTTCGAATTTCCAGCGTCATTTGATGACATTTTGTGGAAATTTCATGTTTCAAAAATATGTTGGAGGCTCCAAAAACTTCTTAAAACGGTTTAAAACCATTTCCAATCAATTTGGCAGGTCGAAAATAGGGTAGATCCAAAATTTCAGCTTTCTAGGTCGATTTGGTAAGATTTTGATTTTTTTTCTCATTCGTGGTCTGAATTTGATTTTCGAAAATTCGCCAAAAATCAAAAAATGCAGTTCAGCATTTAGAATTTTGCCTAGTGATGAATTTTTGCATGCTCTTTCAATCTACTTTCGTCCAGTTCAAAAAATTCCGTGCAAGCTCGATGTTGGAAAGTAAAATGGGGAAGAACTTTCTCGCTTAACAACAGTTAGGGACCTGGGTGTGACTCTAGATGTGGGGCTTACCTTCAAGGTTCATGTCAATGCTGTGTTAGTCAAGGCAAGACGGATGGCGTATTTTGTGGTCAGAAATTCTTCACATTTCAGGAGGATAAGCACTTTTAAAATTTTATATTTCTCATACATAAGATCAATTCTTGAGTTTGGAATACTAGTCTGGTTTCCTCATACCAAAAAATTCATAAAAGAACTTGAAAAAATCCAAAACAGATTTCTAAACTACATATATTTAAAGACCTTCGAATATTATCCTCATGACCTAACTCAAAAGGAACTGTTAGAAGGATTTGAAATCAACTCATTAGAAGAAAGAAGAGAAATAATAGCACTGATGTTCCTATATGATGTTATCCATAGTAACATAAATGATAGTAACCTTTTGGGAAAAATCAATTTCTGGGCCCCCAAAATCCATTCTAGACAAAAAAAAACTTTCTCCTTGAGCAATTACCATACATGTAGGATGAAGGTATCTCCTATGAACAACGTCATGGGCATCTCAGATACCTTTCTCAGTAGATGTGCAGATGCTGACATTTTTAGTATGGGTAGGTCAGCTTTCAAGCGTTTGGTGAGGGGTGCGATGGGAGTAGGCCAGTAGGGGCATGGGTGCATTGGGAGTTTCTTGTGGGCTACCTTGTTATTACCCTGTTATTGTTATTAGTATTATTATTATTATTATTATCTATTTTTGTTTGTTTTTTTTTCTTGTTTGCTTTATTTTTTGGTTGGTTTCATTTTTCTTTCTTTTTTTATATGTTTTTCTCAATTTTTTAATTTTTTTTTCTCTCTTTATAAATCACCACTTATAAATGGTCTTACTTATCTTTTGTTGTTAGTAGCACATTTTCTTTTATTTCTGATTTTTTCTCACTCTACCTCCTTATCTTCTTTATTTTTTGTATTTTTTGTATTTTTTTTTTCTTTTTTTGTTTTGTTTCTTTTTCTTTTCAGTATATAAAGTGATATTTAGTTTTTATTCTCCCTTAGTTATAATCGGTCTTTCCTGTAATTGGCTCTGGCTGTTGGAGAGACCAAAATTGTTTAAATAAATAAATAAATAAATAAATAAATAAAATGTGCGATATCGTCTGACCTGTGAATCAAAATGGCCGCCATTTTGTTGGTAAGGTCTACTTTTCTTTGACATCAAGCGTATTTTCGGACTCGAATTTTCACCAATAAATATCCGAATGTCTCGAAATGTGGTTTTGGTTTGAAACGAGTAGGGAAAGAAAGGTAGGGAGGGAGCATTCTAGACCGAGACGTCATCCCTCGTTTCCACCACTCTAATTATCTTTATCAAACATTATCTACACTATTTCAAATCACAAGATAGCATTAAAAATTTAAGTAAAGCAGTACTCGACTTCCCATAGATAGTTGTTTTAGCTTATTTAACAGCAGAAGGCTTTCCTTTTCGTTCGTGCCGTTTGAATATTTTCGAGTAAAATGGTTTATGAAAAGTATTTTTATAAACTTTTCGAAAGCATCAAACCTCGTAAAAAAGTAAGTTTTGTACGTTCAATATTGCTTTCTTACGTTCACTTTTTGTGTTCATCTCAACCACGGTCGAATCTGTGAAAAAATTTGAAAAATGGTTTTGTATGAAAATGAACTATATTGCTTTTGGAATATTCCTGTAATCTGTTGTCGAAGTCTGGTTTTCTGCCAGAAATGGCGAAGTGTTTTTTCTTGCCAAGAAAAACTGCGAAATATTGTTGTGATCGTTCCTCCTTGGCAACAAATTTCAAATTTCTCAGTTGTTTCCGAAAATTGCACAAAAATTGCCAAAAAGCTTCGATTTTTCGCCAAAACTGTCAATCTTTTTCATCCAAAATTTTCAAAGTCTCCATTTTCATCAGAATTTGACAGAAATTCTCGCAAGATAGGTGTAGGTATAGCAAAAAAAAGCTCTGATATTTTGCTAAAATCTGGTATCAAAATTACCTTATTTTTTGGTCAGAAATAGCCAAAAATTCAAAACCGAGCTACCTAAATTGATTTTTTCAATTTTAAAAAATTCGACAAAAATCTAAAAATGTAAGTCTAGATTTGAAATTTTGGTTACCTCGGTTTTAGGACATGACTTCGTTCAAATAGAGAATCCCTATGCATAATTTTTCACGACTCCGAATAATTTTGACAATTTCCTTCCAGAATAAAAAACCTAACCCGAAATCAGATTGTTTGCCAACTGAAATCCAGCACCACACAACGACTCAGATACATAAAGTCAATTTTACTTGGACAATAGACGAATTAGATTTTCACATAACGAAAAAGGAGTTCCTAAAATCGCCCAGATTTTCAGCCATTACCAACGAAGAATGTAAATGGCGTTTGGTCTGTTTGCCCTATGATAAACTTCATAGGCCAAATAGCGACAACCTCGTGTCAATCTACGCATGCCTATTTTTTATTCCGGCTCGTACAGACGCTAAAGCACTCGTAAAAAGTGATATTTGTTTTCTGAATAGCCAACAAAAAGAAGTATTTCGAAGTACGGCGAGACCAATTGATAAATTTGATAACAACCAGGTACTCACTATGCCTATTCGTTTGAAAAAAAAACATATTTTACCCGGAAATAAATTGACCATTCGACTCAACTTAACATACACAAACATTGACGACTTTAATAATAAAAATAATACACCAAAACCTGCACCACAACGTCAACTTCGCGAACGTTTAGAAAAGTTCGCCATACTGTATAGAAAGGACAAATGCAAGGACGTCGTAATTTCAGTCAACGGTAAGAATCACTTAGCCCATAAAGTTACTTTGGCCGCATACAGTCCAATTTTTGCTTCGATCTTCGAAAAAACACCGGAGAAAGGAAAAATCACCCAAGTAAATATTCCCGATGTAAACGAAGAAGCGTTTTGTGAAATTTTAAAATACATTAAGACCGGAAAATTGCCCGTCGAAAACAACACCGTAGATTTATTCATTTTAGCTACTGAATTTATCTTGAAAGAATTGCAACTCGAAGTGTTGCGTTTTATGCATGACAAATATCAGTGGTGTACTTTAACCGAAATTTAACCATTGGTCATCTCTAGCAACGCGCGAGTAAAACATTACTCAATACTTCATTTATTTTATTTTACAAAAGTTCGGTTGCAATTTTTATTCATGTTGATTAAATATTTTAAAATAAAATTAGAAGTACCTAAATATTAATAATTTATTCAAGTTAATTGTAAATCTTTCGGATAAATAATTACATACTTTAATGATCTTAGATGGAGAAGGTTTGAAATTTTTTTAAACGAGTATGAACGATATTATTTTTTAAATAAGTATACATATAATTTGCCTGTAGTCTTCATAAGTAGTCTGTTCCGTTAAACTCATACTTGAGCTTTCCCCACAACAAAATCTATCAAAATATAGAGAGCAGACTTTATCTGATAACCTGAGACTGATGTAACTTCGAAAGTACATTAGCCATAGTTCAAAGTTCATATCTGAGCGATCAAGCCTGATTATTAGGTACATAATTAGGTACCTATTTATGGCGAAATCGAGCTAGATTGAAAGGCATTTCTAAAACCCTCCGAAATCAACATTATAAATATTGTTAAGCTCATTTTTGGACTTTTGGCAAGCGGTCGTATGGGCATGGGCAATTTCTGAACTTTTTCATCAAGTATAAATTTTTTGAGCAAAGTGAACCAATGTGAATGATTCTTTCAATTCAACTCGTACTCATTAACAAATTCAGAATAAACCAGTAAAAGTTTATCCTTGTATGTAGTTCAAAAATCCCGTGTCAAAAATTTGTGTTCTGATTTTTTTTCCAAATATTTTGCATAGATTATGTGTACTTATGGAAAAAAAACTGGAAAAAAAATATTTTGGATTTGGAATGCAGTAGTACCAATAACTTTTGGGGCATAATTGCTCGGTTTCGAAAAATGGAAAAATTTGACATGTTTTTGGCTAAATAGGTCGAAGGTCGACTTTTCTTGATTTCTTGAAATTGACAATAATGGTGAAAAAATTTCCACCACTGCATTCCAAAATATTTCGTCAGTATCAGAAACGACTTCTCTCGATGTTTTGCCATAATTCATGCGAAGCATTTGAGAAGAAAACATTTTCAAGACACAAATTTAGGTAACAAAAAAATGACCCATTTTCTAATTTCTGATCACTCAATACGTCAGTATAATATGACCTTGAAAGTGCTCTTGGATTTTGAAAGAGATGGCCCAGGCCCAGATCAACGAAAAATCTCAAAAAGCATCTTTGGAACTGATGACTTGATGAGCCAGGTTGATATTAAAGGAGCTAGAGCGAAAGACAACGTAATTTACTAACACCACCTACCACAGCCATGAAATTCTAAGCGCAAAAGTGCACTTTTAGATTATTGGCGAATTTTTAAAAATCAAATAAAATTTACTACAATGACTTGAAAGTTCGGTTCGAAATCGTTGTTATTCGAACAGAGAAGTTTCGATCGTTGAAGGCTCCAGAATGACCAGAGAAAAAGTGAAATTTGTTTCGAGGGGGTTGATCAATTTCAATTTCCATCATTTTTACCGAAAAAATTTACATGAAAAAAAAAATGCATAAATTGTCAAAATTGGTGAATTTTTGAGATTTAAAAATTCTTCAAAAATTAAATAATTAGGTAGGTACATATTAAAAGTCAAAAGAAAAAATTATTTTTTTGAAGTAATCCTGGAGATTGCATCCCCTCCCCCCCGACGAACCATTGGAACAACTATTATTCTTAAAAGGATTATCCTAAAGAACATTTTAAAACAAAGTTGCCTTTTAAAAAAGTTGGCTTTACTCACAAAATGGTGGCCATTTTGATTGGCAGGTACCTAAGTCAAAATCAAAAATTTTACTTTCCAACATTGGACTCGCACAACATTTTTTGAACTGGACACAACTAGATCGCAAAAAACATGCAAAAACATCATTACCAGTCAAAATTTCAAGTGCTGAAATGAATTTTTTCGATTTTTGGTGAATTTTTGAAAACCAAAATAATGTATAGGTACCTACGCCAAAAATGGGAAGAAAAATCAAAATTTAACCAAATTGACCTAGAAAGCTAAAATTTGAGACATACCCTATTTTCGACCTGCCAAATCGATTTAAAATAGTTTCGAACCGTTTTGAGCAGTTCTGGAGCCTTCAGCAGATTTTTAAAACTTGAAATTTTCACAAAATTCCATCAAATTGACGTGCAAGAAAAAATAAATTAAATCTTTTGTCCTAAACAGACCTAATATACCATCTCTCACACGCATTTAAAACAACCCTTAGGTTGACTAAAGACAATCCCAAGGGAAGACCTAGCTATCTAGTAGCTTCGCGAATGTCTGGCGAATTACCGCCTCGCCATTCGCTTTTCGGTGAAATAAAAAAAACGTAAGCACTTTTTAAGCACTGGTAAATCCCATATATTTCAGGAATAAAACAAGACAATATATGGGTTAAAACAAAGGAACAAAAAGGCAAAAAATAAGGAACAAAAAGCAAACAAAAATAGTTAACAATGAATGGGATTATCCCAGCGCTACCCTACCAGTCCTATACCCCTCGGTACCGGGCACGAAAGCATCAGAGAGACAGGAGCACCCTCACTCCATACCTACCCAAAAGGTGTAGGTACAAGGTCGGATTCCCTATTCCGTAGCTAGCGGATAGGTAACCCTATGAGCTATGTACTTGCACTCGTAAGCGAAGTACATAGACTGAATTTTGACACGTAGAGCCATCGCGTCGTTAGCCATAATTATAGCTAACGAATCCCTACCTAACAACGTCCCTATACATGCCGTAGCGGATAGGTACGCGGTCTGTTAGGTAGGTGCACTGCTCTAAATTCTAAAAGAAGTTACTTTTCTTCCCCCTTAGAGGAAATAAAAGTTTACTTTTTCTCGCACTACATTGCCCCGATTTATTTTACAAAAAATGCAAGCATTCTTTATAAGATAAATCTTCGACACGAAATACGGAAAAAGTGAAATTTTGAAAAAAAAAAAATTACCCTGAAACCTACACACCCACGGGTGGTTTATGAGGAATGCCCCGATTTATTTTTTAAAGAAGGCACCGGTAACAAAAGGTATAGAATGACAAAAATATTTTGTAAAAAAAACAATAACTAAACAGAAGAAATTAAAAAAAAACTAGTCAGTCTTAGACTTTTCAAAAAAGAAAGAATGTTACGAAGTATTTATATAGACGTATCATAACGTTATCAGTAAATAACCAAATAAAATAATACTTCTAAGTAGACATAATAAAAGACACACTTGAAAAGACAAAATACTAGTAAAGACAAAACGATATGTCAAAATCGACGATATTATTATTGAACATGACTCGTGCGTCATGTCGGGTGGCGTACTCTCGGCGCGGATTTCTCGACGATGGCACTTTAAAATTTGCGCTATTTTGAAGCCTTCGGTTAGCTAGTTGTTCTAATCGCTGCTTACAACGTTCGCTGCGATTTATAGGAGGCGATATTGGTCGCAACCGATATGGTTTTTCAATTCTACCGTTGGCTACATCTCGCGATGGAAACTGTACGCCCGAAGGACCTGCACGAGGAGATTTTCCACCAGAAGGTACAGTTTGTTGATGGTTCGAATCAGAATTTCCAGCCTGTTTTACGCCCGCCGGTGGGGATGACTTAGGTTTGAACGGAGTCACCTTAGCAGTTGACCGTGATACTTTGGAAATGCTATTGATCGTAATGCGGGGTTGCCTTGAGTTCTGTTGCGCAACATGGCGTTTCCAAACGTCAGAATTATTTGAGTCTGAATTAAACTCGATGTTAGGAGACGTCATGAGATCCAAAGGTTCATCGACATCGGATTTCATTGGAGAATCATCGCGGTAAGTCGGCTCGTCTCGAAGGGGGGTTCCTACGTTATTTTCGGTATCGATTGGTTTCCATAAAACTAATTGGTTCTCGATTTTTTCAGCCTGGTTCGGTGTTGATGAAAACGGCGGTAGAAAACTGGCATATGGTTCAGCAGGCACCGGAAAATCATCGTCCTCCTGCATAGCTGCTTCGTTTACAATGTCGATGATGTCACCATCGTTTGTCGGATGCTCAAGATCGTGGATCATTTGGTTGATTTTATCGCTTTTCGCGGTATCAACATACGCCTGTAGGGTATTCCAAACTTGTTCACCATCGATCGAGATTATAGAAGAGGAGTCGTCAATCATAGCCAACAATTCGTCGATGGCACCGTTCAAACGTGGAAATTTAAGCCGAAGGTCACGTAGAGCGATATGTACATCATGGATATGTTCGCGCTGTGCCTCAGCCTTACGATCGAGTTCTGCATTTTTAGATTTTACTTCGGCGAGCTCTTGATTGAGCTGATGGAATACATTCTCTATTTCTTTCCTAGCAGCTGCTGTATAAACTAGGTGAGACTCAATAGCGGTATCTATAACTACGAATGAACTACGATTAAGTCTTTGAATGCACGATCGATATGCACAAGGAGCGGTATTCTTAAATGAAATTAGTTCGATATGTTCATCGTAGCATCTACGATGATACGTATGACCGCATTTTACTGCGGCTACGATTCCAATTTTGGCATAAATTCCATGGAAATTACCAGCCAAAGACTGATTGCATTTTACACAAGTGGCTATCTTCAATCGAATTGAATCCATCCTGTAAACAGCAGAAATGAATTCGAAACAGGAGCGTTGGAATAAATGTTCGCTTACAGTGGAATGTAAAACCTAAAAGGCGTATTTATTTACCTGTTACAACACGTATGTTGTCTAATAGAAATGCGAACAAATATCTCCTAAGATATGCTATGAGAATAATACCAATAGTGCTTCGTAAAGCACACTAACCATTAACAAGAGAGACTGGGTTGTAAGCAAGAGATGTTGCTTGTTGAACTAAAAAACACGTAATGATTTCTCAACTGGTTGGAGGTTTGAAGTCAGCTGCACAGTATTCGAAGAGAAGTGGGGATAGAAATGATCAAGATCGGCCGTTACCATATATGGTAGTGATGCTTTCCGTAGAAATGCCTACAGCTTTTGCCTTATCTCAACCCCACCCTTTGTACTTGCATAACGTAAATGTATGTACCGTAAATGCACCGACCGTTAATGTTTTGTTTATCTGTTTCAGGACGTTCGAGCTACGTCAAGAGTAGGAGAGGCGAGCCTTTTCAAGATACCTGCCGTTGAAATACCAATGTTCCATGACTACAGCGACGAAACCGAATACTTTGATAATTAGATTGTAAAAATAAAATTTTAGTAATTTCAATTGGAATGTATATAATATGTAATAGAATAAAAAAAATAAAATTAAAAATTAAAATATCTTCTGAGAAGAAAATAGAAATTTTGAATTATTCGTAGATTTTAATGCACAAATCCCGTAGGACTCTCTGTCTTTGTGAGCGATGTGCGAAATTTTTCTCTATGTTGAGTTTTTCTTCGTATTGACACAACTTCGGCCTAAAAATTCGAAATGAGTGCTCGTAAGATGGTTTTTTGAAAAAATACAGGTTCGAGATGCCCATATTTAAGCGAGGAGGTCGTTCGAGATTTATTGAAGTAAAATTTGACCTACTGTCTAAAAACGTAATAGATGAGTAATTATTATTTGTACTCATTTCATCGATAATGTTATTTAAAGTTGGAATAGAATTTTCATCCATATTAAAACACCTTGGTGTTGCTAGCGTTGGAAGAATAAAGATACTGTTGCTATTGAAAGACAAAGATATACCACGAGACTTCTGCAAAAATTCCTACCACCAGTTTATGACGCTGCCATTATTACTTCTGTCTGAAGCAATGTCACTTCTATCAGACTCGATTCCACTCTGATCATTATTTGAATGGGAGTCTTGCTCAGAGTGTGAATCAGAATGACCATGGTGATGGTGATGACAGAGTTGGGTTTGGAGGGCTTTAAAAACTATCGCTTTTTCCTTTTTAATTTGATTGAGCTCGGCTTTAAGCTCTAGATTTTCATCTCGTTGTTTAATGATCACTCGATCATTGGTAGCGATTGATCTTTGCAAGTTTGCATTGTGTCGACGAACGTGTTTCAGTTTTCGTTGTAAATACTGAATTTCTGCTTTTAGGTCGTCGTTTTCATTGCGCACAGTTGTATAATCGTTGAGGTGAACAAACGGTCCAGCCGTGTATTCATCTATGGTCATTACTGACATATTAAATAATCGAGAATATTAGATTTATTCGCAATGAAAATACTCAACACTTGTGTTGTCTAACGAGGCTAATGTTCAGCACAATTACTCGTAAGTAATTCTAGATCAGTAATGTGATGTGGTATGTCTGTCCTCTACGCTAGTTGTTGAATTTATCTTTTAGTAGTGGGGGGTATTTCGTTCTGAATTCTTCCACCACCATTAACGTTGAGTTTTAACTATAGTTCTTCGTAGTCACGCCTATGGGTTTTTCCTAAAAATAAGAAGACAAGAAACGCTTTCGAGATATATTTATGTTCTGACATTGAAAATGCATCTTAATTCAATGTGTTTTAAATCAAGCGTAAGAACAAAAAAAACAAAAACACGAAAAATGCAATACGATTAAGAATACAAATTAACTCACAAAAACTTCTTTTTAAATTGATGCAAAATCAAATTATCGAATCTTAATTCGAGCTACAGTCCAAGTCAACCAAAAAAGCAAGAAAACGAAAGGAAAAGACCTTTGATTAATAATAAAAATGATATCAAATAACACAAATGATCAAACTCTGAGTACCAGTAGAACAAAAACAGAGTAAGGTAAATAGTCAAAATTATTGTAACTAATTCAAAGGACGAACCCTTGTTTATTTTTACTGGTAATGAACCACATAACGATAATAACGCAAATAGAAAAACAAGATCGTCGCGAAAATTACCTATAACTTGTCTTAACAAGTAGCTACAAAAAAAATCACTCGAAATTAATAAAAAAAATAAAAAAATCTTCAACATATCTTGCTTTGTACGTTAACAAACATTTTAGGTAATGGACCACGAGAAATAACACTTATCTCTATTGAGTACAAAAACAAAAAAACTTGTACTATGAATACCATAGTCATGCAAAAAAAAAAATAAAAAAACGAATCAATGATTAAATGGTATGAGTACCGAGGTCATAATCTTGAGTACGAGAAAACTTAACTAAAAATAGAATTACTGACAATAACGAAATCGCGAGTATTTTTCGAAACGAAACTTAGAAAATAAAAAAAACTCTACAATTCTACGACCTCGTCTGAACGAATATTTACGCCTTATCCTCCGCGATTAGTATACCGAGAATTCAGCAACGGCATGATATGCAGAATTGCTTCAAGCGAGGTCTTAAATCCGATAAACGGATTTCCATTGCCATCCGTACCGAAAGGGCTTCTGTCGAAGATAGGTTCTAGGCAGCTGAGATATTTCACGACGACATCGGGGTATTGAGTATTAATTTCTCGCGCTTCACCCTGGAGGAACTGCCTGAATTTTCGCCTGCGTTGCAAATGGTTCTCGTCATCTCCTAAGACGGTTGGGATGAGTATTAATTTTTTCACTCCATTTTGGATGAGTACCGCTAAAAGGTTTCGAATCCTTTTATAGTTTTCCTCTTGACCGGATATGTTTCTCATCTCGTAAAAACTGCACGATAACACTACATATGGTGACATCGTCTTTCCCATGTAATTAAGACACTCAGCGATGTCATTTGCTTGACGATTCGGGCCGGTTAACATAGACGAATGTAAAGATGCCAAATAGCTTTCTTCATTGTTCAGCGCCGTCTTTAAAATAGAGAATGCCGCCCCGTCACCGTAGAATGCGTATCCGTTAATGAAAAATATACGAAGCGGTGCTGATTTGGAGGTCTTCTTGTATTCGGTGACGGTTACATATTTGATCACCTCTTTACAACCGTAGTGTTGGGACACTCTCGAGGGTAGATGATTCAGAATTGAGAGACCATTCGACGCCATTCGTTTGAAAAAGTCTTCAAAAGCTGCGGTTTCCTCCAGTTTCGATCGTGGGCGGACGTCCGAATTCTGATCATATGTCGATGACCTTTTTGGCGCTGCGAACGGCTCCTCTGTCGAATTTGTCCTATTCTCGGCAGTACGCTGCGAATACGATGAACAACCGCCTTGATTTTTGCGATTATTATCGTAATAGGGACGCTTACGTTGGTTTTGGCTATTATTTCCACCAGATCGATAATAATGTCCGGAATTTTTTGGACGTAGCGAGGAACCACCGTCACTGCCGCGACCGTCATCATCATTGGGCTCGTTTTTCGGACCTGGGTTCGCTGGAGCTGCGCTACGGTGTTTGTAGTTGGCTAATTGTTGTTTTAGATCGTCTATTTCTTCATTAAGAGCCGCCAACGCAGTTTCATGTTCCGCTTTCGTCGTAATCGAGAGTTCAATTAGCCGTCGTGTTTCGTGTTCGAGAGTAGTAATGCGGACGTCTTTCTCCTGCATCAGTTGTTTTAGTAGATTATTTTCGCCGATGATCGGAACGGTATCAAGACAGTTGCCAGGCAGCGGTAAGGCAATGCCGATCGGTTTTCTGCAATTTTCCACGGGACAGAGAGCAGCTACAGGAGCTCCACTAGGAGTCTGGCAGTGTGCGTATTCATTAAAACAACGCTGATGTAAATAATGCGAGCATACATCGTTAGCGACGACTCCCAAGCTCTCTTTGCAACCGCCACAACAAGCTGGTCTTTCAGCCATTTTTCGTCGTAATAAACACGGAGGATCGAGAAAAATAACGCAAAACTTGTCGTAAATGAATGGTAAATTCCGTTCTTCAGTCGTAACTGGAACCTATTGAATAAATGGTCAGTACGAAAGAAAAATCGTTCACACAATTTAGTACTGACTAAGTACTCACCAGTATTGACACGATCGGGAGTTATGTAGAAACGAGATTAGTAGATAACTAAATATACTCTGCCGGAAAACGTACCGAGATTCTTACGTAAACGAGTCAAATTCTACGAACAAGAATAACGTGCTGTTGTTAATACACAATACACCATCGTAATGGTATCTAACGTATAAAATGCTCACCTCTTTAACGTAGAACTATTCTAAATCAATCGTACTGATGACAGAGCTTCGTTCGATCATATGTCCGTTGATGACGCTAAATCTATTTAACACACAGACAATTGATGTAATCATCCATCGTAATGAGATCTAATATTGAGACAGTAAACGTACCTTCCGAGATTAACTCTGACACACGAACAATAACGATACGGATTAGTTTTCGCCGTAGATTCTCTCTTCGTATATAGCGTTCAAATACACTTCACCTAACAGAAACAAATATCAACATCCATCGTAATGGAATCTAGTATAGAGAAATGCACTATTATCTGAATAAAGTACATACCTTGGTACGTCTAACATATGCAATATCGACAGACGCTACGCCAAATCTACACCGTAAAGATCACTCTTCGGTACTCTGAAAATACATAACGTATTAGAAATCGAAAATTATTACACTCTTTCCTCTACAAGGGAAAATGGCTAACACGTGATATGGTGTTTTGTTTTGAATTTTATTCAAAGCACGTGTATTTTGCTAATTATAATATTGAATCAGTCGTACATACCTGCTAACAGTTACTACGGTCAATCTTAATAGAAAATAAATATTTATACGTAGAAAAATCACATTAATACGCATTTACAATTAGATAACACATTTAGTCAAAAGACAGCCATTAAACACATCCGAATAGAGTGATGAAAATTACATCTAATTCAATATTCGCTTTGTAATGCGTATTGTATCGGTTATCGCCAAAAACATCTGCTTCGAATCTAAAAGCAACCAGTTAGACGGAGTCAGCGGCAAGGGGTTTAGTATCCTCGTCGCTGATTGGCCAAGAACCATAGGATCTGTACAGGTCTACGAAAAGCGTACTGTACTCGATCCCTACGTTGTTCAACAAGAGCTGATTGATATTTTTAGTGCGTTTGCGTTTTTTAATACGAATCTCTCGACCATTTTTAACTAAATTAACGTATCGTTTCTTATTTCGAGTATAATATTGGTGTTCGGATTTTTTTCTAAGTTCAGCAAACTCAGCATCATTAGCTATAGCCTTTTCAAGTGATTTTTCAAACTGTGTTTGTGTTTCCTTCGTGAGCTTTCTTCGAGTGTTTTTCCTTATCTTACGGTACTCTTTTACAGCTTCCGGTAATTCAATTTGAGATGGAAGATCGTTATTTTTCATCATCTCATCGTTATGAGATTCCGGTAGTTCTTCAAAGAAATCTTCGAGTACGTCTCGGTGTTTAGCGAATTCTTTTAGCTGTTGTTTCAAAGTTCGCTTATCGAATTTCGACCTCAACTTTGGATCCCGTCGAAGCTGTTCAATTTGATGTAAATTCAAGTAAGTAATTATTTGTCGTACATTTATTAAGCGTTTATCTCTTTTGTCAGCTACGTGTTGGACTTCGTAGCAGTTCGGTTTTGCTTTAGCTTTAATAATGTACGGTCCATAACGTTTTGGATAGAGCTTTTTCGAGGTACCACGATCATATGATGATAAACGGTGATCAGTGATCAAGATCAATTCACCTTTTTCGAAGATTCTAGGATCTCCGTGTTTCTCGTTAAACTTTTGCTCTTCCAATTGAACTTTTCGATACCTTCGCTCGCGAACCAAATTCATCAAAGCTTGATGATCAGTCATATCTTCAATTCGAGTTTTCTCAAAATCATCAGTGTACACAGCTTTTCGAGCTAAACGATCAGCTGCAAAATTTCCAGCATCAGTTTGACGTGCATACGTGTGCTGAAGTTCGAATTCATCAAACTGAGCTTTCAAGCTGATGATTTCTTCAAAGAGATCTTTGTGAACTACCTCTTTTCTCGACGCATTTTTCCATTTATTTTCCTTCCATCGCTGGACCGATGAATTTATTGCCTCTGTGAGGTATCGAGAATCTGAAAAGACCTTGAACTTTGGAACTTTATGGTCGATCATAACCTCCATGGCTATCTTTAATGCCATTACTTCAGCGAGGTTATTAGTAGTTCGATATTTATCGTGTTTTATTGTTTCAGATACATTTTTCGAGCCTTCGGGATGCCAAGATATGCCAATTCCAGCAACAGCGTCGTCGGAACCGTTATTAGCGCAAGCGCCATCGATCCATGCCCAAGCGAAATTGTCAGTGCCATGGTACACATCTTCAAGGAGATTAAGACGAATTTTATACAACTCCGTTGAGGTTACTGAAGGTGTATCATTCTCTTTAATGGCTTCTCGTAAAGCTCTTAAGCTTTCTTTCGCGATGACTGCTGTATTTGGAACCGGTAAATCAGTGTCAAGGGCTTTTATGCCCCACAGCTCGTAAGGTACGATATCGACATCATTTGGACAACTATTAATTTGTTTTTCGATGATATCAACGTGTTTGTGCCAACCATGGTGAGTATAAGCTCCATTTGAATCGAGATTCAAACGTACTCTGAGTTTTTCACCAATGGTTCGCATCATTCGCTCAACCGGATTCGATTGAGGATTATATGCCGTGGAATGATTCAGGTTCGTTTTATATTTCTTTAATAAATCTTTCCACATTTGGTTGGTAAATTGTGTAGCATTATCGGTTAGAACACGACGAACAGATACTTTGTGTTCATTTATCTGTTTCAGTACGAATTCCATTGATTCGCATACAGTTTCTTGGAGAATATTTTCCATTGGACGAAGCCAAACTCTACCGGAAAACATATCTTTGGCCACTAAAAGATATCTCGCCTCATCTGACTCATTAGCGATTGGACCAAGTATGTCTACCGATAAAATGTCTCCTAACGTATACGACTCTATTGTTGCGAATTCTAATGGTTTCTTTTCACTGTAGGATTTGTTAGCTTTACACTGAATACATGCCCCAGTGATGAATCTCGCGTAATGTTCGATATTCGGTGAATAATATATACGATGGAAAATCACAGCAAGTTTTTTAGAACCTACGTGACCGAATACTTCATGAATATAGAGCATAGTATCCCGAAACAGCGAATCAGGAATTACAGGTACTAATGAACCATCATTATTTCGATGCATTAGTGTTTTACGACCTTGTAAATGTTCAATAGTATATTTATTGAGAATATTTTTCTTAGCTTCGAGTTCGGTTTTGTTTAGGAGATGATCAGGGGTTAGTATTTTTCTCATCTTCGAACGACAATGAGAATCACGTTTCTGATAAACTTCAATACGATTCAAACTTTCGATTAACCTGTCTTTTACCCGAGAAATGAAATCACTCGGTTCAGATACGAAATGTACAAAATTCAGATGGTTGATAGTTAATTCAGGGGCTTGCAAACCAAACCACGATTTGTGTTTCGTTTTGATGTCGAAAATAAGGTCATAACCTTTAATTTCAACAATCCACCAAGCAGCTTTACGGTTAATTTCGGATAGAATTCTAAATTTTTCAACGATAGCTTCCAAATCGCGACGAACATGAATTTTTCGTCCAATTAGCCAAAGTTTGAGCTTTCGTAAAAGCTTAGTTAACGTATACATTTCTTTTTCAACAATAGTGTATTCTTTTTGATGTTCTTTAAAACAATGGCTTGCGAACATAACAATTTGTTCTTTGCCATCAACGATTTGGTAAAGTACACCGTTGCTAGCATCGTGTGATGTGTACGTGTCTAAATACAAATCTAGACCGTTTAAAGCTGGTTGTAAGGTAAATTCTTTGGTATATTCTTGCTCCAGTAATGCAAGGGCTTCATCTTGGCGAGGACCCCAAACGAAGTCAGGACCCTTTTTATTTACCAGTTCGTAAAGTGGTGCTAAAATTTGCTGATAGTTCTTGATAAAACGTCGGTACAAGACAGTTAAGCCAATAACTTGAAGAATTTCTTTGTCGTTACGAAGCTCAAATTTACCATTACGAATGTGCGATAATTTGTAAGCCATGAATTTGTCTAATTTCTTCGAGTCTTTGCATATTTCACGATGTTTTAAAACAAAACCAAGATGATTTGTAGAATCTCTAAAGAACGTGGTTTTATGCGCGTTGAGTTTCAAACCATATTTTCTCAATAGTTTGAATATTTTCTCAATTAATGCAAGCATTTCTTTGAATGTTTTAGATCGAAGAAGAATATCATCAACATATTTGCTGATTCCATCGTCATCGGGGATGACTTTATTTACAAGATTAACAAATTCGGCTGACGAGATTTTTAAGCCGTACGGTAAGCGTGTAAAATGATAAACGCGACCATCTACTTGGAAAGCACAATACTTTCGACAACTTTCATCCAACACGAGTTGCCAGAACCCTGAAACAAAGTCCAAGGAACTGAAAAATCTCGCGTCAGGATCGTCGGTGATTATTCGGTCTAAGAGACCTGCTTCGTTGTAATTCACTTCTAAAATGGGATTCAAATCTACGGGATTAATGCAGATTCGAAGTTCACCGGTTTTCTTCAAGTTCGCAACGATCGGATTTATATAACGTGAGTTTGAAGGCTCGATTATGCCAAGTGCTAACATGATTAATAATTCTTGTCTAATACGATCCATTAATGATTTTGCAGGATTGTATTTTGCACCACGGTATTCAATTTCCTCAAGAGGAATATTAAATTCAAACTTCACCTTTTCTCCAACGTAACGGCCTGGGAAACGACTAAATATATCTTTGAATTGAGAAAGTACGGCGAATGCATAATCACACTCAGCTTGAGTAATTTGCTTCTTTTCAACGGCGAGTTTGAGATCTTCCTGTAATCGTTGGATGAAAACAGTTGGACCATCATCTTCAATACCTTCGGGTAGTCGTCGATATTTACGAGCTAAATTTGCACGATTGAGAATTTTTGCAACTTCAGGCTCAAGTGAGATATCGAGTCTAATTTTATTAATTATTAGCGAGTCTTCGTATTCGTGTGGTTTTAAATACCTTAACATCTCCTTAGAGTGTTCTGACGTAGGTTGACAATATGCCACGCGCTCACTAATTTCAGGTTTGATTTTTAATAGATCCATAGTTCGAGTACCAATAATAAACGTTTGATTACAACCGGGTAAAACGTAAAATGGGATTTTCAGTTCGTGTTTTCCAAATTTCAATTTTGGAACGATTACGTAATCAGCGGTTTGTATTTCTTTATCATCAGCTAATGTACAATGGACTGGATTGTCCAAATTAATATAATCTATTTCATCTGCGTGTTTTTTCCGCAGGAGATTAGCTGTTTCTTCAGAAATTACATTGGGTACCGCACCGGAATCTAACTGGGTTGGATAGAATGATTCACCTAAGCCAAGTGAAACAACACAAGTGATTATTTCTTCTGGTGGATATGTTAATTGATTTTGAACTAATGGATCAACGTGTTTTTTATTATAAACCTGTTTTGACGCTTTCACTTGATGAACTCTCAGCTTCTCATACGAATCTTGACCAGGGCGTTCGTTGATAGGTGGTTCACACATTAGCTTACCGACAGAAATTTTATCGCGAGGGGTGGTACGTCGATCAGGTAATTCAGAAAAATGTGTTACAATACCAGCGATCTCTCGCTTAGTACTTACGTGTGGATAATAATTCGTACCTTCTTTTGATAGATAGAATTTGGACACAATTGGGCTCACATTTTGATCCGCATCTAACGCTGGCACGATTTGATCAGCAGTACGAGCATGACCAGTGGCTTCGAGAAATAATAATGAGGGTTCAAGTAAAAATCTTACTCCCCGTAGCGAGCAGACTTCACTAAAAATTCGTCGAAACGAATACCATTTTGCACTTGGAACTTTTTCACCGGAGACTGCAGGTTTTACAAGTGGAAACACCACGATGATATCTTTAAAGCCTTTATTGATTGTCATTATTAATATTTCATCGAGTTTAGATCGTATCCAATTGAAGTTCGTATTATTATTATCACGATTTAATTCAGATTGTAGACATGACAGAACTGCATGTGGTTTCGTAAATTTAACTTGTTTAATTGCAGTAATCAAGTCGTCAATATGAATACTTTCTCGACGAAATGGTTTACGGCGACGTGCAGTAACGTCAACCAATGAAGAAATAAAATATGCCAGCGAATCTCCAATTACCTCGTAGTCTTTTAACGGCGGAGCTCCAGTAGCAATAATTGAGTGAGTTGGTAATGTTTCTACTCCTCCGACTCCTCCTCGCTCGAGGACTCGGAGTTCGCTACCTCGTTTTTTGGAGGCTCTTCGTTATTAGATGATTTGTTGTTAATTTTAGCCAACACGTCCTCAAGCTGCGGTGGATTTGGATCCGGAGTACCGGTCGAATGAATGGGAGGTTTGTACCCGGATGCCCCAGAGCTCGAAGATTTTGAACTATTGTTGGAGTTAGATTGGCCACCATTATTGGAATTATCGAAATTATTCCTGGATTTGCGAAAACCATGATTTTTCTTCGGAGTTTCGGAATGAGAACTCGTGTTTGGTGTTATTTCGTATGGGCAATCGTTATATTCTTCGGTCTTGGTAAGTTCACCTAACTTTTTATCAAATAAATGGTAGTCTCGACGTGCACGGCTATTAAACTTTACTTTTAGATCTTTTGGAATGCGTTCGTATACGGTCTCAATCAACATATGATCAGGAACGTCAGTTTCAGCCAAGATATGAAGCCATTTACGAAGTTCAGCACAGATCTTTTTGGATGAACTGTGATTAATTCGTAATCGCAGAAACGTTTTACGGGCCTCGGTATGTTGCTCGCCATTCCAAAAGTGCTCATAGAAAGATTTTCTTAATTCTTTATACGATTTAATTGGTTTTGTGTTATCTCTCCAGAATTTTGCATCGGTGGTCTGAATGGCCGCTCGAAATAAACGGATCCATTTTTTCTCAGTAGCGTCGTATTCATCCATGAACTCTTCGAATTCAAAAATGAAGTCTACCACCTCGTATCGACGACTATCATCGAAAATGACACCATTACTAATGATGTGTTTGGTTTTAACGTCTTTTTTACCTTTACCAAACTTAATTTTTCGGTTGAGTTTACGACGACGTCTAAAAGCATTACCTTCGCCTTCCTCAACGGAATCAGAAGACTCTCCGTCGTCATCGTCGTCGTCGTCGGTAGATTCAGGAGTTTTAGTTACTTTCTTTGGTGACTTTTTACCACCACCTGAGCGATTGGTACGAATAGGTGTTTCATCAGCACCGCCATCTCCATCACCACTATGGTCAGCGCCACCAGAGGATGACGAAGGTATCGTTGTTGAGATGGCACTGGTTGAACCCTGCTGCTGACGAGTCTCATTCAACGCTACAGCTAATTGAGTATAACCATCTCGAATCGTCTGAAGTTCTTGTAATATGAACTCACGATCTTCGTGCATAAATTGACGTGTATTATTAGACCATGTTTTTAACCTCATCAGCTGATCACCAATACCCATCGTGCATAGCAAACCAGTATTGTTGAGTTTAAAAGTTTGCTCGGCTTTCGAATTGGCAAGCTTTATTACGCGATCAGTTTCGTCTAATTCAGCGCCGAGTACCTCACGCCACTTATGATCCATTTGTTCCATGTTCTTCTTAAGGAACTGTTGGACTTTACCGAAATGTGTGTTAATATCGTTTACGCTATCAACGTATATTTGATTAACGTCACGGCGTGTTTTAGATAACGATTTTTCGAGTCTCTTAATTCGTTTACGGGCTCCATCATCTTGCATACGATAATGGATAGCGAGCCAATCAAGCAATTTATTATAATTATCTTGAGTGACTATTTGCACATGAGCAAGTTGGAGATCGATTGGAGGATCTTCCGTATCGAATGCTTCATCAGAATTAAGTGGATCAAAATCGAATTCGCTGACATTATCGTTATTGTCATGATCTTCGGCAGTAGGTACTCGTGCTTCCAAACTGACAGTATTATTAGGCGCACTGGCAGCGCCATTTCCGCTAGCACCAGCTTGCGTTGAAAAAATTGTGCTGGTACTATTTACCGTAATAGTTGGAGCTACGGTCGCAGCACCAGTTGTACTTGAAGCAGTGGTTACCAAAGTTGTAGTCGGTACAGCAGCTATGGTGGTAGGCGGAGGAAAAAATATACTCGAGTATCGACGATGACGAGCAGCTGATGATGATGTAAAATGTAAATCAGAATTATCCCATGATAGAGATCGAGCGTTAAATAATGGCATCGTCATGTCACGTCGAGTTGCACTGGGAATAGGTGAGATTTCAGGGCGTTCAGCCGACGGAGCTGTTGATTGACGCACCGTCGAACTAGCAACATTTTCCACGGTCATAGCCGGTGAACCAATTACTGTTTCGGGTAGAACCTCAGGAATCAAGGGTACTTTCGACACATCTGTAGGTTGGAACAGTACCCTCGGTGTAACCTGAGTTGGTGGATCTGAGAATTGAACATTAGTCCCAGAAGTGGAGGCTTCCGGTGAACCGTCCATTATACCTCGTTCAATTAATTCTTTCCGAATTTGCTCAAAATTAATTGGCAAATCACTGGTTAGAATTGGATCATCGGGAATTCTTAAATTCCTCATTTGCGCTAAATTACGAGTTATTGCACGGTTTGGAGCGCCTTGGGGAGCTGGTTGTCCCCCTTGCACATCCGGACTATTAGTAGGTGTTTGAGACATGAATACGCTATCTTCGGAGCAAAAGCTCGATAACGAATTTTGTCTTGAAGGATATGGCGAACTCGCGTTGGAATGTGATTTCAAATCACTAGTTACTATGCAGGAATTGTTCGAAACCGTTGAATTAATTCGTAAATTGCTCATACACTAAGTACGAAACACGTTTTGAATTTCTTCAATAAAACGAAACGAAAATTCAAAGGCACGAATAATAACGCGAAGCACAATTAACACGATTCGAAAAAATAATTCTTTACTATAACAGCATAACAGTAAGAACAAAACCACGAATAATTCGATCACGTATGACTTTAACGACGGCATAAGCACCATAAAGGATACGCGAACTGACCACAATGAAATGAAAAATTATAATGTTTCTTCTTGATTAAATTTACAAGGCTTGCAGACGACACCAAGTACCGATAAATGGAAGGGTTGAATCTATAACAATAGATTGGGCTTATCTCCCACTGCTCGGCGCGTAGGTCCGACTGCAAGGAAATTTTCTACCTATTTAATTGGTAAGATAACGGATGTGATGTTTGCCAATTTTCGAATGTAATTATCGTTATCTTTTCGTTGCTGGTTGATATTGTGGTGGATAAAAAACCCTTGGGTTTTTCTATCATTTAGTATTACAATAGGCCAGACACTTTTTAATTTATTCTTCCGATAAAAAATACAGCAACGCTAACGCCTAGGTAGGAACGTCAGTATTTTTAGTAACAGAATAATAGATTCTAGTTACTTGATTGATTTTGGTGCACAAAATTTTATCTCTGTAGAAATTTTCCCACGACAGTACCTATGATAGGTAGTCTGCATCAGATAACAGGGTTTTTACTACTTATTTTCAACCTACAACGTATATAATTTTTGACATGAATTATACACGAAAATTCGCGAAATGAAGAACTTTACAGATATTTGCACATTTAAAACAACGTCATAATCCCTTAGGACAGCTACACATTGGCCGATGCATACCCATACCCATGAAAATAGACACGTTCGCATAATAACTTGTTCAGTAAATATTTCACTAGGAAGAAATACCAATAATAGGTACAAAAAATCAATTCGTAAATTGAGCTAAATTACCTATAATAGGCTTCAAGATAAAATTTGTTTCAAACTTGCGTTCGTAAATCGCACTACATGGTGATAGGATTTCTCCATATGAAACACAAAAGACACAATTGTATCTAGAATCTGTTACTACCTACTCGTATGTATAGGCGAACCTACCAGTGACTTGAGGTGTTCTTCACAGAACTAGATACCCAAACACAAACACTTATGTATGTCTAATTACTGGGGCTACTAATCGTATAATAGGCGCAATGACTATCAGTGACTACTTTTCGCTATGTAATATAGAACACACTTAAAAAAAAAAGGTTGATCTGGTCTATCTGATCAGTACGTTTGATCTGCGTGAGCTGAATCAGTATCCTATTTGCTAATATGTGTTACATATAGCGCGAAAAATAGAGAACGCTTGCGAATGAGTGAAACATTCGACTTAGGCAAAACAAAGGAAAGAAAAAGCAAAAAAAACTAACCGTAGCTCTTTAGGCGAGGCGTGATGTTAAATATAACGCACTTTTAGATCACTAGTATATCTAAAGGACGTTCCCGGGTTTCGGCACCAAAAATGACGTGCAAGAAAAAATAAATTAAATCTTTTGTCCTAAACAGACCTAATATACCATCTCTCACACGCATTTAAAACAACCCTTAGGTTGACTAAAGACAATCCCAAGGGAAGACCTAGCTATCTAGTAGCTTCGCGAATGTCTGGCGAATTACCGCCTCGCCATTCGCTTTTCGGTGAAATAAAAAAAACGTAAGCACTTTTTAAGCACTGGTAAATCCCATATATTTCAGGAATAAAACAAGACAATATATGGGTTAAAACAAAGGAACAAAAAGGCAAAAAATAAGGAACAAAAAGCAAACAAAAATAGTTAACAATGAATGGGATTATCCCAGCGCTACCCTACCAGTCCTATACCCCTCGGTACCGGGCACGAAAGCATCCGAGAGACAGGAGCACCCTCACTCCATACCTACCCAAAAGGTGTAGGTACAAGGTCGGATTCCCTATTCCGTAGCTAGCGGATAGGTAACCCTATGAGCTATGTACTTGCACTCGTAAGCGAAGTACATAGACTGAATTTTGACACGTAGAGCCATCGCGTCGTTAGCCATAATTATAGCTAACGAATCCCTACCTAACAACGTCCCTATACATGCCGTAGCGGATAGGTACGCGGTCTGTTAGGTAGGTGCACTGCTCTAAATTCTAAAAGAAGTTACTTTTCTTCCCCCTTAGAGGAAATAAAAGTTTACTTTTTCTCGCACTACAAAATGAAGTTGGAAATCCAAAATCCACGCTGTACTCCGAATTCAACACGCTCTTGAGTCGACTGCTGGTGGGTTAAAGTCATTTTGAAGCCTGCAGTGAATTTTTTGAAGTTTCTGGAGCCTCCAGCAGAGTTTTGAAACTCGAAATTCCCGCAAAATTTTATCGAATACAGTTGGAAAGCCCATAAGTTAATTTGGACAGATTTTCTGCCATTTTTTGAAAAACTGATTTTTTCAAAAAGCAGCTGGTGGCTTTAGGACGGATTGCAACTGCCTGAAACCCACTTCCGCCTGTCTTCATCATAATGACAAAAATATAATATAAAATGAATTTATTCATTCTATGTAAGTACTTCTAGTGGAGACGGAAAGGTGAATTTTTCAAATTTTTAGATAAGTAAATATGAAATCGACGCATAAAAATATTTTTCCAACTGGAATATACCGATTTTGAAAAAATGAACGAGTACATTTTCGGTCATAAAAATCATTAACAAGCGCCGACAGGTTTCATGACCTTTTTTGGAAAACTGGAATTTTAAAAAAGTAACTGAAAGCTTCAAAACGACTAGAACTCACCTGCAGTCGACTTCATAGCGTATTGAAATTAGTTTGCGGAATGAATTTCGACATGTCAACTACATTTGATGAAATTTCGTGGGAATTCCAAGTTTCAAAAACTTACGGAAGGCTCCAAGAATTTTCAAAAAGTCGCTGTAGGCTCCAAAATAATTTGAATCCACTAGCAGTCGACTTGATAGAGTGTTGAAGTTGGAGTGCAGCGTGATTTCGGATTTCCACCTTCATTTCGATGACATTTTCACAAAATTTCATATTTCAAAAATGTCCTGGAGGCTCCAGAACTGCTCAAAACAGTTTGAAACCGGTTTCAATCGATTTGGCAGGTCGAAAATCGGGTAGATCCAAAATTTCAGCTTTTCAAGTCGATTTGGTAAAATTTTGATTTTTTCTCTCATTTTTAGTCTCAATTCAATTTTTAAAAATTCGCCAAAAATCAAAAAATGCACTTTAGCACTAAAAATTTTGGCTGGTGATAAATTTTTGCATGCTCTTTCGATCTAGCTTCGTCCAGTTTAAAAAATTCCGTGCGAGTTCTACTATAATATGTTGGAAAGCAAAATCTGCGATTTCGTCGGACCATGTGAATCAAAATGGCGGCCATTTTGTTGGTGAGGCCAACTTCTTTTTGACATCCGACATCGAGCGTATTTTCGGACTTGAATTTTCACCAAAAAACATTCGAAGGTCTCGAAGTGAGGTTTTGGTTTGAAAAAGTAGGGGAAGAAAGGTAGGGAGGGGGCATTCTAGACCGAGACCCTCATTTCTCGCTTGCACCACTCTAATTATCTTTATCAAACATTATCTACACTATTTCAAATCACACGATAGGGTTAAGAATTTAAATGAAACCGTACTCGACTTCCCATGTATAGTTGTTTTAGCTTATTTAACAGCAAGGTTTTCATTTTCGTTCGTGCTGTTTAAATATTTTTTCAAATAATATGGTTTGTGAAAAGTATTTTTCTAAATTTTTCAAAAGCATCAAGCCAGGTAAAAATGTAAGTTTTCCATGTTCAATATTCCTTTCTTATGTTTATTTTTTTTATTCACCTCGATCGCGAGTTTAATGATTTTTAGGCAAAAACAATTTCGAATCTGTGAAAAAATTTGAAAAATGGTTTTGAATGAAAATGAACAATATTGCTTTTTGAATATTCCTGTAATCTGTTGTCAAAGTGTTGTTTCATGCCAAAGGAAACTGCGAAATATTGTGAATGTGATTGTCGCTCCTTGGCAACAAAATATTTCAAATTCCTCGGTTGTTTCCAATAATTGCAGAAAAATTTCCCAAAAGTCAACGTCTTACTTTACGCCAACATTTCCCAAACAAAGTTACTTTTTCACAAAACTTGCAAAAAAAAATCTTTTTCATCCGTAATTTTCAAAGTCTCCATTTTCATCAAAAATTGAAAGCAATTGTCGCAAGAAATACCAAAAGAAGCTCTGCTTTTTGTTAAAATAATTATCAAAATCACCCACGTTATTTTTTGGTCAGAAATTGCCAAAAATTCTCACTTTAGGGTATGTCAAAATTTGCCAAAAATTCAAAATCGTGCTAGATTGATATTTTTTTTCTAATTTTAAAAAATTCGCCAAAAATCTAAAAATGTACCTACGTTTAGTTTTGAAATTTTGGTTACCTCGGTTTTATGACATGCTTTTTCGATCTATATTGGTTTCGTCTAAATAAAGCGAATCCCTATACAATGCACACAAAATACTCGATTCATAATTTTTCACGACTCCGAATAATTTCGACATTTCTTTCCAGAATGAGCAACCGAACCCGAAATCAGAAAGTTTGCTAAATGAAATCCAACACCACACAACGACTCAGATTCATAAAGTCGACTTTAGTTGGACAATAGACGAATTAGATTTTCATATAACGAAAAAAGAGTTCCTAAAATCGTGCAAGTTTTCATCCATCACAAACGACGAATGTAAATGGCGTTTGGTCTGTTTGCCCTATGATAAACTTTATAGGCCTGACCGCGACGACCTCGTGGGAATCTGTGTATGCTTAGTTCTTATATCGGATCATGCAGATACTAAATTACTCGTAAAAAGAGAGATTTGTTTTCTGAATAGCACACAAAAAGAAGTACAAAATCTTACAGCAGCAACAACAAGTACAACGAGGCAAATTTATAAATTTGGTAGCAAGTATATACTCATTATACCTGTTGGTTTGGAAAAAAAACATATTTTACCCGGCAACAAATTAACCATTCGACTCAACTTAACATACACAAACATTGACGACTGTTATGGAACTAGATGTTAGGTTAGATGTAGAGTTAGAGACTATAGTTAGTCATTGTACATTCGTGTGTAAATACAGACGTTCGTTAATCGGTTGTTCGTTATTGAGTCACCACAATTGGCGACGAGGAAAAAATTTTTTTGCGCGGTAATCGTGCGCGTTAAAATGTACCGATTTCGCGCTCTCGGATGATTTTTTTTTATCGAAAATTAATTAAATCATTCGTAAATAGGTAAATCGCGAATAAATGATTTTTATGACAGAAATTTTCGCGTGTGAAATGGTGAAAAAAGTGCCAATTTCATTACCTACCTTTTCAACCATTCTACTCAGCTACCTTCAATAATCACAGTCACACTCAGCTATTTTCACTCAGTCAACTCAGCTATTTTCACTCTACTCAGACACATCTCAGCCTTCAAACTCAGCACCATGAACGCAGACGAACTTCAGAGAATTTTAGCTGAACAAAATACTCAGTTTCAAGCAATTTTGCAAGCAGCTTTAACTCAAAGTCGAAATACTCCTCGGACACCAGAAAACACTGAAAAATTTGATGCTTTTGATTCAAAGAAAGAAAAGTTCACAAATTACATCGCTCGTTTCGAAGACTACACAGCTACAAAAAACATCACTGATGTTGAAAAGAAAGCCGGATTATTACGTACTTCAATTGGTTCTACCCATTATAATAAACTTGCCGCTTTCTTGGGACCTGATAAATCAATCCAGAACCTATCTTACGCTGATTTAAAAACTTCGTTCAACGATCTATTGGTTCCACGTCAAAGTGTCATCATATCAAGGCATTATTTTCTAGAAACGCAGCAAAAAGAAAATCAAAATATTGCCGAATTCGTTGCCTCGCTTCAGGACAAGGTGGTAAATTGTCAATTCACTGTTGAATGCGAGTGTAAAAAGCAGGTATCCTGTGCCAAACTATTCTTAGCAGCTCAAGTGGTTCGTGGTATTAAAGAGCCATGGATTAAAGAACAGGTACTCCAGACAGACTCTGATGATTATGATAAAATTGTGGAAAAAGCAATTTCATTGGAAGCTTCGCGAATTGAGAGCAGAGAATTGAGCAAAAATACTCCGAATACAATACCAGGTAACTCAGATGTAAATAAATTATCTCGCGCTTTCAATCGCGACTCCCGTTCTCAGAATCGTTATAATGATCACAGTAAACAACGAAATCGTTCACACAGTCGAGGTTATTCGAAAAATCATTATCGAAGTAATACGCCAGCAAAACGTAGATCGAAAATCGATTATAAAAAGCTGGGAATTGATGGGTTATGTCTCCGTTGTGGTAGAAATAACCATTCTGTATCAGATTGCACTGTTGATCGAAATAAATTAAAATGCACGTCATGCAACAAGCCAGGTCATCTCCCAAAGGTGTGTATTACCACCCTCATGTCAAATTCAAAATCAAATGAATCCAGTGTCAAAATCTCCGAGCCTACAAACTATGCAACATATTCTCAGTATGTAGACAATTATCATGTCGTTGACCTTTATAAGCTTGAAGAAAACAGTGTCAATACTGATGATAAATATTTCATTGAAGTAGGTATCAATGGAAAATCGAAGAGAATGGAAGTTGACACAGGTGCTAAATTTTCGTTGATACCTGATGATGAATTCAAAAAATTGGGAATTCGAGCACCAATCAAAGAAGCAAAAATCGCTTTTCGTTCGTTTTCCGGAGCCATAACGCCAGCTCTAGGTTATGTTACTGTTGATGTTTCCTACAAAGATAGGAAAACTCGTTCAAATTTGTACATTGTGCCTCCAGGTCATGCTACATTAATGGGCCGCGAATGGATTCGCACCTTAAAGGTTACTCTTGAAGAACTTGACCTTGATCAGCAAAAATCAAATTCCTTTGATTACCCAGTTTACACATCTGAGGCTACACCACAAGAAAAATTATCATCGATATTAGAAGAATACTCTGAACTTTTTGAACCCAAAATAGGTCGCATTCCGAATTTCGCCGTAAACCTACAACTCCGTGAAAATGCAACGCCTAAACTGCTACGTGAGCGAACTGTTCCCTATGCTTTACGTTCAAAAGTTGATGCCGCTCTAGATGTACTCGAAAAACAAGGAATTATAACTCCAGTCAGCTCTTCAGACTGGGGATCGCCTCTAGTTGTCGTTTTAAAACAAGACAACGAAGTTCGTCTCTGTATCGATTACAAGGTCACTGTCAATGTGCAGCTAGTAGATGCCAGTTACCCAATTTCCAGGGTTGAAGAAATTTTAGATCTGCTAGTAAACGCCACGCACTTTTGTAAATTGGACCTATATCAAGCTTACATGCATATGTGTGTAAATGAAGCCTCCAGTATAATTCAAACCATTGTAACACATCGTGGGTCATATCGAATGAATCGTTTGGGTCCTGGTGTAAAAATTGCGCCATCTGAATTCAACAGAAAAATGAAAGAAATATTGCTAAATTGTCCCGGAACTGCAAATTTCTTTGATGACATAATCGTATATGGGTCATCCTTGGAGGAGTGTTTAGAAAACCTCCGTAAGTGTCTAGAAGCACTGAAGAAAAATGACCTTCATCTAAATAAGAAAAAGTGCAAATTTCTTCAAGAAAAAACAACATACCTCGGTTTCGTAATTGAAAAAGGGAAAATAGGTAAATCACCAGAAAAGATGGAGGCTGTGAAAAATCTACCTAGACCAAAAGATGCTGATGAAATTCGTAGGTTCATTGGGTTAATAACGTATTACCATCGATTTATTCCAAATTTATCAAACCTCACTGCACCACTCAGAGCTCTGCTGAAGAAAAATGCTAAATTTTTCTGGTCTTCAGAATGTGAATCAGCATTCATCAAATTAAAAGAAGAAATATGCAGTGATCGTGTTGTTGTACCTTTTGACCCAATGAAACCATTAATTTTAACCACTGACGCAAGTCCAGTTGGGGTCGGAGCTGTTCTCTCTCATTTCAGTGATGGAGAGGAGCGGCCTATCGCTTATGCCTCAAGATCGTTAACTCCGGCAGAAAAAAATTACTCTCAGCTTGATAGAGAGGCTCTCGCGATTATTTTTGCAACGACCTACTTCTACAATTACCTACTTGGAAAAAAATTCACTCTGGTTACAGACAACGAAGCTCTGACGAGAATTTTCGCATCAAATAAAAATATACCACAGATGACGTCAGCCAGGCTAATTAGGTACGCATGTTTTCTCGCTCAGTTTAACTACGATGTAAAATTCAAGAAAGGTATCGATAATCAAAACGTTGACTGTTTATCTCGGGCACCAGTTGATCCGCAAATCAGCTATGTTGAAAATCTATCAGTGAATGTTATGTCCGAGCCAACCAATGATTTTATTCTCGGAAATGAACCAGACCAAATCTACACTGATAATATCTTTTATTTGTCAAACGAAATAGTTAACTCAGCGACGATAGCAGCTGAAACACAAAAAGATCCAGAACTACAGCCGCTATTACTAAAACTGCTCACCGATAACTCGGACTACGAATATACAACAGCTGATGGCATAATTTTTAGAAACGACCGTGTATATGTACCAGTGTCCTTGAGAAGTCACGTTCTCGCTGATCTACACTTCTCTCACATGGGTTCAACTCGTATGAAACAATTGGCTCGCCGATATGTTTATTGGAAGGGCATAGATGCTGATATCGAACGTTACGTAAAGAAATGTAGCGATTGCGCCGAATTGCGGAGAAATCCGCCAAAAGAAAAAATTCATCCATGGGACCCCCCAGCTCGGAATTGGGAAAGAGTTCACATGGATTACCTCGGACCATTTTTAGGATATTACGTTTTGGTATGTGTTGATGCCAAGTCCAAATGGTCCGAAGTCCGAGCAGTAAAAGAAGCACCTACCTCTGAAATTACAATCAACCTTCTCACAGAAATATTCACTACTCATGGTTTTCCTACTCGTTTAGTCTCAGATAATGCAACAATTTTCAAATCTGAGTTGTTTCAAAATTTTTGCAAGAAAAATGGAATTCACCAGAGATTTATTGCTCCAAATTTTCCACAAACCAATGGTTTAGCTGAACGCAGTGTACAAACTTGGAAACGCAGACTTCTTGCCATGCAGTCAGAGGCTGATTCGACTTCAATTCATGAAAAATTACGTCAAATCACCCTCCGTTATCATGCAACGCCGCTCGCTTCCGGTCTTTCCCCGGCAGAACAATACCTAGGCCGTAAATTGAAAATTAGCCTAGATGCGTTTTTTCCATACCATGAGCCAAGCCATAAAAAAACGCCGTCAGTTCGACAATTCAACGTTGGCAACACAGTTCAGGCTCGTATTTTTACTAATCAAAAACTTGTATGGGCACGCGGTGTTGTTGCTGAGAAGTATGGAACGCGTCATTATTTAATTACACTGGAGAACTCCGGACGACAAATAAAAAGGCATATCGATCAACTCGTACCCGCCTGGGAACAAGGTAATAAAGCCGTCACTTTCGGTCCAACGCAGTCCTTTGATGTGCCGAAGTCACCGCATCAAAATACAACGCCTAATACCAGCGCCGCTGAAATGCCTACAACCAGCGACGCTGCAACCTGTCCAGCTCGATCAGCTGGAAGTACCGATCCAAGCGCGCCTCCAACAGTGCGCCGATCATCGAGGAAAGCGCCGCCTCCGGCGCGATTCAACGATTATATTCGATAATTTTACATTATTTTATTCCTATACTATTATCCGTATTCATAATACTTTTATTCATACTCGTTATTTCAATCAATATTCAATATTGTAATTTTTTTTTAGAAATCAAACTATTTTTAATCATATTTTTAACTTTTTTTTAAAATCAAAAAACTTTCAAAATTTCAAGTTTTCAACTCAAATTTTTCAATTTTTTTTTTCTCTCTTGCAGGGGGAGATTGTTATGGAACTAGATGTTAGGTTAGATGTAGAGTTAGAGACTATAGTTAGTCATTGTACATTCGTGTGTAAATACAGACGTTCGTTAATCGGTTGTTCGTTATTGAGTCACCACAACGACTCTACAAATATTTCTATTCAAGATAACACCTCAAAAAGCGAACGTTTAGAACAGTTCGCCATACTGTATAGAAAGGACAAATGCAAGGACGTCTTAATTTCAGTCAAGGGTAAGAATTACTTGGCTCGTAAAGCTACTTTGGCCGCATATAGTCCAACTTTTGCTTTTTTCTTCGAAAAAACACCGGAAAAAGGAAACATCACCCAAGTAAAGATTCCTGATGTAAACGAAGAAGTGTTCGGTGAAATGTTGAAATACATTGAAACCGGAACATTGTCCGATGAAAACAAGACCGTCGATTTATTCATTTTAGCCACTGATTTTAACTTAAGAGAATTGCAATTCAAAGTGATATGGTTTATGCATAATAAATATGAGTGGAGTACCTAGCCGAAATTTGACCATTTGGTCATCAATACTTCATAATTATTTTACTTTACAGTTCGGTTGTAATTTTTGTTCGCGTTGATTAAATATTTACAAATAAAATAAGAAGTACCAAAATAAATAGGTATTATAATTCAAGTTACATATTTTAAATTTTTTGGGTAAATAATTACGATACTTCAATGATCACAGATGGAGAAAATTTTTAACCAGTGAAAAGGTTTGAAATTTTTTTTACGGTCATGAAAGATATTATTTTTTGAATATATAATTTGCCTGTGTAGTCTGATAAGTAGTCTGTTCTGTTAAACTCATACTTAAGCCTTCACCAGAACAAAATTTATCAATAATATGGAGCAGACTTTATCTGATAACCAGAGATTGACGTAACTTCGAAAGTACATTAGCCATAATTCATATCTGAGTGATTAAGCCTGATCATTAATTAGGTAGGTACCTATTTATGCGATGACTTCTACTCATCAAAGGAATGTTTTGAACCAGCACTCTTCGATTAGAGCGAAATCGAGCTAGATTGACAGCGCATGTTCTACGAACCTTTGAAATCAAAATTTTATATTCTTAAAGTTCAGTTTTGGATTTTTTCATCAATTATAAATTTTTTGAACAGAATGAACCAATGTGAATGATTCATTCAATTCAACTCGTACACATTATCAAAATGGGTACTGGTTTTACGCCATTTTATGAAGCTTCTAGCGATTTCCAGCATCCCAAAGCTAAGTAGTCAACAAATCTGTCAAAATGAATTAACTATTACTCGAGGCTCCAGAACTGCTCGAACCCACCCCCCCCCGTCCAATCGACTTGTCATTTAAATAGTATTTGCTTTCCAACTTGATTATTTTCTTTTTTTAAATTTCCAACTTTTAAAAAATCTGCTGAATGCTTCAGAACTGCTCAAAATGGTTTGAAACTGTTTTCAATTGAGGCGAGGGGTTGAATTTTCGACTTCCCAAGTCTGATGAGATTTTGATTTTTATTCGCATTTTTTACAGAAGAGCATTAAGAAGACAGAATACGACACAGGGCTCATCTAGGATTTCAAAATTAACCAGTAAAAGTTGATGCTTGTAATTCAAAGCCTCTGTGACAAAAATTCGTGTTTTTAAATTATTTTTCAAATATTTCGCATTGATTATAGCAAACAAGTGAAAAAAATGTTTCGTATTTTAAAAACCGATCAAAAATGCGAAAAACTTAAAATTTCACTACAGTAACTTAAAAAGGTTGAATATTGAGAATTACCTAATTTTTGGTGTTTAGCTTTGAGGGATTTTTTATGTCGATTATACGGGTCTTATGACACTTCAAGCGCAATTCGAATTACTTTTCAGAGTCAACGATGTACGAATCATTAATTCGTAAAAATGAGTCAAATCAATTTTTTTTGAGCAGCGATTCGTGATCCAAGATTCTAATCATATTTTTTGTAAGTAGTTTTCACCCAATCCTGAGAGTAGGGTATAAAGTAAATTTAACCTTCTTAAGTTCCTAGGTAGCTATATTGATTGAATCGGACTTGCACGAAACCTTTTATATTGTTCCTGTCATGTTTCTCTTATCATCTTTTTTGTCTTGCGGCACTGTTCTTTATAGCTTCCATTGTCTTGTTCATTCTTTGAACTCATCCACTTCTGGAAAAGGTTTTGTTTCTTCTTCACTTCTCTTGATAGTTTGTTGTTCCAGATTTTCAGCTTTTTGTGGTTTTGTCTATTTGATCTTTTTCCTAGTGCCTCCTCTGCTGCTCTCTGTACAATATGTAGTTTTCAGGCATACCCACTCCTTTTCTACATCCTCTTCTATCAGTAAGTCTTTTTCAATGATTTCCATTCTTCTTTTGTACAGCCAGTTTGTTACTGAATCGTTTAATCAGTTGACATTGAGCTACATCTGCCTACATTCAGTTGTCTTTCCTATGTTGTTGATTCTAATGGCTGCTTCGACAAGATGGTGATCTGATCCGATGTGGTAGCCCCGAAATACCCGCACATCTAACATTGTCTTCTTGGCACGGATGTTTGCCACCACATAATCGATTATTGACTCTTGGTCTCTAGTCACCCATGTGATTTTATGGCATTTCTTATGTTTGTAGAACCTGTTCATAATTGAGAAGTTGTTGTAGCTTGAGATGTCAATCAGCCTTTTCCTATTCTTGTTTACTGTGATGTCTCCATGTCATCCTACCACTTTGTCATTTTCACTTGACCCTGTTCTTGCATTGAGGTCTCCAATTACAGAAATGCTGCGTTTTGGGTTCATCTTGTCAATGGTCTTTCGGAGCTGTTTGTAGAACTAGTCACTTTCCTCCTCTTTGCCTTCCTCTGGAGCATACCCAGTTGGGTGAAAATCTGCCCTTCTGCCAATAAATACGCAGTAAAGAGCAGTTTAATTTGCGTTTTATACATCAACGCGACTTTCAACTGCTGCCATGCAGCAGATTTTACAGTTTTCAAAATCGCGCTTCAATTCACTGGTGTAATTTGAAGCGATTTTTGAGGTTGTCACATTTTCTGCACTGCAGAAAAAAATTTCTGCTGATAAACACGCCACAAGAATATTTCGTAGTATTAAAACTCAAAAAACACGCGTTACAATTCCAGTTCTTTTATACTTATTTGCTTTAACTCACGAAATGCGATTTTTACCCTTTTTACTCTTATCTATTCTCGACTTTGTATTTCGCTTTTCGTTGTGTATTTTAGTATCGTGTTACCGCTGAAGAAGGCAACAAGTTTTGCTGAAACGTTCGGTCATACGTCTATGTGTTATCAATAAAATTGCGTGAAATGTATTGCCTCAGTATTTTTATTAAAACTCAAAAAACACGCGTTACAATTCCAGTTCTTTTATACTTATTTGCTTTAACTCACGAAATGCGATTTTTACCTTTTTTACTCTTATCTATTCTCGACTTTGTATTTCGCTTTTCGTTGTGTATTTTAGTATCGTGTTACCGCTGAAGAAGGCAACAAGTTTTGCTGAAACGTTCGGTCATACGTCTATGTGTTATCAATAAAATTGCGTGTAATGTATTGCCTCAGTATTTTTATTAAAACTCAAAAAACACGCGTTACAATTCCAGTTCTTTTATACTTATTTGCTTTAACTCACGAAATGCGATTTTTACCTTTTTTACTCTTATCTATTCTCGACTTTGTATTTCGCTTTTCGTTGTGTATTTTAGTATCGTGTTACCGCTGAAGAAGGCAACAAGTTTTGCTGAAACGTTCGGTCATACGTCTATGTGTTATCAATAAAATTGCGTGTAATGTATTGCCTCAGTATTTTTATTAAAACTCAAAAAACACGCGTTACAATTCCAGTTCTTTTATACTTATTTGCTTTAACTCACGAAATGCGATTTTTACCTTTTTTACTCTTATCTATTCTCGACTTTGTATTTCGCTTTTCGTTGTGTATTTTAGTATCGTGTTACCGCTGAAGAAGGCAACAAGTTTTGCTGAAACGTTCGGTCATACGTCTATGTGTTATCAATAAAATTGCGTGTAATGTATTGCCTCAGTATTTTTATTAAAACTCAAAAAACACGCGTTACAATTCCAGTTCTTTTATACTTATTTGCTTTAACTCACGAAATGCGATTTTTACCTTTTTTACTCTTATCTATTCTCGACTTTGTATTTCGCTTTTCGTTGTGTATTTTAGTATCGTGTTACCGCTGAAGAAGGCAACAAGTTTTGCTGAAACGTTCGGTCATACGTCTATGTGTTATCAATAAAATTGCGTGTAATGTATTGCCTCAGTATTTTTATTAAAACTCAAAAAACACGCGTTACAATTCCAGTTCTTTTATATGTATTTTTATCGTGTAAAGCCGCTACGCTTCTAAATTATGTGGCGTATTTTTGTGCGTCAAAAAAACAAGCCACAAAAATACGCTACGCAAATATTTTGTAGCGTATTTATTCGGGTATTTGATGAAAAACGCGCGTAAATGTGGTATTTTGCGCGTGCGTTTCAGCTTAGTATATAAATCTTCAGTCATTTCTACCAAGTGCTCTGGTGGCCTAGGTAGCAAGGATTCCGCTCACAGATCCGGGGACTTGAGTTCGATTCCCGCTGGTGTCAAAAATTTTTTCAAGAATATTGATCAAAATAAAATACGCGCCGATTAATGGGCAGAAAAAGCATTGGCGTAAAGTGTTAAATCTCCTGCCCACGTTTTTATGTCGCGTAAGAGCAGATTATCTCTCAACTGGGTACAGGGTGCCCAGAAATATCGAGCACCCCAAAGAAAGTTTTTCATTAAAAATATAGGTTGGCAACGTGAAATAGATGCATATGATTGGTCTGAATGTTATCTATCCAGTCCAACAACCAATCATGTGCTATCATTATTATCATTCACTGTGACCAACCAAAGTATTTTAGTAGAAAACTTTTTTAGGGGTGCTCGATATTTCTGGGCACCCTGTATATGCCAATCACTGAAATACATATCTTGGTTCCCAATTTTCAGATTTATCTCAATTTGTCTTTCACTCCATATTCTATATGCCTGGATGTTGTCTTTGAGTCTGTTCTGGGTATAAATCATAATCCCTGCTCTGGCACATTCAGCTTTTCCTAGTCCAGCATATACTCGGGTGAATTCTCCGCACTCATCGGTGCCGCTGCTCTTTTTCTTGGTTTCTGTGATAACGGCTATGTCCATGTTTCTCTGCATCAAGATGTATTCCAGCTCCTCTTCTTTTCCATTTATTCCTCACACGGCTCACACATTCCAGGTAGCGATCTTCAGCCTGTTTTGTTTCTTCCATAGCGTGGGCTTTTTTGCCTGCTGCCCAACAGGGTTCCCTGATTTTCCAGCCGGTTCATCTTATTTTTGTTTTCTCGAGAAATTATTTTTTCGCTTCTATGGGTTTCTAGCCCAAGGAAGTATAGCTTAATGAGGGGGCTGCCCTTCATTAAAAAAAAAACGAAAAATGCACTTTACAAAGTAGGCCTACTACTTATATTTTGCTTTCCATCATTGGACTCGTGAGATATTTTTTGAACTGGATATAGCATCAAAAAACGGTTTGAAGCTGTTTTCTATCAATTTGGTTGGTCAAAAATGGGATAGATCCAAAATTTCAGCTTTCCAGGTCAATTTGATAAGATTTTGAATTTTTTCTCTCATTCTTGGTCTGAATTTGATTTTCAAAAAGTCGCCAAAAATCAAAAAGTGTACTACTTCAGCATTTGGAATTTTGGCTGGTGATGAATTTTTGCATGCGCTTTCGATCTAGATTTGTCCAGTTTGAAAAATTCCGTGCGAGTTTTATATTATGATGGAAAACAAAATCAGTGATTTCGTCTGAACTGCATGAGACCTGCATGAATCAAAATAACCGCCATTTTGTTGGTAATAAGGCACTTTTTTTGACATCGAATGTATTTTCGGACTCGAATTTTTACCAAAAAATATCCGAATGTCTCGAAATGTGATTTTGGTTTGAAAGAGTAGAGGAATGATGGTAGGGAGGAATCATTCTAGACCGAGACTTCTCCCTCGCTTTCACCACTCTGATTACCTAATATCTATGTAACGTCTTATCAAACATTATCTACAGTATATCAAATCACACGATTGGATTAAGAATTTAGGTAAAACAGTACTCGACGCCCCATATAGTTGTTTCAGCTTATTCAAAAGCGAGGTTTTCATTTTCGTTCGTGCTGTTGGAATATTTTCGAATAAAATGGTTCATGAAACGTATTTTTCTAAATTTTTCGAAAGCATCAAGCCTCGTAAAAAAGTAAGTTTTGCACGTTCAATATTCCCTTCTCGGCTTCTCAAGTTTACTTTTTATGTGCACCTCAACCGCGAGTTTAATAATTTTTAAGCGAAAACAATTTCGAATCTGCGAAACAATTTGAAATATGGTTTTGTATAAAAATGAACAATACATAGGTAATTGCTTTTTGAATATTATTGAAAATTGCAAAAAAATGATCTTTTTTATCGGTAATTTTCAAAGTCTCCATTTTCACCAAAAATTGAATGAAATTCTCACAAGAAATAGCAAAAAATGCTCTGCGTTTTGCTAAAATTATCAAAAGCACCTACTCGTACGTTATTTCTTGGTTAGAAATTGCCAAAAATTTTCACTTTCATGTCGAAAATAGCAAAAAATTAAAAACCGAGCTAGAGATTGATTTTTGTTGTTGAAAAATTCGCCAAAAATCTAAAAATGTAAGTTTAGATCAGAAATCTTGGTTACCTCGGTTTTAGGACATGCTCTTTCGATCTACATGGGCTTCGTTTAGAGCATTTATACTTCATTTATTATTTTTCATGGCCCGGAATAATTTCGATTTTTCTTTCCAGAATAAACAACCGATCCAACCCTATACATCGCCTCAGAGTCATAAAATCAACTTTACTTGGATAATAGACGAATTAGATTTTCACATAATGAAAAAGGAGTTCCTAAAATCGTGCAAATTTTCAGCCATCACAAACGACGAATCTAAATGGCGTTTGGTCTGTTTGCCCTATGATAAACTTCATAACAGCGACGACCACATTTTAATTGCTTTATTCCTATTTTTTATTCCGGCTCCTACAGATGTTAAATCAGTCGCAAAATGTGATATCTGTTTTCTGAATAGTCAACAGAAAAAAATATATCGAACAAGATACGCAATTCCTCACTGTAATATTAACATGGGATACTGTTTATCTGATATTCGTGTAAAAAAATCACATATTCTACCCGGAAACAAATTAACCATTCAATGCCACTTGACTTATTCTATTTCTAATAAAAACAATACACCAACACCTGCACCACCACATCAACTTGTTTGCGAACGTTTAGAAAAGTTCGCCAAACTGTATAGAAAGGACGAATTTAAGGACGTGTTAATTTCAGTTAACGGTAAGAATTACTTAGCTGATAAAGCTACTTTGGCTGCATACAGTCCAGTTATTGCTTCAATCATCAAAGCAAAAGAGAAAAAAGGAAGAATCATCCAAGTGAAGATTCCTAATGTAAGTGAAGAAGTGTTCGGTGAAATGTTAACATACATTAATACTGGAAAATTGTCCGTCGAAAACAACGCCACAGATTTATTCATTTTAGCTCAAGAATTTGGCATAAAGGGATTACAAATCCAAGTGTTCAACTTTATGGAACAGAAATATGAGTGGCGTATTGGCGAGTAAAACATTACTCAACACTTTATATTTTATTTTACGGTCCGGTTGTAATTTTTGTTCTCGTTGTTCAAAAATATTTCTAAATAAAATGAGAAACGAATAATTAATATGTATTTGAGTTATTTTAAATTTTTCGGAAGGGTAGTTACTTTAATGATCATGGATGGCAAAAATTTTGAATCAGTGAAAAAGTTTGAAATTTTTTTTACTAGCATGAACGATATTATTTTTTGAATATATAATTAGCCTGTAGTCTCATTATAGTCTCTGTTAAACTCATGTTTAAGCCTCCACCATAACAAAATTTATCAAATACATGAAGCAGACTTTACTTATCTGATAACCTGAGATTGACGTAACTACGAAAGTATAAATTAACCAATAACCATAGTTCATTATCTGAATGATTAAGCCTGATTAATAATTATGTATTTGTGCGATAACTTCTGCTCGCAGCAAAGGAACGTTTTGAACTAGCACTCTTCGATTTGAACGAAATCGAGCTAATTGAAAGCGCATGTTCTACAAACCTTCCGAAATCATAATTTTATATTCTTCAGTTCATTTTTGGACTTTTGGCAAGTTGTCTTATGGGCAATTTTTGAACGTTTTCGTCGAATATCAATTTTATGAGCAAAGTGAACCAATGCGAATGATTCTTTCAATTCAACTCGTGCGATTTCCAGTTTCCTAAGACTAGTCAACAAATCTGTCAGAATGAATTATGACTCGAGGCTCCAGAGCTGCTCGAAACCCCCCTCCCCTCACCAATGGACTTGTCAATTAAATTTTCCATTTACAACTTCGCTTTGCAAACTTGCCAAAAATTCCTGTTTTTGCCAAAATTATGAAAAAATCTCAACTTTTGTCAAAATTGACAAAAAGCATTGTTTTTGGCGATTTTTTGAAAAATACGTTTTCTTCTGACGTTATCAAAATAGTCATAATATTTTTTGTAAAAATGAACAAAAAACCCTGTAGTTGGCCAAAATTTAAAAAATTTCTATTTCTGTCAAAATAATCAAAAAATCTTTTTTTTTTGTAAAAATCGACAAAAAAAGCACCTGTTTTTTTACCAAAATGTTCAAAAAATCTTATCACCAGAATATTTGTGAGAAAAGTCTCATTTTTGACAAAATTGTAGGTTCAGCAGTTTCTTTGTTAAAAAAAATGAAAAAGAAATCCTAACTTTTGTTAAAATTTCCAAAACAGTCCTGTTTTTTGCCAAAATTATCAAAAAATACCTAAGTATGTTTTTTTTACACGGATCATCGAAAATCTGGTTTTTGGGCGTTTTTTGAATCTCTTTTTTAAACACTTTTAGATCGTCACCACAAACTTTCAAAACATCAAAAGTCTTCTCTCTTTAAGTAAAATCCACAATCCATTTTCAAAAGCTACTATCCTAACAGATTCTCGTGGATTTTAAATCTGCCAAAATCCAGATTCTCGAAAATCTGCCAAAATCCGTGTAAAAAAAACAAACTTATCAAAAAATACCTTTTTTTGACGTATCTAATTTAAAAAAGTCCTAGTATTTTTTGCAGAAATGACCAAAATACTGTTGATAGCCAAAATTTTGAAAATTCCTGTTTTTGCCAAAATCATCCTAAGAAGTCTTGTTATGTTTTTTTTTTCAGAATTGCCTGCAAAGTCTGTTTTTGCCCAAATTGTCAAAAAAATCTCGTTCATGTCAAAATTGTTAAGAAGTACCTACCTACCTTTTTTGTGAAAATTATTGTAAAGATGTAGAAAGTAAAGATTGATATAGGTATTCTAGGTGATATAATTTCTTTTAGAGAGTGTGATAGAAATATTTTCCCAAGGGGTGAGAAATTACCTATGCCTGGTTGCATATCACTATGCAACCTGAATTACATTTCCTATCTTACACACTAAAACCAAATTCGTAATTAATAAATAAATTACGAGACAACCATTTTAAATTATTTATTGATGGGATAAATACCAATAAAATAACCTAATTAATTTAGCAAATAAGAGAACATTAATTATCGTAAGGATAATTAATGCAATTACCATAAATAGGTGAATAGACCTAGATTTACGTTAAGTATATTAAACTTTCACCTCAGGACGAATCCTGGTCTAACGATAGTTACATGAGTGGAATTAGAGTAATCTATTCCTTAATTTCTAATTCATTCATTGCTCAATGTAGTTAGGTGCAAATGCTCCGCTACATTGAGTCATTTCTATCATTTAATTACGGTACAATTATAATTAAAATGATGATTGTTTGGAGCGTGTTTCAACACTTACCCAACTATTCACGTTAATCATCTCTTTGGGGGCTCACCAATACTAGGCCCAACGATGATTATGATTTAATCTCGTACATATTCAGCTAATATCGCACCTCGGGAGTTATAAGGTCACATCTCAAAAAAGTGAAATTTTACAGGAGAGTGATTTTCTTTTTTTTTAAAACTTGATTCATTATTTTCATCAACTTATAATCAATTGTGAGGAATGAATAGCATGTCATTTTGAAGATTGGGTATCCTACCTTCATTTAGCATAAGAATATTTTGAAAAATAAAATCTTAAAGAGGAAATATTTCAATGTTTGGAAAACATTTTGAGTTATAACCTTTCATAAAAAGTGATCTGGAGGCGAAAAAAAGCGTCCAAAAAAATTTTCATGGTAACAAAATTGTAGAGAATTAAATTTCCAATCGACAGAATGTCGTTAGTTTTTTTCTAGAGTGCTTAGTTTTTGAGTTTTTCCCAAAAAACTAAAATTTTAATATACCTATATGCAAATTAATTTTTCTGAAAAATGTTCTATTTTAAAAATTTTTTGTTTTGGAACAAACCTACAAAAAATACACTCCTTGTGATTATTTTACATCTTAAAAACGTTCAACACTATCGAAACTGGTTTCTGACACTTTGTATGTGCAAATTTTACTCAAAGAAAGAGGAGTTTTTTGAGATGTGACCTTATAACTCTAAACAACTTGCAATGTTGTAGAAATTTTGAGTTAGGCCCTTTGCATTTTTTACATGATCTAAGCAGCATACCCGACTCAAAGTGTTATTTTTGGTTGCAGGGGGTCATGCAAACCCCAAAAATGCAAAAACATCAAAATCGATTTTTTTTGAGATGTGACCTTATAACTCCCGAGGTGCGATATACTCTCCTATGGTCGACAAATAGGAGGTCTATCAAGATACCGAAAAATCGCGACGTCCGATTCGAAGCATACCGCGAATATCGTTGATTTACACAAATTTAACTGAACAAGCGGGTAATTATTAAAATAAAAAGAGTAAAGAGCCACGAGGGCTAAAATCACCAAAAGTTGACTACATTATGGAGAGCTCGAGATCTAGTAAGGTAGTGAAGAAGATGTTCTTCGCAATCCTGGTCCAGACCCAGGATCGCGGCAATTTTCATGTAACCTTGTGCCTTCACCTACAAACTGGTTATTCTAATAATAACCACCCTAGAGTAAATTACACTAGAACTACCATAGGCAGTTAGGGCATGTCTGCTCATCACATTATAAAAAAGTCCTGCTTTTTGCAAAATGTTCAAAAAATTCTGTTGCTAAAATTGGCAAAAATTCTTGCTTTTGCCAAAATTATCCTATAGTCACGTTTTTTGCCAAATCATTGTCAAAATTAATTTTCCCTTTCATAAAAATATGTTTGCATAAGTACTAAAAAGTGGTATTTTTTTCAAATTTTTCCTTCAGGTGGGTCATATTCAAAAACTCGTCACTAAAAACTCAATTTTTGGGAATCTTTCCTGCCCCAATGTGAGCCTTAGGAGGTTCAACTGAAAATTCAACTATTGTTTCACAGGCAGTATCGCTTTTTTTGGCGATGTCGTGACACAAAAAACATATTTTAGAGCGTTTTTTGAGTTTTTAAAGATGGTCCACCTCGAGGAAAAATTTGAAAAAAATTTTTGATCAAAACTCGTTGAAGAATGTTTTTTTTTTCGAAAAAAGCATTTTTTTCGCCACTGTGAGCGAGGAGGAGGGGATTTTATGGCTCCGACATTTTTTTCACAGGTACCTACCCAACAATGTTTCATCAAAATTTCGAAAATCCGAAGACAGGGGCGTTTCACCTATTTCACCCTGGAACATCCTTTGAAAAATCGCCTTTTAAAAAGCTGTTTTTTTTTTTAATTCTCTGAAATCCGCCAAAAAATCAAAAAACGAATCATAGCACCTGAAATTTCAGTTGCGGATGTTCTGCAGGGATATATTTTTTCGATCAAGCTATGTACGAGTAGGTTTCGTTCGAATCAAAGAGTGCGAGTTAAAAATAAGGTTCTTCGATAACGTCAGTTCGGTACTCAGTTATGAGTCATGATTCAAGCATTAAAACTGTATCTATTCTATGCTATCTTGTGTTTTCATCAGATAGATAACAAGCTGATATTTTTGGATACCACTGTAAAAATGTTCTTGATACGTAACCTACCATCCCGTGATTTTTAAACATAGATAGGTACTTTCTTACATGGAATAGAGGTCGGTTTTAGTAATTGGTTTATTTTATACGCCGAATATTTTAATAATAAGTCAACATGATTTCTTCTGAAGGCTTGGAAATCCATTTGGGCCGCTAAAAGTTGAGTCGTGGGGCTTATTTGCTTATTTTCGTTCTGTTTGAAGTTATTCATTCACATTTCAGTCTATTTTCAGGCGGGCACTTCGAATAGGTACTTACTTAAGTAGGTACTTCTTTGAACGTGAAAAATGCATGGAAAAATTCTGTTAAAGAAACACACTTGAGACGTCTTCTAGAAAATCTACCCAAATGTGGATAAGGTAGTTATGAAAAGCCATGCCATGACCTCATCTAAGAGCACAAAGTCTATCATATTGGCAGGAATTTTTCCGATATAGAAAATCAGCCAAAATTTGCATAATGGGCCATCCATTACATTAAACAACGCCCAGGAGCCTGCGCACTGGGTCTGTCTCTTCGGTACCTCGGTATGGAAGCTACAGAATTTATCAGTTTTCCTTCCTCTTTTCTTCACGTGCACATTAAATTTGGAACTGTTCCTTTGCACATAGTCAATAGCCTGGACTTGATATGAGCTTCTGAATAGGCATGGATTTCAAATTTTTGAAAATCATTTTTTTGTGTTTCTCCCCTCTTTTTACCAACAATGCTCCTGACTGCTCATTTTTGTACAATATGAATAGGTTTCAAATGTTGGAAATAAGGAAGGAAGGTAGAAGCATTCTAGAGTGAGACCCCATCACTCGCTTCCACCACTGTAATTATCTAAGTACTGGGTGACCAAGAATAAGGGGTTTTATCACAAGGGAAAAAAGGGGAAAAATTTTCTTTCTGAAACTCAATAAACAAATGTTATCAGTAAACCGTTATTGAATTCGTTCGTTTCTTCGATTTTGATGAAGTGATCTACTCTTCTCGTTGAAACTAAATTTCATATGAAGTTGTGTACAGGGAAATTTTTTTTGCTCCTGAAATAGTAGATAATGATAAATAACCCCTTATTCTTGGTAACCCAGTACAGTCTTATCAAACATTATCTACACTACCTACGTATTTCAAATCACAAGATATCATTACGAATTTAGGTAAAGCCATATTCTACGCACCATACATGTTTTCAAAGCTAATTCAACAGCAAGGTTTTTATTTTCGCTCGTGCTGTTTGAATATTTTCGGATAAAATGATTTGTGAAAAATATTTTTATAGATTTCTCAAAAGCATCAAGCCTCGTAGAAAAGTAAGTTTTGCACGTTCAATATTATCTATTCCTTTCTTACGTTTAGGTTTAATTTTTGTGCACACCTCAACTACGAGTTCAATAATTTTTAGGTAAAAACAATTTCGAACCTGTGAAAAAATTTGAAAAATGGTTTTGTATGAAAATAAACAATATTGCTTTTTGAATATTCCTGTGATAAGTTGAGTATTGTCAACGTCTCGTTTTCTGTCAAGAATGGCAATGTGTTGTATCTTGACAAAAAAAAACCCTGCGAAATATTGTGATTGTCGCTTTTTGGCCATAAATTTTAAGCAGGTACCTCACTTGTTTCGAAAAATTGCCCAAAAGTATTGTTTTTATAAAAATTGCCAAAAATCATCGATTTTTCACCAAAACGAGAGTCACTTTCTCGCCAAATAGTTGCAAAAAAGTCTCAAATTTTTCACAAAAATTGCAAAAAAGAATCTTTTTCACCGGTAATGCATACATAATTTTCAAAAAATCACAGTTTCCACCAAAAATTGAAAGAAATTCTGGCAGCTCAGATTTTTGCTAAAATTCTCAAAATTACGTTATTTTTTGATCAGAAATTGCTAAAAATTCTCACTTCTGGGTCGAAAATTAGAAAAAGTTCAAAACCTAACTAGATTTATTATTTTTTTAATTTTAAAAAATTCCTTTCTTTTTAGAATAAGCAACCCAAACTGAAATCAGATTGTTTGCCAACTGAAATCCAACAGAATACAGCGCCTCAGAGTCATGAAGTCCACTTTATTTGGATAATAGCCGAAATAACTTTCCATACACTGGAATTGGCATTAACCTTTTTGTTTGGAATATTAACTATTATGAATTAGCAGAGTAGAATGCGTTGTTTTCAACCCAATTGTCTAATATACGTAGTAAGATCAGTATAAACTGTTGCATTGAAAAAAACTCATTTCTACTTTTCTCAAGTACGAGTCCTACAGTGACAATAACTTCACATAATGAAATGAGGTTATTAAACAAAACAGGCAAATAAGTGAATAAAATAAAATAAAATAAAATAATAATCATGGGGAGACAGGTAGTAATACAGAAAAATACCAGGTGAAGTAATATTGATAGACCAAGAAGTGAAAAAAAGGGATTATCTTAGAATACATGGTATAACCTATAACCAAACTGGAATGAATGCATTTACAGCTGAATAACAGGACATTTTGAATTGGCAGGATTTCTAATTTTTGAAAATAATTTTTTGTGCTTCCCCCTCTATTTTTATCTACAATGCTCCTCACTGTCCAGTTTTTGTAAAATAAATATGAATATAGGTTCCAAATGACGAAGGAAAAAAGGAAGAAAGGAAGGAAGAGAGGAAGCAGTCTAAACCGTGACTCCATCCTTTGCTTCCACCACATTACGAGTAATTATCTAGGTACCGTCTTATCAAACGTTATCTACAATTTAGGTAGGTAAAGCTGTATTCGACACCACACACAGTTGTTAAAGCTCGCGGACATCGTGGTTATAATTTAAATTATAAGTTTTTAAAAATAGATTTTTTTAGGTTTTTTAAGTAGCAACACTGATTTTGACATTAGACGCCGCATACAGTTGTTTTAGCTTATCAACAGCAAGGTTTTCATTTTCGCTCGTGCTGTTTGAATATTTTCAAATAAAATGGTTTATAAAAAGTATTTTTCTAAATTTTTTGAATCGATCATGCCTCGTAGAAAAGTAAGTTTTGCACATTCAATATTATCTATTCCTTTCTTACGTTTAGTTTTTATTGTGCACACCTCAACCACGAGTTCAATAATTAATAGATAGAGATAATTTTGGATCTGCAAAAAAGTTTTAAAAAATGTTTTGTACGAAAACGAACAGTATTGCTTTTTAAAATATATTCCTGTAATCAGCTAAGTACTGCCAAAGCCTCGTTTTCTTCCAAAAATTGTGATTGTCTCTTCTTGGCAACAAACTTCAAATGCCTCACTTGTTTCCGAAAATTGCCCAAAAGTAGGTATTGTTTTTATAAAAATTGCCAAAAAGCATCGATTTATCGCCAAAACTGAGTTACTTTCTCACCAAATGGTTGCAAAAAAGCCTCACTTTTTTCAGATCAGAAATTGCTAGAAATTCTCACTTCTGTGTCAACACGAGCTAGATTTATGTTTTTGTAATTTAAAAAAAATCCTTTTCTTTTTAGAAAAAACAACCCAATCCGAAATCAGATTGTTTGCCAACTGAAATCCACCACCAAACAACGTCTCAGGTTCATAAAGTCAACTTTACTTGGACAATAGACGAATTAGATTTCCACATAACGAAAAAGGAGTTCCTTAAATCGTGCAAATTTTCAGCCATCACAAACGAGGAACGTGAATGGCGTTTGGTCTGTTTGCCCTACACAGATACACTTTATAAAAGCGACGACCACCTCATGTCAATCTTTTTAAACCTATGTTTCGTTCAGGCTCGTACACATGTTAAAGTGGCCGGAAAACGTGATATTTGTTTCCTGAATAGCCAACAGAAAGAATTATATCGCACAACAATCCCAATCTGTCAACTTGATAGTAACTGGTCATACTCTACAACTTTTCGTATTAAAAAAAAACATATTTTACCCGGCAACAAATTAACCATTCGATTCAACTTAACTTACATAAACATGGACGACTCTATATTTTCTAATAAAAACAATGCACCAACATCGACGGCAGCAGCACCTGCAGCACCACATCAACGTCAAATTCCCAAAAGCGAACAGTCAGAAAAGGTCGCCTTACTGGATAGAGAGGACAAACTCGAGGACGTTGTAATTTCAGACAGGGGTAAAATTTACTTAGCTCATAAAGCTACTTTGGTCGCATGCAGTCCAGTTTTTGCTTATATCATCAAAGCAAAAGAGAAAAAAGGAAAAATAACGCAAATAAAGATTCCTGAAGTAAATGCAGAAGTGTTCGGTGAAATGTTAACATACATTAATACAGGAAAATTGTTCGTTGATAATGCCACCGATTTATTCAAGTTAGCTAAGGGATTTCACATAAGGGAACTGGAAATCAAATTGATCAACTATATGGATCAGAAATATGGGTGGCGTACTGGCGAGTAAAGCATTACTCAACACTTCATATTTTATTTTACAGTTAGGTTGTACATAATTTTTGTTCGTGTTGTTTAAATATTTCCAAATAAAATGAGAAATGAATAATATAGTTATTTAAATAGGTAGACTTTATCTGGTAATATGAGATTGACGTAACTTCGAAAGTACATTAGCCATAGTTCATATCTCAGTGATTAAGCATGATTGATTAAAAAAAAAAAAAATGAACAAAAAAATAATTATTTAGGTGATAACCTATGCTCACAAAAGAACGTTTTGAACCTGCACCCATCTTCGATTTGAGCGAAATCGAGCTAGATTGAAAACGCATGTTCTACAAACCTCCGGGAATCAAAATTTTATATTCATCAGTTCATTTCTTATGGGCAATTTTTGTACTTTTTCATCAAACATAAATTTTTTTGAGCAAAGTGAACCAATATGAATGATTCTTTTATTGGAATGTGATCCATTTCAGCAGTGGATTACTCGATAATCGCGATACCTACCTAACGACATATTCGTGTTCAGCGTTATCAAAAACATACAATTCGATATATCACATGCCCCATATTTTCTTTTGTAAGTTTTGCCCCAAATTGGGGGTGGGGGTGCTCCCCCCCTCATTAAGAGATCCCATCTCGAAACTTGATTACTTCGAAAAAACATCAAAAGGTACATCTATGGAATTTTTTTCAGAATTTTAAATGGTAGCTCCCACTTACAGCGCCATTTAGAAATTTGAACATTCAATTCGAAAGTTCAACTTTCAAATTTTGAAAATTTCAAAATGATTAAAAAGTTTAAAATTCAATACCTACCCTTTCAAACTGTGAAATCAGTTTTGATCAAAGTCTCATAGTTTTGGAGGAATGTGCTGCTGAAGTTGAGTACCTCTAGACAATGTGAAAATGATGGAAGCCCCCCCACCCGCCCCCTGAGGGGACTGGGACCAAACTGATTGCGGGTTTCTTATCTACTGATCTACTGGGTGGGTAGATATTTAAAAAAAAAAAATTGAGCGAAATCGAAAGACATGACTTTCAAAATCGCCTTTTTTGGTTGAGTTGGCATGGAATGACCCACGTGGTATAGAATTTTGAACTTTTTTTTTCAAATTTCAGTACTTTGTGAGGGTAATTGACGAATGATGTCAAAATCAGTGTTTCCACTTCAGAAAATCTAAAAAATTGACTGGAAGACTTATAATTTAAACATAACCACGATGTCCGCGAGTAAAAATTCTGAAAAAATTTTCACTATTAGTCCTTTTCATGTAGAATAGAATAACATATCAAAAAATTGGTCTTGCATTTTTTTTTCATTTTCGAGAAAAGAAAATTGCAAGTTTGTAAACTATAAATAAAATAAATTAAAATACTTGATAATCATGAGGAAATAAAATAATACGTTCGCTTCCACTAACTATGAGTAATCATCTGGGTATACCCTCATTATCAAACATTATCTACACTATTTCAAATCACACGATAGCATCTTGAGGATTTAGGTAAAGCCGTATTCGACGCCCCATACATGTTTTTAAAGCTCATTCAACCGCAAGGTTTTTATTTTTGCTCGTGCTGTTTAAATATTTTCGGATAAAATGATCTGTGAAAAATATTTTTCTAAATTAATCAAAAGCATCAAGCCTCGTAGAAAAGTAAGTTTTGCACGTTCAATATTATCTAAGTATTCCTTTCTTACGTTTACTTTTTGTGTACACCTCAACCCACGAGTTTAATAATTTTTAGGCCAAAACAATTTCAAATCTGTGAAAAAATTTAAAAATGGTTTTGTATGATAATAAACAATATTGCTTTTTGAATACATATTTCTGTAATCAGCTAAGTGCTGGTATTACGACTCTCCGTCAAACGTTGACAGAGCGTTAACCGAGGTCGAAGCACCGGTTAACTATTGTTCAATGGTCCGTCAAATGTTGACGGAGCTTTGACGGAGTGTCGTAATACCAGCCCTCAGTATTTTCAAAGTCTCGTTTTCTGCCAAAAATGGCAAGATGTTGTATCTTGCCAAAAAAAACCTGCGAAATATTGTTCGTCGCTTCTTGGCAATAAAGGAGGAGTTGCGATAAGGCCATTCTTTTGTCACCAGCTAGTTATCGACTCAACCACTCTTAAAATGTTGTAATAAATGTACGAAATACGAATCTGTGGTTAGTTAACCCAAAATGACCATTTTTTAGGCTCTAGGGGTTCCCAAGGTTGCGAATAAAAACATAATTTTAGGAACCACTTAGTGTTATTTTCAAAAACTTTTTTAGCATAAAATATCTGTTTGAACCAAACAAACATTATGGGAGGTTATTTTCTTACTTTAGACCCTTGGGGGCAAAAATTGGCGGGTTTCAATTTTTTGAAAATTTTGGAACCACCATTTTGGACCTACCCCTTCGAACCCCGCTAAAAAGATTTTTACAGTTTATTAGTGTCTGAAAGACCTCTATCCTACCAAATTTTGAGCTCAATAAAAATTTTCGCTGGTACTCAAAAATCCAATTTTCCAATTTTTTGTAATTTTGATATTTTGGGAACCCCTGGAAAACTAGAAACCTGCAATTTGCGCTAAACGTAACGTTCTGATGTGTATATTCGATTATTTAGATGAAAAAATTGAATTAGGCTCCCTGTATTCGTAATTTTGAACCCTTTTTTTAGAGCCCCCATTTTAGGCACCCCTAAAATGGCGTTTGCGCATATTTTTTCAAATGAATTGAAGAATTTACATTTGGAACACACTAGCAACTGCTCGATAATTTTTCGTAGGATTTTTCCAGTAACTTTCAAAATTCAGCTACATATTTTGAATCAAATTCTGAGATTTAACTCTTCGAAAAGACGTGAAAATAACGTTTTCATGATTTCAACGAAGTAAAAATGCCAGAATTTGACCTAAAATAGCTCAATTTTGAAAGTTGCAGGAAAAATCAAATGAAAAATTATCGAGAACTTGCTATAGTGTGTTTTAAACGTGAATTCTTCAATTTATTTGAAAAAATATGCGTATACACCTTTTTTTAGGGGTGCCTAAAGTGGGGGCTCTAAAAAAAGTTCCAAAATTACGAATATACAGGTAACCTAATTCAACTTTTTCATCCAGATTATTGAATATAGGGGTTCCCAAAATATCGAAATTATTTGAAAATTGGATTTTTGAGTACCAGCGAAAATTTTTATTGAGCTCAAAATTTGGTAGGATGGAGGTCTTTCAGATACTAATAAACTGTAAAAATCTTTTTAGCGGGGTTCGAAGGGGTAGGTCCAAAATGGTGGTTCCAAAATTTTCAAAAAATTGAAACCCGCCAATTTTTGCCCCCAAGGGTCTAAAGTAAGAAAATAACCTCCCATAATGTTTGTTTGGTTCAAACAGATATTTTATGCTAAAAAAGTTTTTGAAAATAACACTAAGTGGTTCCTAAAATTATGTTTTTATTCGCAACCTTGGGAACCCCTAGAGCCTAAAAAATGGCCTTATCGCAACTCCTCCTTTCATGTACCTTACATGCTTTCAAAAATTGCCCAAAAGTATTGTTTTTATAAAAATTGTCTAGAAGCCTAGATTTTTCACGAAAATTGAGTCACTTTTTCGTCAAATGGTTGCAAAAAAGTCTCAAATTTTTCACAAAAATTGCAAAAAAGAATCTTTTTTACCGGTAGTACATAAGTACATATAATTTTCAAAAAATCACAGTTTTCACCAAAAATTGAAAGAAATTCTAACAGCACAGATTTTTGCTAAAATTCTCAAAATTACGTTATTTTTTGATCAGAAATTGCTAAAAATTCTCACTTCTGGGTCGAAAATTACAAAAAATTCAGAACCGAGCTAGATTTTTCTTTTTTTTAATTTTAACAAATTCCTTTCTTTTTAGAATAAACAACCCAAACCGAAATCAGATTGTTTGTCAACTGAAATCCAACACCATACAGCGCCTCAGATTCACAAAGTCAACTTTACTTGGACTGCAGTTTTAGAATTATCTTTGCATATACTGGAATTTACATTAAACTTATTCTCTGTAATATTAAGTGCTATGAATTAGCAGAGTAGAATACGTTGTTTTCACGTAATTGTCTAATATACTTAGTAAGATCAGTATAAACCGTTGCATTGAAAAAATAACTCATTTCTACTTTTCTCAAGTACGAATCCTACAGTGATAATTTCACTCAATGAAATGAATTTATTAAACAAAATAGGCAAATGAGTGAATAAAATAAAATAAAATAATATAATAATCATGGGGAGACGGTAATACAGAAAAATACCAGGTGAAGTAATATTGATAGACCAGGAAGTGAAAAAAGGGGATTATCTTAGAATTGACCTACAACCAAAATGGAATGAATGCATCTATGTACAGCTGAATAACAGGACATTCTGAATAGGCAGGATTTCAAATTTTTGAAAATAATTTTTTCTGCTTCCCCCCTCTTTTTATCTACAATGCTCCCAACTGCCCATTTTTTGTAAAATATGAATAGTTTCCAAATGATGAAGGAAAGAAGGGAGGAAGGGAGGAAGAGAGGAAGCATTCTAAACCGAGACTCCATCCTTCGCTTCCACCACTCCACGAGTAAATATCTAGGTACCGTCTTATCACAAACATTATCTACACCAAGTATTTCAAATCACACGTTAGCATTAAGAATTTAGGTAAAGCAGTAGGTATTCGACGCCACATACAGTTGTTTTAGCTTTTTTAACTGCAAGATTTTTATTTTCGCTCGTACTGTTTGAATATTTTTCGAATAAAATGGTTTATCAAGAGTATGTTACGTTAGAAAGCATCATGGCTCGTAGAAAAGTAAGTTTTGCACATTCAATACCCATTTCTTCCTTACGTTTAGTTTTTGTGTACACCTCAACCGTGAGTTTGATGATTTTTAGCTAGAGATAATTTTGGATCTGTAAAAAAGTTCAAAAAATGGTTTTGTACGATATTGAACAGTATTGCTTTTTGAATATTCCTGTAATCAGCTGAGCATTGTCAAACTTTCGTTTTCTGTCAAAAATGGCAAAGTGTTGTTTATTGTCAAAAAAAAAAAAAGAAAAAAAAACGTACGAAATATTGTGATTGTTGCTTCTTGGCAACAAACTTCAAATGCCTCACTTGTTTCCAAAAATTGCCCAAAAGTTTTGTTTTTATGAAAATTACCAAAAAGCCTCGATTTTTGGAAAGAGCATAGTCTAAAACCCTCAAAACCAAATTTTCAGCTGCCCAAGTTCATTTTTCGATTTTTGGCGAATTTTTGAAAATTAAAAATTTACTGTTTTCGGAGATTTATGCTTTTTTTGAAAAATTACGTACTTGATCAATAAAAATGGTAAAAATAAGTCCCAAAACTAATATTAATTACCCAAATCCAAATTTCACCATTTCCAGCCATTCTGGAGCCTCCAGCGGGATTTTTCAATTTCTCCAGAATTTTGAATTTGCTCCAGAAGACGTGAATATGCAGTTGGGCGGCTAAAAATCGAGTTGTGTATTATACTCGACCTGTTTTAACAAGTTTATCTACATTTGAGCCGATTTCGAGAGTGACACCTCAAGAGTGGTTTTTTGACCAGCTTTTTTCAAAACTGAAAAATCCAAAAAATCGAAAGTTTCCCGTTTGCGTGGAAGGTTTTGAAATTGGCGCGAATCGTTGTATTTTGTCCAAAACTAACTTTCCAAATCCAAATTTCACAATTTCCAGGCATTCTGGAGCCTCCAACGCGATTTTCAATTTCTCCAGAATTTTGAATTCGCTCCAGAAGGCGTGAATATGAAGTTGGGCAGCTAAAAATCGAGTTGTATATTACACTCGACCTGTTTAACGAGTTTATCCACATTTGAGCCGATTTTAAGAGTGACACCTCGAGAGTGGTTTTTTGAGGTGTCACTCTCTCTCCAAAACGGCTGGAAATGTTGGAATTTGCGCTCCGGGGATTAGTTCTTGAAGAAATTCCTTACAACGGTTATCTTTTGATTTTTTGGATTTTTTAATTTTGAAAAAAGCTGGTCAAAAAGCCACTTTTGGGGTGTCTCTCTAGAAATCGGCTCAAATGCGGATAAACTCGTTAAACAGGTCGAGTGTAATATACAACTCGATTTTTAGCTGCCCAACTTCATATTCACGCCTTCTGGAGCAAATTCAAAATTCTGGAGAAATTGAAAAATCCCGCTGGAGGCTCCAGAATGGCTGGAAATGGTGAAATTTGGATTTGGGTAATTAATATTAGTTTTGGTACTTATTTTTACCATTTTTATTGATCAAGTACCTACATATTTTTTTTAAAAAAGCATAAATCTCCAAAAACAGTCAATTTTGAATTTTCAAAAATTCGCCAAAAATCGAAAAATGAACTTGGGCTGCTGAAAATTTGGTTATGGGGGTCTTAGACTATGCTCTTTCCAAAAATCGTGGCCCCGTTCAAATCGGAGTGTGACACCTCAAGAGGTTCCCTTGTGAGTTACTTTCTCGCCAAATGGTTGCAAAAAAGTCTCACTTTTTTCACAAAAATTGCAAAAAAAAATTTTCTCAGATCAGAAATTGCTGAAAATTCTCACTTCTGTGTCAAAAATTGTAAAAAATTCAAAACCGAGCTGGATTTGTTTATTTTTAATTTAAAAAAAGTTCTTTTCTTTTCAGGACAAACAACCCAATCCGAAATCAGATTGTTTGCCAACTGAAATCCACCACCAAACAACGCCTCAGGTTCATAAAGTCAACTTTACTTGGACAATAGACGAATTAGATTTCCACATAACGAAAAAGGAGTTCCTTAAATCGTGCAAATTTTCAGCCATCACAAATGAGGAACGTGAATGGCGTTTGGCCTGTTTGCCCTACACAGATACATTTTATAAGAGCGACGACGACCACATGTCAATCTTTTTACACCTACTCTTCGTTGAGGCTCGTACAGTTGTTAAAGTGGCCGTAAAGCGTGATATTTGTTTACTGAATAGCCAACAGAAAGAAATATATCGCAACAAAATCCCAATCCGTCAACTTGCTAGTAACTGGTCATACTCTACAACTATTCGTATTAAAAAAAAACATATTTTACCCGGCAACAAATTAACCATTCGATTCAACTTGACGTACACAAATATTGACAACTCTATTTCTAATAAAAACAATACACCTACACCGACAGCAACAGCGTCTGGACCACCACGTAAACGTCAAAGTCCCAAAAGCGAACATTCAAAAAAGCTCTCCTTGCTGGATAGAAAGGATAAACTCGAGGACGTTTTAATTTCAGTCAAGGGTAAGAATTACTTAGCTCATGGAGCTACTTTAGCAGCATGCAGTCCAGTTTTTGCTTCAATCATCAAAGCAAAAGAGAAAAAAGGAAAAATCACTCAAATAAAGATTCCTGACGTAAGTGCAGAAGTGTTCGGTGAAATTTTAACGTACATTAATACCGGAAAATTGTCCTTTGATAATGCCACAGATTTATTCATGTTAGCTAATGAATATGGCATAGAAAAATTGAGAATCGAAGTGATCAACTTTATGGATCAGAAATATGAGTGGCGAAACACTGTCGGAATCTGACCATTGGTCATCTCCAGCAACGCGCGAGTAAAACAGAACCCAGCAATAAGTACTTCATGTTTTATTTTACAGTTCGGTTGTAATTTTTGCTCGTGATCTATAGATATTTCCAAATAAAATGAGAAACGAATACATATAATTTAAGTTATTTTTAATTTTTCAGATGGGTAGGTACCTAATTACTTTAATGATCATGGATAGAAAAAATGTTATCTATTGAATTTTTTTTACTCGTACAAGCATGAATGATATCTATTATTTTTTGAATACATAATTTAGCTGTAATCTCATAGTCTTTTCTGTTAAACTCATTCCTAAGCCTTCGCCACAACAAAATTTATCAAAAATATGAAGCAGACTTAATCTGATAACCGAAGATTGACGTAACTTGGAAAGTACATTAGTCATAACTCATTTATCTGAGTGATTAGAGCTGATTATTAATTGCCTATTTATGCGATAAATTCTACTCACAAAGCAATGTTTTGAACTAGCACTCTTCGATTAGAACGAACTCGAGCTATGTAGATTGAAAGCGCGTGTTCAACAAACTTCCGAAATCAACATTTTATATTGTTTTTTTTTCTCAATTTCCAACTTTTCAAAAACCTGCAGAAGGCTCCACAACTGCTCCAAACGGTTCGAAACTGTTTTCAATCAAGGCAGGGGGAGGGGGTGTCAAAAATAGAGTAGGAAGACGTACGTCGTAAATTCAGCATCCTAATAGTCCGGCATATAACAATAAGAGTAATTGAACCCCCCCCCCCCAACCGATCCGCCGAGACAACTTTTTTCTTAAAGGGGACATCCTAAGAAACATTTTAAAGCAAACTTGCCCCCCAAAAAAAGTTGGCTTTACTTACAAAATGGCGGCCATTTTGATTGATAGGTCAGCCGAAATCGCAGATTTTGCGTTTCAACATACGATTTGCACGAACTTTTTCATTTTTACAAAGGTAGATCGAAAGATCATGCAAAAATTTATCACCTGTCAAAATTTCAAGTGCTAAAGTGCGTTTTTCGATTTTTGGTGAATTTTTGAAAATTCTATGCCAAAAATGAAGGAAAAAATCAAAATTTTACCAAATTGATCAAGAAAGCTGAAATTTGGGATATACCCTATTTTCGACATGCCAAATCGATTGGAAACGGTTTCAACCCGTTTTGAGAAGTTCTGAAGCCTCCAGCAGATTTTTGAAACTCGAAATTCCCACAAAATTCCATCAAATTAGGGTTGTAAAGCTGAAATTTATTCTAAAAACTAATCTCAATATGCTACGAAGTACTGCTGGTGAATTTCAAGTCGTTTTGGAGCCTCCAGCGACTTTTTGAAAATTCCTGAAGCCTCCAGCAGATTTTTGAAACTTTAAATTTTCACAAAATTTCATCAAAAATGGAGATGGAAATCTGAAATTTACTCTACACTCCAATTTTAATACCCTCTGAAGACGACTTCAGGTGGGTTCAAGTCATTTTAGAGCCTCCAGCGACATTTTTTAAAAATTACTGTAGCCTCCAGTAGATTCTTGAAACTTGAAATTTCCCCAAAATTTTATCAAACTGAGATGGAGAGTCGAAATTCATTCTGCAAACTAATTTCAATACGCTACGAAGTTGACTGCTGGTAGAGTTCAAATCATTTTGGAGCCTCCAGCGATTTTTTGAAAGGTTGTATGGCATTTTTTTGGAAAATTGAAATTTCCTAAAAGTAGCTGGAAGCTTCAAAACCATTTGAAACCACCATGTAGTCTGCGAAGTAAATTTCAGCTTGCCAACTCCAATCGATAAATTAATGTTGCAGGAATTTCAAATTTCAAAAATCTACTGGAGGCTCCAGTAGATTAACCCACCTGAAGTCGTCTTCAGAGGGTATTAAAATTGGAGTGTAGAGTAAATTTCAGCTTTCCATCTCCACTTTATGAAATTTTGTGAAAATTTAAAGTTTCAAAAATCTGCCGGAGGCTTCAGGAATTTTCAAAAATTCGCTGGAGGCTCCAAAACGACTTGAAATTCACCTGCAGTACTTCGTAGCGTATTGAAATTAGTTTTTAGAATAAATTTCAACTTTACAACTCCAATTTGATGGAATTTTGTGGGAATTCTGAGTTTCAAAAATCTGCTGGAGGCTCCAGAACTGCTCAAAATGAGTTGAAACCGTTTCCAATCGATTTGGCATGTCGAAAATAGGGTATATCCCAAATTTCAGCTTTCTCGGTCAATTTGGTAAAATTTTGATTTTTTCCCTCATTTTTGGGCTAAACTGGACTTTCAAAAATTCACCAAAAATCGAAAAACGCACTTTAGCACTTGAAATTTTGACAGGTGATAAATTTTTGCATGATCTTTCGATCTACCTGTGTAAGGTTTGAAAAATGTCGCGCAAGTCCTATGTTGAAACGCAAAATCTGCGATTTCGGCTGACCTATCAATCAAAATGGCCGCCATTTTGTAAGTAAGGCCAACTTTTTTTGGGGGCAAGTGTGCTTTAAAATGTTCCTTAGGATGTCCCCTTTAAGAAAAATGTTGTCCTGGAGGATCGGTGGGGGGGGGGGGTGCAATGACTCCTATTGTCATTTATGCCGGACTATAAGTCTGATGAAATTTTTTTTGCATTTTATTCGAGGTCCATCTAGAATTTCAAAATTAACCAGTAAAAGTTTAAAAACTTGTAGTACTTACCAAAACCCTCTTGAAAATTCATTTCCTTTTTGAACCCCTACCCCCTAAAATTTTTTCGTTGATTTACATCACAATTGCTATTACTGTGCAAAATCTCAAGCAAATCTGTTCATTTGGAGAGGCTGTAGCTTTGTCAACGGAAATTTTAGCATGAAAATTCATGGTCAATTCGTCGACAAATTTCGAGGGGGAGTTTTTTTTTCAAATGTTCGTCTACTCTATTGGTGAAATATTTTCAAAAATGCAAAAATTTTCATTTTTTAGGTTGCTGATGGTATTTTTGCAATAAGCGCCAAACTTGTAATTTTTTTTCTCTAAAATGAAAAAAAAATGCCAGTTCAATTATTTAATATGTTATTCCACATGAAAATGACTATAAAACTGAGAATTTTTTCAGAATTTTTACTAGGGGACATCACGGTTATATTTAAATTATAAGTTTTCAAATAGATTTTTTTAGGTTTTTGAAGTGGCAACACTGATTTCGACATCATTCGTCAACTACCCTCTCAGAGTACTACAATCTGAAAAAAAGTTGAAAATTCTTTACCACATACAATCGGAGCAATTGGCAACTGAAATTTTCCATTTTCGGTCATTTGGAGAACTTTGAAACCTCACTGCTCCGCCAAAAAAAAATCGAAAAAATGTCCAATTTGCGTCATTCGTCATCGTTTGATGACCTCTAAACATGATTTGATTTTGAAAAAAACCGAAGACCCCTCGTGCGAAAATTCGCCGATTTGGCGTGGAATAACACGATAACTTCACACAAATTAAAATAATAATCATAGGGAAATAGGTTGGCTTCCATTACTCTACGAGTAATTATCTGGGCACCGTCTTATCAAACATTATCTACACTATTTCAAATTACACGATAGCACTAAGAATTTGGGTAAAGCTGTATTCGACGCCCCATACAGTTGTTTTATTAGGTTATTACCAGCAAGGTTTTTATTTTCGCTCGTGCTGTTTGAATATTTTCGGATAAAATGATTTGTGAAAAGTATTTCTCTAAATTTTTTGAATCGATCAAGCCTCGTAGAAAAGTAAGTTTTGCTCACTAAGTATCTATTCCTTTCTTACGTTTAGATTTTGTGTACACTTCAACCACGAGTTTAATAATTTTAAGGCAAAAGGCAAAAACAAATTTCGAATCTGTGAAAAAATTTGAAAAGTGGTTTTGTATGAAGATAAACAAAATTGCTTTTTTAAAAAATATTCCTGTAATCAGCTAAGTACTGTCAAAGTCTAGTTTTCTGCCAAATGTGGCAAAGTATTGTTTCTTGTCAAAAAAAACCCTGCAAAATATTCTGATAGTCGCTTCTTGGCAACAAATTTCAAGTGCCTCACTTGTTTCAAAAAATTGTCCAAAAGACTTGTTTTCGTGAAAATTATCAAAATGCCTCGATTTTTCGCCAAAAAAGAGTTACTTTCTCACCAAATGGTTGCAAAATAGTCTCATTTTTTTCACAAAAATTGCAAGAAATAATCTTTTTCACCAGGAAGTACATAATATTCAAAAAGGCACCGTTTTCACCGAAAATTGAAAGAAATTTTCGCAGCTCAGATTTTTGTGAAAATTAAGTATAAAAATTACGTTATTTTTTGATCAGAAATTGCAAAAAATTCTCATTTCTGGGTCGAAAATTGCAAAAAAAAAATCAAAACCGAGCTAGATTTATTTATTTTTTAATTTAAAAAAATTCCTTTCTTTTTAGAATAAACAACCCAACCCGAAATCAGATTGTTTGCCAACTAAAATCCAACACCATACAGCGCCTGAGATTCATAAAGTCAACTTTACTTGGACAATAGACGAATTAGAGTTTCAGATAACGAAAAAGGAGTTCCTAAAATCGTGCAAATTTTCAGCCATCACAAACGACGAATGTAAATGGCGTTTGCTCTGTTTGCCCTATAATGAAGTTTATAGGCCTAACAGCGACGATCTCGTGTCAATCACTTTATGCCTACTTTTTATTCCGGCTCGTGCAGATGCTAAAGCAATCGTAAAAAGTGATATTTGTTTTCTGAATAGTCAACAGAAAGAAATACTTCGTACAACAATGCCAATCCATCAACATGATCCTGACTTTGCATACTGGGAATATATTACTGTAAAAAGAAAACATATTTTACCCGGCAACAAATTAACCATTCGATTCAACTTGACATACACAAATATTGAAAGCTCTGATTCTAATGAAAACAATACACCAACATCGACAGCAACAGTATCTGCACCACCACTTCAACTCCAAATTCCCAAAAGCGAACATTTAGAAAAGTTCGCCAAACTGTACAGAAAGGACGAATTTAAGGACGTGTTAATTTCAGTCAACGGTAAGAATTACTTAGCTGATAAAGTTACTTTGGCTGCATACTTTTGCTTCAATCATCAAAGCAAAAAAGAAAAAAGGAAAAATAACGCATGTAAAGATTCCTAATGTAAGTGCAGAAGTGTTCGGTGAAATGTTAACATTCATTAACACCGGAAAATCGCCCTTTGATAATGCCACAGATTTATACATTTTAGGTACTGAATTCGGCGTAGAGAAATTGATGGTGGAAACGATCAAGTTTCTATGTAAGAAATATCAGTGGTATGAGCAAAACTGACCCTTGGTCAAATCTAGCAACGCGCGAGTAAAACAAGAGGTACTCAATACTTCATGTTTTATTCTACAATTCGATTGTAATTTTTGTTCGTGTTGTTTAAATATTTCCAAATAAAACGAGAAACGATCAATATATTTAAGTTATTTTTAATTTTTCTGATGAGTAATAATTATCTACTAATGATCATGGATAGAAAAAATTTCATATCAGTGAAAAGGTTTAAATTTTTTGTTAGGTACTCATAATTAAGCATGAACGATAATATTATTTTTTGAATACGAGTACATATATTATGTTTTTGTGTAATTTGTCTGTAGTCTCATTCTGTTCTGTTAAACTCATAGATGTACTTGAGCCTTCACCACAACAAGATTTATCAAATATGAAGCAAATTTTATCTGATAACCAGAGATTGACGGAAATTTGAAAGTACATTAGCCATAGTTCATATCTGAGTGATTAAGCCTGATTAATAATTAAGTATCTACCTATTTATGCGATAACTTCTACTCACAAAGCAATGTTTTGAACTAGCACTCTTCGAGTAGAGCGAAATCGAGCTAGATTGAAAACTCATGTTCTACAAACCTCCGAAATCAAAACTTTATATTCTTAAGTTCATTTTTGGACTTTTGTTAAGCTGTCTTATGGGCAATTTTTGAATTTTTTCATCAAGCATAAATTTTTTGAGCAAAATGAACCAATGTGTGGGTATTGGGTACTGGGTCATTCCACGTCAATTCGACCAAGAAGTGGTGAGAAAGGTCGGCGATCTTTTTGAAATTTTTCCTTTGGAAAGAGCTTGCGAAGGTATGACCAATGGTGCAAATCGCAGCCCTCTAGCCGTTCTTTAAAGGCTGCTAGGGAGTGTCAAAGTTTTCAGTGAACATGAAATATCATGCATTTCAGCAGTGGATTACTCGATAACCGCGATACCTACAAAACTGGAACATTTTCCAATATAATTAGGGGTTTTGAAGGGCTTTTTGGTGATATCATAAAAATCAGTGTTGCCACTTTTTTTAGTACGAAAAATCTGCTCGAAAAGTTTCAAAACGTAATTTTTAAATCGTTTCGACTCTCAAAAATTCTGAAAAAAATACATTATGGACAACTTTTCATGCTGAACAACATATTAAAAAATTAAGATGGCATCATTTCGTAAAGTCGATTTTAAAAAATTGAAAGTTTACGAAAAATGCACTTTTTGATTTAAAAAATGAAAAAAAGTTTTGAGTTGTGAAGTGTGCCCATTTGACCCCTATTTTTACGTATCTGTTGAAAAAGTTGAAAACCCCCTTTCACTCGATAAAATGAACTCATGACAATAAAATCAAAATTCGAAAAAATTCAATTTTCCATTCCAAACATGAAAAAACGTTTAAATTTATTCAGATGTCATGTTTTGATCTCTTTCGGACGTATTTCATGAAAAAGTTGATAAAAATCACACTCATAGCCAAAAATTAAAATTCGTTCATTTTTTGAATTTTTTCGAATTTTGATTTTTTTGTGATGAGTTTAAGTATTTCATCGAGTGAAAAAAGGGGTTTTCAACTTTTTCAATGGATACGGAAAATAGGGGTCAAATGGGTCAACTTCACCAGTCAAAACTTTTTTTCATGTTTTATCAAAAATCTGACGTCATATTCAGCGTCACCAAAAACATACAATTCGATACATCACATGCCCCAGATTTTCCTTCGAAAAATTCATACAAAATTGGGGGTGGGGGTGCTCCCCCTCCATTAAGAGATCCCATCTCGAAACTTGAATATTTCAAAAAAGGATCAAAAGATACATATTGCACCTCGGGAGTAATAAGGTGACATCTCAAAAAAAATTGATTTTGATGTTTTTGCATTTTTGGGGCTTGTATGACCCCCCTTAACCAAAAATAACACTTTGATTTGGGTACATTATCTAGATCGTGTAATAAACCAAATAGACTAACTCAAAATCCCAACAACATTGCAAGTTGTTTGGAGTTATAAGGTAACATCTCAAAAAACTCCACCTTTTTTGAGCAAATTTCGTGCATACCTACAAAGTGTTAACAAACAGTTTTGATTGTTTTGAATGTTTGTCAGTTAGAAATAGTCACAAAGAGTGCATTTTTTATTGGTTTGTACCAAATGGAAAAATTTTTTTAAATTGATCACTTTTCAGAAAAATGAATTTGCACATATAATGAAATTTTAGTTTTTTGAGAAAAACTCAAAAGCTAAGCACTCTAGAAAAAAACTAACGACATTACGTCGATTGGAAATTTAATTCTCTACAACTTTGTATACGTGATATTTTACCGGCTTTTCGAAGAAAAGTCAGGTACTGTATTTGTCTCAACTGTGACAGTTTCGGTCCGGAGTAAATTTTCTTTGCGTTTTGGGGTGTTGGGATCATTGTGGGACCATTAGTTTTTTTTCAGGTTTCCTTAAAGTTTATATATATATAGATATATATATATATATATGTGTTTATGTACCAATTTTGTGGCAGAGTAAACTCGAAACCTATGAAATTTTGAACAAAGTGCTTTATCCCTCCCGACTGGTGTATTGCCGAAATTTTGAGATTTCGAGTTTTATTAAAATCGGTTTAGGCGTTCCTTAGATATTTCAGATTAAGTGATTTTTTTTGCCATTTTTGCGTCCTTTTGCAGACTTCCTCATCAGTTTTGTTTTTGGTATACCTATTTTTAAATATTTTGCTTAGCAATAATCACTAACGTCTGTCTTTATACCCAAACGATTTCTCAGTTTATTTCTTGTTAGAAACTCGATGGAAAATCGGTTCAGGTGTTCCTTTGACATTTCAGCTTAGGTAGGCTTTGTTGATTTTTTTTGTTATTTTTGCAGACTTTTGCAGACTTCCTCATCAGTTTTGTTTTTGGTATACCTATTTTTTTTAAAGCATAAATGTTTTGCTTAGCAATAATCACTAATGTCTATCTTAATACCCAAACGATTTCTCAGTTTATTTCTTGTTAGGAACTCGATGGGTAATGATGGGCCGATTATTAATCGATTAATCGGGCCTGAAACTCTTTCGATTAATCGATTATTTTTAAAAAAATAATTTGATCATGTTTTCTACGAAAAGCCGGCTCTCTCACGCTAGTTGCGTGAGTGTTTTTTTTTGGATGCTTCCTTTCGCCTCCACATCAACTTTAATGAAAGGTGCTAACTCAAAATGTTTTCCAAACATTGAAATATTTCCACTTTAAGATTTTATTTTTCAAAGTGTTCTTATGCTAAATGAAGGTAGGATACCAGATCTTTAAAATGAGGTGCTATTCACTCCTCACAATTAATTATAAGTTGATAAAAATAATGAATCAAGTTTTTAAGAAAAAGAAAATTTCTTACTTACTGGGTGGGTATATATTGTAAAAACATTTGAGCGAAATCCAAAGACATGACTTTCAAAATCGCCTTATTTTGGTTGAGTTGACATGGAAGGACCCAAAACTAGTCAATAAATCTGTCAAAATGAATTATGACTGGAGGCTCCAGAACTTCGCAATCCCCTCCCTCCATCCCCTCCAATCGACCTCTCATTAAAATTTTTGTTTTCCAACTTGATTGTTTGTTTGTTTGTTTTTTTAATTTCCAAACTTTTAAAAAATCTGCTGAATGCTCCAGAACTGCCCAAAACGGCTCGAAACTGTTTTCAATTGTGATGGGGGGACGGGTACATAGTAAATTTCAACTTCCCAATTCTGATGAAATTTTGGTTAGTTTTCGCATTATAAAAATTCGTGTTTAAAATTTTTTTTTCAAATATTTCGCATTAATTATGGCAAAAAAACACTGAAAAATACCTACCTATTTTGGATACAGTGCTTGTAAGAGAAGAACTATCACTATTTACCTGGTGTTACACTGCTTAAAGCAAAGACCTATCTATTGAGCAAATCAACTTGAAAGTCGTAAGATTCCACAAGGGTCCAAACAGAATATATCAATAGAGTACCTGAAGGTAAAAGTAATCGATTCCATACGATGTAGTAACGAGAAACACATGTAATTTCACCGTTTTATTAACGAAAGTAAACAAATTGTCCGAAGAAAAGACTTATTAACCGAGCAACCACGATACACACGCACCGCGGAGAAAAACGTAATAATTATCTATTTGAACCGTAGATCCGACAATGTTGCATACAACATTGTCCCATTACCTGATGGAAAGGGCAAATTACCAGCAGTGTGGCCATATCCCTGACCATTACATATGCCCCCTGTACCTGTTTCCAGCCCTCAAAGAGAACTGGAGACAAGCACAGTTGACACACGGAACAGCCCTGGACCAACACGACCACACTGACTCCTCTACTATCCTGCCCCCTGTACTTGTTTTCGGTTCTTTTTTAAAAAAATTTTTTAGCCCACAGACAATAAATTCGAGTTTTCAAAAATATACGAGATTAGACTTTTGGTTTTTTGACATAATTTCCAACGGTGACAAAATTTCGGTGGTCAATCGGTCAATAGTCAACGTTCGGATATAAATTACAATGGAAATATTATGTAACGAACATCAGTATAAATATGACATTGTTACAATGGACACATTATGCAAAGAACAAAATACATTACATAAAACATCGATTGAAAAGAAAGTAACAGTAGAAAAAATACATTACATTATAACAATTGTAAAAAAGAACAATTATTTTGTATGAAACAAATTTACATAATCTTTCCTTGTCTGTTTTTCATTCAGCACAAGGTTGTAATTATACATGGTCTTTTTAGACATATTTACATAGTCACACTCGAGATGAAATTTATCAGATAGGTATTTTTTATGATTCTGAGATTAAAGCTGGACCAAATTAACGTGATTTCGTTGTGAACGTTTTAAAGCTGAACCAAATTGGCGTGACGAATCAGAGCCAATTATTAAAGCTGTACCAGTTCTTCGTGTTATTAAAGCTGAGTCGAGACCAAATTGTTGTCGCATCGTTGACTTTGGTAAAAAAAATTGTACAATTTTCCTTATGGGAACATGAACATCGGTTGATTGATATAACAATAGAAGCATGAGTATTGAATGCCAAAGTTGTAATTTTTTGATTCATTGACAGATATTGAAAAGTAACAATAATTCGAGATGATATCTGTAAAGAAAATTTTCAAAATTGCAACAAATTAATCATTCGACTCAACTTAACATACACAAACATCGACGACTCTATTTCTAATGAAAACAATACGCCAACACCGACAGCAACCGCACCTGCAGCGCTACGTCAACTTCAAATCCCCAGAATCGAACGTTTAGAAAAGTTCGCCGTACTGTATAGAAAGGACAAATGCAAGGACGTCTTAATTTCAGCCAACGGTAAGAATTACACAGCTCATAAAGTCACGTTGGCCGCATACAGTCCAGTTTTTGCTTCAATCTTCGAAAAAACAAAGGAAAAAGGAAAAATCACCCAAGTAAAGATTCCTGATGTAAATGAAGAAGCGTTCTGCGAAATGTTAAAATACATTAAAACCGGAACATTGTCCGACGAAAACAACACCGTAGATTTATTCATTTTAGCTACTGAATTTTGCATAGACGAATTGCAATGCAAAGTGAGGTGTTTTATGAATGAGAAATATCAGTGGTATACCTAGCCGAAATTTGACCATTGGTCATCTCTAGCAACTCGCGAGCGAAACATTACCTACTCAATACCGCAATTACCTCATATTTTATTCTACAGTTCGTGGTTGTAATTTTTGTTCGTGTTAATTGAATATTTTTAAATAAAATTACAAGTACCTAAATAAATAATATATTCAAGTTATTTTAAATTTTTCGGATAAATAATTACTTCAATGATCATGGATGAAAAAATTTTGAATCAGTGAAAAGGATTGAAAGAAATTTTTTTACGAGCACGAACGATATTATTTTTTGAATATACGTAGGTATAATTTGCCTGTAGTCTGATAAGTAGCCTGTTCTGTTAAACTCATAGATATACTTGAGCCCTCACCACAACAAAATTTATCAAACATGGAGCAGACTTTATCTGATAACCAGAGGTTGACGTAATTTCGAAAGTACATTAGTTATAGTTCATATCTGAGTGATTAAGCCTGATTATTAATTACCTATATTTGCGATAACTTCTACTCACAAAGGAATGTTTTGAACTAGCACTCTTCGAGTAGAGCGAAGAATCTCCGATATCAAAATTTTACATTCTCAAGTTCATTTTTGGACTTGTGGCAAGCTGTCTTGTGCACAATTTCTGAACTATTTCATATTCTTTCACCCCAAAATTGGGGTTTCTAGAAGTTGGTTGATTTTCTATTGTTTTTTAAAGCTTTGTATACAAAATTTCAGAATTGTTTCACTGGCATGCACCTATCGCTTTTTTTGGTGATGTGACACAAAAGCACAATTTTGAGCGTTTTTGAAAAATTTGAAAAAAATGTTTTTGATCAAAACTCGTTGAAGTATTATGATTTTTGTCGAAAAAAGAATTTTTTGGCCACTGTGAGCAAGGAGGGGGGATTTTTTTTTACCTTCAACATTTTTTTCAAAGGTACCTACCCAACAATTTTTATCAACATTTCAAAAATCCGAGGATAAGGGGCGTTTTACCTATTTTACCCTGGAACACCCTTCGAAAAATCGCCTTTTAAACAGCTTGTAAGAGAAGAACTATCACTATTTACCTGGTGTTACACTGCTTAAAGCAAAGACCTATCTATTGAGCAAATCGACTTGAAAGTCGTAAGATTCCACAAGGGTCCAAACAGAATATATCAATAGAGTACCTGAAGGTAAAAGTAATCGATTCCATACGATGTAGTAACGAGAAACACATGTAATTTCACCGTTTTATTAACGAAAGTAAACAAATTGTCCGAAGAAAAGACTTATTAACCGAGCAACCACGATACACACGCACCGCAGAGAAAAACGTAATAATTATCTATTTGAACCGTAGATCCGACAATGTTGCATACAACATTGTCCCATTACCCGATGGAAAGGGCAAATTACCAGCAGTGTGGCCATATCCCTGACCATTACATGCTGCCAATAATGTTTTGGTTACGATTGTTCTGTTTCGAAAAAACGAAAAAATTGATCGGTTTTTATAGCTAGGCATACTTTTTTCGATTATTTCAAATACCATCCCTTGAGGTGTCCGCCTCTGATTTGAACAGGACCGCGATTTTTGGAAAGAGCATGTTCTAAAACCCCCAAATCCAAATTTTCAGCTGCCCAAGTTCATTTTTCGATTTTTGACGAATTTTGGAAAAAATCAAAAATTGATTATTTTTGTGATTTATGCTTTTTTTAAAAATTACGTACTTGATCAGTAAAAATGTTCAAAATAAGTCCTAAAACTGATATTAACCCCCCCCCCCCCACCCAAATTTCGCCATTTCCAGCCATTCTGGAGCCTCCATCGCTATTTTTCAATTTCTCCAGAATTTTGAATTTGCTCCGGAAGGCGTGAATATGAAGATGGGCAGCTAAAAATCGAGTTGCGTGTTATACTCGACCTGTTTAACGAATTTATCCACATTTGAGCCAATTCTGGAGCGGACACCTCAAGAGTGGGTTTTTGACCAGCTTTTTTCATTATAAGAAATCCAAAAAAATCAAAATTTTACCATTTGCGAGGAAATTTTTGAAATTTGCGCGAATCGCTGTATTTTGAACACAACAAACCCCCTGAGGCCGAGTTCCGCCATTTCCAGCCATTCTGGAGCCTCCAGCGCTATTTTTCAATTTCTCCAGAATTTTGAATTTGCTCCAGAAGGCGTGAATATGAAGTTGGGCAGCTAAAAATCAAGTTGTGTGTTATACTAGACCTGTTTAATGATTTTATCCACATTTGAGCCGATTCTGGAGCGGGCACCTCAAGAGTGGTTTTTTGACCAGCTTTTTTTCAAAATAAAAATATTCAAAAATCAAAAATTTCCCGTTTGCGAGAAAATTTTTGAAATTTGCGGGAATCGCAGTATTTCATCATGAACTAACCCCACGAGGGCAAATTTCGCCATTTCCGGCCATTCTGGAGGCTCCAGTGCGATTTTTCAATTTCTCCAGAATCTTCAATTTGCTCTAGAAGGCGTGAATATGAAGTTGGGCAGCTAAAAATCGAGTTGCGTGTTATACTCGAACTGTTTAACGAATTTATTCACATTTCAGCCGATTCTGGAGGGGACACCTCAAGAGTGAGTTTTTGACCAGTTTTTTTCATTATAAGAAATCCAAAAAAATCAAAATTTTACCGTTTGCGAGGAAATTTTCAAAATTTGCGCGAATCGCTGTATTTTGAACACAACAAAACCCCTGAGGCCGAGTTCCGCCATTTCCAGCCATTCTGGAGCCTCCAGTGAGATTTTTCAATTTCTCCAGAATTCTGAATTTGCTCCAGAAGGCGTGAATATGAAGTTGAAGTTGGGCAGCTAAAAATCGAGTTGTGTATTATACTCGACCTGTTTAACGAATTTATTCACATTTGATCCGATTCTGGAGCGGACACCTCAAGAGTGGTTTTTTGACCAGCTTTTTTTCAAAATAAAAATATCCAAAAATCAAAAATTTCTCGTTTGTGAGAAAATTTTTGAATTTTGCGCGAATCCCTGTATTTTGTCATCAATTAACCACGCGAGAGCGAATTTCGCCATTTCCAGCCTTTCTTGGCCCCCCCCTTTAATTTTTGGATACTTTTATTATGAAAAAAATCTGGGTCAAAAAACCACTCTTGAGGTGTCCGCTTCAGAATCGGCTCAAATGTGGATAAATTTGTTAAACAGGTTGAGTTTAACACACAACTCAATTTTTAGCTGCCCAACTTCATATGCACGCCTTCTGCAGCAAATTGAAGATTCTGGAAAAATTGAAAAATCGCGCTGGAGGCTCCAGAATGGCTGGAAATGTCGAAATTTGGATTTGGGGGATAATATCATTACTGATCAAGTACGTACTTTTTAAAAAAAAGCATTTATCACCAAAATGGTCAATTTTTGGATTTTCAAAAATTCGCCAAAAATCGAAAAAAGGAACTTGGGCAGCTAAAACTTTAGATTTGGGGGTTTTAGAACATGCTTTTTCCAAAAATCGCGGTCCCGTTCAAATCGGAGGCTGACACCTCAAGAGGTTCCCTTGTGAGCCAGGTTAATTATAGATATTAGTAGCTGGAGCGAAAAAACACGATTTTTTCAAAAATTCCCACTCTTTGAGGACTCATTAGTCATTATTACGTCCTCCGAAAGGCATCTGTGGAGCTGAAATTTTTTCTGGTGTCCTCCAACTCAAAATGAAGGTCTTCAGCTTTCCACTAAATCTGGTCCAAATCCTCTCATAATTTTTGTTCATCGCAATCCACATGCACTGATGTAAATTTTTAAATTTTTTTTTAATTGGATAAAAGACTTTGGAAAATTCAACTAAATCAAAGAGTGTGAGTTTAAAAGGTTCTCTTGCGAGTTGATAACCACGTAATCGAGGCTATGAGTCATGAGTCAAGCATTAATATTGTATATATCTGTTCAATGCTATCTTGTGTTTTCATTAGATTGATAGCAAGCTGATATTTTTGGATACGTGCTGATAAAAGTGTGCTTGATAACCTACTATCCCATGAGTTTTGAGTACCTATAGATACTTTCTTACATACCTAGAATAGAAGTCGGTTGTAGTAATTGGTTTATTTTATACGCCGAATATATATTTTTTGATAAGTCAGCATGCCTGGTGAAAACATTTTTTCCAAAATTTTTGGATGCATCATTCCGTGTAGAGAAGTAAGTTCTTTTCATTCAGTATTGTTTCCTTTCACATCAGTCTTATATATCTGGTGTTTTATGAAAAAATGATTCGAATCTAAAATGGTTTGAAAAATGATCAATAGGTATGTTCGTAGTCTGTTCAAGTCCCTGTGATCCATATTATAAATTTTTGACAAATTCTAAATTAAATTTTGAGAAAATTCGATTCATTTCCGATACGTAATCTAAGCGATTTGTATAAAATTCCATGTCATCATTTGGGCATTTTTCATTATTTCATCAATTTTAATTATCTTCGAATGATTCACCCCCAATAATTAAGTACATTTCGTTTCCAGGAAACCGGTTACACGGAACTTGAAACAAGTAGTGATACAGGAACACAAATCCATACGGTTAAAATCATGTGGACCATCGACAATTTCGATTTTCACGTCATGAAAAAGAATACCCTAAAATCGAACAAAACTTCTGCAACCACAGACGAAGAATGCGCGTGGTATTTGGCTTTCGAACCTTCGGATCGAGCTTTGAATCGTGTCGACAACCTGTCCTCATATTTTTGTATATATTTCACCGGGGGTAAAGCTCTGGCAAAAAGTGATGTTTCCATTTTGAATGGCCAACAGAAACCAATCATGCGGAAAACGTTCGAAATGCGCGAATTATACAACACGTTAAAATTCCACATCTCCATCCCAAAGGAGCTTATTATTACTCCCGAAAATAAATTAAGTCTAACGATTTGCTGTAGTTTAAGCTACTCAAAAATTGGAAAATTTGATAACGATCGATGCAATACTATTGCAGAACCTTCAACACGTCAACTTTGTATTCCCGATAGCGACCATGCGGAGAAGATTGCATCACTGTATGACGAAGGCACATTCGCCGATGTCACACTTTCCACCAAAATAAAGAATTATAGTGCCCATAAAGCCATATTAGCCGCACACAGTCCGGTTTTCGCTTCGATGTTTGAAGCTAGTGCGAAAAAAGGAAAAGTCACCAGTGTGAATATTTCTGGAATAGATGAACAAGTGCTCGGCGAGATTCTACGATATATTTATACCGGTGAATGTGAAAATCTAGACGATCTAGCCCATGATCTATTAATAGCGGCTGATAGATATGGCCTAGATCGTTTGAAGATGATTTGCGCCGATGTTCTATACAAGCAAATGTCCGTTCAAAATGCTACCGATTTATTGGTATTAGCCGATAAACGAGGATTAAATGAACTGAAATCCGAAGCGATTAAATTTATCGCCGCTAAATATATCGAAATATCGAATGAGGAAACGTGGCAAAATGCTATTAAGAAGAAACCCCATCTTGTTCATGACGTCAACCAAGAGTTATATCGACATTCATCAGCTAGAAATTTGAACAACGTCAAAACATCATGTTGAAGAATTTTTTTCGTATTATTGTTCCTAAAAATATTCACTCGTCGTAATACTAAAATTTATATCTAGTCGTTTTGTAACTCTAACTTGTAATCGAATAAATTTATTACATATTTCATAAGCCAACCAATTTATACTTCGGTAGAAATATAAAGTTTTCAAAACAATTTGCTTCAATTCTTGTTTTTCTAACAATAAAATAACCAAAAATACAGATCAACAATATGTTTAAGGTCTTACAAAGTAGGTAATTTATAAAATGCATACTTAAATCACCAAAAATCGTCAATTTTGAATTGTTAAAAAATTCTCTAAAAAATTTAAAAATCAATTTGGGCAGCCGAAGTTTTGGGGTTTCAGATCGCAGTCCCGTTCAAATCATGGCAGACACCTCGAGAAGTTCTCTTGTCAGCTCGACAATTTTCAGAAAATAGGCCTTATAGGTATACCCAATTGACGAAATAGGGAAAGAAAAGAACAATGCCAAATAAATTCTCTGAAAGACCGAGCTCCCGCCTATAAAACTACACAATTTGCTACGAGATTATGAAGCAACTGACTAATCGATCGTTTGTTTTGTTTATTTGTTTCAGGTGAGTTACGAATTCCTCTCAATAAAAATAGAATTTAAGAATATTGAAACGCTAGGTGAGTTGAAAAAACATTCGTATCTATTTTCTTTCATCTCGTAAAATGGTTTGTAGATTTTTATCCCCTAGATCTTTTTTTTTTGTTGAATTGAAAAATCGATTCAATTCTTGGAGACTGAAGGCTGACGAAGGCCCCTGAATAGCTCGAATAAAAATTGAGAACAATAACAAAATTATCATTTTTTTTGGACATTGGCAACAATAGTAAAGAAAAAATTTACCCATCTAGTATGAGAAGACCGACTTTCCTTCAAATAAAAATCTTTTACAAACAAATTGATACACTTTTTTGGAACATTTGTACAGCAATTGATCTGTATACAATCGAATCGAATCATTTACGAACGAGGATTGGCGATTAAATAAATTGATTGATTTCTTGGCGAATTATTCGCAAACGGATCAATTAATTTACGATTGATTCGGTTTCTGTGAAAATATTTGTACATATATGTAGGAATAGATCTGTTTTCAAGCGAAGTGAATCAAATCGAATCGAATGATTCATAACCGTTTGGTGATTGCACAAAGTGATTGATTTCTAGATAAATCATTTGCGAACGAGTTGATCAATAGTTCCTGAATCATTCGCGAACAAATCTACATATCGTATAAGTAACTCGTTCTCGAACGAATCGATTCATTTACTCAATTTTTGATGAATCATTCGCGAACGAAGTGATTCGTATAAGTGACTCGTTCGCGAACGAATCGATTCATTTACTCAATTTTTGATGAATCGTTCACGAACAAATTGAATCATTTTTGTGAATCATTCGCAAACGAATTGAATTATTTTCTGTGAATCATTCGCGAACAAATTGATTCATATAAGTGAATCGTTCGCGAACGAATCGATTTATTTACTCAATTTTTGATGAATCATTCACTATCAAATTGAATCATTTGTGTGAATCATTCGCGAACGAATTGAATTATTTCCTGTGAATCATTCGCGAACGAATTGATTCGTATAAGTGAATCGTTCGCGAACGAATCGATTTATTTACTCAATTTTTGATGAATAATTCACGAACGAATTGAGTTATTTTTTGTGAATTATTCGCGAATGAATCGATTCATTTACTCAATTTTTGATGAATCATTCACTAACAAATTGAATCATTTTTGTGAATCATTCTCAAACGAATTGAATTATTTTCAGTGAATCATTCTCGAACGAATTGATTCGTATAAGTGACTCGTTCGCGAACAAATCAATTTATTTACTCAATTTTTGATGAATCATTCACGAACGAATTGAGTTATTTTTTGTGAATTATTCGCGAACGAATTGATTCGTATAAGTGACTCGTTCGTGAACCAATCAATTCATTTACTCAATTTTTGATGAATCATTCACGAACAAATTGAATCATTTTTGTAAATCATTCGCGAACGAATTGAATTATTTTTCTGTGAATCATTCGCGAACGAATTGATTCGTATAAGTGACTCGTTCGTGAACCAATCAATTCATTTACTCAATTATTGTTGAATCATTCACGAACGAATGGAATGATTTTTAGTGAATCATTCGCGAACAAATTGGTTCGTATAAGTGACTCGTTCGCGAACGAATCGATTCATTTACTCAATTTTTGATGAATCGTTCACGAACAAATTGAATCATTTTTGTGAATCATTCTTGAAGGAATTGAGTTATTTTTTGTGAATTATTCGCGAACGAATCGATTCATTTACTCAAATTTTGATGAATCATTCACGAACAAATTGAATCAGTTTTGTGAATCATTCGCGAACGAATTGAATCATTTTTGTGAATCATTCTCGAACGAATTGAGTTATATTTTTGTGAATTATTCGCGAACGAATCGATTCATTTACTCAATTTTTGATGAATCATTCACGAACAAATTGAATCATTTTGGTGAATCATTCTCGAACGAATTGAGCTATATTTTTGTGAATTATTCGCGAACGAATCAATTCATTTACTCAATTTTTGATGAATCATTCACGAACAAATTGAATTATTTTTGTGAATCATTTGCGAACGAATTGAATTATTTCCTGTGAATCATTCGCGAACGAATTGATTCGTATAAGTGACTTGTTTGCGAACGAATCGATTCATTTACTCAATTTTTGTCGAATCATTCACGAATGAATAGAATTATTTTTGTGAATCATTCTCGAACGAATTGAATCATTTTTTGTGAAACATTCGCGAACGAATTGATTTGTATAAGTGACTCGTTCGCGAACGAATCAATTCATTTACTCAATTTTTGATGAATCATTCACGAATAAATTGAATTATTTTTTGTGAATCATTCGCGAACAAATTTATTCGTATAAGTGAATCGTTCGCGAACGAATTGATTCATTTACTCAATTTTTGTTGAATCATTCACGTACGAATAGAATCAGTTTGTGTGAATCATTCGTGAACGAAATGGTTCATAAATTAATAAATTGATCAATTCGTTGGCAAATGGTTCTTTTAAAAAATTGATCAATTCGTTCTCATGAATGATTCACCAAAAATTGAGGGTCGTATTCATCACCACAAATACAGTAATCCACTTTTCTAAAGGAAAGTTGGTAAAATTGGCACCAGCGTCTTGTAAAATATTTTCCCAGGTTCTGATATTATACCTTTTGGTGTTTCGATGTTTTAGAATATTTAATGCAAAATATTTGCAATTTTTTCAAAAATTCCGTCTCCTTGAGAGTCCTTATCTCCCCTTTAAAGGCACTTCCGAAGCTGAAAATTTTTCCGAGCAATTTCAACATGAAAATAAAGGTTTCCAATAAATTCAGTCAAAATCCTGTGACATTTTTTTTTTTTTTTGAACGAAACGAAAATCACGATTAAATTCAAATTAGACAGCTGTTTTCAAATTTCGAACTCAACTTCGCAGCAAATTAAAACAAGTGGGAAGTATACTCGTAGAAAATACGCGGTTAATACACGTCGACAAAAACAAGCAATAAATAAAATAACCTCTTCCCAGCTTCTCTTTCTCATTCGCTCAACAAAAAAAGCACAGAAAGAATATACTCGAGTAATCAAGCATTCGACACGAATCCTACGAGTTCGCGTTCGAAATTAAAAAACAAGTCTGTCGATTAACGAATCCTATCGCGAAGCTGGTATGAAAAAACACGCATATTAAATACGCTGAGATGCTTCGAGTTCGACTTGTTGGCTTTTAAAAAAGGAAAAGAAAAATATATTGACGAACGAGAGAGAGAGATTTGAAGAATGTTTCCTCAATGAGTCAGGGCAGGGCAAAGTGTAACGATACTTTGATGTGTATAGAGCGGTACATTTAACCGCATTATTCAGCTACATAATTCTGCAGTTGCCAGCTCTCTGAGCTGTGAGCTCATACAGCAGCTGAGGATACGCATATTCCTATTACCTACCTATACTCGTATGCTTGCTCTCGTAAGTCGTAAATTTGAAATCCAGTCGAATTTGAAATGTGGAACGCATTCTTTGAAGCAATAATCCCGAAATCTGATGAAAACACTCGAAATTAGAGTATCATACGTTTTCCCTGGCGGTTATTATTTCAACGATACGTCACACTCGAAGAGTAGGTACCATACGAACTACGAAGGGAGGACTTTGAGGAGCGAACGTTATGTAAACTTTTGTTATGTGTAGGTATACAATGTTGCCGTAATTCGTGTTTTACTTCAAAGAACAATAATAATAAGTTTACAACGTCTAGCGTGATTTTAATAGCGACAGTACTTGAATTTTGATATATTAAATGCTGCACGTTCGGATAGACATTTCGCGCGCTCTGCTTTCAATGCTTATGCTCGTAAGAGTGAGTATGCTGTGTGTTGTGTATGGCTTTTGATTAATATACCAAACACGACGACAACTACGACGACGACGACGATGCCATGTCTCATACACCGAATTATAACAGCTTTAACATGTAAATACTTTCGCCAGACTTTTCTTTCTACTTATTGCCATCGCATCGTACCCACGAGTATTTTATTCCTATACAATACCTAAGTCGTAATACAACAAAAATACCAACCTTTATATAGGTAGGTACTATAAGAAGAAGAACCCTAAAACACTCTCACACATATATGAGTATGTGTGTGGTTGCAGGCTATTATCAGTCGAAAGTATTTTTCACCTGTTATATTACAAAAGAACGTCGATGTCGATCCCCTCCTTCAATAATCAAACAAGTTAACTCTTTGCGAAGATTTCGTCGAAATAACGCTCTTCTATACCAACTATGTACGAATACCCGAACGCGAAACAAAAAGTCCTCAAGGCTAAGAAATTAGCATAAAAATAGGATATGAAGAAGAAAAGCAACTTGCGTGGAAAAAAAAATGCACCCTAACAGCACCCAGAAGCGAGTTTACTTTCCTTATTACATCGAGGGTAAAAGTTCCCTCTGTTGCATAATGTTTCCAGTCGTTATTGATATGGAAATTGTTTTGATAAAAATTTAATTCTTTGCTTTTCGTTACCCTACACGATGAGGTTTTTTGCTGATATACCACAAAATGATGGTTGAGTTTGGTTTCCCTTGGGTATGTATGTGTGTGTGTATAGCGAATAATTCGCGACTTGAACGAGTCGTTTAAGGGATTTGATATTTCGTAGGTAGGTATTTGTTGTTATTAGTGGAACCGAAATGTGTTTTGGAGGTTGCATTTGGATAGTAAAAATGTTAAAGGTTATCTTGGTGATGGTGAAAAAGATCAGGTTGGTAGTAGAAGAGAAATTTTTTTCGAGTTTGAAAATCGTTGATGCTGAAATTAATGTGAACAGTTTTTGTAGAGATTTTTTGAAAATTCAAAATCTCCTAAAAATTTTTTGGAGGCTCTAGAACGATTCTAAATCACCTTCAATCAACTTCAACATGCTGAAATAATTTTGGGAAAATTCCGATTTCCAAAAACCTGCCACAGGCTCCAGAACTATTCAAAACGATTCTAAACCGTTTCCAATCGATTTAGGCTTTCAACATTAGGGTACACACAAAATTTCAGCATAAATTTTCATCATCAAAGTTCACAAATATTGAAGTTGAAAAACTACCAGTTGTGGACCGGTCCATAATTGGTACCTGACAACCCTTTTGAAATTGAACATACTTATTTACCTCATTTTTGAAACAAAAAGTCTTCCTCCGCCCCTCATACAATATTGAGCTCCCTGTAGGGAGTACCCAACCTGGGAAAGAATAAAAAAATGAAATCAAAAATCCAAGTCTGTAAGAATTTTTTGAAAACTTTTCATTTCAGATCAAATCTTTCTACTCGTAATTACACTTTTCCCCAATGAAAAACCTCCCTCGACCTCCAAACTAGGAAAAATTATAAATAGGTTCCTAAATTAATAAAAATTGAAGTGTGTAAAATTTTTTGAACATTTTTCAATTGCGGTCAAAACCCTTCAAAATGACATATTTGTCAAGAAAAAGCTATCTCGAGTCGCATAGCAATGTTGGTCCTCTTACATGAAGCTCAAAATCAATTTTTTTCACTCCATACAAAGCCCTAAAAAAATAAAAAAAAACTTGATTTGTTCGAAAATATTCTAATGGTCCAAATTCTTCTGAATATAATCCTTTTTTCTAGAAAAAAAACCTCTCCGAGCTCACAAGCTAGGTATTTTGGTAGGTATCCATCGTATGTGAGCTTTCCAGCCAAGTTTTAAAAAATCAAAAAAATAATGCAACTTTGAATTTTGGAAATTTACCTATTATATTTTTTGATTAAGTAGAATCTTATTTTCTGATATTTTTAAATCTGCAGTTTTTGATTTTATGCAATCTCTTGTGCCCTTCTTCAATATTTATCTGGAAGGTTGAAATTTCATGGAATTTTAGATGAGAAATTCTGACTTCAAAGACAAGAGAAAAAATCAATCTGATTGCTAAAATCGTGTCAAAGTGTCAAACTTTCAAAAATTATTTTCTGATATTTTTAAATCTGTAGTTTTTGATTTTACGCAATCCCTTCAGTACGGCATATGACAATAGGAGTAATTGCACCCCCCCCCCCGCCGATCCCCCGGGACAACTTTTTTCATAAAGGGGACATCCTAAGGAACATTTTAAAGCAAACTTGCCAAAAAAAAGTTGGCCTTACTTACAAAATGGCGGCCATTTTGATTGATAGGACAGCCAAAATCGCAGATTTTGTGTTTTAACATAGGACTTGCACGAACTTTTTCAAACTTTACAAAGATAGATCGAAAGATCATGCAAAAATTTATCACCTGTCAAAATTTCAAGTGCTAAAGTGGGTTTTTCGATTTTTGGTGAATTTTTGAAAATCGTATTTAGGACAAAAATGAGGGAAAAATCAAAATTTTACCAACTTGACCAAGAAAGCTGAAATTTGGGATATACTCTATTTTCGACATGCCAAATCGATTGGAAACGGTTTCAACCCGTTTTGAGCAGTTCTGGAGCCTCCAGCAGATTTTTGAATCTCGAAATTCCTACAAAATTCCATCAAATTGGAATTGTAAAGCTAAAATTTATTCTAAAAACTGATTTCAATACGCTACGAAGTACTGCAGGTGAATTTCAATTCGTTTTGGATCCTCCAGCGACTTTTTTAAAATTCCTGAAGCCTCCAGCAGATTTTTGAAACTTTAAATTTCCCCAAAATTTCATCAAATGGAGATGGAAAGCTGAAATTTACTCTACACTCCAATTCTAACACCCTCTGAAAACGACTTCTGGTAAATTTCAAGTCATTTTAGAGCCTCCAATGATTTTTTGAAAATTACTGGAGCCTCCAGTAGATTTTTGAAACTTGAAATTTCCCCAAAATTTCATCAAACTAAGATGGATAGCTGAAATTTACTCTACACTCCAATTTTAACACCCTCTGGAGACGACTTCAGGTGGATTCTAGTCATTTTAGGGCCTCCAGCGACTTTTTTTGAAAATTGCTGGAGGCTCCAGCAGATTTTTGAATCTTTAAATTTTCACAAGATTTCATCAAATGGAGATGAAAAGCTGAAATTTACTCTACACTACAATTTTAACACCCTCTGAAGACGACTTAAGGTGGGTTCAAAACATTTTAGGACCTCCAGAGACTTTTTTGAAAATTACTGAAGCCTCCATTAGATTTCTGAAAGTTGAAATTTCCCCAACAATAATTTATCAAATGGAGTTGGCAAGCTGAAATTTACTTCGCAGATGGTTTTGAAGCTTCCAGCTATACTTTTATAGGAAATTTTAATTTTCCAAAAAAACGTCATACAACCTTTCAAAGAGTTGCTGGAGGCTCCAAAACGACTTGAAATTCACCAGCAGTCAACTTCGTAGCGTATTGAAATTAGTTTGCAGAATGAATTTTGACTCTCCATCTTGGTTTGATGAAATTTTGGGGAAATTTCAAGTTTCAAAAATCTACTGGAGGCTCCAGTAATTTTCAAAAAATCATTGGAGTCTCTAAAATGACTTGAAATTTACCAGAAGTCGTTTTCAGAGGGTGTTAGAATTTGAGTGTAAATTTCAGCTTTCCATCTCCATTTGATGAAATTTTGTGAAAATTTAAAGTTTCAAAAATCTGCTGGAGGCTTCAGGAATTTTAAAATAGTCGCTGGAGGATCCAAAACGACTTGAAATTCACCTGCAGTACTTCGTAGCGTATTGAAATTAGTTTTTAGAATAAATTTTAGCTTTACAACTCCAATTTGATGGAATTTTGTAGGAATTTCGAGATTCAAAAATCTGCTGGAGGCTCCAGAACTGCTCAAAACGGGTTGAAACCGTTTCCAATCGATTTGGCATGTCGAAAATAGGGTATATCCCAAATTTCAGCTTTCTTGGTCAATTTGGTAAAATTTTGATTTTTTCCCTCATTTTGGTCCTAAATTCGATTTTCAAAAATTCACCAAAAATCGAAAAACGCACTTTTGAGCTTGAAATTTTGACAGGTGATGAATTTTTGCATGATCTTTTAATCAACTTTTGTAAGGATTGAAAAATGTTAAAACGCAAAATCTGTGATTTTGGCTGTCCTGTCAATCAAAATGGCCGCCATTTTGTAAGTAAGGCCAACTTTTTTTTTGGCAAGTTTGCTTTAAAATGTTCCTTAGGATGTCCCCTTTAAGAAAAAAGTTGTCCCGGAGGATCGGCGGGGAAATTTCATTAGTTTGGACATTTGGAGTGTATCTTCGATTTACCTTTTGGAGATCTCAACTATTCTACAAGTACTTCTCTTTACTAGAAAATTTTCGGATAATTTACTGACGATTTCTTTGAATTTTATTATTAGTATTTTCTCATCATTAAAAAAAAAAACGATTCGCGTCTTATAGAGCTTAATTTTTAATGCATCTTTTTCACGTATCAAAAAACATAGCTTAAAATTTTTTCCAAATTGAATTCCAACTCGAGCAAACTTTCAAGTACCTATCCTGTAGACTGGAAAATTTTCCAAGAAAAAATTATTTTTTTGTACCAAAAAAAAAAATCAGCTTCGTAAACCGAGCACTGAAATTCGAACAAAAAAAATCAAATATGCATTTGACTTCTGTATAGGCAAGTATTCGTCAACAATCCAAAACAGTCGTACACCGAGAACGTTGTGTAATTAACTAATTAGAGTCCGTTAAAATGATCACTTCGCCTGCTTTTTCGAGACTTTTTTCCTTCTCGTTCATAAAACACAATTTTCGCCAGAGAGTTGGCGTGTAATTTTTCTCATTCAACAATACGACTACTACGTCTCGTTGAAAGAGAAGAAAAAGAAATCCAAGTCGTTGAAATTTTTAAAGAATGTATTCGTTATGGGTATTTTTTGTACACTTTTTTTCTTTTTAGTTAAAATACTACGGCGACTCGAGGTAACCGCGAAAAATACAAATCCTTAATCTTAATTACGTTAGAAACAAGCATTTTTCTTATTCGCTCGAGGAAAGCGGCAATTCGTGTCGTATTTTACTCCACAGAGAACGAAGAGACGAACATTGGGAGAAGAAGAGTGAAGAGGCAAAAAAAAGGTCCAACAATTGTTTCATTTTTAACGTTGAATTCTTCGTTAAAGGGTATTTTTAAAATAACTGCTTTGTCATCTTCTTAAGTCGTTGACAAATACCCGCCATTTGGATTGTTATATTCGTTTTGGTGAAAACACAGGCTGCGAAATATTCCACCACCGCCATCGTCAATTTGTTCTGTATCATATAACGTCTCGAGCAACATTTTTATCCGCGTTAAACGTAAAAAAAATTATTATTACCGAACACCTTTCTCGCCTTTGCAAAGTACCTACTAGCAGCCGGATAAGTGGAAGTTGGCAATTGAAAATTTCATATTTATCGAACACTCGCACTCGGAGTGGGTAATTTTACGCCCAACGAACATGTTACACGAAAAGATGTTCTTTTTGGACGTTCGAGCTTTCGAATTTTACTGCGGGTCATTTTCTTTTTACTTATACTCTTTTTGCCATCTCATCTCTTTATATTCGCGTCTTCAAATAATAATAATAATAATACCTAGTAATAATAAAGGATAAAAACCTTAGTACAGTAGATATATACTCGCGGGAGGTGTTTTCAAATATCTTAAAAACCTTTTTTCGCATTTCTAAGTGCTCGGGCTTGGCGCGTGTTTTAAAATAAAAGCCTAATCGCGGTAACACATTTTTTTTTTGCAACGGAATTCCACTCGTTTTTATATATTTATCATAGAGATATTCGACGGTTTCGAATTAATCTGTATAGTGCGCGAAACACAGCGCCGAGACAATTTATCACTTTTTTATGGCGTTAGCGAGATCGTGCTGGCTGCTTGCAAATTTATTTAAATCTATTTACGTATTTATTACGTGAAAAAATATACGCGCGTATCGTTTTCGCGTGCGAATTCGTCGGCGAAATTCTTCCTCGTCCTGTCCTCATCTGCGCGTATACTCGTATGGTACACGTTCTCCACCTCTCGCTCTCTTTATTTGATGGTATTTTTTTTTATGAAATTCGAATATCTATCGTAAAAAATTATCGTTCAAAGGACACAACACAACGCTGCTGTAGAACGTTGTGTTTGATAAAATATATGGATTTTTCGTTCCAATAATTTGAACTGTTATTTGTTTTAGCGAAATTTTACCATCCAATCAGATACTCGTACACGATATAATGTCTGTGTGTACGGATGATGAAAAATAAATAATTTGATTTTTATTTTTCCTATGTATAGATATACAGTACCTACCTTGTATGAGGATGATGCGAATGTTGCAATATTTATCAATATAGGTACAGGTTTTTTTGTTCAACCATGCTCATTACTCATTGGTGTTCACTCGATACGAGGCCAGTCTTTAGCATTGTGATCTTTTTTCCAAAATTGCTGCAATGGGAGGATAAAGAAATGAGAGCTCCTGGCGCAGCACTCACTCATGATCGGGTGATGCAGAAACATTGAAAATAGGAGCTCCTGGTGCAGAATTCATACTCCATCCATGGGGTTGGACCAAGCTATAAATAATTACAGCTCCTTGCTCATAACTCGACTAGGTATCATTTTGAGGAACAGAAATGGTCAAAATTTGAGCTCCTGGCGCAGAACTCACTGAACATGGAAATCATTCTGAGACTTGATTTTTATCAACTTGTTGATTGAATTTTTACTTCGCTGGTGAAATTATTTAGTATTTTAAGGTGTGATGAAGACAGAATTTTAAATTTTCTTTCATTTCTGATCTTGAAAATGGTGGGTAGGTTTTTAAATCGATGAGATTTTTTATTCGAGGCAAACCACTTGGTGAGATAAGAGAGGGTTTTTTTTGATAAGCTTTGAGCAGAAATCTGAAATCGAGGGATTCGATTGGATGGGAATAATTGAAATGCATTAGAAAAATAAGGTACCGAAAATTGATGAAATTTCGGAAAAATTTCGCGAAATTCAACCGTTATAAAGATTGGTGAAATTGACGTGAAAGGATAAAATTTTGCTATTTTCGGATCTTTTTTTTTTCAATTCTGAAATCAAAAAATTATGTCGAATTTTGAAAAATTGAAATTTTTTAACATAGTTGGCCACCAACTTAAAATAATTATCGAAATTATTTAAAATTCCCAAAAACTCGTGAAATTGAGCCAAATTTAGCAAAAATTGTCCTAACAATACTTAATTAACTTTATTACTGAATTTGTCCTGAATTTACGAGTATCAATTTTTGATAATGTTTGATAATTTCAATGTTATTTTTCAAAAGGGAGATATCCTAAATGTCAGAAAAATTTACTAATCTGGCAAAGCTAGATCGAGAGAGAATAAAAAAATATACCACCACACAAGATTGCAGGTGATAAAGTGCATTTGTTAACTTTTGGCGAATTTTCAAAAATCAAAGTTTGGGCCCAAAATGGGAAAAAATCAAAATTTTAACAAATTAACGTAGAAAGCTGAAATTTGATATAAATCCTATTCAAGACCGAATCGATTGGGAAATAGTCCGGCATATGACAATAGGAGTAATAGCACCCTTCCCGCCGATCCTCCGGGACAACTTTTTTCTTAAAGGGGACATCCTAAGAAACATTTTGAAGCAAACTTGCCAAAAAAAGTTGGCCTTACTTTTAAAATGGCGGCCATTTTGATTGACAGGTCAGCCGAAATCGCAGATTTTGCGTTACAACATAGAACTTGCACGAACTTTTCCAAACTTTACAAAGGTAGATCGAAAGATCATGCAAAAATTTATCACCTGTCAAAATTTCAAGGGCTAAAGTGCGTTTTTCGATTTTTGGTGAATTTTTGAAAATCAAATTTAGGCCAAAAATGAGGGAAAAAATCAAAATTTTACCAAATTGACCAAGAAAGCTGAAATTTGGGATATACCCTATTTTCGACATGCCAAATCGATTAGAAACGGTTTTAACCCGTTTTGAGTAGTTCTGGAGCCTCCAACACATTTTTGAAACTCGAAATTCTCACAAATTACATCAAATTGGAGTTGTAAAGCTAAAATCTATTCTAAAAACTAATTTCAATACGCTACGAAGTACTGCAGGTGAATTTCAAGTCGTTTTGGATCCTCCAGCGACTTTTTGAAAATTCCTGAAGCCTCCAGCAGATTTTTGAAACTTTAAATTTTCACAAAATTTCATCAAATGGAGATGGAAAGCTGAAATTTACTCTACACTCCAATTTTAACACGCTCTGAAGACGACTTCAGTCGGGTTCAAGTCATTTTAGGGCCTTCAGCGACTTTTTTTGAAAATTGCTGGAGCCTCCAGTGAATTTTTAAAACTTGAAATTTCCTCAACATTAATTTATCAAATGGAGTTGGCGAACTGAAATTTACTTCGCAGACAACATGGTGGTTTTAAATGGTTTTGAAGCTTCCAGCTACTTTTAGGAAATTTCAATTTTCCAAAAAAAAACGTCATACAGCCTTTCAAAAAATTGCTGGAGGCTCCAAAACGACTTGAAATTCACCAGCAGTTAACTTCGTAGCGTATTGAAATTAGTTTGCAGAATGAATTTTGACTCTTCATCTTAGTTTGATGAAATTTTGGGGAAATTTCAAGTCTCAAAAATCTACTGGAGGCTCCAGTAATTTTCAAAAAAGTCGTCGGAGGCTCTAAAATGACTTGAAGTCCACCACAAGTCGTTTTCAGAGGGTGTTAAAATTGGGGTGTAGAGTAAATTTCAGCTTTCCATCTCCATTTGATGAAATTTTGTGAAAATTTATTGCTTCAAAAACCTGCTGGAGGCTTCAGGAATTTTCAAAAAGTCGCTGGAGGATCCAAAACGACTTGAAATTTACCTGCAGTACTTCGTAGCGTATTGAAATTAGTTTTTAGAATAAATTTTAGCTTCACAACTCCAATTTGATGGAATTTTGTGGGCATTTCGAGTTTCAAAAATCTGTTGGAGGCTCCAGAACTGCTCAAAACGGGTTGAAACTGTTTCCAATCGATTTGGCATGTCGAAAATAGGGTATATCTCAAATTTCAGCTTTCTCGCTCAATTTGGTAAAATTTTGATTTTTTCCCTCATTTTTGGACTAAATTCGATTTTCAAAAATTCACCTAAAATCGAAAAACGCACTTAGCACTTGAAATTTTGACAGGTGATAAATTTTTGCATGATCTTTCGATCTACCTTGGTAAAGTTTGAAAAATTTCGTGCAAGTCTCATGTTGAAACGCAAAAATCTGCGATTTCGGCTGACCTGTCAATCAAAATGACCGCCATTTTGTAAGTAAGGCCATTTTTTTGGGGGCAAGTTTGCTTTAAAATGTTCCTTGGGATGTCCCCTTTAAGAAAAAAGTTGTCCCTGAGGATCGGCGGGGGGGGGGTGCAATTACTCCTATTGTCATATGCCGGACTAAATGGTTTCCAGCCATTTTGAGCACTTCTGGAGCCTCCAGCAGATTTTTGAAAATCGAAATTTCCACCAAATTTTACAAAACGAAGAAGGAAAGCTAAAATTCACATTGTACCCTAAATGCAACTGTCTGAGTCGAGTGATGGTGGTTTCAGACGGTTTTGGAGGCTCCAGCTAGTCCAGTCAAATTAGCTCAAATGAGAACTCAACCTGGAATGAATTGGGTGACAATTTTTTTTGCTCCAAAATGCGCAGAATGGTGTCCTAAATGGCATACTATAACCCACCCTAAATCCACGTGGTGCTTCTCCCCCAGACCCACATTTGTGCCCCTAGCACATTTTTTCGCCATTTTTTCTCCCGCATTGCATTTTAGCGAAAAATATGTGGCCAGATGAAAGAATTTATGTCAAATTTCCGATCTAATGATGTATCAACTTTCCTTGTATGTTCAAGGGGGTGGAACCACAACTATTCAAAAAAGGGGGGTTCCAAGTTTGGGTACTCCCTACAGGGAGCTCAAAACTGTATGAGGGATGGAAGAAGACTTTTTTTTTCAAAAATGAGGATCAATCAGGATGTTGAAAAATCTTGAGAAAACGTGAGAAATTTTCAAAAAAAATTCAAACTTCTATTTTTTATTTTTTAAAACATTTAGGAGGCTTTATTCAAAAGAACCAAAGTAGTTTACAGGTTGAAAGAGATTTTTTCTTTGATTAAGAATTATTAAGAAAATTTCTGGGGCAGATACATACAATTTTGAATAAGATTTGTTCCCTTATTTTTTTTATTTGTTTAAAAGTATGTTTGGAGGGAGGAGAGCTTCTTAGCATGATTCAACATTTTGAGTTGGAGAGCTCAAATATTCAAGAAGGTTTTTTTCATAAGATGTAAGACATCCTAAAAGCCAAGAAATTTTGATTTTCTTAAATGTTCAATTTGCAAAAAAAAAATAAACCCATGTTCACTTTTTTTTCACCACCACATCAAAGTTGGGGTTTCAAAATATAGATAAGTAATCATTAATCAATGCCTTTTTATAAAAATCGAGACATTTGGGATATAAATTGACCCCTTGGTTTTCTAATCGATTATTTTATGCAATTTTTGTGCAATTTCTTCGTCATTCAATTTCAATTCAAAGCTAGAAATTTCCACCGGTCGCTAACCTGATACAAAAAAAATAATAAACGAGCAAAAGCAAAATCGTTAACCGAGTGACCGAGAGAGAATGATGTTAATGTGATAAATTACCGCTTGGTCGAGATATTATGCATAAATACTCGCGTACCTACTCGAAAGTTAATCCGTTTTCAAGCGTCAGTATTGTTAGAAAGGTCTGAGATCTCGTTAACCGTTCACATCGCAGAATTATCGAAGGTTAATAATGCTTTTGAAGGCGTACACGACGAATAAGCGTGAGACGAGACGAGAGAGACGTAGGTAGTTGTACGAGCAAAATACCCACTTTACCACCTAGCTGTCTCCTATAAATACACATAGATAGGTGGTGAGTGAGGTACAAAGTTATAGTACACGAAGAAGAAGTTTTGGAAAATTTCGTTGATCGAATATGATAGGTTGGTAAATGAAGCAAGCTTGACTTTGTCCTTTCTCACAGGAGGATTGTGCCAACGTAATCCAGGTTTTCATTAACAGAAGCGTTTGTAGTACTAGATATATTCGTGGTCGCGTCGTCGTGCACCGCTTTCGTATACTGTGTAATATTAATGAATACTCATCCCTGGCTGTATTACCGGTGTGGTGGTACTGGTCCTGCTCCTTCGTCCTTTTACTAATATTAATTAAGCTTCACAACGTTATATAACGTCGAAGGTACCTACGTACGTTTAGCAATATAAGGGGGAAAAGCTGTTTAAAAAAATGAAAACTATTGTTTTTCCACATAACAAAAGGTAATCTCTGGTATACAATTGTGCTGGCCGAAAATTATGCCAAAATTTTGATTATGTTTTCGATTTTTTTTTTTACGTTTTTTTGAAAACCTTGTACCCTAAATGTATAGGCGATTATGAACAGATTCGCTCGGACTCGACTTGTAGGGGTAAATGTACCTATATAATACATACATCGTCCCAAAATATGGTACCGAGAGCAGCCAAAAACTCGAGAGGGGGTGACGTGAAGAGATTGTTTTGACAGTATGTAAAACGAGCAGATTATTGTGTGCGAAAAATACCATCGCATGGCACGACTGGGGTTTCTCGTATGAAAAAGTAATCAAGCTGCCTCGTTAATATATTGTTCCATTAAACGATCCCCGAATCCTGTGAGAAATCTGGGCCAAGCTGCCAGAACGAATTTAATAACTTGAAATTAAAAACGCGAACTCGTTTAAATAGCATTTCAAGATTAACTTTTTTCCAATCCCCCCCCCTAAAAAAGACCCCCACAAAACACAAAAGATAACTCCATGTTCGAACAACACGAGACCTGGGTTGTCTGTTGTCTTTTTTTTTTAATACGAAAATTTCCCGCCTTTTTTTCATTTCGGTGTTGTTGTAATCAATTCTTCAGATCATTGAATTTTCTAGCTTATAGGTAAATACAATATTTTATAACTGTGATAAATTGCTCGATGTGCTGGACACGCGAGACAGTAACGTGGTGTGGTGGCTTTGTTTTATTCTACGAGTACCTACGTAGCTTTTCGATAACGATAGCGAGCTTTTTAATTTTTTTTTTCGCTCGTTTATGGGCGACTGGTAAAAATTGACTTTTATTTTCGCGCTTTAAATCAACGTGTTTGGATATGCCTCTCGTTTCTATCGATAGTGTATAATATCGGTGATTTTCTTTCTTTTTTTTTTTACAGCTTTGAAACCGCGTTTACTGCGTTTTAGGTAGATGTAGTCTCTATGGTTTTTTAAATTATACGTAGTGCTTTTATATTTTTTTAAAATTTATACTCGTTGATAAATTGTTGAATTTCGATGACGCGAAAATTGCCAAATATCTTGTTACAGAGTCGCGTTGAGTGGTTTTTTTTATCGACTTGGTATTTTTTTCAAGAGTGGAAATTTTTCTGAGAGTTGATTTTTATCAATTTGTTGATTGAATTTTTACTTGGAAGGTAAAATTATTTATTTTAAGGTGTGATAAAGACAGAATTTAAAATTTTCTTTCATTTCTCATCTTGAAAATGCTGGGTAGGGTTTTAAATCGATGAGATTTTTTATTCGAGGCAAACCATTTGGTGAGATTTTTTTTCTCATATCCGGTCGACATGCCTAAATTAACATGAAAAACTCAATCTAAATCTTAATCTAAATCAAAATCTAAATACCCTTCCCCTGCCAGTACTCAAGGAATCCAACTGCTTCATAGTCAAGTGTCCCATTTAATTTTCCAGGATTGATTTTTCCTAATAGTTCACACTTAAATAAGTGTCTGTCAGTCTTAACATCGCCGCATTCACACAGATCATCATCAGCCAACTGCCATCTATGAAGGTTGTACTTAGATCGTGTGACTCCGCTCCTCAATCTGTTAAGTGTTTTCCACAGTCCATATTTCAAATATTCTCCACTTGGTAGGGCTTCCTCCTGCCTTGTTCTTTCCTCAACACCTGCATTCCATATGCGACATCTACCTGTGCTAGGGGTATCTTTTAGTTCTTCAACTGTTTTCATGAAACTGCATCTAGATCTGAGGCGGGTTTCTGCCAGTTCTTCATATCCATACATAGGATTCAGCGGATTTTTTAGCATCTTTGTCTTCTCTACCATGGATGCAACTTCACATGTGACTGCTGGTGGGGCAATGCCACTCAACTCATATAGGTTATTCAAAGGTGTTGGGCATAAGCACCCCATCACCAAACTACATGCTTTGTTTAAGGGTATATCAACTTTACTTGCATGTGCTGAACGACTCCAAACAGGGCAGGCATACACCCCCACTGAATAGCACAGTGCCAGTGCAGATGCTCTCATAACTTGGGGCTTAGCTCCCCAACTGCTGCCTGCTAGTTAGCAAATTATATTTGTTCTGGCTGCAACTTTCATTTTAGTTGCCTCACAGTGCCTTTTGTAGGTCAATGACCTATCTAGGGTTACACCTGGGTATTTGGGGTTATCTGCATGCTTCAGATCTGTTCCACCCCATCTAATATTCAATTGTCGCTTTGCTTCACAATTTCTGAGATAAAGCGATCATGTCTCTGTGTTTGTTGGGTTTGGTTTGAGGTGGTTATCTTTATAGTAAGTGTCTATGGTTCTTCTATAGCCTAGTTTAGTGTGTCCTCCACCTCCGCAAACGTATCATGTTGGGCAGTTAGTGCAAGTTCATCTGCATACAGAAAGTGGTTAGTATCTGGTCCAATTGGTTGGTCATTGGTGTAAATGTTGAAGAGAATTGGTGACAAAACTCTTCCCTGGGGCAATCCGGTTTTTACCATTGAGTGTCTCATAGAATCTTCTGTCTTTCATCAACATAGTGACTAATTGTGTAAATTTAAAATCCTTTGTAAGTTGGCACACCTTATACTGGAGTAGTCAGTGGCACACTGTGTCAAAAACTGCTGTGAGGTCGACAAACACTACTCCAGTGACTTTCTCCTTTTCAAAGCCATCTTCAATGTGCTGTGGTAAGTGTAATATCTGGCCGGAGCATGATTTTCCTGGTCTAAATCCAGCCTGCTGTCTAATCAGCCCCTCATCTATACAGTTAGCCATGCGATTTAAGATGACTCTTTCAAAAATCTTGTATAGGTGACACAACAGGGAGATAGGCCTGTAACTCTTTGGGTCATTTGCATTTTGCCTAGTTTCTATAATGCAATAGCATGCCCCTGTTGCTATAGTCTTAGCATTCTTGAAGTTCCTATACAGGCCCCGATTCGCGCAGTGGCAGTTAAAAACTACTAAAACTAGTGTTTTTCTGCCATTTGTTCACTTTTTGTCATGGCAATAATGCCACTGATAAATTGCCACTGCGTGAATCGGCACTGGCGACGCCAGCCTGTGTGCCCGGTGTGCACAGGCACACTTGTTCATTTTCCAAAAAGAAAAAAAAAGGTACTTTTACTTGACTTTTACAAATTATTTATAAAATTCCTTACCAAAAACTAATTTTTGTTAAACCAAAAGTTATTTTTGAATAATTTTACGTTAATTTCTTGATGCATCATCATCATTTTTCTTACTTCAATTTTTGAAACATTGTTGGGCCAGAATAAGAATCTTGGAAGGAAGGGGGAGGGGGAATTTTACAACTTGGTTTTATAATTTTGAAAATTGGCACACCTGTTCAAATTGTCTGGCGTCGCCACTGTAGAATCGGGGCATTAAACACTTTTTGGATCCAATTTATTGCCTTTGGTCCGAAGTGTTTGACCAGCAGCCCTCCTATTTTTGGACAATTTGATTGCAGACTTCACTTCTTTGTTAGTGATTGGTGTGGCAAAGTTATTCACTTTCACATTCATGCATCTTTCCACTTTTGTTCGGCTGCTTTTGCTGTCAGTCTTACCATTCAGGAGCAGTTGATGGGCTACTTAGTTAGCTGTAACCTGAGTGAAAGTGCTCTGTTGGGTTTTGCTTCCATCAAGTCTCCTCAACAGTTGCCAGGCTCTTCTGCTATCTTTGCAGAAATCCAGATTTTCTACTAATTCCTGCCATTTTTTCTGTCTAGATTCTGCTATATCACTTGCTAATTGATTTCGTAGTTCAATGGTTTCCTCACTGAAAGGATTTTCATTAAATTTTCTAACATACTCCTTATATTGTGTCATGAGGTGCAGCTCCATTCCAGAGATATACTCCTTTCTTGCTCCCCTCGGAATATGATCTTTTGAGGCTTTCTTAACAATTTCATTGAAGAGTTCATAATTTTCTGGTATTGGCAGTAGGTAGTCTATACATTTGGTGGTTTGTAAACTGATGAGATTAAGCAGTCTCCTATGTCAATTGTTAGAATCTCGACATTATTTTCATCAAACAGTGAAGTACCTTTTACCTCTATGTTTAGCTTAAGTAGTATGGCACTTCCATATTTCTCATGGGGTCTATCAATAATAAGTTTCATTCCTTCAATTTTTGGCTTCTGGCTTTCTCTACGCCTGTGTGTTTCTTGAATGGCGATCATATCTATGTTTAGGTTCTTGACCATTTCAGCTAGTATAACTTCCTTTGGCCCTGACAGGCCCTCTATGTTTATGGATATGATCCTTAAGGGAGGTGTCCTCGTTGGAGGCCCTGAGAAAGGCTGTTTTAACCCGGGTGTAGGATGCATTATGGACCAGTGATGGGACAATTGGCCAGTATTTGAACTACTGTTTCCAGGGGGCACCAGCTTATCAAGAAAATTTATTCACAGTGCTTAAAAAAAGCATTTGCGGAGGCCCCTTACCCCTTCCATTTATTGAGATAAGAGAGGGGTTTTCTTGATAGGCTTGCAGCAGAAATCTGAAATTGAGGGATTAGATTGGATGGGAATAATTGAAATGGATTGAACAATTAAAATTTATTAAAAATTATTTATGAAATTGCAGAAACATTTTGCAAAATATAACTGTTATGAAAATTGCTCAAATTGACATGAAAGGCTAAAATTTGGTTATTTTTGACTTCCCAAATTCATTGAAAAATGAATCTTTTTTTTCAATTATAAAGAGGATAAATTTTGTTCAATTTTCAAAAATTATGATACTTTTTTCAATAATAAACCTCCCTCAGACTCTCAAACGATAGTCACCCGCTTGTATAACCCCCCTCCTCCTCCTCCTCCAAAAAAAAGTCAGAAACAAAGGGAAAAATTTAAAGAAGGTACTTGAGTACCTTAAAATTTTTGAAAATTTTTGATTTATGGTTAAAATGCATTTGAATAACTGGTCTTTTTTGAGATAAAACCTTCCTGGGCTCTTCAAACAACGTTGGTCCTATTGAAAGACCCAAAAATCAGGAAAAAAATTCAAGTAAAAAATAATTCAAGTTTGCAAATTTTTTCAAAATTTTAAATCTCATGGTCAGCATAAATAGCTCTTTTTTTATAGCAGACACCTTCCTCAGTTACCCAAACAATGTTGGTTCTCTTGCTTGAAGCTCTTCAAATTTCTTTTTTTTTAAATTTTAATTTCGACCTCCCAATGTCATCTACACACATATCATTTGACCTCGGAATGTTGAACCAAAGATCAAAGTGACCATTGTTTGTTAAAACTTATCGAATTCCAGTTTTTTACACGTCTAAAAAAAACAACAAAAAAACAAAAAAAAACAATTGCCAGAGACGACGAGCGAGTTGATATATGGAAATAAAAATGAAACAAAACGGTTTAATTTTCCAACGAAAGGAAAACTGTAAACTCGATGTCAAAAACAGAAAAGTAGAAAACACGTTGACAAGGGGTAAAAAGCGTAGATCAAGTTTCGTATACAGAATACGATTCGTCGTCGTCGCTGTACCTACGACATCGTCGTCGTCGTTTAAAATCGATATTTATTTTTGGTTTAATTTCTGTTACAATGAGCATTCTGTATTTCGAGCCGAAAGGAAGCACGTTAATGAAATTACTGGTAATTAATTTAGCCTACGTAAATAAAAATAAATACCGAGAACGAATGCGAACGAGCTTGTTAATAAAGTTAGAAGACGTTGCCATTGCCACGCCAGCACGTTATTGAGATGAAAATCAATACGAGGAGAAGAAAATTTCACCAAATGTTGGTACCTACAATACCATACTACATAGTATAAGAAGTACGTCTCGCAGGGCCTATTCTAAGGTTTTTTTGGAGCTACACAATACCGACTGACATTTTTTGAGATTCGTTTTAAAGAATATCTTCTCTCCCCCCTCCCCCTCCCCCCCCCAAAAAAGAAAAAAATCAATGCAAATTTTTCATATTTTTTGAAAAAGAAAACTTTTTACTTTAAAAAACACGTGATGTTGTTTTATTTTGAAAAATTATTAAATTTTCGAAAGCTTTTGCCCTAGCTTCGCTCGGGCCTTTAGACCTTTGTTTCTATTTTTGAAATTACATATTATGATTTCCTGAAAACTATTGTTAGAATTTTTAAATGTTGAAGCTATGAAAATCAACTGTTTGCATCATCCATTTCACTTTTTAAATTTGTCAATTTTTTAAATTATTCTATTGTACAATGTTTTAAAAATTTTCAACAATGAAAGATTACCTTCAGAAATTTAATAGACATAACCCAATCAATACAGGGTTGGTATGGGTACGAAATAACGAAACAGCAAAAAATTATTCTATGTAACTCAGAATATAGCGAAAAAAAGTGCGCGGATTCATTCGAAAATACCAAAAAGTTTGAAATTTAACGTTGAAACTTTTATATTGAAAATCATTATTTGATAGGTATTAAGTACTTCACAAATTGTGAGTTTTATTAGTAAATCTTTTACCCTCACTTCGCTCTGGAAAAATTGAAAATTTTTCAAAAATTATGTTCTGTCCTTTTTTTAAATTTTGTTTTCACAGGCCAAAAGCCGAAGAAAATACACAAAAAGTATTTGAAAAATTTAAATTATTCAACATTTTTGCTTCCAACTCCTGGCTAAATAGCTTGAGAAATCCGTGGAAGAGGGGTACCTAGGGTAAAAAGTTGAGAAAATCTGGCAAAAGAAGTTGAAAATATTTCAGTCTTACCCCCTCCCCCTGGAGCCTTGTAACTGAAATTAACTCCCATGAACTAACTTTTGTAATTTCTAGCCATTTAGCCATTCTGGAACTTCCAGCGCAATTTTTGTTCCCCCCCAGAAATATAATTTCAAAATTTCTCTCACAAAATATGTGGAAATCAATTTGGGCAGCTAAAAATTGTGGTCCATTTTCAGGTCTATTCAACACGTTTGTCCACATTTAATTAGATTTTCAGGCAAGCACATCAAGGACGTTTTTTTCAACCAGTATTCTCCACTAATCAATCATTTAAAAAAAGGTTGGTTAAAAAAACGTGCTGTGTGTGACTGTCTGAAATTCAGCTCAAATTTGGATAAACTCCTTTAATATGTAGTTGTAGATCAAAAATAAGCTGGTTTTTAGCTCTTCAGCTCTTCAAATTTAAAAAAAAAAATGATGGATCGACATTATTGTAAAACTTGAAATAGGTCTAGACATACCTTTCCCCAAGACTTCTTCAAAAAAGCCTCAAAAGTTTTTTTTCTCCACAGATGACAGAAATGGCTCATTAACAGTAGGAAGAGCGTTACAAAATTGTCTTTGGATTTGTTTTTTCATCATTAGAAGTGAAAAGAACGGGCCCATAAAAAAATTTCACATAACTCATGGCAATCACTAGGTTTTTTCTGAAAAAAATGGGGGTCCCTCTGAAAAATTTTTGGAACCCTCAAAGATTCTGCAATACCACATTTTCATCTTCTGGGCGGCACTGCTACTTAGTAATTTTTTCTACTAAGTACATTTATGTAAGTACCTATCTACTTTTTACCTGATTATTTGTTTGATATCATTGTGCAGTTTTTATGAAGTTACATGGGTCCCAAATTTGTTTTTGTTTTGCATTTGATTGATAACCGTTGTTGTTCTTTATTTTATTATCTAGTAATTTTTTTTTAAAATTTGGATTCTGAATAATTTTGTTTTCAACTGCACAATTTTTTTTCCAACTGCACATCAATTTTTTGGAGCTACACAATATTGTTGGAACTACACGTTAGAATAGGCACTGACGTCTCGAGTTGGAAAAAGTATCAGAAAAAGAGCGAGATGAGGAGTAGGGAAAAAAATGTAAATCGAATAATAAAAATTTGGCGTGACGATGATTAAAGGGCACCTCACGTCGAATAATGTTGATTTTTTGACTGCGCTGCTGTGCTGTGCATTGTGGAAATAGGTGAAATTGGTGTGCGGGGTAAGGTGGATGGTGTTATGCCGCAAGCCAGAAAACATCTGTCACCTTATACACGCAATGATGGATGACGACTGAACAACTGCGCGAACTGCGCGTAAAAGCCGACAAAATATCGGTTCGTAAGTTTTTGGGCACTTGTCCAAATTACTTACGACTGTTGAGCTTCTCCAACTCGAACCTCGAACCTCGAAGCAGCGTCGAGTGAAATTCAGCAAAATCCAAACGTCTCACAAATGTACATATCGTGTTCTTTAAAACTTTTACTTGCATAAAATCTCTGTGTAGCCTAATTCTCTATCAACTCGCTAATGCTTTTAATATTTACTAACCAATCTTCCAAAATTCAACATCCCACGTTGTTCTGCTGTAGGAAAAATTTTTCTCAACCGTCGTGTTACACGAATTTGCCGCTTTTAATTCGTCATTTTCGTATAGTTTTTGTTTCTCAGCTTACTTATTCGAAACAGTCTGTTGCGAAAATTCTTCACTGTACCAAGTTTTCTTTCTTTTTCACTTTTGATAGCGTGTAATGTTGCGGTGTACGGCTTTTCCAAATTGGTCGAAAACGTTTGTTTTTATTACTTACGCTGTATTATCCTATATTGTTTTTTCCACCCTATTTTACTTCGCTAACCAAATTTTAATTTCATTCTTAAAACTTTTTGCCAAATGAAACTTTGCTCGTTTCTCAAAAATTTTATCCTTTTTGTCTCACACGTCTGTGCCGCAAAATACGAGTACTTAACTCGATGTAGCGATCAATCTTGCGACTTCCTTTCACTCTTCAAATGCTAGCTATCTTCGATTACTAACACGTTTTATGCATACATGCCTAATCCACCTACGTACAGTTCTTGAAATAATTCTTTATGGATAACGTCAGCCATGCTACATTTCCTTTAAATCGATTTAACGAGGCCTTTTACGAAGACAAACTGGGAAAAAATATTTAAAATATGCTCTTCTGTACTTGTAAAGAAGCGGAGAAGGGGCGGAAAAGTCAAAATCCCAAAAGGTCACATCCAAGGCAGTAAATATTTTAAAATTTAAGATTGAACAAGCAAGTTCAGATCATCTGACAAAAAAATTCCACAAAAAATATAAGTTCCAGTACCTAATTTACCAAAAAAATTACCATTTATTCACAAAAAAAAATTATTAATAATTTACTTAGGTAAGTACCAACAAAAATTACCCTAATTTACTAACAAAAACTGCCAGGAATATATCCGAAAAAATTACCAGTAATTTCCAAAAAAATCAACGGATTTTTACAAAAAAAAATTACCAGATTCTTACCAAAAAAATTACCCGATTTTTACCAAGAAAATTAGCACGAATTCACAAAAAAAATTATCAAAAATTACCAGTAATTTACCTACCAAAAAAGAAAAACCGCAAAAAATGCCAGTACATAATTCAAAAAAAATTAACCAGTAATTTACCAAAGTAATTACCAGTAATTTACCAAATTGGCAGTAATTACCAAAGAAATTACCAGTAACTACACTAAAAAAATTACCAATTGTTCACCGCAGAAATTACCATTAATTCACTTAAAAAAAAACACCAGCAATCTTCCAAAAAAATTGTCTGATTTTTACCAAGAAAATTAGCACGAATTCACAAAAACAAATTATCAAAAAATACCAGTAATTTACCAAATAAGAAAAACCGGTTAGTTGACAAAAATGCCAGTGCATAATTCAAAAAAATTACCAGTAATTTACCAAAGTATTCACCAGAAATTTACCAGAGAATTGGCAGTATTTACCAAAGAAATTACCAGTTATAACTACACCAAAAAAATTACCAATAATTTACCAAAGAAAATACTAATAATTTACCAAAAAAAAAACACCGACAATTTTCCAAAAAAAAATACCAGATTCTTACCAAAAAAATTAATAAAAATTTCCAGTAGTTTACCAAAAAAAATACCAGTAACTTGACAAACAAATTCCGGTAATTTAACAAAAAAATTATTAGGAATCTACCAAAGTAATTATCAGTAATTTACCAAAGTAATTTCCAGTAATTTACCAAATTAATTACCAATAATTTACCAAAGTAATTATTGGTAGCTTACCAATGTAATTACTGGTAATTTACCAATGTAATTACTGGTAATTCACCGATGTAATTACTGTTAATTTACCGATGTAATTACCGGTAATTTACCGATGTAATTACCGGTAATTTACCAATGTAAATACCGGTAATTTACCAATGTAATTACCATTAATTTACCAATGTAATTACCAGTAATTTACCAATGTAATTACCGGTAATTTACCAATGTAATTACCAGTAATTTACCAATGTAATCACCAGTAATTTACCAATGTAATTACCAGTAATTCACTAATGTAATTACCAGTAATTTACTAATGTAATTACCAATACTTTACCAATGTAATTACCAGTAATTGACTAAAGTCATTACGGGTAATTTATCAAAGAAATTTACTGAATTTTTACCAAAAAATTTATTAAAAATTTCCAGTACTTTACCAAAAGTAAGTACCAGTAATTTACCAAAGTAATGACCAGTAATCTACCGAAGTCATTACCTGCAATTTACCCAAGAAATTACCCAAAAAATCACTAATAATTTAGGTACTAAAAAATACCAGTAATTTGCAAGAAAAATTACTTGATTTTTACCAAAGAATATCAACAGATTTTTACCAAAGAAATTAGCACCAATTCTCAACAAAAAATTCAATAATCCACCACTTCCACCAGTAATTTGCAAGAAAATTCCCGTTATTGACCCCAAAAAATTACCAGTGCGTACCTAATTATCCAAAAAAATTTAGTAACTAAACAGAAAAAAATTACCTGTAATTTTCTGAACAAAATTTCCAGTGATTTACCAAAGAAGATATCAGTAATTCGCCAAAGGAACATGCCAGCAATTTACCCAAAGATTTCCAGCATAATGTTTATACTTATTCATTACCTATTTAAAAATTTACTTCGATCATACTTACACTTAGAAAATTTTGATTCTGAACATTAAAAGGAATCAATAAAGGAATAAAATTGGGTACACTCTAAACAATGATATTGAAAACTGAAATCAAGAAGTGAAAATAAATGTGATCTGTCACCAGAAAACCAGGTTAGTGTCCAAAACGTAAATTTTACAGGACGGGCATTTGAAGTTTTGAATCTACGTGTTAGGCGATCTATGATTCGTAGGTCCGTGAAATTCGGACCACTTTAGGCCACAAGGGTTGCCAACATAACCTGACATTTTTTTCAAAATCAAGGTTACCAAAGGCCGATAATCGAAATTTCCCAAAATCTATTTTTTCATTTTTTTAAAATCTTGCGCCAAAAATTTCGCGAAAACTACTAAGAATGAATAATTAATATAAATTATAAAGTAAAGTTATTTATTGAGTTTTTTCAATTTTTTCAAAAATTTTGTTCAAGGTGAAAAGAGTTGATTTTTCCAGCTTCAGCCTCATTCAAATTTCAATATAATGGCACTAATCCTCCAAATGTGGGCCGATTGCCCCAAAAATTTGCATGTTGACTCCCCAGAACATACTTTTGAAGAAAATCACCAAAAAAAAATTTTCAAACTTTTTTTGTAGTTGCTCAATTTTTTTAACCTTGAATTTAGGGTCAAAAGAATCGTTCGCGAACGTTTTAACCACTACAGGCGGATTCTGCACGCTGAGTACTACCAATATCCATAAAAAAAAACAAATCAATTTTTTGGACACTAACCTGGTTTTCTCGTGACAGATCACAAATATAGTAAATAAACCAAAATAGAGCCAAAAACTGGAAATAAACCCAGATTTTAAAAAGTACATGAGCAAATATACCCATTTTTCCAGCTGAAAAGGGGGAGGGGGAGGGTTGAAAAGTTGAATTGAAATTCCCAAAAGACTCATCCAAAGCACCCTTCAAAAAATGCACCTTACAAGTTTCAGTTCCCATGGTCCATTTGCTGGACTTCAACGATGACCCAAAATCGAAAACTTGATTTAAAATGTCTCAAAAATTAACTTTATTTTTGCAGCTGGAAAAGCTGAGGATGTGTTTTCGTCACATTATTCAATTTTTTCAACTTAAAGGAATTCCCAGCACGTTTCAAAGATTTTTTTCCTCATAGAAACTAACCAAAAAAAAGTTGTAAAAACTTTTTGGAAGCTTAGGTTAATTATGAATTATTACCCTCCTTGTTACCTATTTATCTTGTAGATTCGAACTCTCAAAGCTTCGCTGTATTTTTCGAAATGAGAGGCTGAGGAGATATCTGAAGGGCCGAATCGTAAACCATCACTTTGTGTTTCTTACGTCATAAGTAATTTCTCCAAATATTTCTCATAAATTAGGTGGTAAAAAATTTGAAAATACTTAGGTAGTTATTTTTAACTTGAAATTTGATACTTTTTGTACGCTAGTTATTTTCTTCTCTCGAGGGAATCAACGCTGAGAACGTAAAAAACATAAAAACGTACTTTTTTCCACTCGACCTTGAATTTTTGTAGGTTTAGTGCTACTATTTAAAGAATTTCCTGTCTTTCTCCCAGAAAAAAATTTACTTCTCAGACTAACTCGATTCACATATGTACACCATCTACACCTACAAAAATATTTCAACGAATCCAGTGGGTGTAAGAAATAGGTGATTATAAGTAATAATTCAATTTGAAAAATCACCGTAAAAAAATTTCCTGCGTCGTGAAAATGTAGGAATTTCGCACCGGAGAAACGTGCTAACGCGTAAAACTGCGTGTGCCATTGCCATAGTGCTCACTAAACAATTCGGTTTGGCAAAAGCGCGGCGCAGATTGCCACTAAAATGAAAATAAAAGTATCCTAGTACAAGAAAATTTTCGTAGCTGCGAAATGAAAACGTGCCAAACAGGAATAATTTCTCATAAAAAATGAAAGTAAAAGTGGCGTTCACAGTAAAACAAGTCGCACGTACTCGACAAATCCCAAATGAAAAATTTCGTTAAGGTTAAGTCAGGTTTTCTCATTTTCTTTTCCACTTTTTTCCCCTCGTCTTGTTTCAAACCGGCGTCGAGCCTGGGGCTATTCTCCTTCTTCGTATCTTTCCGTTTACTCTTTTCTTCCCTCTTTTTTTTCTGCTTCGTATTTTTTCTAATTTTAATTTGTTTTTCGCGCTGGATTATTGTGTAATGTGTACCTACCTTGGTATCGTTCGCTTGTTTACTTGATTATCTGATTTTATCATCAACTTATTTATTCATTTTTTGAAATTAATTATCTTTGATAAATTTTTATCGTTACATAAAATTCACGTCAATGAGTTATTACTTTTTAAATGGGTTTCATGAGATGATGAGACCTTAGTGTTTTGAACTAATACTCTCAGATCATACCACAAATCCTCTGATTCATCTCAAAGATGATAACGTTTACAAGAGATTGCGTTAAGATATCTACCATGTAAGGTCTAAAAAAAGAACTGATATCTAAATATAATCTCCCTCCCCTCCCCCTTCCCAACCATAAAACCACCTCGCCACAACTTTTTAAAAAAAACCTCACACACACAAACCCCAACAAGTACCCGAACACAAACACACGTAGTACTCGGTGTACCTCGTCGTTCGAGAGGAAACCAAACAAAAACTAAAACTCAAAATGCCAAGTATTCTTTTGCAAATGTAAAGCAAAGGTTCATTTGAAAGAGCGATGGGTTAGGTGCGCGTCACACGTATTGTGTTGTAGTGAAAAGTACGAGTACTTCGACATCTCTAACAAACCTCGATTCAACCTTGGTAAAGTCATTTTCTTTGCTTTTGTATTTTTCACTTCTCGCGCTCTGCGGGTTCTTAAATCCTCCCCTTTTTTTTTTTTAAACCGAGAACATTCTATAAGAGTACTTTTTGCGCTGTACGAAACGAGCCCAAGTCTTCGTTATATAAACGAAGCACTTATTTGAGCAGTTTAAACCCAATCCACTCGCCGACGACCGATTCAGTACTTTTAATTTTTTTCTCTCTTTTTTCCATCGTCGTGTATTCGATTTTTTTTTCGCTTCGAAAGAGCTTCTCTGCTCGGTATATTACAGCGTGTCGACCAACTTTTCGAAAAATATTTAAATACAATGGATAGCTCGGTAGAGACCTTTGTGATGTCGATGAGAGTGTACGGTTTGATGTGGTTCAAAGGTTGGTGTCTTTTTTCTCGACTCAAATTAATCTTTTCCCGAAAAACAATTACCTATACTGAAAAAAAATCAATGTTCGTTCTTAATAAGCTGCAAAAACATGCATCAGAAACTTTGTACTGTGTGTTGAGAAGCCATCTAAAGGGTCGACAAAATTTTCAAATCGTTTTAAAACCCAATCAATTGCTTTAATTGCCTCATCTAGAGCTGTTTAATTTATTGCATTTAAAATGAGCAGATGTTTTTGAGGGGGAGGGGGGAATGAAGACCAAAATTTTGCTGATTTAAAACTCATCGAGTTCACACTCGCAATATTTTCTTCGATTTCTCGAGCATATTCTTTCCTTTTGTAGAGCATTGGGGGGGGGGGGGGAGGGGAGGTACTTCAAAACTCAGACAGAACAGAACAAAAAAAAAATGAATTTCGAAAAAAAATTGTATATAGAAAGATGAAATTTGACTCAAAAGAGGTTTTTAAATGTGCCACTTTTGTCTTCAAACGACTGACGCATATTTGTAAATTACACACAAGTTTTTGAATCTGCTGAGAATACGAAGATTAAAAATTAATCCAGCATAATATATACTGCTTCCCTCGTATAAAAATGTGTAATAAAAAATGCTCGACAAAAGAAACAACTCAACAACACGACACGACGACAGAGAAAAAAGTGAAAACAAACATACGTAGTACAACGAAGGAGCAACATTACTAACGCTATCACAATATCCAACTTTCTGCCAGAGGTGTGTAAAATAAGCAGAAAAATGGAAGAAAAAAAAATCGAGAAAAAAATTCATAATTAAGACGAACAAAGGTTTTATTTAAAAAAAAAAACGACGAGGGAAAAAACAGAAGAAGTGTGTGAGGCAAGAACTGAAACGTGTAAGAGAGAAAGGAATAAGCAACAGAACAGGACTAAAAGGAAGAAGAATGTAATAAAACCATAACAAACTCCTGCAAAAGCGTACTATACCTCGAATACGGGCTAAAAATTTTAATATGAGCAACTCGCACATACCTGCAGGCGGGAAAAAAATATTCTTTATCGCTTTATCATCGCGATGTTAATCGTGACCAGAGTTCTAGTTGGCAAGATTGAAAAAAAAAGTATTAGTTAACAAGAAGGCCTTTGCGTATTTTATCCGAGGACTCGAGCTCATTTTTCATCACTGTTCCGTTTTAAGGGTGAATTTTTCCGGGAACAAAATTGTAGATGGTTTTGAAATTGAAAATTGAGCCGGTTTGATTCGAGGCTGGAGGAAGTGGGGGGGATCTTTGCGAGAAAATTCGTTTGTAGGTGTTTGGGGTTGATTTGGGGTGAGATTTAGTTCTAGTGGGTTCTGCACCAGGAGCTTCCATTTTTGTATTACTTGATAGTGAATGAGTTCTGCATGTGGAGCTCAAATTTGGAATAGTTCTGTATCTCTTTATGATGGGACGAGTTCTGCGCCAGGAGCTCAAATTTTGAATATTGAAAGTGACGAGTTTTACAAGTAGCTCCAAAAGACCATTGACAAGATGAACCCAAAACGCAGCATTTTTGTAATAGGAGACCTGAATGCAAGAACAGGGTCAAGTGAAAATGACAAAGTGGTAGGAAGACACAGAGAACTCACAGTAAACAAGAGTGGGAAAAGACTGATTGAAATCTCAAGCTACATACAACAACTTCACAATTATGAACGGGTTCTACAAACACAAGAAATGCCATAAAATCACATGTGATACTCAATGGTTTAAAAAAAAACAGCACTTAACCAGGCTATAGAGGAACTGGCCACATACTATAGGGATAACCACCTCAAACTAAATCCAACAAAGACAGAGACATGCTCTTTTCATCTCAGAAATTGTGAAGCAAAGCGACAATTGAATATTCAGTGGGGTGGAGTGGAACAGATCTGAAGCATGCAGATAACCCCAAATACCTGGGTGTAACCCCAGATAGGTCATTGACCTACAAAAGGCACTGTGAGGCAACTAAAATGAAAGTTGCAGCCAGAGCAAATATAATTCGCAAACTAGCAGGCAGCAGTTGGGGAGCTAAGCCCCAAGTTATGAGAGCATCTGCACTGGCACTGTGCTATTCAGTGGGAGAGTATGCCTGCCCTGTTTGGAGTCGTTCAGCACATGCAAGCAAAGTTGATATACCCTTAAACGAAGCATGTAGATTTGTGACAGGGTGCTTACGCCCAACACCATTGAATAACCTATATGAGTTGAGTGGAATTGCCCCACCAGCAGCCAGACATGAAGTTGCATCCATGGTAGAGAAGACAAAGATGCTAAAGAATCCACTGCATCCTATGTATGGATATGAAGAACTGACAGAAACCCGCCTCAGATCTAGACACAGTTTCATGAAAACAGTTGAAGAACTAAAAGATACTCCTAGCACAAATAGATGTCGCATATGGAATGCAGATGACCAGGGAAGAACTAGGCAGGAAGCCCTGCCAAGCGGTGAATACTTGAAATATGGACTGTGGAAAACACTGAACAGACAGAGGTGCGGAGTCACAAGGTCTAAGTGCAACCTTCATAGATGGCAGTTGGCTGATGATGATCTGTGTGAATGCGGCAATGTTCAGACTGACAGACACTTATTTGTGTGTGAATTATCAGGAAAAATCGATCCTGAAAAATTAAATGGGACACTTTACGATGAAGCAGTTAGATTCCTGAAGTTCTGGCAGGAGAAGGGTATATAGATTTAGATGTAGATTAAGATTTAGATTGAGTTTTTCATGTTAATTTAGGCATGACACCCGGATATGAGAGAAAAAAACATGGGCTGCTACAAACCAAGAGTCAATAATTGATTATGTGGTGGCGAACATCCATGCCAAGAAGACAATGCTAGATGTGTGGGTATTTCGAGGCTATGGCATCAGATTGGATCACCATCTTGTTGAGGCAGCCATTAGAGTCAACAGCATAGGAAAAACCACTGAATGTAGACAGATGCAACTCAACATCAACTCATTAAATGATTCAGTAACAAACTGGCTGTATAAAAGAAGAATAGAAATCATTGAAAAAGACCTACTGATAGAAGAGGATGTAGAAAAGGAGTGGGTATGCCTGAAAACTATTGCACAGAGAGCAGCAGAGGAGGCATTAGCAATAAGATCAAGTAACTAGACAAAACCACAAACAGCTGAAAATTTGGAATGATGAACTATCAAGAGAAGTGATTGCCCCACCAGTCTGTGAAAAAATGGTCGAATACTACACAAACCTATGAAGTGATCCTAATAATGAAATCAAAGCGGCAAGCCATGAGAAGAACAAGCATGAGCCATTCTCTTGGGAAGAGCTAGATGGAGCTTTGAAAAGCTCCAGAAATGGAAAAGCCCCAGGCAGAGATAAATTACCAACAGACTTATTTAAGAACACCACAATAAACATTAAGAAGAGACTACTAGCTTTCTATAATAAAATACTATCAGGTGAGACCATACCCGAAGACTTCTGTACTGCAATTGTAATACCTATTTTCAAAAAAGGAGACCAAAATGACCCAGGAAACTACTTTGGAATTAGCCTACTAAATGCTGCTTACAAAATACTTGCAACAATGCTAGTGAGAAGAATCGAGAGCCATGCGAAGCCAATAATATTGGAATGCCAAAATGGATTTAAAATGGGGAGATCGTGTATAGATGGAGTATACTCAACAAAGCTGCTGATGGAGAAGAGATGAGAATTTAACCTAGAGACTCATATGTGCTTTGTTGATCTGGAGAAGGCATATGATCGAGTACAAAGGAAGAAGTTGTTTGAAATCCTGAGGAAAATCTAAGTGAATGAACAAATAGTACGCTTAATTGAAGAAATGTACATGGATAATGTAATAAGAGTAAGATCTGGAAACATGTCAGGTCAGAAGCAAAGAAGACAGGTAGAGGAGTAAACAGGGATGCCCAATGTCATGTAGTCTGTTCAACATCTACTTTGATGACATGATTAAAGAATGGCTGAAAACCAAGCCAAAAGGGCTGGACATCAACAAAACCCATGTCAATACCCTGCTGTTTGCTGATGATCAGGTGGTCTTTGCTGACAACGAAGATGACTTGCAGAGAGCAATGTACAACCTTCAGAAAGTAGCTGATAAGTACGGAATGAGAATCTCATTGTCAAAAACAAAGGTGATGGCCTTCAAGGGGAAAGAACCAATACGCAGTAAAATTGTTGTAAATGGTCTGCCAGTGGAACAAGTTAAAAGCTTTAAATATCTCGGATGTGAGCTGTCATATGAAGGAGAAGTTGACGCACAACTTAAGATCAGTAAATTCCTGAGAGTAAGTGGAGCGATAAACCGAGCAATACCTCCAAGAAAAGTTAGAGCCGAAACTGGAATAAGGATCTACAATACGCTGGCAGGACCAATGCTGCTGTATGGAAGTGAAACATGGACAATGAGAAAGGATATAAAAAGCAGAGTAACAGCAGTGGAAATGAGATTTATGAGAGCCACAGCAGGATATACTAGACGAGATAGGAAAAGGAACGAAAACATCCTGAAGGAGCTAGGAGCAGAGGCAATTGTTAGATGAGTGAATGATTACAGAAAAAAGTGGCAAAAACATGTTGACAGAATGCCTGATGAACGGTCCCCTCAAAAAGTCAAAGAGTGCACTCCAACTGGCAGGAGGAGCAGAGGAAGACCAAAGAAAAGACTTGATGATACATCATCAAGCAATTCTTCTACAGTTTCCCAGATGGGCTGAACAGCTCACCGGGTCAAAGTTCAATGATGATGATGATCTGTAAATTCCATGGTCACATGTTCTGCACCGGGAGCTTAAATTCCGAATATTTCTGTTTCACCCAATAGTGAGTAAATTCTCAGGAGCATTCATTTTTGTGCCACCCTGTGATGAATGAGTTCCGCACCAGGAGCTCAAATTTTGAATAAGTATTTCTGTACCCCAAAGTGATGGTTGAGCTCTGAGCAAAGGAGCTGTAATAAATGTACAGTTTGGCCCCATCCTATATGAAATATAAATTCTGCGCCAGGAGCTTAAATTTGCAATGTTTCCTACCACACGATCTTTTGTAAATCCCCTGATCAGTGAGTTCTGCACCAGGGGCTTGAATTTTGTTTATTTCTGTTTCACCTGATAGGGAGTGAGTTCTGCGCCAGGAGCTCAAATTTTGATTATCTGTGAACCTCAAAATGATACTTGAGTCCTGAGCAAGTTCTGCACCAGCCATGAGCTTGAATTTTGAATATTTTAGTGCCTCCCAGTGATCAGTGAGTTCTGCGCCAGGAGTTCCCATTTCTGTATCAACCAATGGTGAATGAGTTTGAACCTGCAGCTCCAATTCAGAATATTTCTGTACCTCCCAATGAATTGAGTAAATGAATGGATTCATTTACTCAATTTTTGATTAATCATTCGCGAACGAATTGATTCGTATGAGTGACTCGTTCGCGAACGAATCGATTCATTTACTCGATTTCTAGTGAATCATTCACAAACGAATTGATTCATAAATTAAAGAATTGATCGATTAATTGGCGAATCCTTGGCCTGCCACCATTTCAACTTTGAGTCGAGAAAAAAATACTCAAACAAAGCAACCGAGAATCGATCCCATACTCGGTAAATACAATTATTTTTCTACTCGTTGAAAATGAGATAAAAAAAATGGAAAGCATCGTTCATCGTTCGCCATAATATTTTTGAAAATAAAGACGTTCTCTCGACGACGTGACGAACACCTTGGTGAAAAAGAGTGTAGGTAGCAAGTTTTTATCGAAATTAATGCCGTCAACTTATTCAATGCTAACATCGATGTTGCCCTGATATATGTACGAGGGGACTTGAAGGAGAGATGTTTCACATATCAACTTAATGCCATTTTACAAACTAAGTATACCTTGGTATACGAGAAAGCTAGAAGATTGAAATTAGTTAATCGTATAAGAAAAGTTTGCCAACGAAATGGCAATAAACCGGCGTATTAAATGGGTCTTTTGGGAATAACACAAACGTAATAAATTATTGCTTAAATTAAATTAGCTTTCTTAAAAACCTATCCCAAAACCCTGCTCCGTTCCGCGTGAAGGCGGTTGGTTAGGTTGGATCGTGTCGGTTTGTGTGTGTGTGTATCGAATCATACCGCAATACTAAACCAACGCAAATGTGTATTTTCTATGTTCATCGTGTGTACCCGGGTATCCCTTGTATCCCATGTATGGGGTTTTATCCTCATATTATATTAGTATTTCATAAGTATATAATTCGTTTTCGCCAGCAGTGTCGGGATATACTCGTATGCTACGATATATGGCTAAGAGTTTGGGTATAAGCTGGCATATTCGGCCTATAATAGGTATCTGCCTACCTACATTCGACCGAAATACAAACTGAATCAGGGCTCTAGGTATAAAGACGAGTAGCCCATAGAAATACACCTATAAAATTATTATGGCGATTTAATAATAAAATCATCTTGAAGATGTTTTTTTTTCTTCATTTGTTTTCTTCGTTAATATTCAAAGAAATTGTCGATTAATTGGCCGGAGATTTTCTATGGAGGAGAAAGTAGAATACCTAGTCAATATCTCCAAGAAGTAAATCGAAGATACCCACCCTCCCAATGCAGCCAATGAAATTTCCATTATCAGGTAACATAGAAATCTTCCATTTGGGTGGTAAATTAATATTAAAAATTTGGCTCCTGGCGCAGAATTCACTCATCATTGAGTGGAAAAGAAATTACTGAGTCAATTGTAGTTGACTTCAGGTCGTTCTGGTGGAACCTCCAGACAATTTGAAACTCTCAAAATTGACATAAAAAATGCTCAAACTAGACACGTGTAAATCAAATCCTTTCTAATTAATATAAGTAAACGATTAATAACAAGGCTAGGTACTTTTCACGCTTTCCATCAAAGGCTCGTCGTACGAGCACGCAGCCTGGCACAAGCATATGGCCTACTCAGCAATCCGCACCCCTTATTGTACATTTGAACACAATGCTCGCATATTAGTAGCCTTTCATTTGCACATACTCGTACAATCAAAGTTATTCATTGTGGTGGGTTTCACAACAATACCATACCTACCTATGAATGTGTAATTCTACAAGCATATTCGATACATTTCCACAACAAATTTGTATATTATATACGTGCAAACACGCTGCCATCGCTGCTACCGCCTTTCTGGGACGGTATCGAGAGAGTCAGAAGTTTGTTGTTGATTAATTTGTTTGAATACCAAAATTACACATCTTCATTTCTGACCGCGTAACTTATAACAAACGTTTCGCGTTCCACGTATTACTGTTTATCTATAACCTGCACACTGACGCTATTTTACAAATCTTCCCTCTTCCTCGCACGAAACTCCCCCAGTCCCAAAAAACCGATGACTATAACACCGAACATATTTCGGTTTGGTGAACTATTCGATTAAAGTATTCGTTATGTTCTGTATACTCAACTCACCAATCAAATTTTAGCACATAATCCGATTCGACTTTGATACAATGTGAGGCATTCTCGAATTTTAGTTCGCGATCTGCTGCAGTGTTCAGGTATGCGTTGAAATTCGTCAATTTTATGTGCAGTGCACGAGCTATTCGTCGTCGTTGGTCAATTATTAACGTTTTAGTAATAATTCCTTTCATAAATACTCGTCGTATACGAGCGTATAAATATTTCATTCGTTGAAACAAAATACGTACGAAAGAAGCTCGTTAAAATAAATGTTCTATAATTAAAATATCAACACGCGAATAGAATATTTTCATCGTTTTCATACCATATTCTTAATTATTGCGCTGTTACTTGTTAAGCGCTAATATCGTTCGTTAGACTAAGCCTTCGAATGAAGGGTTCTTTTCTGCATCCTTAAAAGACATTTACAAGTCTCATTTTCCAGTTGGTGTAGTTGTTTTAACCATAGTACCCGTAACAGCGTAGAAAAGGGACAACTGTTGATTTTTGATGAAAACTCGACGTCGAATGAGGGATATATTAAAAATACAAAATATATCCAAAACTCAAAACAATACAACTGTAGAAAAAAACTTGAAAAATTTGATACGATCATCAGTCGACAATTACATCGACAATTAGCTCGACACAGGGTCGAAATTCACATCGACATATGGCATCTATAAGGCACTATAGCTTCACTCAGGTGAAATCGCTCGGCCATCTTTGGTGCAAAATGAATGATTTCAGCTAATCACAGCACAGCACTGCTGTCCGTCAAGTGACGTCACTGTGACGTTTCATGAAAAAAAGTGACGGATGTGGATGGCTCGACATTCACATTGAAATTAGCATGGTCATTGTTGTACCGGAAAAGGCAGAAAGATGAAAAGTTGGAAAAGTCGAAAAGACAAAAAAGTCGAAAAGATGAAAAGTCAAAAAGACAAAAAGTTAAAAAAATGAAAGAAAAGTTAGAAAGACAGAAAAGTTAGAAAGATGACGAAAAGATGAAAAGGTGAATAGACAAATAGATGAATAGACAAAACGATGAAAAGACCCAAAGACTAAAGGATGAAAGGATGAAAGGATGAAAGGACAAAAAGACAATAAGATGAAAAGACAAGAAGAGGAAAAGATGAGAAAATGAAAATACAAAAATATGAAAAGATGGAAAGATGAAAAGTCAGAAAAGTTGAAAAGACAAAAAGATGAAAGGACAATAAGAAAAGGACAAAAAGACGAAAGGACAAAAAGACAAGAGGACAAAAAGATGAAAGGACAAAAAGACAAAAGGATGAAAAGATGAAAGGACAAAAAGACAATAGGATGAAAAGACAAAAGGACAAAAAGACAATAGGATGAAAAGATGAAAGGACAAAAAGACAATAGGATGAAAAGACAAAAGGACAATAGGATGAAAAGACTAAAGGACAAAAAGATAAAAGGATGAAAAGACAAAAAGACAGAAATTCAAAAAGACAAAAAGGCAAAAAAGTTGTGAATACAAAAAAGTTGAAAACATGTCAAGGCGAAAAGACGAAAAGACAAGAAGGGGAAATAACGACAAAAAGATACGAAAAACACAATAAGACAAAAAAAAAGACTGAAAGATGACAAGATGAAAAGACAAAGACAAAAAGATGAGAAGATGAAAATATGAAAAGATGGAAAGATGAAAAGTCAGAAAAGATGAAAAGACAAAAAGATAAAAGGACAAACGGATGACAAGACAAAAGGACAAAAAGACAAAAGGACTAAAAGATGAAAGAACAAAAGGACAATTGGACAAAAAGTTCAAAAAGTTCAAAAAACAAAATAGTCGAAAAGACTAAAAGATGAAAAAGTCAAAAAGATGAAAAAGTCGAATAGACCAAAAAGTTGGAAAGATGAAAAAGTTGGAAAGACAAAAAAGTTGAAAAGACCAAAAAGTCGAAAAGATGAAAAAGTCAAAAAGACAAAAAAGTTGAAAAGACAAAAAAACAAAAGGACAAACGGATGACAAGACAAAAGGACAAAAAGACAAAAGGACTAAAAGATGAAAGGACAAAAGGACAATCAGACAAAAAGTTGAAAAAGTTGAAAAGACAAAAAGTCAAAAAGACAAAAATTCAAAAAGTTAAAAAGACAAAAAAGTCGAAATGATGAAAAGACAAAAAAGTCAAAAATACAAAAAAGTTAAAAAGACGAAAAAGTCAAAAAGACGAAAAAGTCGGAAAGACGAAAAAGTCGGAAAGACAAAAAAGTTGAAGGACCAAAAAGTTGAAAAGACCAAAAAGTCAAAAAGACCAAAAAGTCGAAAAGACGAAAAAGTTGAAAAGGCAAAAAGACAAAAGGACAAACGGATGACAAGACAAAAGGACTGAAAGATAAAAGGGGACAAAAGGATGCACTGACAAAAAGTTGGAAAAGTTGAAAAGAGACAAAAAGTCAAAAAGACAAAAAGTCAAGAAGACAAAAATTCTGAAAGTTGAAAAGACAAAAAAGTTGAAAAGACGAAAAAGTCAAAAAGACAAATATTCAAAAAGACAAAAAGGCAAAAAGTTGTGAATACAAAACAGTTGAAAACATGAGAAGGCGAAAAGACGAAAAGACAAGTAGAGGAAAAGACGACAAAAAGAGATGAAAAAACAATATAAGACAAAAAAAGACCAACAGATGAAAAAATGAAAAAACAAAGACAAAAAAATGTGAAGATAAAAATATGAAAAGTTGAAAAGACAAAAAGACAAAAGGACAAATGGATGACAAGACAAAAGGACAAAAAGATGAAAGGACAAATGGACAAAAAGTTGAAAAAGTGTAAAAGATGAAATGTCAAAAAGACAGAAAGTCAAAAATACAAAAATTCTAAAAGTTGAAAAGACAAAAATGCCGAAAAGACAAAAAAGTCAAAAAGACGAAAAAGTCGAAATGACAAAAGGCGAAAAGATGAAAAAGTCGGAAAGACGGAAAAGTTGGAAAAATGGAAAAGTTGGAAAGACGGAAAAGTTGGAAAGACGGAAGAGTTGGAAAGACGGAAAAGTTGGAAAGACAGAAAAGTTGGAAAGACGAAAAGGCGGATCGACAAATAAACAAATACATGAAAAGATGAAAATATGAAAATACAGAAAGATGGAAAGACAGGAAGACTTTCAGTTGGAAAGAGGGAAAGATGGAAGGACTGGATGAAACAATGAATTAATAAAAACATAAAATAATAAAATAAACCAAAAAATTGAACGATGAATCTAGGTTCGAGGAAGAGAATAATGCAATGCTACATATGGACCATTCTGAAGTATTCCTGTGAAACATGGACCATGAGCGCAGAATGTGATTCTATCTGATCTGAGCTGATTTGGTCAGATCAATTTGAATCCATGAAGTATCAGGATCTGATCCGATCTGATCTGATCAAAATATCTTGAAATGTACTATTTTTGTATGATTTCAAGTGAAAATCAAAGTGTAATTAAGGTAGAGTGGGATAATTGCAAAAACGGGGTAATTGCAAAATTGTGACCTCATGCAAACAAATATCAATTTTCTGGTTGTGCCAACTAGGGGGTGTCGAAGCAACGACCTTTACCGACATATTCTCCTGATCACACCTCGCGGGGTTCAACTTGTCGCTCAGTAGCAAACACTTTTATCAAAGCATGCTGAAACCACTCATAAGTAAAGTGAGAGGTGTTTTTTTAAAAAATGCATGTGAAATAGAAAAAACTGTCGATTTATCTAGAATTTTTGCGATTTAGGGTCATGAAGGAATGAAGTTTAAGGTAAGATATCGCAATTTGAAATTTTTTTTTTATTTTGGCCGTAAATTGCGTTTTTGCAATTACCCCAGAAAAAATCGACTCGGGGTAATTGCAAAAACGATTTTTTTTTTCATTTTTGCACTTACCACAAATATTTTTTTGCTCCAAATAACTTGAAAATGGTTCGAAATAACAAAAAAATAAACTTCCACGGTCACATGATGAGTTACACGTTGGAGAAGTGATTAACAGTTTTACTGAATTTTTAAATTATTGCTCCTTTTTGATGTTCTACTGATATATTTGACGAAAAATGTATTTCTATGACGAGTTTTTTACATAAAAAACATCAGAAATGACCAATAGTTGATTTTCTGTTCATTTTAGCAAGTTTTAAAAAAATAATTTTTCAACATTTTTTCACTCCCCTAAAATTTTTTTTGGGAAGTGGAAAACTTATCGAATTTTTCACCGAATCAAGACCACGAATACATCAAAAGTTAGCAAATGACACGTAGAATACAGTGAGTGTGTTGAAAATGAAAAAAATACAAAAATAAAAAAAATATTGCCCACTTTTGCATTTACCCTAACACGGGGTAAATGTGATATGGTGAGATATGGCCCAACTACGTAACTAGTTATTCACCGAATAACTAGTAAGTAGGCATTCAACGAATACCTATTATACGAAAACGTAAGTGATGGGAACGTGTTAACTTCTAGAGGTGACTTTGATTAAATAGAAAAAGGCGCCAAGCGCGATGCATATATAATGCAACGCGCCCCCGAGCCGAACGAGTTGTATTTTCACTTGCACCTTCAACAAGATGTAAGTTGTATTTTGTCTCTTAATGAGATGCACTAGTCGCATCCGCGCCTTGTCAGACAAGATGTAGTTAGGCTAATCTGCATAGAGGATACATCTCGATAGATGATCGTAGCATAGGTATCTGCAGCTCGCTGGTGCTCGACCATAACGTGTACTTCGTATTTATGAAACCCATTAGATGTGATAGGCTGATGAGACGCCCTCATAAGGGTGTCTCTCCCCTCTTTTACCGATGTCGCCCCCTTCTATAGGGGTTAATTCGTAATTATCGCGCGTAGGAAATAAGTATGCTATTTCGTCGCGTTCATATCGGACATGGGTCAATCTTCCCGGGCATTGACCATGTTTCTCGTCAGGAAAAGCACCTTATGAAAATAACCAACCCCTGCCGATACTGTCTAGTATTAGGGACATTCCGAAGAGGCAGGAAATATGGACAGTTTGTGAACCTGATAAGTAAGTTATCAACTTTAATTATATAAGTCGCCCCTATTTGTGGGTACTCAGTATCCACAGGTAGGCAAAGTTCAGGGTATATTTATAATTGTTTTATTTATGTGTCAACCCTACTTAATTCATTAACGCGCGTTGTATTATTAGGACGAGTGTCCTTATAAACAATATAAAATAATTTAGTTTATTTTATATTTTCATGTCTGTTTAAAATAATAAATCATTTGACACGCTTTATCAACTGAGGGATTTGTTGTTTTACATGGACTTCTGTGCATATAGTAAATTTGGCAATGACTTCTAAACGCTCTCCGAACCACCCATTAGCTAGCCAGACATAGGGAAATATTCACTACCTATGTAGTGATATTTAGCCTTCTCACCTCAGTAATATTTCTCATAATATTTCCATTCATAGTCATTCGTAATTTAACTATATCAAATGCAAAAGTCGATTTTCAAATTTTCAAATTGCAATTTTCTCCACGATTTGTGAACCAAATTGTACCAAAATTTTACCATTGATAGAGAACCCCCTGAAGTATATGTGGTACAAATTTCAGCTTCATCCGTGCAATAGTCTTCTCACAGCGCCCTCTCAAAGTGTCACTAATCAAAAAGTGCTTTGCAATTACCCCACTCTACCTTACTCAATAATTAAGAAAGTTTCATGCCAATTTCACTAAGAACCAAATTATTTCACAAACAAAAGAAAAATACACCCAAAAAAACTATTCTGAAAAATTTTCAGCGAATTTTAACATATTTGCTCATCTATGCACTATTCGAGATATTTTGAGCAGAATTTACCAAAATGTATTTTAAAATCAGAAATTATCCGAACTAAGAAGAAAGAAATATCATAAGCTAGAATAAATTCAATCGTCAAACCGTGTATTATTCCAACGAATTAGTTGCAATGGAGGAGAGCTTACATAGCGAAATGAGTTTTCAAAATTGAAAAGAAAAAAATATAGAGGAAAAATATGAATCTTGTTGACATCAATACGCTTTTTAATAAGTATTCCAACCATCTGGTATTTTAAAAACCAACCAAGTTTCGAAAGCTGTTTATTATTTTACGCAAATGGAGTAATAAATCATTTTCGCGTGAAACGTACATCAATAGTATAAAGCAGCATCGACGATGTAGACGAAGTCGCATATATCCTGGATTGATTTTTCTACTTCGCATAAAGTATGTACATCCTCACATCCAGACTCTACTTACAAAAATTTCTGGAAAATTACAAATTTTCGCTCATTGAAAAACTGTAGCAAGATATTGGTAAATATATTTTGAAAAAAAAATAAGCAATACGTGGAAATCACGACTGAATTAAAACAAAAAATTTAGACTTTGGGCAAATAACGTTAAAAGATTCCATCTTTATTCGATCGATCCGATGTGTTCCTTCGTTCGTCTAGGTAAATGTGTCATTTTCGAACGAAAGTTGTACTTTATTTGATAATACGATGCATTTACAAAGAATCCAGCTTCAAACCGCATCTACAGCTAGGATCGCTCTCTTGTATGAAGCAAAACTCATAAGTATCTTTTTCGCGTCTCTTTTCAACTTGAAAGCGCCATGTAGTAATTTTCAAAAAGGAAACCTCGCGTCATCGAATTTACCTTTCATCGATATAGTCCGAAAGTTTGACTCTTTTGTTACGTCGCTATTTGTAAAAGCATTCCATTCTCAATTCCGCGGAAATTTGTGGTATTGTTGACCCGTCAACAACGTTTTTTCACTACATTTTTCTCAAACGTCAGACGAGGTTTTATTTTTCCTACAGATCTGTAGGTATTCGTGTGTGTAGGTATATAAAGTAGACATAGCTCACCTCACAGATTCGTTCAACATTCTCCCCCAGCTGCGATTATTATAGAAAATGCTTTCTTCCAATGTGTAAATAAAGATTAATGATTTCATTCAACTACCTACCCACCAATTAACGTTCGTGTAAAATTTATTTCTCTCTGTTTCAGGTGAGTACCCTATTATTGATTTACAAGATTACTTTTCGTGGTAGAGATTCGCGTAAGCATTAAATTTTATATTTTATTTGAGTGTATTTAGATTTGTATTTTATTGAGTGAGTCAATTTCATGTCCACTTGGGTTATTTCTTTTGAACTCGATGCAAAAGCTCAAGGATTCTGTCAGCTTGGAGGAAAGTGATCAGATCTGATCAAACTGGGTCAAATCCAAATATTTCATTGGGTTAAATTCAATCTATGACCAGATGAGGTCAGATACAATCACTTTCGCACTTTTGAAACCATCTGATCATGCAGAGGGAAAAGATCGGATCAGGTCAGGAAAAGACTTTCCTACCCCTCTTCAGCTGCAATATGCAAACACATCTCACCATTAAAAAATATAACATATGTACCTACTTCCTAAAAGTAACTTCACATTTTCACGGTCCTAAAAATACCTTTACCTCAAAGTAATTGTTTATCGCGAAAATTACGAGTACACTGCGTCACGAACCCGGCAGCAATTTACAATTCGCCACATTTAGTTCGGTTTCCTTTTTGCTCTTAACCACTGGCAATATTTTACTCGTAAGCTTTGGCGCGCACCGATTTTCCAGTTATAATGGCGAACACACACGAGCTCTGTATGTACTCGCCTGTATGCCCATATGTTACCTAGTACCTACCTTGACTCTCTACGCATAGATTAATTTGCTATTTTTACACAATAAGTTATATTTCGATACTCGTTCCGCTCAACTACCTATCTACTCTGCGTGTATACTTGCCTATTATTCCAACACGTAATGTTACAAAATAGGTAAAAAGCTCTGCAAGAGGCAATAGCGATTTGGTAATAATCGTAAATAAAGCGTAAACCGAGTAGAAAGAAATTCAGTAGGATACCTATAGCGCTATAGCAATTCCTCAGGGGCATGTGGTTTTTTTTTTATTTTTTGAAAAGTTAAATATGGTGCATATTAGAAGAGGTGCTTCCTTCCGGTAGGGTGATTCGAAAAAAACATACACTTGGGAGTTGGAATATACTTCCCAATGTATGTAACTTGATTTTAGGTCAAAAACTTTGATGAAAAATTTGGATCCCTCCCCCTCCTCTGAAAGATGATCTGAAAAATGTCAGAAAAGGCATCATTTAAAATATATATATAAGATTTTTGTCATTATAATTCCTGCAACAGTGAAACAGGAATTCTGCAGAGGACATTTCAAATAAAATCAGCCCAGTTTTGGATGTAGGCCTTAATAGTCCGATATATGACAAGAGGAATGATTGCACCCCCCCCCCTCATACCCACTGATCCTCTGAGATCACCTTTTTCTTTAAGAGAGCACATCCGAAGGGGAATTTAAAAGCAAACTTGCCAAAAAAAAAAAGTCGACCTTACTAACAAAATGACAGCCATCTTGATTAACTGGTCAGCCGAAATCTCAGATTTTTCTCACCAACATTCCAACATTCCAACGTAGGACTCGCACGAACCGGAACTGTACAAAGTTATGTAGATCGAAAGAGCATGCAAAAATTCATCACCATCCAAAATTTGAAGGGCCAAAGTGCATTCTTCGATTTTTGGCGAATTTTTGAAAATCAAATTTAAACCAGAAATGAGGGAAAAAATCAAAACTTTACCAAATTGACATAGAAAAGCTGATATTTGGGATATATCTACCCTGTTTTCGATCTTTCAAATCGATTGGTAACGGTTTCAAAACGTTTTGAACAATTCTGGAGCCTCCAGCAGATTTTTGGAACTTGAAATTTCCACTAAATTTCATCAAATGAAGTTGGAAAATACTCTTGATGATTGGGATGAGTTCTGCGCCAGGAGCTCGAATTTTGAATATTTTTGTGTCTCTGAGTAATCAACGAGTTCTGCACCAGGAGCTCATATTTCTGTAGATCTCTAACTTCAACATGTTATTAAGTCGACTGGTGATGGGTGTAAGGCATTTTGGAGCCTCCAGCGACTTTTTGAAAATTCTTGGAGCCCCAGTGGATTTTTAAAGCTAGAAATTTCATCAAATGAAAATTTTCAGCTTGGCTGAGGACTCATCAAACTTCAATTTCATATTGTCTCAGTTTTAAGGTTTTGGATTTTCCTCCCAAAAAAGCAAAAAAAAAAAAAAAAAAAATGCTTTCAAGAGCCCGGTTAGGATTTCCTGAAGTAGCATTCAATCCATTTTGGAGCCTTCAGTGGTTGCTAAGAAATTTCTGTTTTTCCAAAAGTGCCCCAATATCGGTCCGAATTAACTTTGGCACGGGCTATGCAGACTGAAATTCGGCTTTACTACTCCATTTGATGAAATCATGTAGAAAGGAGGAGTATCGATAAGGGCATTTTTTGGACCCGGACAATTATCGACTCGACCACTGTTAAAATGTTGTAATAAAATATGTCCCAAATACGAATCAAAGGTTTAATTGACCGAAAAGTATCATTTTTTGGGCTCCAGGGGTTCCCAAAGTTGTGAATAAAAAAGGAATTTTAGGAACCACTGAGTATTATTTTCAAAAACTTTTCCAGTGTAATATATCTGTTTGAACCTGATTTTTACTTCGTTGAAATCGTGCAAACTGTCTTTTTGAAGAGTTAAATCTCAAAATTTGGACAAAAAAAGCTCAATCCCAGTTGACCACATGCTAGCAAAAAGCTAGCGTTTTATTCGCGTTTTGATAAGTTGCTAGCAATTTACTCGCTTTTTGTGGCCAGCAATAATTGTCTCGCTAAAAGTAAGCGATTTTCTTGCAGTTTTTCGCTAGCAAATTCAATTCTAGCAATTTTCGAGCTGTTTTCCAGCGACTCTCAGCTAGCTTTTACTTCACTTTAACTTGCTCGCCTTATGCTAGCGTATTACTGGCGGATACTTGCTCGCAATTCTATGCTAGGACAGTTCAAGCAATTTTCTCGCATATCTCAGCTAGCTTTTACTTCACTTCATACATGCTCGCCTGATGCTAGCGTATTACTGATGGATATTTGCTTGCAATTCTATGCCAAGAAAGTTCAAGCAATATTCTCGCATATCTCAGCTAGCTTTTGCCTCACTCTATACCTGCTCGCTTAATGCCAGCGTATCACTGACTAATATGTACCATTGTACCTGCTCACAGATGATAGGAAACTTCAGGTAATATTCTTGCATCTCTGAGCTAGCATTTACTTAGCCATCTGGCTCTAGAAAAATGTAAGCATATCTCTAGTTTCTGCATCTGGTGACTTGGCGTTTTTTTTGTAGTCAAATGATAGGAACGTGCTACCAGATCTTATACGCATTTCTCACCAATAAACCTTTTTCTGCGTTATTTATTGTAGCAAAATGCGAGCAGGTATCTTTTACATCCCTCAGCGCGCATACAAAAATCATTAAAAATATTCCTGCATATGACAATAGGAGTAATTGCACCCCCCCCCCCGCCGATCTTCCGGGGCAACTTTTTTCTTAAAGGGGACAACAAAATTTCATCAAATGGACATGGAAAGCTGTAATTTACTCTACACTCCAATTTTAACACCCTCTGAAGACGACTTCAGGTGGGTTCAAGTCATTTTAGAGCCTCCAGTAGGCTTTTGAAACTTTAAATTCCCACAACATTAATTTATCAATTGGAGTTGGCAAGCTGAAATTTACTTCGCAGGTTTCAAATGGTTTTGAAGCTTCCAGCTACTTTAAGGAAATTCCAATTTTCCAAAACACGCCATACAACCTTCGAAAAGTCGCTGGAGGCTCCAAAACGACTTGAAATCCACAAGCAGTCGACTTCGTAGCGTATTAAAATTAGTTTGCAGAATGAATTTCGACTCTCCATCTCAGTTTGATGAAATTTTGTGAAAATTTAAAGTTTCAAAAATCTGCTGGAGGCTTCAGGAATTTTCAAAGAGTCGCTGGAGGCTCTAAAACGACTTGAAATTCACCTGCAGTACTTCGTAGCGTATTGAAATTAGTTTTCAGAATAAATTTGAGCTTTACAACTTCAATTTGAGTTTCAAAAATCTGATGGAGGCTCCAGAACTGCTCAAAACAAGTTGAAACCGTTTCCCATCGATTTGGCATGTCGAAAATAGGGTATATCCCAAATTTCAGGTTTCTTGGTCAATTTGGTAAAATTTTGATTTTTTCTCACATTTTGGCCAAAATTTGATTTTTGAAAATTCACCAAAAATCGAAAAAGGTACTTTACCACTTGAAATTTTGACAGGTGATGAATTTTTGCATGATCTTTCGATCTACGTTTGTGAGGTTTGAAAATTTTCGTGCACGTCCTACGAGTATGTTGAAACGCAAAATCTGCGATTTCGGCTGACCTTTCAATCAAAATGGCCGCCATTTTGTAAGTAAGGCCAATTTTTTTCAGCAAGTTTGCTTTAAAATGTTCCTTAGGATGTCCGCTTTAAGGAAAAAGTTGTCCCGGAGGATCGGCGGGGGTGCAATTACTCCCATTGCCGTGGACTAAAATGTTGTTCAAATGTTTTTGAAATTTTTAATTTTGATGGTTTGTTTGATACTTCATTTTCAAATTTTAAATTTTGACAATTTTTCTATTTCAAAAAAAACGTCATTTTTTATTTAATAAAGAGATTTTTCAACCTAAGCGCTAGCATAATGCTAGCGAATTGCTAGCGTCGATCTCTCTCATGGTATAGTTTGCTACTCTTAGATAAAGTGTGTCATCAAGTTGAATATAAGCTCAAGGTGGTATCTTGTTGAAAAGTAAGAAGAGTGACATCACTCTTCTTATACTGTCCCAAGATGCTAGCGTTATGCTAGCTCTGAGCTGGGACAGTCGCCTAATTTTTGGAATTTCCTGGAAAACTACCACCTGTTAAAGGTAAACACCCAGAATTTTTAAAAATTAACTAATAGTAATTATTTTACTGATCAAAGTTTTTCTACGCTAGCAAAATGCTAGCTTCTTGCTAGCATAATTTGCGCTAGCGTAAATGGTGCCGGAATATGAGACACTTTTTGCAAAAATTGCTAGCAAATCAGTCGCGATTTAGTCGCATGTACGTAGCAGAATGCAGAGCAAAGTGCCAACAAAATGCTAGCTTTTTGCTAGCTTTGTGCCAGCTACGTGCTAGCTATTTGTGCGCAATTCTGCTACTCTAATGTGACCTAATCGCAACTGATTTGCTAGCATTTTTTTAAAAAAGTGTCTCAAATTCCGGCACCATTTACGCTAGCACAAAATTTGCTAGCATTTGGTCAACTGGGATTTTGAAAGTTACAAGAAAAATCAAATGAAAAATTATCGAGCACTTGCTAGACTGTTTCAAATGTAAATTTTTCAATTTGTTTGAAAAAAAATTCATAAACCCCTTTTTTTAGGGGTGCCTAAAGTGGGGGGCTCTAAAAAAAGGGTCCAAAATTATGAATATAGAGAAAGCTCAATTTAACTTTTTAATGAAGATAGTTGAATATATACCTCAAAACGTTACGTTTGTCGCAAATCTTAGGTTTCTAGTTTTCCAGGGGTTCCCAAAATATCGAAATTACGAAAAAATGAAAAATTGGATTCTTGAGTACCGGCGGAAAATTTTATTGAGCTCAAAATTTGGTAGGATGGAGGTCTTTCAGATACTAATGAACCGTGAAAATCTTTTTAGCGAGGCTCAAAGGGGTAGGTTCAAAATGGTGGTTCCAAAATTTTCCAAAAATCAAAACCCCCCAATTTTTGCCCCCGAGGGTCGAAAATGGAACAATCACATCGCATAACGTTTATCAGGTTCAAACAGATAGAGGAGAAGGTACAAATATGGACCCCCCTCTAGATTTTTGGCTTTAAAGGGTAGAAAAAATTATCAAAAATTTTTTTTGAGTATACCATTCGAAAAGCCAAAGACTCTAGTATATTGTGTAAAAAAAATCATTTTTTTTTGTTGAAAACTCATGGAGAAATTTGAAATTTAGAAAAGTGACATAGAATGGTACAAATATGGACTCGGGTACAAATATGGACCCCCCTCAAAAAATGAATAAAAAGTTCAGAAAATTGAACAAAAATTTATTTAAAGATGTTTTTTGATGCTTTGGACTTGTCTTCTTAATGAATAACACTTTTCTCGGCATTCTAAGAACCATTGAATCAAAATTAGATGAAAAAAAATGTAGGGGTCCATATTTATACCAATGCAAAAAATTGGCCAAGTTTATGAAAAATGAAAAAATCATGGTTCCATTTTCGACACTTTGGACTTGTCTTCTTTGTTAATAACACTTTTCTCGACATTCTAAAAAATATTGAATCAGAATTAGGTAAAAAAATTTAGGGGTCCATATTTATACCCATGCAAAAAATCGGCTTAGTTTATGAAAAATGAAAAAAATTATGAAAATCAGTTGAAGTACAGACAAATATGAAAGTATATTTTGAAAGTACACATTGTAAGCTACTTACTTCGCTAATAATTTTTTTTCCAAACTTTATTTGAAGTTGATGAATTACCGAATGAAAAACTTGTAAAATTATCCATTGGCAAGAAAATAATGTGCAAAAAAAACAATTGCTGATGAGAGACACCCAAGTTTGCATGGATCCGAAATAAGTACATGGATCATCGATACTACACTACTAGTATAATTTTCAGTACCCAGCATGACCGTAGCGCTAGTGGTTGTACACTAAACCATGGGGGGTCCATATTTGTACCTGGGTCCATAATTGTACCTTCTCCTCTATATTACGCTGGAAAAGTTTTTGAAAATAATACTCAGTGGTTCCCAAAATCTTTTTTTTTATTCACAACTTTGAGAACCGCTGGAGCCTAAAAAATGATCATTTTGGGTCAATTAACCACGGATTCGTATTTGGGACATTTATTACAACATTTTAACATTGGTCGAGTCGATAACTGCCCGGGCCCAAAAAGTGGTCTCATCGATACTCCTCCTTTAATTTTCAAAAATATACTGGAGGCTCCAGTAGTTTACAAAAAGTCGCAGGATGCTCCGAAACGATTTGAAGTCCACCTGCAGCCGACTTCATAGCGTATTGAAATTAATTTGTAAGGTGAATTTCGGATTTCCAACGTCATTTGATGACATTTTGTGAAAATTTCAAGTTTTAATAATCTACTGGAGGCTCCAAGTATTCTCACAAAGTCGCTAGAGGTTCCAGAATGACTTAATCTTCCCAGAAGTCGACTTAATTGCCTGCTTATAAGTTGGAGTGCAGCGTTAATTTCTGATTTCCAACCCCATCTGATGGAATTTTGGTAAAATTTCTGCTGGAGGCTCCAGAACTGCTCACAACGATTTGAAAACGTTTCCAATCGAGTTAGGTGGGGATGATACGGAAATTTGAGCTCCTGGCGCAGAACTCGCCGATCATTCGGAGACACAAAATATTCAAAATTCGAGCTCCTGGCGCAGAACCCGCCCCCATCATCAGGAGTATTTTCCAGCTTCATTTTGAAAAAATTTTGTGGGAATTTCAACGTTCAAGAATCTGCTGGAGTCTCCATCAGTTTTCGAAAAGTTGCTGTAGGCTCCAAAACGACTTTGAATCTACATGCAGTTGACTTCAAAGCATATTGAAATTAGTTTACAGAATAAATTTAGGCTTCCCAACTAAAATTGTGTAAAAATTTCAAGTTTCAAAAATCTACTGGAGGCTCCAAAATGATTTAAACCCCAACAGCAGTAGACTTCATATTTCAGGTTTAAAAATTTTCTGGATGCATCGGGACAGTTCAAAACGGTTTGAAACCGTTTCCAATCTATTTGGTAGGTCGAAAAATGGGACATATCCCTAATTTCAGGTCATTTCGGTAACATTTTGATTTTTTTTTTCCTAAATTTTGCAATTATTTCCTTTCTTATTATGCTAGACTATAAACTACGTGCATGACCTTCAGAAAAAATGAACTAGGTATCTAGGTTGGGTGATCGATTTTTTTTGAGAACCGTGTAGTAACTAATAGCCATCTTTGGATATAAATTCGGAAATAATAGGTACCTACAAAGAGATGCGTCGGCGAAACCTTTCATTCGAAATGTTTCGATCCACTATAAGTACATCTAAGCGCATGCAGCCAAGTTGCTATGCAGTGAAAAAGATATACAGAGGAATGGATTCTGCAACGAGCGTATGAGGTATTAAAATTAATGTTCATTACGTAACGATCCTAACGCGCTGGCATAAATAAGAAATGTCACCGGTAACTGCGCTCCTGTAATTGTGTAGTGTTAAATTAAACTACGTGTAATTTTCACACTCGTGACGCGAACACATGTATAAGATGGAGTATTTTGTGTCGAATATATGAGACAAGGTGATTTCATCTCGGCTCGCGCTGCTTCGCTTCAAAGTGTTTCTGTTTCGCTTTAACTCGTATACCTTATACCTACCTAACCTAACCTATCCGAGCAGCTCAACTTATAGCAACTTTTGTTGCGTCCGTGTACGAGCACCGGGTCGCCTAACTTGAAATGAGAAATGTTGCAAATCTTTTTCTTTTGCACCCTTATGTTATGTAGGTACCTTTACCACCTTCCTTGCATTGTACGCGTCTTCGCGACGCATTTTTAGTTCGTATAAGTACACCTTATAGTATATGGTATACTAACCCCTTATGTAGGTATGGTAGTTCATTGCCTACCTATTGTGTTAGTATTCTTCGTATGGTACAATATTCTCATCTTATATAAGAAATGACTTTAAACTGGCGAAAGTTCAAATAACATGGTCGTGCGTTGTCGACTGGGGAATTTTTTAATGAAATTTTTCTCCCTTCTGGACTCGATCTATTTTCCTGTTCCGGTAATTGGTCAACTGGACTAATCTGTGAGAAAAGTGAGAGTGCTGAAAGCTATAACAGGTACATGTTTGAAATTAAGACTACCTAGTTCGAGAAATTGTCTGAGAAAAATATGATCCATAGACATTTTTGTTTAAATGTGGCTTTTGGGAGAGAAAGTACGACTTGAAAGTTTGTTGGGTTGTCAGAGACTTCAAATTATTGAATTCTGAGAATAATAATTTTTTTCTGTAGCTTGACCATACCAAAAACCATAAATTATATATTTATTTCAATTCATCATATAGAAAATTCTTCAGTTAGACGAATTTTTACCATCTTTAAAAACTCCTAAACCCTGTCAAATGAACTCCTCATCAACACGGCCTTGAAAAGTTGATTCAATCTGCATGAAAGTAGATATTCTTCAACATCCAATCCATCCAAGAATATACTAAACATCTAACGAGAAAAAAAATTCCTCGCCTCTCGAATTGATACTACAAAAAGCTAAAATTATTCGAGCTTTGAATCGACGCGGATCCGCAAAAGAGAAGAGATCATCTCACAGATACACGACGCGAAAGACTCTGTGTACTAGTACGAATTCGTTTCGGATTTCGTAATCGAATCTCGTTGGGATTTTTTTTCGACTGATTTCGTATACTCGTATTTGTAAAGAGACCCAGGCGATGGCATTGTATACGCACCGCTCGCGCTCGACGCTCGTCATAACGTGTAATTAAGAAGTTTTTCTTCTCAAATTCATTTACTCTCTTTTGAAGTAAATTGAAACCTCGAGATAAGGCGAAACAATGTTCCGAGCTTTCCCCTTGAAATTTTTCGACTTTAGCGAATTTAATTTAGAAAGTTATTTTATCTTTTCGACTGTGTGCTATGTACACCTACTTTTAGATTTCCGATTCTTGAGAACTGAGTTGTTTCTTTGTTGGTGTCGTTGTCGTTGAGCGTAATCCGAATCGTGTAATATTTAAATTTCAACGAGCGAATTACTTCGATCGTCTTTATTAAGTACATAAAATACAATTGTGATATGATATTATACTCTGTTCGGGCAATATTAAGTATAATTATGTAGTACCCAGTTGATGTGAACTAGGAAAAAAATTATTTCTAGGGAGAAATTTTCAAAAACTGATCATTTTGGTATAAACAAGAGATAAATCCCAATTTCTTGAAGTTTTTCAACTGAATGGACAAAGCTACATCAAAAAATCCTGAAAAAATACATCACAAGTCTTAACTTTGGAGACTAAAAAAGTAAAGAGCATTTTTAAAGTTTTAATGAATATTTAAAAATTGAATTTTGATAAAAATTGATAAAAAAAATCAAAATTTATCCGAATGAATCTAGAAAGCTGAAATTTAGCGTAGGTATGCCCAATTTTCGACTTGGAAACGGACCGTTTTGTGCAGTTCTGGAGCCTCCATCACATTATTGAATCTTGAAATTTCCTCAATGTTTTACTCAATGAAGTTGGAAAGCTAAAATTTATTTTAAATTCTAATTTCAACGTACTGAGTCGATTGGAGGCAGTTCCGAGCCATCATGGAGTTGTTGGATTTCATGGGAAAAATTTCTCCAATCGTGTTAGTAAAAATAAGTTGTGCCAAGAAGCGCCTCCCCCTCTACCAATTCTCAAAATATTTACAAAATCTGAAAAATTGAAATTTTCACGTTTTTTACCCTCTAATCCTTAAATTTGTTCCATTTCCACTGGAAATACTGTGATAAGTATATTTTTTACCCCTCTACATAACGGAAAGTGGAATTTGTCCCTTTCTTAAAAAATAAAAAAAATAATATTTTCACACCCCCCCCCCCCAAATTTTTATCCTTGAATTTGGTCCATCTTTATCAGAAAATCACTATTTGATGTCTTTGTTTACTCTCCTCACCCACTTTCACAATAAAAAAGTGGAACATGGTCCCTCCCTAACTTTTTAAAATTAATTTTTCCCCCAATTCGAGGGCTCCATACAGTAGAACAAACATTATTGGGGGGGGGGGGGGGGGGTTCAACGAAGATTTTTATTGAAAAGTGAGTCATGTAACAGAATTCTAATACGGAAATGAAATAATGCCAAAAAATTTATCTGAATTTGATTTTTGCTTTTTTTTATGGTACATATTTTAAACTTTGGGGCCTCCTTTCTAGGGGTCCAATGAGGTATGTGAAAGACACCACAGATGACAAAGTGTACAAAATTTTTCAAAAAACTTGGGATTGGAACGAAAAAATCCATACTGAAGTTCGCGCTAACTCCTCTTTCTCATACTGATTAGGTACATCCAAATCAAAATCTTTGGCGATTGATGCTGGTTCTGTTCAAAATGCTGGCATTTATTTTACTGATGATCAACGACACTTTCCCCATGAATTCTTGGAGGATTTTGATGGATACTTATTTTGCTGAAACAAATTTTTGCATTCAAGGGAGTCATTTCCACTGAAGACAAAGATACATTCCTGGCTACTAGGTACTCATAATGTTCAAAATTACGGTGAATTAAAACAAAAATTCCTTGAATACTACTGGGATTGTAGAGCTCAAAACGAAGGTATAAAATACTGTCGCTATCAATTTAATTCCTCAAAAGATGTCAAAGACATGGTGAATCAAATGATTAGATGGGTGCGATCCCGACAACACCATTGTTATCGTAATGAAACTGAAATAATTGACCTCTTAATAGGGAAAGCTCCCAAAGAATACCAAATGCAATTAGAAGAGGAAGCTCAATGCCTGGAAAAATTTCTACAAAAATTAAACCAACTTGCAAAGGTTCAACGTGACCCTGACAACAAAGTACCTATCATATTCCTCAGAGGACTGAAGCATCCTTATGACAACACTTGTCAAGCCAACGCCTTCAAAACCGCCTTATACTCATACTTCTGTCACCTAAAAACCAAAACTTACAACTAATACATACAATAGTTACCACCTTACTCAAAATCAGACAGAAAATTAACAAACTACTCCAAAAACTCGGACAACTTATCCACCTAAGGATAAACCCAAAAATTCTGAACAGGCTGAGACCCTACCTCCTCAATCTAAACCTCAATCGAATCAACAAGCTACTCCATATCCAAAACCTTCAACATTGACAAAGTGACAAAGGAGGAAATCTCATCATGAAGGGACCTAATCCCAGAATTCAAACAAATACTCAAGTAGCTCCAGTTCACAATGTACAATTTGATGAGGAACAAGATAAATACATTGTCATTCAACCCCAACAAGAAGATATAGATGGCCAGGTAGCAATATGCAACATGCTAAACACAATCTTCCCTGACGACACAGAAAATTTAGATATTCAAACAATCACAGCTGCAGTCCAAATGTTATCCACTAAAACTTCATCAGATGAAAACAATGAAGAAAAAATGGAGTCCAGAAACGAGAACTGCCAGGTAGTCAAGGGGCAACTCCTAGTGTGAAGAAAGCCCCAACTGAACCTTTATTAAATAAATATACTTGGATTGGTGATGGTCTGGCCCGTTACGTGGCCAGAGAAGTATCCTTTGCCAAAGAACTCCCAAACTACCTACGTGATCAAATTGCGCTCGAAGAATTACACCGCAGAATATCTAAGACTGTACATTTCCTGAAAAGTCAAATTTCATTCTCTCAGCAGCCCAGCTAGAATTAAACTACTCACAAAAACCATATGTGAGGGCGCATACGGAAAGGGACCTAACGACCAAAAGTAAAATTTCACAAGAGGAGGGTTTAAAGTTTTGCGTTATTTCCCTTGTTTTAAGGTACGATTACATATGGCTATTCCAACTTCAAAGGTCCTATACATTATCACACATTCACACACGCCCTCCAATGACCTGTACTGGCCAAATTAGGCACTACAAAGTTGATAAAGTGAGCAATTCTGTTGATATTATCAAGAATTTTAGGGTATTAGTTTTGATAAAAATCGTTTGCTGCTGATTGTGGCAGTGTTTTTCGGTTCAACTTGTGTTTTTTATATAGTTTCACATTAAAGTTAGTTATATATTGTTAAAAAATACATTTCGTAAATCGATGCCGGTGGCTAGGTGTATGTACCTACCTTGCCAAAAGTCTTCGATTCAAGTTCCGCTATCAGAAATTTTTTTATGATTTTTTCCACTCATGTCTTATTAAAGTCACGAGTTTTTGTAAAATTTTCATTTTTTACGCGTTTTTACGTCTTTTTTCAAATTTTTTGCGTCATTTTTCAACTTTTATGAATGATAAATGTATGCATGCTTCGCTTAAAAGTAAAAAAAATCGATGAAATAATAAAAATTGGGGCCTATGGAGGGTTCTACTTGATTTTTAGAGAGTCCCTACAAAAATTTGGAGAAGAAATAAAAAATTGATTTTTTGGTCATAAGGTCCCTTTCCGTATGCGCCCTTACATATCGAATAATTTATTCTCAATTACAAGATATCATCAAATTTCTGCTTGCTACTGGCGCTGAAAGCATTATTCTACTTGGGTATCCTAGGTGATAGGTATGTTAGAGGGGTAAGGGGAAGTCCAGGCATATCTGGGATCCTTCTTTTTGTGATCCGTGCTTCGCTCCTCTGACTTCTCCTCCTGAGCAAATCCACGAAGGGGCATTTGTAAGGAGCAGATATGCCCTGACTCCCTAGAGAGGTAGTACAATAACCTCTCGTTGGAGTTCATAACATAACCCCTCTTAGAACGATTCTTCTCATAAATGAGAATTTTTCAAAAAATTTCCACAGACATCAATTCTTCATCTTGTTTTCATTCAAAAAATTCTCCCAGGTTTTGATTTATTAGAAAAATGTTGACGCAGAAACAAAACATTTCAATAAATTCAACTTTTTTTCATTTTCAGGATTTTTTCAATTGGGAGGAGAGAGAGGGGTTCCGGTATCACTTTTTTTGCAGATAGAGGAGAATAACAGATCAGGAATTATTTTCTCACCCGTGAGAACAATTTTGGGGTGGGGAGGTAAGGAGGTATAAAACTTTAACTTGGCAAAATAAAGTCCCTACATCCTAAGAAACATATTCAAAAACACTTTAAAAAATTTTTCTCGAACTCACAAAAAAAAATACTACAACTTGTTTGACATTCTGCGGAAAATTTTCTATCATGGTTTCTTTTCAACATCATTTCCATAGAGCTGTTTTACATTCCATTTATTTTAAGCTGGAAATTTCGAAATAATAAAATTTCCAAGTTTCATCTTGTCGAAATAGGGGTAAAAGTTGAAACGTCGCGGTTTTAACCCCTTGCAAAAATAGATTCCGCCATCAAACCGAAATCAATTTTATGCTGAATTCTCATTGTTCTCAAAAAGAAAAGTTATATATGTATGTGCAGCACAACAAAAAACACTAGCACAGTATGCTCTGCGAGAAATCGTTATCAACTCGTTTTTCTTCCCGAGAATTTTTTCATTTATCTACGCTTTTTTCTTTTCTTAGAAAGTACCAAAGTATCGCAACTACGAGACACCTAATCGACAATTTTAATATTTCCTTCCAATTAGTATTCAATTTCCGTTCCATTGTAGAACGAAGGAAAAAAAAAAAGGGAAAAAAGGTCGAGAAGAAACAATAATTAAGAAAAATAATTACGCGTTGCTGACTACTACAGAGACTCGATACAGTCGCAGGCACTTATCGGGCTCGTTTAGTTATACATATTAAGAAAAGCGAAAGAGTGCTTTTGTAATAAAATTACCCTCGTACTACGTTATTGAGAATTTTCCTTTTTGGCAACGGCATCGACATCAGCAAGCTTTTTCGCGAAACGCACAGATTTGAAACTTAATGAAAAAACGATGGAAACAAGATCGCATTAAAATCTCAGCATCAACATCATAGAGAGAGAGAGAGTAGATGAGATCGAATCGCACATCTTTCGAGAGTCGCAAGAGCTAGAGAGCCCACCTCAGCCAGTTTTACGTATTTAACACTGTTATAGTATAAGTAAGCGAAAAATTGGGAGCGAGTTTTTATTAAATTTAAAGACTCGGATGTTCGCACCGAACTACATAGTGTGTATAAGGGAACAGAGTCAAAGGAGTATAGAAAAGAGAAATGCTGCCAGGAAAATTGAAACATCCGATACCCCGCTGCGAGGTTCACCCTGTGCGTAGGTAGGTAGGTAGGCAACCAACAAGTTGAGCAGAGGTCGAAAAGGGTCAGCTTTTGAATGAGACTTACTCGGCTATCGCTATCGCTATCCTTTGTGATGAGTATATTTGTAGGTAGAGAGGCTGCAGCTCCTGCTCCATGGTACAGCTATATTGGCCGGATGGCGCGACAGTAGCGTGGCTGTGAATTATAAGTTGGAGCGACACTACGGTAATATTTCAACGACCGAGTCTCTACGTCACGTTTGAGAGAATAATACGAGGACGTAAGGCCAGGCAGAGGGGGCAGTATCTGGGGGTACCTACATTTTTATACGACGATATGGTGACCATTATTCGTGTACTGTGTACGCCGGCCATGGCATAAAATTTATACGCGAGTTCAACGTGTTGCGACCCCGGCCCCCTTTTCGTCTTCTTAATGCGTTGTTCAAATTAAAATGTATGTTGCGAAACCGAAAAATCTTTCCGACTGACGATGAGAATCGTGTTTAACGAATTTTTCTCGTTATATTCGAGCGCAGGGAAGGACGGTGGTGTGTTTCAAACAACGTCGTCGTGGACAAGATTTCCTTTCTATTTTTTACCCTCCAAGTATGTGTGTCGAATTGTCGACGAGTTGATTTCTCTTTTAAGCTTTTTCCAAAGGGTATAATTCATTGCTCAGTCGTCGTTCAGGGTACAAACGATACATATACCGCTATAAATATAAAAAACACCCAGTTTCGTGAAATTCGTCGAGTGATTCTTTTTCGGTGTTTGAAAAAAAAGAAGTAAGACGATTAATACGCGTACATTGTAGATGTTTATACAGGGTGTGCGGAGATTGAGACCAAATTGAAGGAGCTCCTGAGCCATGAGCTTGGTGAAACTGCCATTGATTTGGATTTGGATTTTTGAGCTACTTTTTGAGTAGTCCTACCGAATGAATGGCTGTTGAGAACATGAGCGGTTTCCCATCTTCATCGGAGGAAAGGAACGATGGTACCTCTCAATGAATTAAACCTATTTTATTAAAAATTATCTTTCGTTAATTTTTGTGGAAAAATTAGACACGAATTTTTGAAGTTTTTATTTCATGTCTGGCGATCAAAATTCTAGGCATCATTATTTTCAGGAATAAAAATTCTAGGAAGCGAAAGTTCTAGAAAATCACAAATATTACGACAAGACATCATGAAAAATTCCTCAATCTGCTCCCTCTGAAGACGACTTCAGCTGGGTTCAAGTCATATTAGGGCCTCCAGCGACTTTTTTGAAAACTACTGGAGCCTCCAGTACATTTTTGAAACTTTAAATTTCCCCAAAATTTCATCAAACTGAGATGGAGAGTCGAAATTCATTCTGCAAACTAATTTCAACACGCTACTAAGTTGACTGCTGGTGGATTTCAAGTCGTTTTGGAGCCTCCAGCGACTTTTTGAACGGTTTTATGGCGTTTTTTGGCAAATTGAAATTTCCTAAAAGTAGCTGGAAGCTTCAAAACCATTTTAAACCACCATGTAGTCTGCGAAGTAAATTTCAGCTTGCCAACTCCATTTGATAAATTAATGTTGCGGGAATTTCAAGTTTCAAAAATCTACTGGAGGCTCCAGTAATTTTCAAAAAAGTCGCTGGAGGCTCTAATATGACTTGAACCCAGCTCAATTCGTCTTCAGAGGGTGTTAAAATTGGAGTGTAGAGTAAATTTCAGCTTTTCATCTCTATTTGATGAAATTTTGTGAAAATTTAATCTTTCAAAAATCTGCTGGAGGCTTCAGGAATTTTCAAAAAGTCGCTGGAGGCTCCAAAACGACTTGAAATGTACCTGCAGTGTACTTCGTAGCGTATTGAAATTAGTTTTTAGAATAAATTTCAGCTTTACAACTCCAATTTGATGAAATTTTGTGGGAATCTCGAGTTTCAAAAATCTTCTGGAGGCTCCAGAACTGCTCAAAACGGTTTGAAACCGTTTCCAATCGATTTGGCGTGTCGAAAATAGGGTATATCCCAAATTTCAGCTTTCTTAGTCAATTTGGTATATTTTTGATTTTTTCCCTCATTTTTGGCCTAAATTGGATTTTCAAAAATTCACCAAAATAAATCGAAAAACGCACTTTAGCACTTGAAATTTTGACAGGTGATAAATTTTTGCATGATGTTTCGATCTACCTTTGTAAAGTTTGAAAAATTTCGTGCAAGTCCTATGTTGAAAGGCGAAATCTGCGATTTTGGCTGACCTGTCAGTCAAAATTGGCCGCCATTTTGTAAGTAAGGCCAACTTTTTTTTGGGCAAGTTTACTTTAAAATGTTCTTTAGGGTGTCCCCTTTAAGAAAAAATTGTCCCGGTGGATCGGCGGGGGGGGGGCGGGTGCAATTAATCCTATTGTCATATGCCGGACTATCAATCTGTCACTAAAAATTATGAACGATTCGTTCGCGAATGATTTGCTCAGTGGATAAAAATCGTTCGCGAACGAATGAATCTTTGAAAATCGAATTAGGTTCAGATGAAATGACGACTCTCGAAAAATTAAATTTCATCATTAAAACCGGAACTCGACTCGTTCGCGAACGATTTGCTCGGAATTAACAAACTACATACCTATTCGAAAACAACCGAATTATTACTTAAGAAAATCCAGTGAACGAGAACATGCTAAAAATTTTCTATTTCAAGTTCATCAAATGGATCGAAGATGTTTGTTTGTGAATGATACACTCAGAAGAGTGGAAAAACTCGTTCGCGAATGAGTGAATCACCAATAGGTACTTCAGACCAGATAAACTATTAGGTAGGCATACCTCAAAACTTGACGTAACAAAATCATCTACAAAAATTGAAGACGATTCATTTAAAAATGATTCTCGCAAAAATAATGAATCATCCTAGATCGATTTTCCGAACGAATCGTTCGCGAACGAGTGCATCACTGAAAAGTGAAAAATCAAAATAGGTGTAGCGTGTAGATGATAAACGTGACGATTCTTTTAATACTTTTAAACCTGTTATCAAAAAAAGGACCCGATTCGTTCGCGAACGGTTTGCTCAAAATAAATGAATCATTCAAGAACCACTGATTCTTTTGGAAATCAAATCGGAAAACGTACACGACAAGACAGAACTAGAGAATTTATGATCTGAAAAAATGTTTTTTTTTCCCCATTTGTCAATAAAATATACCTATGGTAAATGATTCGTTCGCGAACGATTCGCTAGAACGCGAAAAATCGTTCAAAAAACGAGTGAATCGCCCAAAAACAGTTTGCCTGACAAAACTTGACAAGTAATGAAAATGGTCAATGACTCGTTCGACAACGATTTTTTCCTAACAAATCGTTCGCGAACGAATACATTACTGAAAAATCAAATTAGGTGTAGATGACGAACGAGACGATTCTTTTAATAATTTTAAACCTGTTATCATAAAGAGGATCCGATTTGTTCGCGAACGATTTGCTCAAAATGAATGAATCATTCAAGAACGACTGAAATTTTTAGAAATCAAATCAGATAACGTACACGACAAGACAGAACTAGAGAATTTATGATCTGTCAATGAACATAGTAAAAGATTCGTTCGCGAACGATTTGCTTGAAAGCGAAAAATCATTAAAAAACGAACGAATCACCGAAAAATAAAATTAGCTATACAGTTTACATGACGAAATTTGACAAAATTAATAAAAATTAAATTGTCAATGACTCGTTCGCGAACGATTTTTTCCGAACAAATCGTTCGCGAACGAATGAATCACTAAAAAAATCAAATTAGGTATAGATTGTGCATAGGTAACGATCCTCTCAACAATTTTGAGCCTTTCATCAAAAAAAGGACTTAAATTCGTTCGCGAACGATTTTTTCCGAACAAATCGTTCGCGAACGAATGAATCACTAAAAAAATCAAATTAGGTATAGATTGACCATAGGTAACGATCCTCTCAACAAATTTGAGCCTTTTATCAAAAAAAGGACTTATGATTCGTTCGCGAACGATTTGCTCGAAGGCGAAAAATCGTTCGAGAACGAATGAATCTTCAAAAAATAAAATCGAGTACAGTTCAAATGACGAAACGAAATGTGGCAGTTTTATTTCTATCACCAAAAACTTAGTTCAATGCGTTCGCGAACGATTTGCTCGAGATCGGTAAATCGTTCGAGAACGACCAAATCACTACTGAATCAAATCTGGAAAAGAAGCCCTGGCATTGGCAGCGTTTGATTTTTTTTTTGCAACTCCATCAATGAGAATTGAAAATGATTTGTTCGCGAATCATTCACTCTAACAAACCGATATGGATTTTTTTGAATTGCACAAAGAGGAATCGAATGAAGACCCCCAAAATTCATTACCAGCAGAAATTTCAGGTGCTGAAATTCATTTATTGATTTTTTTGGCAAATTTTTGAAATTTTAAATTTGATCTATTTTTTTTTTTTTTTTGAAAAAAAATCACAATTTTATCAAAAAAATATTAAAAATGTCATAAAAAAATGAAATTTTGTTTTTAGCCCCAATTTTCGACTTCCTGATTCAATTGGTAATGGTTTTGAACCGTTCTGGAGCCTCCAGTGGATTTTTGGATTCCTTTGCCTTGAAGAAAAAAAAAATAGCTGTACTCAAAAATTACTTATCGATTTGAAACTCGTTTCGTTCGTTTCTTCGTTCGAAGGAGTAAGTAATAAACCGAAACAAAACCAGTTATGAATTGAGAATAAATATCGTTTCAGGTTTTAAAATAAAAATCAGTACCTTTCGAGAAGTATGTAGGTACTTATTTCTTGCAGGCAGGGACAGCAGGGTATACACATTCTTAAATAAGGGGGGAAATTCGTTCATTTGAGAAAACCTGTTGATGAAGTTGCATACTTACAAGGGAACCTCTTGAGGTGTCCGCCTTCGATTTGAACGGGACCGCGAATTTTGGAAAGAGCATGTTCTAAAACCTCCAAATCCAAATTTTCAGCCACCCAAGTTCATTTTTCGATTTTTGACGAATTTTTGAAAATCCAAAATTGGCTATTTTGGTGATTTATGCGTTTTTTTAAAAAGTACGAACTTGATCAGTAAAAATGTTCAAAATAAGTCCCAAAACTGATATTAACCTCCCAAATCCAAATTTCGCCATTTCCGGCCATTCTGGAGCCTCCAAAGCGATTTTTCAATTTCTCCAGAATTTTGAATTTGCTCCAGAAGGCGTGAATATGAAGTTGACAGCCTAAAAATCGAGTTGTGTGTTATACTCGAACTGTTTAACGAATTTATCTACATTTGAGCCGATTCTGTAGGGGACACTTCAAGAGTGGGTTTTTGACCAGATTTTTTCATAATAAAAATATCCAAAAATTATAGGGAGGCCCAAGAAAGGCTGGAAATGGCGAAATTCGCCCTCGTGTGGTTAATTAATGACAAAATGAAGCGATTCGCACAAATTTTAAAAATTTTCTCACAGACGAGGAATTTTTGGTTTTTGAATATTTTTATTTTGAAAAAAAGCTGGTCAAAAGAACACTCTTGAGGTGTCCGCTCCAGAATCGGCTCAAATGTGGATAAATTCGTTGAACAGGTCGAGTATAACACACAACTCAATTTTTACCTGCCCAACTTCATATTCACGCCTTCTGGAGCAAATTCAAAATTCTGGAGAAATTGAAAAATCGCTTTGGAGGCTCCAGAATGGCCGGAAATTGCGAAATTTGGATTTGGGAGGTTAATATCAGTTTTAGGACTTATTTTGAACATTTTTACTGATCAGTTCGTACTTTTTTAAAAAACGCATAAATCACCGAAATAGTCAATTTTGGATTTTCAAAAATTCGCCAAAAATCGAAAAATTAACTTGGGCAGCTGAAAATTTGGATTTGCGGGTTTTAGAACATGCTCTTTCCAAAAATCGCGGTCCCGTTCAAATCGGAGGCGGACACCTCAAGAGGTTCCCTTGTTAGTTCGCCATAAAAAAGATGAGATGTTAATAAAATAGCATAACCAGTTTGCCGTAAATAATCATCGATGCAGCGAACTAATGATTCCTTCATATAAATAACTATCATAAAATAAGCTCGAATGAAAATTAACGATCAAAAAAATAAACACTAATCCAAGTAATTTCTATGATTTTTCCATTTGCTGAAACGAATAGCAGAATTATTAATGTACTCATTGGAAACCTTTTCATCGCCCACTCCTTCAATTATACATTAACGTTTCGCTGCAAGCTGCAACATTCAACATTCAACATCTGGTTGAATATAACCCTTTGAAAAGAGCTAAAAATGTTCTTTTAATCGCCTCGTCGGGTACTCGTAACGATAAACAATAACGTTTACGAGACTAATTGAATCTACTCGTGTATACAGGAGTACCTACGCTTTGAAATCGAGTACCTAGCTACCTACCAACAAAATAATCATACCATCGAGAGGAGGGATATTTACTCAAACTCTGGGTTCATTATACACCCCGACGAGTACTCGGGTAATGAGAGTACCAGGTACTTAATGGATAAAAATACGACGCACGTCGCGAAACAAGTACTTTGGTCTCAAATCAATACCTATAAATTGATACTCGACAGTCGACAAACGCTCAATCAACTCTCATTACCTGGCTGCACGTATCTATAGATATCTCACGTTCACAACCAACATCATCATCATCGGTATTCTCGGCAGCGAATATAGATTGAAAAAAAATTTACAAAAGGTCAAGGGTCGGCTGAACGGGGAGCAGAGGGTGTGAAAAGGCCTAAATATTGAATTTTCAACTTGCCACGCCGCCATCACCATCGCAAGTTCGGCATGAATGGTAAACGAGCGCTAATTCTGGAACGATGTCAGAACTAAGGGTGTAAATTAATTAACAGCTTTGGAAATCGTACGAATCGGAGCGTGTAACGTTTTGCTGCCGATTCGATTAGTTTCGCAATTAAATAATTTACTTAGTTGTTGGTTGTAAATACTCTCGACTCGACGCGATGGCGAAATTACAATTTGTACGGTGCCCGAGCCCGTGCGCCGTATTAACGAGCTTCAATTTGAAAATTTTTCCTATTACAAATATTTTAATTTAACCCGATGCTAGGGTAAAAAATTGTTCGCGAAAAAGAAAACAATTACAACGTTTAATTAGCGGTCGCGTCATACGTTCGGAGTTGCTGATATTTCCCAAATTAATTTTTCATTTTCGGTACCATGTACTCGCACCTACCTACTCGTTCACCTAAAGCTCGACACGACGAGCTGCCGACGAGAAAGTTTACACTTTTTTTTACACGTTAGTAATTTTATCAGTTTTTACGTCGGATAAATATTTTTGCGGTACAGGTCGTGAGCCCGCCAGCTCGACTGAAAAATTTAATAAAACCGCATTTTGCAACGATGCGGCGACGACGACGTCATTTTTGGACTACGGATAATTTTTTTTCCCCACCTAGAACGTTATTAAAACTAGTCGTTAAATCGACTCTATAGTCTGTGTACATGCGGAATAATATTATGTACTAACAACAGTGTTTTCTTGGGGTAGTTTACTTAGCGTCGTGGTAACATTGAAAAAGCTCAAGAAATTGGACAAACTTTCGATGATATCTTTTTCACTTTCGACGAACGTGTTTTAAATGCGAAAACACAACCCTTTTCCTTTTTCTTCTTTTGTAGCAGTTTCATCGAGTTGAATTTTTTTTATAAAGAAATACTATTTTGTGTGAAGTATTATTTTAGTAGAACGAACAGAGTTAGTATAGGCTTATGAAAATCTGTATTATGATCCAAAAAAATCATTAAGGATCATTTCTGAAATGTTGCTTTCCAGAATTTTACTTCTGGAATGTTTTCACCTGTTTTCTAGAATGCTTGTTCCCCAAAACATTGATTCCCAGAAACTTTGTTTTTTAGAGATCAGATATTAAATTCTCAGATTCTTGTTTCATGCTTAGTACATCGAATTTTTGAGTTCACAAATGATTTTAAGTGAAAGCAGAAATAAACAAAATTCCAAGCAATAGGAATATAGACGTTGCTGTGATGTCTGAAACAAAGAAGAAAGGAAGTGGAACAATCGAATCTGGAAATTACATCATTATCTACAGCGGAGTCAACAAGAAAACCAGAGCTGCAGGCGGAGTGATGTTACACATACATAATAAACACCGTGACAACATGGACTCATACAACATATGGCATGAAAGAATAAAATTGTATCTGCAAGGATGAGATTGAAAAAAGACTTTCTTACAATAATTGGAGTAAGGTGGTTATGGGAGAGATGCCGCACTGTTTTTTAATCTCGATTAATTTTTTTTCTAATTAACTTCAGAAAATGGTGATTGGACTAATCAAAAGGTATCCACGAGTACTTTGGTAGATGATGAGGAAATTTTTTTTGGGACCATATTTTTTGAGTATTTTCCATTTTCAAAAAAATGCGGCATCTCTCCTCAAAAAAAAAATTGAGGAGAGATGCCGCAGGTAAAACACATCGAACGATGAGTATTGATCTGAGGAAGAGAATTATGCGATGCTACGTATGGGCCGTTCTGAAGTATTCCTGCAAAACATGGACCATGAGTGCAGAATGCGAGAAGAAAGTATCTGCTTTTGAGATGCGGTGCTATCGAAGGCTACTAGGGATCTCATGGAAGGACTTCATTACCAACAAGGAAGTACTAGCAAGAATAGGAGAGGAGCGGAAAGTCGTAGTTGAAGACATCAAAAACAGAAAGCTAAAGTATTTAGCTCATAAAATACGAGAAAACGGTATTTTCATGCTAGAGGTACAGGGGAAAATCCAAGGAAGATCGAGGAGAGGGAGGAAACGATCGGAACTGTTAACAACAAACTCACTGGCCAACTCCTCCTGCAAGACCCTGAAAGAAACAATTAGATACGCTAGATACCCGCTAATATAGATGGACATATACGCTATCTCCTGTAAAGGAGCGTGACTACGACGACAACGACACTATGGGGGAGAGATGCTGTACCTGAAATAAAGCACTAAAACACATGACTCAAAGATGCTGCGCCTAAGAATAAAGTAAAAAATTAAAAATTGAAACATTCTAAAGCAGATAAGGAAGTATTTATTCTCTTTGAGCCGCTATTTTCAAATTATAAAATTCTACTTTTTTTGAGCTGCTATTTTCTTGATACAAAATTCGCAAGTACAAATATCAGCTGTTTCTACAATACCGGCACAACACTATGTACCCAAATTGAGTAATTTTGGCATATGAAATACGAACATAATAGGTGCGGCATCTCCCCTCAAGGCCAACTGCGGCATCTCTCCTCTTTGCAGTGTTGTTGAAAAAAATTTTTTTCTCAAAGAAAAATTGACTCAAAATTTTCAACAATGCCTTAAAATTAATCTACAAACCTTACCCTTTCCATACATCAAGGTTTCATTTCGATATGTTGCTTTCGAGCCGAGAAAATAATTTTTCAAAAAACATGAAAAAAATTAAATTTTTTTTTCAAGTTTTTTTTTTACAAAAATTGTGAATTTTTGAAAACTATCAATGACAGCACTGTTGTCAAAACTTGATAGGCTAATAAGTAGGTAGTAAGGAATATTTTTTTATTTTTTTTTAATTTTTTGGTGAATTACCAGCTGAGATATTGAAGGTGCGGCATTTCTCCCCATGCGGCATCTCTCCCTTAACGACCTTATATGCACCAGAAGAGGGAAGAGAGGAGCAAAGTGAAGAGTTCTATGAGCAACTACAGAGGGCAGTACAAGCAGTAAATCCATAAGATAAATTGATAATAGTAAAGACGGTAACTGGAATGTATGGAACGGAAGGAATGAATACAAATGGGAAGAGACTGATAGATTTTTGCACTTTCAATGGACTACGAATCATGAATACATTCTACCAACACAAACAAGATCACAAGATGACATGGAGCAATAGAAGAGGGCAAAGCTCAATGATAGACCATTTTATAGCCAATGAAAACGCTGCAAAGAAATTCTTGGATGTAAGAACAAGAACATACAGAGGTCTTGAAATAGGCACTGGCCATCATTTTGTTCAAGGAGTAATGAGAATGGAAACGACAAGAATACCAGCCAGGAAAAATGAAAAGAAAATCGGCACAAGAGCTCTGGGTAACTCAACCAACCAATGGCTGTACCAAAGACTGATGAACATCATAAGTGAAGAGATACTAAAAAGCTAGGATGTAGAAGAAGAATAGAAAAACATCAAATCCATTGTGACAAAAGCGGCAAAAGAAAGCTTAGGAATGGTTCCTTGCAGAATCGGGGCAAAGCTAATAAAGAATTGTGACAACGAAATCTAAGAACTCATACAAAAGAAAAGATAGGAATTTAGAAAATTCATAAGTGAGTTTGGTGGTGAAGAATATTGAAAACAGTCGGCAAAAGTCAAGAGAAAGTCTAGGAAATTACAGAGAGAGAGCTGGAAAAATTTCATAACATTCCTGAAGCATGACACGCACAAGTTACAGCCAAAGGTGTATAAGATCTAAGGAGAATTAACACAAATTTTAATGAAAAAGTGAGTTTGCCAAAAATTAAAATCAATGATGCAAAGGAATATTTTGAAGAACTCTGGAGTGATGAAAATGCACAAGATACAAAGATAGAAGATGAAATTGGAGAAACAGAAGACAGAATTTCATTTAAAGAACTAAGTACAAGAAGCTCTGAAAACAGCAAAAAATGCAAAAGCTCCAGGAGAAGATGGCATACCAACAGAATTGTACAAATACACAAGTGGCGAATTTAAAAGAAGACTGCTGGAATTCCTAAATAGGATGTACCAAGAAGAAAAGGTACCTGAAGAATTCAAAACAGCAATTGTAATACAGTGGAGTCTCGATAACTCAAACTCCGTTATCTCGAAAACTCCGATAACTCGAGGCAAAGTCTGTTTCCCTTCAACTCTCCATAAGACTCAATGTAAAATTCACTTCTTTATCTTAAAAAGTCCAAAAACTCTGATAACTCGAAGTAAAATTTTTGAAAAAGACAAAAAAAACCTCTGTAAGTCGAACGTTGCCAACGTTTTGCCTCTATAAGTTGAATTTCTAGTTGAAAACACTTGTAATTTCGAATTTCATTGGTACAAAACTCTTTCACATTCATATATTGGTCATCTTTAGTTGTACAGTACACTCTCGATAACTCGAAACTCTCTAACTCGAAAACCTCTATTAGCCGAATCAACCTCCATTCCCCTTGAAATCTCCGTAACACTCAATGTTAACTTTACTCGGATAAGTCGAAATTGACTATACAAACCAGTTATAACTCGAAGCTAAAATTTTGCCTAAAATAGCGAGAAAGCCTCTATAACTCGTACGTTGTCTGGCGTTTACCTCTATAACTCGAATATTTTTCCACTCTTACTGCTATCTTTCATGCACTTGAATAACTCAGTTGTAACTCCAAGATAAACTTTTGCCAAAAATAGTGAGAAAGCCTCTATAAGTCGTACGTTGTCTGGCGTTTACCTCTATAACTCGAATATTTCAATTCATACTTCTATCTTTTATGCACTTACATATCTCTTAAGTCATTCATTTCGTAAGACCTCTATAACTCGAACACTCTCAAAATCTTACCTGCATAACTCGAAACTGATTATCTCGAAAACCTCTATAAGCCGAATGAATGACCATTCCCCTTGGATTTCGAGTTATCGAGAGTGTACTGTACCTATTGTACAATCCCATTCCATGCTTTACTCATACATAGGTCTAATACGCGTTTCCATTTCATTCTGGTAAAAAAAAACACTCATCCAATTCAAAACTTCGCCAACTCGAAATATACCAAAAATTAACCTTTATAATTCGAACTCCAATAACTCAAAAACTCCGATAATCGAAGTCAACTCCTTCTCCCTTCAGCTTTGAGTTATCGAGACTCCACTGTAGCACTGTTCAAGAAAGGCGATATGTCAAACCTGAAAAACTACCGAGGAATAAGTCTATTCAACACCTCCTACAAGATATCGCACCTCGGGAGTAATATGGTCACATCTCAAAAAAGTGAAATTTTACAGGAGAGTGATTTTCTTTTTTTTTGAAAACTTGATTCATTATTTTTATCAACTTATAATTAATTGTGAGGAATGAATAGCATCTCACTTTAAAGATCTGGTATCCTACCTTCATTTAGCATAAGAACACTTTGAAAAATAAAATCTTAAAGAGGAAATATTTCAATGTTTGGAAAACATTTTGAGTTAATAACCTTTCATTAAAGTTGATGTGGAGGCGAAAGGAAGCGTCCAAAAAAAATTCATGTCAACAAAGTTGTAGAGAATTAAATTTCCGATCGACATAATGTCGTTAGTTTTTTTCTAGAGTGCTTAGTTTTTGAGTTTTTCTCAAAAAACTAAAATTTCATGATATGTGCAAATTCATTTTTCTGAAAAGTGATCAATTTAAAAAAAATTTCCCATTTGTACAAACCAATAAAAAATACACTCCTTGTGACTATTTCTAACTGACAAACATTCAAAACAATCAAAACTATTTGTTAACACTTTGTATGTACAAAATTTGCTCAAAAAATGTGGAGTTTTTTGAGATATACCCTTATAACTCCAAACAACTTGCAATGTTGTTGAGATTTTGAGTTAGGCCATTTGCGTTTTTTACAAGATCTAGATAATGTACCCAACTCAAAGTGTAATTTTTGGTTGAAGGGGGTCATACAAACCCCAAAAATGCAAAAACATCAAAATCAATTTTTTTTTAGATGTGGCCTTATTACTCCCGGCAATATATGCCAAAATACTGGCAAAACGACTGGCAGAGAAAAGGAAGGTCGTGCACTGGTACAAGTCTTACAGTAAAACTACTGATGGAAAAGAGGATCAAATACAACCTAGAAACACACATACTGTTAGAAGTCCTAAAAGATGAAGAAATAACATATAAATGTGAAAGGTAATAAACAGCATTTATATGAGAACACTATACAAGTACAAATTTCAAATAAACTCTCAGAACGAGCAGAAATAAACAGAGGAGTTTGCCAGGGATGCCCACTGTCATGTGTTTTATTCAACATGTACATGGATCACATGGTAAAATAATGGCAGAAAATGAAGCCAAAAGGAATCAAAATAGACAGAAGGCAGAAAATATCAACAGTGCTATTCGCAGATTGCAAGCAGTACTAGTCGAAACAGAAGATGACCTACAGAGATCAATGTACAATCATCAGAGAAAACAAAAACAATGGCCTTCAAAGGAAAGGAACCAGTAAGAAGCAAGATAGTAATTAATGGAAAAATCATTGAACAGGTCAATAATTACAAATACCTGGGAAACACAATATCATACCAGGGAGAAATAGATGTTGGTGGAAAGATTGCAAAGTTCTTGAGAGTCACAGAACTGATAAATAGGACCCTGAGAAGCAGTAAGGTGCGAAAAGAAACAAGATTCAAGGTATACATACCCTAGCAATACCAATGATGACTTATGGAAGCGAGGTATGGGCATTGCAAAAATCTGATAAAAGAAGAATAACGGCAGCGGAGATGAAGATGAAGTTCATGAGGAGAACGGCAGGAGTGACTCTCAGAGACAGAGTCCCATCTGAGAAAATAACAGCAGATCTCGGAGTGAAGCCAGTCATGAAGAAGATAAAACAGTATAGGAAAGATTGGAGAAATCATGTAAAAAGGATGGAGGAAACAAGATCACCAAAACAGGTCCTCCGAGATACACCAACGGGGAAGAGAAGCAGAGGGAGACCACGGAGGAAACTCACTGATACCTCAGGCTCATCCTCAACAGATTCCACACCGTAGCAGATAGGCCAACAGGCCTACCGCTTACAAGGAAACGACGACGACCGGAAGGGGAGGGTGTCGAGTGGAGAACTTTCTAAAAATTTGATCGAAGAAAGCAGTGAAAACAGTTGTGAAAAAAAGGTGGGTTGAGAACCCCGCTCAGTTGAGTTTGGGTTCCATGGTGTGGGTACTCATTTTTTTTTTGTAGGTTCCTCACAACAAGTATTAAGAAAATTTCTGTCATTAGCTCTCTATTTGTGCAATTTTAAAAATACAGATCCATACCTCTACAAAAAACCGACTGAATTTTTTATATCACAAGAATGCCAGCCTGGCTAGTTGACTGTTGACCATTTTTGGCGATTTTATAAAATTCTAGACCTCTAATTCAAGAATAAATTTTTGAAACAAAAAAAATTTCAAATTCATTATCAACTCTGTACTTTTATCCTAAAAGCGTTTAAAAATGAGAATATTTCAGATAGGTACGCATTAACAGAGTGTACTGCTGTAGTGCTGTACTCTTAAGCTGTTGAGGTTATGCGGTCATTTTTTAGTAATTTAATTCAACTCGGTTGTTTTTTCATTTTCGTTGAAGGACGCTCTGGTCTTCGGGTTTGTCAAGAGTAATAAACTCACCCCGTCGAGATATCGCGATACAGCACACTCGCCTTATTAATGCACAACAGCCAGCGTCATCGTAGAGGGTCGAGCCGGAGCGAGCATTTTGAAAAAAAAAATGAATAATCTATTCTCAGGTATTCTATCTAGATGTACAGTAGAGTACACACAAAGTACACAGAGGCCAACCGAGAGGGATTCTATTTATCTGCGAGCACGTTGGCACGCATATGCACATCGGCGAACCATACGTCGAGATAAGAAAATTCATACAAGCGCCAGGGGTGACCAGGGTACGAGGTACGAAGGAAGGGAAGGACTCGGCGTACCGTAATTACGCGCCAGGCCAGAAATTAACGGCAAGTGTTGCCCGAAGCAGATGAATTTATTGTCAATTTAACCAACCAACTGTATCCCGATATAATGAAGTGTTTATTTTCCATCAGCTCTAGATACCTCTCTCTCTCTCGGATGCCATTTTACGCTATAATTTCGCGCATCGCGTACTAAAAATGCGCGTTTAATCGTAAAAGTACCTACGTAAAAACATCGCCAGACGTTCGGCGTGTTTTATATTATGAAATTCGAATTTTAAAACTTTTTAGCACCCCCTTTTCCCTTTTTTTTGCAAGCGGGTGTGCGATGCCGAAGTTGTGAAATTTGTAATTAAACAAAATTTGTTGTACCTCATCTTGACGATTCTGGCACAGCCGTTTCACATTATAGTATACCAGTACCAGATAACGATTTTATCACGACAAGGACGAAGAAGAGTGAATTTCAAGAGGGATGTAGACGCGTCGCGAAGGCAAATACGCTGAAAACTAGCTCATTTCCGAGCGTCAGCGTCAAAGCTATTTTAATTTTACTCTCAGACCAACAAATCGTTAAATTTCTTCGCGTTTGAATTCTCCTAGAACGTTTTGTTCGCTGATATAATTTCGCATTCGACGATAAACACGATGTAATAATTTGGCCTATACTTATCTAAGTATTCTTTTTGAATGATAACGAGGCGTGTATAATTATTCAATTCAACTGATTCTTTACATCCCTTTGCTTTCTTGAGATATTCAAAAAATTGAATTCCAATGATTTTTGTGTGGATGAAGAAGGTGATGCAAAATTTACTAAATTCCAAGACCGTGTTTTTTGAGGAAAAATCATAAAAAATGTAAGAATCAGATTCTTAAAAAATAAAACTCCTGACTCATCAGAATTCTATAATAATCAGAATCATAAGATTAAAAAGTCATGGAAATAAAAAAAATTTAACTACGAAATAAAACTTTCAAAAAACGCTTCTTAGGAAACAAAAATTCTAGGAAATAAAATTATGGAAACTGAAATTTTGGAAAGCAAAAATTTTAGAAAACCAAAGTTCTAGGAAGGGAAAATTCTGGAGGAAGCCATCAATCATAAAAAATGTAAGAATTCCTAATATGAAAGTGTAGAAAACCAAAATTCTAGGAGATGAAAATTACTATTCTAAGAATCAAAAATCAACAACAGCTGAGAAATCAAAATTTCAGATATCAAAAAAGCTAGGAAAATATACTTACATAAATCTCTATAGAAAACGAAAATATTTCAAAAAGTCAGAATTTTAGGAAGCGAACCTTCTTGAGAATCGAAGTTCCATTAAACAAAGATTCTAAAAAGTACCTAGAAAATATACAAAATCAAAATTCTAGGATTCTTTCAAGCTGAAATTATAGAAAACATTCTATATGTAATACAAACATTTAGGAATTGAGAATTCCAAAGAACTAAAGATTATGAAAATACAAAATTTCTAGCAAATTAAAAAATCTGAGCAGGGGTGCTAAACTTAATTATTTTAATTACGATTACAGTTTCATTCCAATTTTTCCTTGAAATTTTTTGGATTTCGGTTCGGTTTTGGTTTTGAAATTCAAAATTTCAGGTTTTGGTTTTGATCTTATTTGCAAAAAATTTGGTTTCAGTTTCAGTTTTCGTTTTTTTTTTCGGTTTTACATAATTTTTTTTCAAATATTTTCAAATATCTTCAATTCAACATTTCTCAATCTCAGGAAACAAAGTATAGTAATTTCATAATAATTCAAAAAAAGTATATTATATTTTTCAAGAACAATAATTACATAATTTTTTTAATACATTGCATGAATTTGTAATAAAAAGTCAAAAAAGTCTAAAAATCACAAAAAATGAATGGCAAAAAAATGTACCTTAATAAAAAAAACAAAACAAAAAAACCCAAACTGAAAACCAAAATAAATTTGGATCAAATTTGTGTTTTGGTTACGGTTTTTTGCGGTTATGGTTAACACCCCTGAATCTGAGAAACAAAAATTCATGATATCAAAGTTTTAAGAAACAAAACCAAGGCTTCCAGCTTCCAAAATAACATAAAATTGATAAAATAGGAAATAAATGGAAGTCTGAAGTTTTGAAAAGCAATTCTGGATGAAAAATCTAGAAAATGAAGTATTTATTTTTTTGGTGTGGGCTGAGAGAGATGTCACTTTCAACGAAAGACTTCGAGATTGTGAAGAACGCGTTATGTTACCAATCAACGATGATTTGCTCGATCCAGTTGATTATGAAAGTAGCAGTGATTCCAAAATAAAGGAAACTAAAAGCACTACATCAATGCCGAAGAAAAAGAGTGCACCTTCTACGCCAAAGAAATCACCGTCTACTTCAAAAATTTCTCCAAAATCATCAAAATCAGTGTCTGGGAACGATGATTTGGATATCAATGATAATTTTCAAAATTCTAACAACGATCTAGAAGAATCCGAGCTTCTGTCTAGATGGAGAAATTTATGCGATAATGAACGATCGAAATCTCCGGTTCTCAACAATCTCGCTAATTGTGTTGAAATTGATATTTTCTTGGTAGAATTAGATTCGTTACCGACCTCGTACAATGAAGCTATTCGAAGTCAAGAATGTTCTGAATGGAAAGCAGTGATGGATACCAAGATGCAGTCCATGGCTACTAACGACGCGTGGGATATAGTTCCTAAACCTCCGGGAAAGCCTGTATTATGAAATCAATGGGTTTTCCGCATAAAAACTAATTCAAATGGTACAATCAAGAAATATTGCGCTCGATTGGTTGTAAATGGTTGCAGTCAATGACCCGAAGTTGATTACGATGAAACGTTCGCACCTGTAACTCGCCTTGATACAATAAGATCGTTGCTAGCGATCTCACTGGCAGAAAATATGATTGTGTATCAATTTGACGTCTCTGCAGCGTTCCTGTATGGAAAGGTCAAGGAGGAAGTTTACATATGGCAACCTGACAGTTAAGTATAACGATGTCGATTGAAAAGCAGCATGTACGGTCTAAAATAAGCACCAAGGTATTGGAATGCTCGATTCCATGCTTTCCTACTAAAACTCGGTTCCGTCCAAAGTAAAGAAGATCCCTGCATATACATCTTCTATGTTACTATGCATAAATTTTTTGCAAAATTTTGACCAAATTTGATATGTCTTATGACATTTTTTTTAGAAATTCCTAAAATCATCGCCTTACTTCAAGCTCAAAACTCTTTAAAAATGCTTGAAAAACATTTTTGTCGAAATAATTTAAGCTCTCACTAAATTTTAACCCATCTTGATGGATCACATGACACCATTTTTGAAAATCTCGAGAATCATGACCCAATTTTTTCTCAAAAAATACCTTTTTTCGAAGTATTTAAATTTTTAGTGAAATTTTGATCCATTTCGATTTTTAGAAAACTTGAACCAATTTTGATAGGACGCATGACTCCGTTTTGAAAAATCCAAAAAATAATCAAGTACCTGATTTTGAGTTCAAAATTCATTTAAAATACTCAAAGAACAAATCCAGGAACACCTCAATTCAAACGAAAACAAAAAAATCCAAACAATCATAAATATCAAAGGATTTACTCTTCAACCCGTCTCTTTCGTCTTCCCTCAAGCTCAACAGTTACATTTCCACATCCACGTACGAAACAAACATTCCTTCCGCGCTCATACTTATTTTTGCTTATCACGTCCTCACGAATCAATGACATCATCCCCTATGCAAAATACACACAAAAACGAGTTCATTCACTTATAATATTACAATTTGTCGACTTTACGAACCATTCGACATTTTAATTTAATCTCCATAATATTATATAATATTATTGGCAAAATTTCCAAATAATCACGTCATACTCTCGTTCGATTTTCACCTTTATGTACGTGAGAAAGCATCGAGGGAGAAAAAAAAATGTAATTTGTATCGAAGACCGAGAACGTATACGTATTTTTTAGCGAAGCGACAATGCAGAAACGTGAAGACCTTTAAATGAAGCCTTTTTGAAATCTGCTTCTCTCCCCCATATATCTCAAAGGAACAGCCGGATACGTTTATTATGTTTCAGTAAATGTCGCGACTTGATATTTACAAAAAAAAAAAAAAGAGCCAACAAAAAGAATAAAAATAGAAATGTGGTACCAATTTTTTTTTTTTTTTTTGCTTTTTTATACAGTACAGAGAAGAAACGTTAAAATGTAAAAGAACGTAACATTTTCCGATTACAATGCTTAAAAGTAGGTAGTGCTTTTTATTTCACTTTTAACTGTGCGCTAAAAATCTGAAAATGAATGATAGTCTGTTTATGAAATAAGTACTCTGTATTTTTTCGTCGTTGCTGCGATGTTTCATTTTTTTCCCCTTTCAGTTTACGGTCAACGATGCGAAAAAGGTAGTACAATTACAAGGATATATGAATTTTGTTTTTGTTACCAGGGCAAATAATGAGGTACAGAAACTTATTTTTTTAGATGCTAATTTCGTTTCGGTTCAAAGTATATTTTGAAAAAAGAAAGAAAATTATAACGGGGGTAAAAAAAATATCAGATTTGAAGGTAATTCTACCATCGTTAGGTATCCTTTTTTTGGTTGGTGAAATCTGGATAAATTTTCAATTGAATTTTTTTTTTTGTGGGTAGACGTTCTGAATAATTGAAAGTGGATCGATTGGAAATCATGGAAATTATGTTAATAAAATCGTATAAATTTATCTGCAGTAAAAATAATGAGATGTTAATAAAATTGCATAACCTGTTCGCCGTAAATAATTATTATTTTTTAATTTCTGGAAAATTTTAAAAAATCAAATTTGGGCCAAAATTTGGAAAAAATTAAAATATTGGAAAATTGGCATAGAAAGTGTGATAGCTGGGACTACCCTTGGTATTCAGAGGGATAGTCTTGTGCTATTCAGCATATAATTAAGCCCAGGGAACCCAAACTTGACTGATGACCTTACAAAAGTACATCGAACAGCAAAGGTGACGAAACACCGCATAAAAGATCATAGACCGCAAATGAAGTGTTCAGCTTTATTTGTACACATCTCTGATATAAAACCGAATAGATTAAATACAAAAAAGACACACTAATCATTATAAAAAGACACTTGCAATATCGATTGCAAGTGGAAGCTCTGAAATGCATCCGAACCGGAACACCAGTGAAAAAATACTTAACGTTTGTAACGTCTCTAATGGCGGAGTGGCTATACTCGAACTAATCCGACAGAGTGCACTACTTAGTCAGTGCTGCCACTCCGCGGGAACACATCTTCCCTTTAGGTGGAAGCTGTGGGCGCATCCCCTACCGTCACAAAAGTTGAAATTTGGTTTATATCCTATTTTAGACATCCCGAGTCCATTTCTGATGGTTTTGAACTATTCTGGAGCCTCCAGCGGATTTTCAGATTTTCCAGTTTCAGAAAAAACGCAGTAAATATGGTTAAGATGAAGTTCTGCGACCCTTCCGATTGATTTAGATTCGTATTATCAAAATCTTATTTTGTTGGTTCAAATCCAAAAGTTTCTGCAGTGATTACCAACCTATTAGTCCGGCATATGACAATATGAGTAATTGCACCCCCCCCCCCTCCGATCTTCCGGGACAACTTTTTTCTTAAAGGGGACATCCTAAGGAACATTTTAAACCAAACTTGCCTAAAAAAAAGTTGGCCTTACTTACAAAATGGCGGCCATTTTGATTGACAGGTCAGCCGAAATCGCAGATTTTGAGTTTCAACATAGGACCTGCACGAAATTTTTCAAACTTTACAAAGGTAGATCGAAAGATCATGCAAAAATTTACCTTCTGTCAAAATTTCAAGTGCTAAAGTGCGTTTTTCGATTTTTGGTGAATTTTTGAAAATCGAGTTTAGGTCAAAAATGAGGGAAGAAATCAAAATTTCATCAAATTGACCAAGAAAGCTGAAATTTGGGATATGCCATATTTTCGACATGCCAAATCGATTGAAAACAGTTTCACCCCATTTTGAGCAGTTTTGGAGCCTCCAGCAGATTTTTTAAACTCGAAATTCTCACAAAATTCCATCTAATTGGAGTTGTAAAGCTGAAATTTATTCTAAAAACTAATTTCAATACGCTACGAAGTACTGCAGGTAAATTTCAAGTCGTTTTGGAGCCTCCAGCGACTTTTTGAAAGTTCCTGAAGCCTCCAGCAGATGTTTGAAACTTCAAATTTCCACAAAATTTTATCAAATGGAAATGAAAAGCTGAAATTTACTCTACACTTCAATTTTAATACCCTCTGAAGACGACTTCAGGTGGGTTCAAGGCATTATTGGGCCTCCAGCGGCTTTTTTGATGATTACTGGAGCCTCCAGCAGATTTTTGAAACTTAAAATTTTCAAACAATTTCATCAAATGGAGATGGAAAGCTGAAATTTACTCTACACTCCAATGTTAACACCCTCTAAAGAAGACTTCAGGTGGGTTCAAGTCATTTTAGGGCCTCCAGCGACTTTTTTGAAAATTACTGGAGCCTCCAGCAGATTTTTGAAACTTGAAATTTCCCCAACATTAATTTATCAAATGGAGTTGGCATGCTGAAATTTAGTTCGCAGACTACATGGTGGTGTCAAATGGTTTTGAAGCTTCCAGCTACTTTTAGGAAATTTCAATTTTCCAAAAAAATGCCATACAACCTTTCAAAAAGTCGCTGAAGGCTCCAAAATGACTTGAAATCCACCAGAAGTCAACTTTTGTAGCGTATTGAAATTGGTTTGCCGAATAAATTTCGACTCACCATCTCAGTGTGATGTATTTTCCAAAATCTACTGGAGGCTCTAGTAATTTTCAAAAAAGTCGCTGGAGGCTCTAAAATGACTTTAACCCACCCGAAGTCGTTTTCAGAGGGTGTTAAAATTTGAGTGTAGAGTAAATTTCAGCTTTTCATTTCCATTTGATGAAATTTTGTGAAAATTTAAAGTTTCAAACATCTGCTGGAGTCTTCAAGAATTTTCAAAAAGTCGCTGGAGGCTCCAAAACGACTTGAAATTCACCTGCAGTACTTCGTAGCGTATGGAAAATTAGTTTTTAGAATAAATTTCAGCTTTACAACTCCAATTTGATGGAATTTTGTGGGAATTTCGAGTTTCAAGAATCTGCTGGAGGCTCCAGAACTGTTCAAAACGGGTTGAAACCGTTTCCAATCGATTTGGCATGTCAAAAGTAGGGTATACCCCAAATTTCAGCTTTCTTGGTCAATTTGGTAAAATTTTGATTTTTTCCCTCATTTTTCGCCTAAATTCGATTTTCAAAAATTCACCAAAAATCGAAAAACGCACCATAGCGCTAGAAATTTTGACAAATGATAAATTTTCGCATGATCTTTCGATGTAGCTTTGTAAAGTTTAAAAAATTTCGTGCAAGTCCTATGTTGAAAGGCGAAATCTGCGATTTTGGCTGACCTGTCAATCAAAATGGCCGCCATTTTGTAAGTAAGTAAGGCCAATTTTTTTTTTAGGCAAGTTTGGTTTAAAGTATTCCTTAGCCTCCTTAGGATGTCCCCTTTAAGAAGAAAGTTGACCTGGGAGATCGGGGGGGGGGGTGCTATTACTCCTATTGTCATATGCCGGACTATATTGAAATAAAAACTATTAAAAAATCAGAATCCACAGGAGACTACAGAACGGTTCAAAACCATCACCAATCGACTCGGGATGTCTGAAATAGGGTATAAAACAAATTTCAGCTTTTTAGGCCAATTTGCTGGAATCTTCATTTTTCTAGTTTTGGCCCTTCGAATATTCAAAAATTCGCCAAAAATCGAAAAATGAATTTCAGCACCTGAAATTTTGACTGGTGCCATATCATGGGATCATCTTCCGATTCCTTTCAGTCCGGTTCAAAAATTTTTGAGCTGGTTGGGATACTTCCCTGGTCAGCCTGATTTTTCAGTGTTGTATGCTTTATGACAAAAACATAATCTCTTTCTCTTTCATCAAACCCAAAGGTGCAATTTACATTTAATAATCCTAATCGTTATGTTTCAGACATTTACTTTCATCGAATATAATATTTGAACATGACCTTTAAGCCGTCTATCATCATTATGTCATTCAAAATTAACCCACTGTGTTTTTCATTGCTCTTGCAACGAAACCGAAGCACTTGTTATCGGATCCTCAAAGCGAGGAAATACGCGTACCATTTACCCCCAACAACACCTTTAACACGACGACGACGACTGCGAAACAGATAGTCAGAGACGAGGGCACTTAATGAATAGCACAACAGGGATGGGCCTGGGCGCAGACTATAAACGACCAGCAAAGACATTCTACTCAATTAGTATTAAGGTTTTAAGCTTTTAGCATGAAAGAGAGATATGAATGACAGTGAGAAGTGAAAAACATTTTTTAATGTTACTCATCTCGTCGTCGGTTATTTATCTTTTTACGAAACGAAATTAAGATTCCTTTGTATTTTTCCCTTACACGACTGTGCGTTAAAAAAGACACAAATTTATTCCGTCCCATAATTCACAATTTTTTTTTCACCCCTTAACCAAATGAATAATTGGTTAAACCTCAAAAAAAAAGCCAACAAAATATCGTAAATTTAACGCGATATTAAATAACATTAACCTTTTTTTTTTCTTTCTTCTTTCATCGTTCGCTTTTTTCACTTTTTTATTTTTAATATTATAATTCTTTTTTAAAATTAAAATCCTTAGTTGGTTCTGCGATGCGACGACGACGACGCTGTGTGCGAAATTATATTATTTCGCCAAATAAATGGAAATTAATATCGGATGTAAAAATATAGAAAATTAGATCAACGGAATGGTTTTCAAATCGTTGTGTATCCTTTTTTATCCTACCCTGCTCTGTCTGGTTTAATTTCCTCAGCTTTCTGTAACGTTTCGTTGACTTAATTAAGAAACGTCGAGTTAATTATTGGCCTTATTATGTATATTTGCCTGGCTTGATGTTTTCATAATCCGAATTTTTTTTCCTTCCTTCGCTGCTACGTTCAATTAATGGAGAATTCCTTTTTTGTTCCGATTACGAAAGTGAAGACAGTTTTAGCCTTTGGGGAATAGAGTAAGGGGTCATTGAATGTCAAATTAGCGGCACTGAGTTGAAATGACACTGGGACTGGGTGCTAATTTTTAGTGCTAGTGTCACAGCTTAGTATCAGAGTGCCAGTGCCAGTAAGCAAAAATTAGGAGAGAGCAATGTGAATTGGACATCGAGTGAAATGTAATTTCTTCCTTTTTTTTCAACGAAATTTTTGGCACCAGCTGGGCTTGAACTGAATCATTTTTTTTTGAACATGACTTTTTCAAAATTAATATCCTAATGTACCTATTATAGTCCGGCATATGACAATAGGAGTAATTGCACCCCCCCCCCCGTCGATCCTCCGGGACAACTTTTTTCTTAAAGGGGACACCCTGAAGAACATTTTAAAGCAAACTTGCCCAAAAAAAAGTTGGCCTTACTTACAAAATGGCGGCCAATTTTGATTGACAGGTCAGCCAAAATCGCAGATTTCGCCTTTCAACATAGGTCTTGCACGAAATTTTTCGAACTTTACAAAGGTAGATCGAAAGATCATGCAAACATTTATCACCTGTCAAAATTTCAAGTGCTAAAGTGCATTTTTCGACTTTTGGTGAATTTTTGAAAATCCAATTTAGGCCAAAAATGAGGGGAAAAATCAAAATTTTACCAAATTGACCAAGATAGCTGAAATTTGGGGTAAACCCTACTTTTGACATGCCAAAGCGATTGGAAACGGTTTCAACCCGTTTTGAGTAGTTCTGGAGCCTACAGCAGACTTTTGAAACTCGAAATTCCCATAAAATTACATCAAATTGGAGTTGTAAAGCTGAAATTTATTCTAAAAACTAATTTCAATACGCTACAAAGTACTGCAGGTGAATTTCAAGTCGTTTTGGAGCCTCCAGCGACTTCTTGAAAATTCCTGAAGCCTCCAGCAGATGTTTCAAACTTTAAATTTTCACAAAATTTCATCAAATGGAAATGAAAAGCTGAAATTTACTCTACTCTCCAATTTTAACACCCTCCGAAGACGACTTCGGGTGCGTTCAAGTAATTTTAGAGCCTTCAGTGACTTTTTTGAAAATTACTGGAGCCTCCAGTAGATTTTTGAAACTTGAAATTTCCACAAAATTTCATCAAACTGAGATGGAGAGTCGAAATTCATTCTGCAAACTAATTTCAATAAGCTACGAAGTTGACTGCTGGTGGATTTCAAGTTGTTCTGGAGCCTTCAGCGTCTTTTTGAAAGGTTATTTATGGCATTTTTTTTGGAAAATTGAAATTTCCCAAAAGTATAGCTGGGAGCTTCAAAACCATTTGAAACCACCATGTAGTCTGCGAACTTTTCAGCTTGCCAACTCCGTTTGATAAATTAATGCTGGGGAAATGTCAAGTTTAAAAAATCTGCTGGAGGCTCCAGTAATTTTCAAAAAAGTCGCTGGAGGCTCTAAAATTGCTTGAACCCACCTGAAGTCGTCTTCGGAGGGTGTTAAAATCAATTTTCAGAATGAATTTCGACTCTCCATCTCAGTTTGATGAAATTTTGGGGAAATTTCAAGTTTCAAAAATCTACTGGAGGCTCCAGTTATTTTCAAAAAAGTCGCTGGAGGCCCTAAAATGACTTGAAATTCACCTGCAGTACTTCGTAGCGTATTGAAAATTAGTTTTTAAAGTAAATTTCAGCTTTACAACTCCAATTTGATGTAATTTGTGAGAATTTCGAGTTTCAAAAATCTGCTGGAGGCTCCAGAACTGCTCAAAACGGGTTGAAACCGTTTCCAATCGATTTGGCATGTCGAAAGTAGGGTATATCCCAAATTTCAGCTTTCCTGGTCAATTTGGTAAAATTTTGATTTTTTCCATCATAATTTTTGGGTTGAAAGAGTTTTTTGTGAATTTTTGAAGAGATTTCAGCTCAAAATCGGGTTATGATTTTTAAGGTGATCGAAAACGACGTTTTACGACTTATCAAAATTAGTTAATTTTACCCGCAACAGTAAAAACTTTTTTTCAAAATCTTTTTTTGAGCATAATTTTGGCTGATTTTTAGAAGTTATCAGAAAATTTGGGGCTCAAAATTGCATAAAAACTGCTTCGAAACAAACTACTGGATATGAATTTTCGATTCACTGACGAAATGTAACTCCAATTTGATAGATCTCGTGATCCCTTTTTCAAAAACTCGAGAATAATGAATCATTTCACCAAGTTGCAGCAGCATCGAGGAGCAATGGAGCTCGCCCAAAGTTGGGCATTATGATTAAAATATTCAAATTTTGAAATGTGCGTAGCTAGCTGCTTTTTCTACAGCTATAACCGTTATTACATCTAGGTAGTGCATAAATGAATCAACCATGTCACAGTAATGAGAATTTTTGAAACTCTCACTGCTTCAAAATAATAATTGTTTTTCAGTGTTTTCATATTTTCCAAATTACAATACATAGGTATTTCAGAATAATTTATAAGCTTGTATTGCTTCTAAATTAAGAAATTTCTAATTGTTTTTCATAGTTTGCATTGTTTTAAAATTTACAAAATTTCAAATCAATTTTCCGAATTCCCCATCGCTACAATTTCATAAAGTTTTCAATAAATTTTCAGAATTTTGCATTGCTGCTGAGTTAGGAAATTTGCAATCAATTTTTAGAATTCACATTGCCTCTAAATAGTCAAATTTTGAATAATTTTTCAGAATTCTTATCGTCTTTAAATTAAAAAATTTCAAATTCAATTTTCAAGTTCATATTGTCCACAAATTGTAAAATGTTTACTCAATTTTTGGAATTTACATTGCCTCCAATTTTTCAGAATTCTCATCTTGTTCATAAATATTACAATACTTATTTCATATAATTATCAAGTTCACATTATCTGCAACTTACAGAACTTTTAATCAATTTTTGGAATTCTCAGCGTCTCTAAATACAAATTTTCATATTATTTTTTTTAGAATTTCCATTGTCTTCAAATTTATAAATTTTCAAACCAACTTTCAGAACTTGCTTTTTATTCTAAATTAAGAATTAAATCTTATAAAATATGTTAAGAATTTGAATTGCCTCTAAATTACACGAAAAAAAATATGGGTAATTTTTACAAAAAAATTTAACTAAATACCTACTTACTGGTATTTAGCACAATTAAGTACCAGATCCCATTCAATAATTTTTACTGTAATCGTATAGTAAAAATTATCATTTTAATAAATTTTGCTATAGGTATCAATAGTAAAAATCATTTTGTTTTAATAATTTTTACTAAATCATGATAATAAAAATTACATGTTTCAATTGTACAAAAATTAGTTTAATTACTCATTTTGAAGTAATTTTTAAATTATAAGTAAAAAGTTGAAAATTATTCATGTCAAGGTAATTCTTACTGTACTTATGGCTATAGGTAGACAAAAAATTAATAAAATGAATTTTTAGTTAGCAAATGATATCATAATTCATAACTCAATTTCAGCATTATTTTTGCCCCATTTTCATGTACTACATTTATAGGTAGTAACTCCAAAGCATTTACCTATCCAATTTTCCTACGAAAAATCTGTCACCTACCTACTTACCTCACGGGGATTCGAACCTGGGTCCCTAAATTTCCTATTCCTACCTACATGCCCTATCCACTCAGCCACCTACTCACTACGAGGGTTAGGGCATTAAAATAATATATTTGTTTGGTAAACGCCCCACCAAACCACTCCCACTTGGAATTTACAGCTAACAGACGGGGGTGTAACAGGGTACAATGAAACACAGCTGGTGATGGAATAGACTGGGGGTATAGCAGGGTATGTACAATGAGCGGCAGGTGTTCTACAAGTCCCCTTTTCCCTTTTTTAGGATTTAATGCATTAAAATAATGAACTAAAATTGCAATTACTCAGCAATTACCCATCCGAATTGAATGAAAATAAATCTATACCCTCCGCCTTAATGATTCTCAAATGGTGTCCAATAGGTACAAAAAACGGTCGGATAGCTTAAGAGAACATTCATTGCAATTGAAATTTCAATTTATCAAAGCGAAACCAATAGTGTGCTACGCACACTAAAACACATTTCAACTACCTACCCGGGGAAAGGGGAGGGTTATGGAGTCAATGACCGCAATTTTTCTTCTTTCCCAACCAGAGGAACTTACAAAAAAATGTGATCAAAATCGGAGGACCTGAACCCAAACCGGAACTGATTTGACATTAAATGACTCAGCTGAAATGGGGAAAATCTGGAAAATTGGAATGATTGGGAAAATGTGTCTGCGGGGAACCAAGCAAGAAGCGTCAGAAAAAAACAAACATTCCTTTGAAAGACTCTACTATCTTAATAAAGTATTTTGTTGCGAAAAATATCAAAAGCAGTCAACTAATCGACAATTTGTTTTGTTTTTCTGTTTCAGGTGAGTTACCTATGAATTTCTTTCAATAAGAATATAAAATTAGGGATATTCAAACGCCATATTGGGTGAGTTATAAATCAAGTTTTATTTGTTTCACGTCGTAAGATTGTTTTTAGATTTTCATCTCTTAAATTATGTTTTTCTTTCCGAATTGGAAAATCCATACGATTTCTGGAGGCTCCAAAATACTTCGAATTGATCTTTAGAATCAATATTTTCCAAGTTGAAAAAATGTAACAGGCTAGTCAAATATTTTTTTTCCACCTCAATCAGATGAAATTTTGATTGATTATTTTTCATGAGCAGGAATCCGCTAAAATTCAACTAGGTAAAGTGATTCAAATCGGAGGAGGGAGGACCCAAACTAAAAACCGGTATATTTGGCGTCTGGCATGAAATGATCTACATGATGAAAACCGTGTTGACATTTTCAGATCACTCTTATATCGTCTAATAATTCTCCCATTTTGCAAAAAAAAATCCTACAAATGTCATTTTCCAAAATTCACCCAGCCAAAACATCACACCCAAATGTAACTCCAGATTACTTTACGTTCCATCGAATGGGTTAGAAATTCATTGAAACACCCTGTACCTGAGAAGCAGATTTAAAGGTACCTACTAGTAGCTGCAGTATTACGAAATGGGTAGCGTTTTATATAATAATTATCATTAATTTTTGAATACGGGCTGTTATAGCAGCGAGTATATAACGCGTAATGTACAAAGTTTATTTCCTTTTATAGTAAATTTGGCGAAGCTTTTAACCGTTTCTAAAATTTCATGCCATTAGCCCGCGCGCGACGATGATGGTGAGAAAGAGATGAGGAACGAACGCGAGATGTTTTATTGCGAATGGCGAACCGCTGTATTATTAATCTTTTTAAATTTAATTTAACCCCATCAAGTATAGGTGTATCGTCTTCAATCTGTGTAGGTGGAATTTTTACATATACTTTTTTGGAGGGGGTTTTTGCGGTATCCCTACATTACATGGTTGTTGTTGTTGTGTCGACCACCACACTGCTGCTGGCAACATCCGCAGCTGCGTTATTTCTTATAGTGTTCAGACTGTAGAGTGTAAAGGTAAGCGAAATCCGCCTTTTTAAAGCATTAAAGGATGGAATAACTAAACTTGTCGCGAAATAATTTATATTTGCACAGAGCTTTAGAAAACTGAATAACGACCGTTATAGCTTGCCGGCTATGGATAACACCTGAGCCCGTATGTGAGCTTTTCAAGGATAAAGCGTAAAACATGACCCTTACGCATCCTTTTATGCATTTCACGAATTTCCATCTGTCACGTATTCGTTATTTGGCAAACCCAAGAAATACAAGTATAACGTACGAGTTTTCCTCGTATATACGAGTATAAGTTGGACACGACCGAGATTTCGAATTTATCCAACAACGTGTTGAAATTCACGCACTTTGATTCGACGAGTCGTATAGTCGTAGATGTTTTTCAACTTGGAAAACAACAGCTAAAATTATATCGGGTTGGGAGTTTTTCATAAAAAGGTGTTTGTGACAAATAAGACCTGTTAAGGTTCAATTTTCACTGAGAATGGGTGAAGGGGGACCAGGTACTCGTTTAGCATGTAACTATGGACCATTACGCACTCGTGACTCATTAGATCATTTTTCTAAATGACAGGTTTTTTTCTGCATCTGTAAAAAGTAGGTAAATTATTAGCTGAGTAACTCTGGATTCAGTACATTTGAAAAATTTTCAATTTCGCTTCTAGTTTGTAGGTAAGTAGGTAATTATTTCATTTTCAGAACTATACCTATTATCGGCTTTGTTTTCAGTTATATCATTTTTAGATTTTAATAATTTTAGTTTAGAAAATTCCAGGTTCATTTTGTAGTTCTTGAACTTTAATTTTGGTCGTTTATTTTCATGTTTTGTCGTAAAATGGGTATTACCCTGTAATTTCACATTTTACTGATAGGACATTATTCTCTTTGGATGAGATAAATGGAGGAGGTAAAGGGAATAATATACTGGGATCCAGATAAACTTCTAGGTTCTCAGTTACTTGTATTTTGACCGTGTTTTGAGAAAGACATATGCTTTTTATGTGTTCGAATTTTTCCTATTTTTGCTATGATTTTTGATGTTATGTTTTGAAGAAGATTAAACTTTATTATGATTTGAATTGAGAATTTAATTGTGTTCGGAGTTCGTGATTTTCAATGTGCTCATTAGGCTAATAATGGAAGCCTAAGTCGCTGCACCGAGTGGGCTGGTGTAGGCATGGCTCTGCCACAACCTAAGTAGGTGAGCAAACAAACATCCCGTAAGATATACCATGATTATATGGTTTTAATGTATTTTTTGTATAGTATGATATAGTCAAATAGGACTCAACACTAGCTTTTTATTTGCTTTATAAATTGATATGGTTCCATCATGAATCGAGTTTATTTTATTTTCCTAAATTGATTGATATACAGTAAACGCTCGTTATAACACTCTTCAAGGGACCGGAGAAAAAGAGTGTTATAAGCTGAAGCGCGTTATAACCAAAAGTCTCGTTTTAACGCTGATTAGCGTTACACCGCGAATTCTCGTTTTAAAGTGAAAAAAGCGTTGTAAAGGAAGTCAAAACGATGTACATATAGGTAAACTTGTAATTAATATTTCGAATTCAAATGCATATGTGACTGTCCGCAAGAAAACTGACCATCCGTCGCAAAAAATCGAAAATGTTTTTTCACCTATCTTTGGGCCTTAAGGTAAAGTGGGGTAATTCCGATGGCAAAATTCAAAATTTTAGCAATTTCTCTTTTTTTGGATTTCCTGTACATTTTGGGGCAAAAATGATGTAACAACTTTATTCCTGCGTCCTTCAGCTACACATTGACTATATTGAAGAGTGATTTGTGTGAAGGCTTCATACATATAATTGAAAAAACATTTTGGAAGGTTGAGTTATCAGAATTACCCTAAAAATGGGGTAATTCCGATAATGAGTTTTATAAGGAAAGGAATTCTCCCAGGGTAATTCCGAGCCAGTAATGTTGAAATATACCATTTATTGCATATTTAGGTTTTTATTTCATGTAAATTGAATCATTAAAACAAAAATTAAATTTTTTTACAAATATGCATTTTTGAGGCATAATTTTTGAAAACTAGACCAACTAGAGAAAAATGCCCCGTTTTGAGGATTTTCTTTGATAATTTCAACCCCCTAAAACTATAATACATCAAAGCAGCGAAAAAAACATTGCAGGACAATTTTGCTGGGGCTATCGGAATTACCCCACAGCATGAAAAATGATCGGCATGTTTAATAATTCAATGCCACCAAACAAATAATTATAAAAGCAAAATCAAAAGAGGTACTGACACTTTAACACGTATTCATCAAATATCAGCTTCTAAACAGAATTTTTCAACAAGTTTTGAATGATAAAAACGAGTTCCAAAAGTGCACTGTTTTTTGCGGCAAAGGATTTGGGCATTCAGATTTTGAACACTGCACAGACTTGACAAAACAGAGCAGATGAACCATCTGATCATTAATGGGTGTAGGTTAGCACTAAAACTATCTACTTTCTTCATCATTTGTGCCAAAATGTGTTTTGCAACAAAGCTAGGGCTTGCTATTGGAATTACCCCATATCGGAATTACCCCACTTTACCTTAAATGGTTTAAGGAACAAAAATTCGCGAAAAAAAAATTTCAATTTTTTGCGATGGATGGTTGGTTTTATCGCGGATGGTCACATATACACACGTATCTTTGAGTGGGGTACTACCCAGAAAAGTTTTGAGCTCGGTAGTGATTCAAGGAGATGATCGGAGGTCCTCAAAGTGTAGGGTCATTTTTGGAAGAAATGTATTTTTTTTTGCCATGTTATGGTAGTTTAACTTGTGCAGTCCTTCGGTCATCCTCCCTCAAAAATTGCAATTTGAGCTAAATTTGAATTCTGGCGTTATTATTTCGATTTGATTAAAGTTAGAGATGAGTGTCAATGTTGATTCGCGAATTCACGCAAAGTTTGTGATAAGACATTTTTATACTTATTATGAATATTTTTCAACTCAAATTTTCCATTCATTATTTTTCGCATAAAAACACGTAAAAACTAGTTGTTGAATGCCTTAAATCGTCAATGAAATTTAACGATAATTGTCAAAATTGTGATAAGACATTTTTATATTGTGAATATTTTTCAATTCAAATTTTCCATTCATTATTTTTCGCATAAAAACATGTAAAAAGTAGTCGTTGAATGCCTTAAATCAACAAAATTGAAGGATAATTATTGAAATTTCAGAGCGTTAAAGCGCGATTTTTAGATGCTCAAGAGCGTTATATCGCGATTAATTTTACATTGATTTAAATGGGGATGTCAAGGGACCAGAAGAAATCAGTGTTATAACAAAATCAGCGTTATATCCGAAAGCGTTATAACGAGCTTTTACGGTATCTCAACATATGAGATTTTACTTTTTACCTATCTTTGAATTACCAACATGATTAGTTTGTCTGAGATTAATTCACATTTCTTTTGAGTTTGAATTTTTTGGATTTTGTGAACAAATTTACGTAGCCTTCTTGGCTTTGCTCTAAATTATTTTAAGGAGAAGAATTTCTTAGTTTCTTATTTGAGAATGAATATTGATATTATCAAGAAGCTTATGTGGTGTGTTAGGGTTTGTTATATTGTTAATTCCTACTTCAATAGACCCTACCTTCCTGTGTAGATATTTTCAGTTATACTATTTCATTGAATAGTTCAGTTTTTGGCCATATTTTCAGAATAATAAATCCAGCTTTCGATTTCTGATTTCATTCCGAGTTTTTATTCTCATTTTCAAATTTAAAATTTCATTTTAAGAATTTTCAGTTTTTGATTTTGTATTTGGGAATTTGGATTCTCCTTAAATTTTCGATTCTACGAATAATTTTGATATAGGGCGGAAAAGCCTCCCTACTATTAGTGATATGAATTAGAATTCCTACCATTGGGGGAGATTTAGAAATATTCCTTAGGCGGGGAATATTTGCCAATACCTAGATAGCTCAGAAGGGCGTAGAATGACTATTCTGTCCTATACATCATTTAAAAAACATACCTATGAAATAAGACTCTGCTCTATTTACAAGGTATATTTACATTTTTACACACAAAATTCATCGACATACGTAATATTCTCTAATCCTAGTAGAAAGTATGAAACGAATGAATTTAATTTGGGATGATCTCGCCATGCGTGTGTTGGCGTAGATCATAAAAATCGAAACAATAATCTAACATGAGATTTTACCCTAAACACCTGTGAAGAATAGGATATGCGAAAATAAGTAGTTTTGCTAGTATTTACACAAGAAAACAATATAAAATTAATCATCATGGACAACGACACTTTGCTCGAAATCCATGAGAAGGTTACAAATATTATACTTACGAATAAAACGAGTAAGGGAATTTCACCACTTACTGCCAACTGTTCTTGTTTTTCCATCTCTTTCAGGTGCCCAACCAATACTAGGGCGTTCGATGGAACTTAACTAAACGAGGTACATTTTAATTCTTTGCCTATCTTGGTGGTGCCCGGGTGCAGCCCAAGATATCAAAAAGGTTCACTTGTTATTGGTCGTACATATGCATGGCCAATCTCACCAATTTCTAACATGCTATTTACCATCAAGCGAGATGGAGAAAACAAAAGGACTATACCAGGATTTCCACGAATGAGGAAATTCCATGGACTAATTATATCAATGTCTCGAATACGAACCGACAACCGCGAATCATCGAAGTAAGAAACAAGACATTTTTCAGAGTGTAGAGTATGAGAACCGCGAAGTCCTACTTAACGGCGATTCGACTACATTACTCGACCAGAAGACTCCGAAATCTGAGTAAGAACGGCTAAAGTAATACTCCGCGACCAAGTTAATACTGAGGTTTTCGGCGCGAAGATCAGTATTATAAAGAGACTTGAGATGGTCAAGTCTCCACCCCTATTTAGTGGGGTACCAATTGCGTAATTGCTAAGTACACATAAGTTTAATGAATTTATGTGATTTTGTTAATTTATGCCCAAAATTCCTATCTCGGACTATAAATGTCACCAAGAATCCCTATCTCGAGCAATAACTGTCAACACGTCGCGAGCCCTTTCTTAGCGGCTCGCGAACCCTTTCTCTTCGAGAGGGTGCCGCCTTATATGCGCGAGTCTGTATTGTACTTAGCCTACTTCTTTTAGAATATATTTATCACGTTACCTACTTTACTATAAGGGATATGTTACGTCAGCACTACCTTCGGCAGTGGGGCCAATCTGCCCTCTGTCAATTTTTAATCTAATTTTCCATTTTGGAGTTTTTGCTTCATTTTCTGAATTTTTATAATTTTTTAATTTTCATATTCAAAGTTCTTGGGTTCATTTAAAATTTTTTTAATTTTGTTTTTTTATTTCATAGGTATACCTACCTACTTAGTTTTTAATCTTTTTGTATAGCTGTACCTTATTCTTGGTTTATTTTCATTTCAAGTTTCTAACTTGATTTTCAGAATTTTTGACTTTGTAAAGTCCAGTTTTTGGGCATGTTTTTAGAATTTTCAGTTCGGTTTTCGGTTTTTGATTTCATTTCAAGTTATTGATCGCGATTATTTTCTAGAATTATCAATTTTTGACTTCACATTCATAGATTTTCGGTTTTATTTTAACTTCTAGATTTTATTCATAGTTTTTTGTTTTTTTTTTTTTTTACAAATTTTCCATCTTTATCAGCTTTTGGTCTAATTTTCTGAATTTTCATATTCAATTTTTTCAGGTCCGTGTTTCGATTTCATTTATCAGAATTTTTCACCTCGTCTTTCTTGGTTTTCAGTCATTCAGTTTTTAACTGGATTTTCAGAATTTCCAATTTTGAGCAGATCGGTTTTTGATCACGCGGTTTTCAAAATTTTGAATTCAATTTTCAATTTCAAATATTTCAAACTTTTTTTCATCTCAATTCTAGTTTTTCGATTTTGCTTTCAGTTTTCAATTTCGTGATTTTTATTTTACCTAAATTTTTAGATTTCATTTCAAGTTTTTGATATAATTTTCCAACTTCACTTTTTTGCTTGATTTTCGGGAGTTTTATTTTGAATTTTATTTTCAAAGTTTTTTTTTATTCATTGTCAAAAATTTCCATTTAGGTAATTTTGTTTTTTTAACTTCAGGTTCAGTTTTTAATTTCATAAAAATTGTCTGTTTTCAGCAGTTCAATTTACGGTTTTTTGATCTCATTTCCAGTTTTATGGTTTTCTCGAGCCTGTTTTAAACATTGAATTTTACATGAAGAATTTTCAATTCTATTTTCCAAATTTTCTGTTTAATTTTTGGTTTTGAGATTTCAATGACGATTTTTTGTTTTTATTCAACATTTTCAATTCAATTTACTCACGTTGAAGAATTTTTTATTTTATTTCCAGGATTTTTGGGTTTATTTTTAGTTTCTCACTTTCTAATTTTACCTTCGGTTTTCGATTCAATTTTCAGTTTTTCATCCGATTTTCAAAATTTTTATCTTCAGTTTTCTTTATTAGTTTTTGATCTAAATTTTTCACCTTCAGTTTTTTGCCAGATTTTTAGGATTTCCATTTTTGATTTGGAATTTCATTTTGAAAGTTTATTTTTAAAAAAATACATATTATTATCGAATTTGTGTCAATTTTGTTGTTTTTACTTCATGTTCAGTTTTCAATTTCATGTTCAGTTTTCAACTTTTTTTCCAAAATTCTTTGTTTTGAGCAGTTTATTTTGAAGTTTTTGATTTTCGTTTCCTGTCTCAGATCTCAATTTTGGTTTCTCGAATTTATTTTAAATATTCAATTTCACTGCAAGATTCAATTTTATTCTCAGAATTTTAAGTTTGAATTTTCGATTTCTGATTTTATTTTAGATTTTTAATTTTACTTTCGGTTTTTCGTTTTCATTTTAAATTCTCAATTCAATTCAAGTTAGAGAACTTTTGATTTCATTTTCAGAATTTTCGAGTTTATTAATTTTAGTTTCTGATTTCATTCAGAATTTTTATCTTCAGTTTTCATTTTTTTTTCTCAGAGTTATTAATTCAATTTTCAGTTTTTGTTAACTTTTTCCCGATTTTTCGATATGAATCTTTTCACATTTTAGGATTCACAATTTCAATTTTTGATTTCATTTTTAGAATTTTCCACTTCATTTTCGAAGTTTTACATGTTACTTTCAGAACTTTCGATTTTATTATCAGAGATACTTTCACATTTTTCTGCAAAGTTGCACAATTCACTTTCCAAGTTTTCTGTTCCTCATTTCAAAGTTCTCAATTTTATTTCTCAAGTTTTCAATTTTTATTTTCATAATTTTCGATTTTGTTTTAACTTCTTCATCTAATTTTTAATATTTTTCTTTTCAGTTTCAGTTTTTGATTTCATTGAAAGAATCTACCAGCAATTTAATTTCTGGTTTTGATTCTATTTTGACCGTTTTCGATTAAGTATGCTTTCTGATTTCCATTAAGTTTTCAGAATTTTTTACGTTTTATTTTTGAAGTTTTTGGGTTCAATTTCAGGTTTTTACTTTATTTTTGAATTTTAAATTTCATCTTAGGTTTTCGATTCATTTCATTGTTTAGATTTAGAATTTCCAAGTTAATTTTTAGTTTTAAATTTCTTATTTTCAGAGGTTTTGATTTTATTTCAAGTTCAGTGTCATATTTTCATTTTTCAATTCTTTTTTTAATTTTTAGGTCAGCTTGTTTTCAGTTTTATTTTCCCAAATTTTCAATTTCATTTTCAGCTTCTGATATTGTTTCAGAGTTTTATAGTCCCATTCTCAGCTCACAAAGTTATTTTTAGACTTTTTAGTTTCGTTCAATTTTTTCGATTTCGATGTTCAGAATTTTCAATTTCATTTCCTGTTTTCTGCTTCCTCATCGTCAGTTTTCGATTTCAATTCCACAGTTTTCGGTTTTATTTTCATTTTTCAATTTGAATTTCCACAATGTACCTAGAAGGAGTATTCATGAAGCCAAGTAACCTAACAAACTTTTAACTGACGTTGGGAAGAAAATAATACGAGGAAACATTGCGGTATGTTTAAGACCATGATAAAATCGTACCCAGCCTTCTTAGCTGTACTTGATATGAAACTAAGTATATTTATCTCCTCTAATTATCGAATTCTTCTAAATAATCTCGTATTAAACTGATAATCTTGATTGATAATACGCAGTTTCCTAGTATGATTTACAGAACATTACGAACAGATACGCATTCTTATTTGTACGTTATGGCTGCTCGTAACAATGTTGAAATTGTTTTTAAAAAATAATTCTGAAAGTACTCTAGTGCTTGTATTATTTCTCGTCGTTGTGGTTATTTTAGATAATTGTCATTTGTCACCAATGGTAAGTAACTTACTACATTTTTTTAAAACATGCCACCCTCAAATATCTAGGTAAAGGCTTCTCTTCAAGAATCTATGTTTAAGGGTACTTATAGCTTATATAGCGATCATAATATCGGAAATATTTTGTAGGAGAAACTGTACAATGTACAGATTGAAAAGCAGAATTGAGGGAACTGAAAACTATGCGCCATGAATTCACTGATACGAGTAAATATAAACTTCCATAAGTCGTGATTGACGTTAATGATATTGTACATATTCTTAATTTTTTGTTGGCAATTCCCTGATGCATCGATCAGAATGAAACGTTGCCTATACCGCATGTCCATGAAAAAAAACTCGAAATTGGTAACATAATACATTTATAATATACGTAGGTATATCCCATAAGGTATATTCGATTCACCTGCCGGATTGATGGTTTGAAACCAGCAAAACTAAAAAGAAAAATACCTGTATTCAAATACTTTTTTTTTTCAATGCTGAAAAGCATGTTCATTGCATATTTTTAAAATAAGATTTACCATACCTATATCTAAAAATCAGAACAAAATTCAACGTAAAGTAGGGACTTGATGCAATAATTCACGTATCGATAATACTTATTCATCGTGCAACGCAAACAGTAAAATTTGAACTTTTGGAGATTCGAAGGATTAACAAGGTCATCTGGAAGAAAGTAAAAAGGGTATAGTTAAGGAATAGATGTAGATCAAAGAAGTACCTACGTAAACAAATTCAACAGTCACACAGTATAAATTTTTCAACCTTAGCTTATAAATCATCAAACAACTTCATGGTTCAACTTATGAAGGTACTTAATTATTTGTAGATCGTCAAAAAGCGATCATTCCTTCATAATTACAATAGCTGAATTGATATAAAACAATCATTCAACTTACTTACTCCATTTTAATACATACCTACAACCAAGAACATTTGGTGGTACATGCATCATGTATGTTCTTGATGATGGGTTATGATGCTTTTGTAAGTAGTATAAGGACTTGAATTGAAGTAATTAATTCCCTATCAGTTAGTATAAAAATTTTGGTTTTCATACTTGAAAAAATAATTGTATTACTTACTCCCAAATTTTTATTTGCCGTTGCGTTGATTACATTCCAATTTGCGGAATCAAGATCAGCACTCACCTTTCATACTCCATACACAGTTACACACTCCTTTTTTTTATATGTACCTACTTATAGGTATAGGCATAAATCGCGAAAAGTATGCGCTTGCAACACCATTTTTTTCTATTTACAATTTGAAATTACAACGGCCTTGGGCCTTAATTAATTTAGTGAACATATGCATAATTAAATAACATCTGCGTTACATCCCATTGGATGCAACAATTTAATCATAAGTCCAGCACATGCTGTCTTTGGAGTCTTCTTATGGTTGTGCTGTTGTCCAATAGCACAACAGCGCGTTGATATTTTCATGCTTTTCCAGCCTGAGTTTATATTTTCCACTGATTTTTGTGATGATTGGTTTGACTGCTTCAAAACACCATGTGTTAAGTACCTACATAAAAAGCATTCTTCAAACCCCATGCCTAAATTTGTTTCCTGTATTGGGTTCTGTTGGAACACTGTGTGACTTGAAGTGAAGTGAAGTGAAAGTTGAAACAAATATTGAAGTTCTACAAGTCACCATCAATAATTTTACAATTTTTAATCAACCAAAATACGTTAATGAAAAACGAAACGAAACAACAGAAAAATGAAATAATATACCTAATAACGATAAACAGAAAAAGTAACATAACGTAATTTTCTGTGTATCAAAATAATGAAAAAATAACCAAACTAAAAAATAATTTCATCAATTCTGAAACAAAAAAATATGAAGTGGCGAAAAAAAATTTCATGATATGACTGGTATTGATTAAACAGTACCTGAATGAAACCCTTTGAAGATAGAAATGAGCTCTATTTTAATAATATTTATTCAAATTGGAGGGGACGAAGCTCTAAAATGTTATGACATCATATTCCTGTTCAGAAGTTTTGCTTCATACCTAATGAAAACAACAACACCAATATTGTATGTACGCATCAAAGAAGATTTTACTTGTAATTATTGTAGAAAAAGTGAAACAAATGTTTGCAAAAAAACAATGAAAAAGTGCTGGAAGCACTCTGTGATACTCGAAGATAAGGGTTTCACAGTTTCGATGTTCTTTCATGATATGTAACACTTAATTACCTATGTAGTAGAATCAAAATTTCCATCTATTGAAACAAAGTGATCATTTCTTCAAAACCATGAATAACCAGATCGATAAAGCAATAACTGCTTTAACTTACTTACTCCATATTATGTTAATGAATGTACAAAATACTATAACAGTTATCGTTTTTTCTGGACTGCTTTCCATCCTCGCCTTGGAGGAGGGGGTGGTGGACTTCCACAAAACGCATTTTTCAGGGGTTTTAAATATTAAACCAATTGATTTGAAACTTGGTATGATGGATAATATTGGAGTATAATGACCTTGATTTTTTTTTTACCCCAACAACTTTAAAATCCATCTGGAAAACATCAAATCAATAAGGCGGGAAGTTCAAACTATTGGGGAAAAAGCTAAAAAAAAGGTTTTTATATTTCTCATTGTGTTTTCTATGACTAGCAATTTCTTCAGAATTTTTCAAATGGTGGTCTCTGCTCCATGGCCATAAATCCATTTGAAAGCGTGTTTTCCTGCCTAATAGTGGCCAATTTTGGCCGAAAATTTTATTACTGTGGAAAGTAGTCAATTTTGGTGTAAAATATCTTTTTATGCATGTCGCAGTATATCATCAAAGATACCGAACCATCCCTATTGACAAAATTCTGTAGCATTATGCTAGCAGTGATTCTAGCATTTTTGCTAGCACCTTTGGCACCATTTTGAACACCTCACTAGCAAATTTGCTAGCAAATCAAAGCTAGCATAAAGCTAGCATTTTTTGCTGGTATTATGCTAGCTCATCAGCCATGTTAGCATTTCATGCTAGCTTTTCACTAGGATTATGCTAGCATTTTTCTAGCATTGAAATGTTAAAAAATTTCAAGTTCCACATTCTTTAAAGTTGAACTAAAATAAGGATTTTTATATTTTCTAATTTCGTTTTCTATGACTAGCAATTTTTTCAGAATTTTTCAAATGGAGGTCTATGCTCCATGGCCATAAATCCATTTGAAAATATGTTTTCCTGCCTGTAGTGACCAATTTTGGCGAAAAATTATTTCTGTGGAAAGTAGTCAATTTTGGTGTAAAATATTTTTTTTTCTCGCAATATATCATCAAAGACCTGAACCATATCATCAACTTGAATATGGATCAAATTCGAAATTCATGAACTTTTAAAGTATAATTTTTAATTAAAAAATCGGATCGTACAATTTTCGAAACCGCTACCCTCCCCCCCCCCAACTCATTTATAGCTGAAAATATTATTGTCTAGACTAATTTATGAACTCAAAAATACAAGATAACACTCGATTTCAGCAAAATTAGAAATGTTTGTGGTGGCGGAGGTTATAGGTGACGACGTAATCGAATTAACGGGTGATGAAACGATTGATTTGCTGATAGCTTTTGATGGAGTCGTTTCCGGATTTGAAAAATTTGAATTGGTTGATACGGTGAAGATTGTTCGTTGAGTTGAGATCGGAGAAGATAGGTTCGATTTTAATGGAATATTGTGTTCTAACGTTGTTTTCTTGATAAATTTTTGGGATTCACTGGAGTAATTCGGATTGGTTGAAATATTTCTTTCTGGTAAAATGAACTTTTGTTGTTGCTCTACATACGGCGTTTCTAATGTAAATTTCGTTACTAGCAACATTATCACTAAACTATAATCAGCTACAAAATGTCCTCAATCAGAAGTGTCTCTACAAACCCACGGAAACGAAAGTAAGGTGGCGTATTCTCCCCCCCCCCCCCAATCAAAGTTGTCAAATTTTATCAAAAAATGTACTCCTCACATAAAAAATGAAACGTTTTTTACTTTTCAAAACTCATCGTTCAGGCCTATTAGCTTTTCTTTTTTGGCATTGAAATTTCAAAAAAAAAGCAATCATTCGAATTCTAAGTAAAATTTTTAAACCAAAGAAATCAACTCCTCGCATAAAAAAAACAAAGCTTTTTCACCTATAAAAATACCAAAAAACTAATACATTGATTTCCTGATTGAATTTTTTAAATTTTTATGTTTCCCACCGCCCCCTTTTTGGGCTTATAAGTATCAAGGTTATTAAGATGAATATATGAATGCTAAAATCGACTTTATCGATCCTAAAAACCCCTATTTTGATACCCACATTGAATTTTTCGGAATGGCACGTTTCGCACCCTCTCCCCAAATTGAAGGTTCATTTCGAGATTAAAGTGAATAATTATGAATGCTAAAATCAACTTCATCGACCCTATAAAGCCATATTTTAATATCCATGTTGAATAAAGAAAATGCCTAGCAAATGGAAATATTCGGCCGCAAATCGAAGTTAAAATTGTTTTTTAAAAATGCATTTTTTAAAATTTTTTGTGCTCAAAATGAATCATTTTGAATTTTAAATGTTTCATAACACATCTATGTACATGTCATAAGGAACATTTAAAAAAAAAAATTGAGCAAAATCGGTTCAGTAGGAGAGGCTGGCGGATTTTCACCAGGTTTTTCACGTTTTCAACAACTTAAAATTCTTTTAATATAAATAAGGAAAGGATAAGGAATAGGGATAACCAAGAACATCTGGTAAAACAGGCGCAGGAATATTCCGGATGATGGGTTATGATGCTTTTGTAAGTAGTATAAGGACTTGAATTAAAGTAATAGATTAATTCCCCATCAGTTAATATGAAAATTTTGGCTTTCATACTTGAAAAAATAATTGTATTACTTACTCACAAATTTTTATTTGCTGTTGCGTTTATTTTGCACTAGAACATAGATACATACTCCTCGATCTACCTACATCTAAGTACTCCAAACTCCAGAATCCAGATCACTCACCTTTCAGACTCCAACATTCACATCGCTCCTATTCTGCCCTTCCTCATCTCTCCATTCTGAATACTTCTACTCCAAATCTCCTCCTATTCCAAAATTTTTTCATATTTTTAGCCTAATTTTTTGAAACAGACAAAAGTAGATACCCACACATGTTTTTTCCGTTTTCTACGCTGCTAAGGTATTCTTGCCAGGAGTTTAATTCAGTGGTCCATCATCAATATAAAGTGCACAACATACTTGAAAGAAATATGAAGAGATCGGGAATTAACGATACGTTCTGAAATACGTACCGGTATTTTAAAGAATTTTCCTTTTGATTTTTTGTATACTTATATAAATGTAGGTTAATCACGAAAAGTATGCGCTTACAACACCATATGTTATGTAGGTAGCAAGCATTATAAGTATTCTTGATGTTGAAGTTCTAAAAGTTACATAATTTTACAATTTTTAATCAACCAAAATACTTTAATGAAACACGAAACGAAATAACAGAAAAATGGAATAATTTAATAATGATAAACAGAAAAAGTAACAGAACGTAATTTTCTGTGTAACAAAATAATGAAAAAATATCGAAACTAAAAAGTAATTTCACCAATTCTGATACAACATAATAATATAGGTACTTGAAGTATTATAAAAAGCATTCTTTATGAGATAAATTGTCCATTATTTTTGTTTTCTGTTTCAAGTTCTGTTGGAACATTGTGTGACTTGAAGTGAAAGTTGAAACAAATATTGAAGTTCTATACAAGTTACCATCCATAATTTTTCAATTTTTAATCAACCAAAGTATTATACTTACTTACTTAATGAACTGAAAAACCAAACGAAATATCAAAAAAATGAAATGATATGATAACGTTATTCTGTGTAACAAAATATATGAAAAAATTAAGTAGGTAACTGAAAAATAAAATTTCATCGGTTTTGAAACAAAACAATAGAGTAGGTAGCGAAACTTTTTTTATGACATCACTATACTATTGATTAAATACTTAAATGAAACTTATTGAAGATGGAAATGAGCTCTGTTTTAATAATTTATTGAGATTGGAGGGGGTGTTATGACATCATATTCGTGCTTATGAGTTTTGATTCGTGCATATGAAAACAATGACGCCAATATTATACTGTTTTTGCAAAAAAAATCTATGAAAAAGTGCTGGAGGTACTGTGATACTCAAAGATAAAGGTTTCACAGTTTTGATGTTCTTTCATGATATGTAACACTTGCTTAGAATCAAAATTGTCATTTATTGATCAATGTGATCATTTCTTCAAAATCATAAATAACCAGATCGATAAGGCAGTAATTGCTTTAACTTACTTACTCCATATTAATGCATGTACAAATACAATTTTTATATATCCTACGTTCTTTTTTCAGGGATTTTAAATGTATAATGACCCTGATTATTTAACTCTAAAATCCATCTTGAAAATATCAAATCAATAAGGCGTGAAGTCCAAACTATTGGGAAAAAAGCCAGGAAAAAACTATTTTTATATTTTTAATTCTATTTTTTATGACTGGCAATTTTTTTTTAGAATTTTTCAAATGAAGAGTGATATTCCAAAACTCGCTTTGTCCATTTTCACAACTTTTCAGGAAAGAGGAAAAACAGTTTCCCTTTAAACGGGTAAATTGGCTTTTTAGGCGAGTTTAGCACTTTATTTGGGTGGATTTATGATGTAGGAGTGTAGGTATACACTTCATCCACTAAATTCTGCTGAAAAAAATTTCAATAAAAATGGACAAAGCGCGTTTTGGAACATTATTTTTTTTAATTTTTTTAGTGAATTGGCTATTTAGGTGAGTTTAACACCTCATTTTGGTAGGTTGATGATGTAGGAATGTGAGTTAGTACTTCATCTACCAGGTCCTGCTGAAAACCCAACTTTGATAAAAATGGACAAAGCGAGTTTTGGAATATCACTCTTCAAATGGTAGTTTCTGCTCCATGGCTATATAAATTCATTTGAAAAATGCAAGCTGTTCTTATGAATCCCAGAGTTTTAAAAAAAATTACGATATCAATAGATACAGCATTTATATTTATTATATGTATATGCCATTCATAAAGTTCTGAAATGCGATATATGTATTATTTGACAACCTCGGCTTAGTAAAGGGGTAGAATGTTTGATTCTGCCATAAAATATGCCTCCACTTTCCCCTGATACTCTGTAGTTCATCGATGGTGCTTGGCCAATGCCAATTTTACATTCCACTTCTTTTCATGCACTCAAGATAATCTCGCACCTCGGGAGTAATAAGGTTACATCTAAAAAAAGTGAAATTTTACAGGGGAGTGATTTTATTTTTTTTAAAAACTTGATTCATTATTTTTATCAACTTATAATTATTTTGTGAGGAATGAATAGCACCTCATTTTAAAGTTCTGTTATCCTACCTTCATTTAGCATGAGAACCATTTGAAAAATAAAATCTTAAAGAGGAAATATTTCAATGTTTGGAAAACATTTTGAGTTAGAACCTTTCATTAAAGTTGATGTGGAGGCGAAAGGAAGCGTCCAAAAAAATTTCATGTTAACGAAGTTGTAGAGAATCAAGTTTCCAATCGACACAATGTTGTTAGTTTTTTTCTAGAGTGCTTAGTTTTTGAGTTTTTCTCAAAAAACTAAAATTTCATGATATGTGCAAATTGATTTTTCTGAAAAGTGATCAATTTAAAATTTTTTTTCCATTTGGTACAAACCAATAAAAAATGCACTCCTTGTGACTATTTCTAACTGACAAAACTTCAAAACAATCAAAACTGTTTGTCAACACTTTGTATGTATGAAATTTGCTCAAAAAAGGTGGAGTTTTTCGAGATGTACCCTTATAACTCCAAACAACTTGCAATGTTGTTGGGATTTTGAGTTAGGCCATTTGCATTTTTTACATGATCTACATAATGTACCCAACTCAAAGTGTTATTTTTGGTTGAGGGGGGTCATACAAACCCCAAAAATGCAAAAACGTCAAAATCAATTTTTTTTAGATATGTAACCTTATTACTCTTGGGGTGCGATTTCTTCATGATTACAATAATTGGATCGATAAAACAATCATTCAACTTACTTACTTACTCCACTTTAATACCAACAACCAATTTATTGTATTTTATTATAGTAAGTACGATTTTGATTTTTTTGGTTTGTTGGTGATGGGTTACCTATGCTGTTTTTGTAAGTAGGTAAAATAGCTTGAAATAAAGTAAATTCCCTTTCAATTATGTAATATAAAAAATTTTGGTTTTCATACTTGAAAAAATAATTGTACCACTTACTCACAAATTGTTGTTTGCCTTTGCGTTAGTTTTGAACTAGCTACACCATATCCCTCCTACTCTAAAAATTTTTCATTTTTTGCCCAAGTTTTTGAAAGAAACAAAAATAAGTACCTACAGACAATATTGTGTAAAGTCTTCTTGCCAGGAGTTTAATCCAGTGATTCGTCATCATAATAATGTGCGCAACATGAAAGAAATACAAAGAGATCGGGAATTAACGATACGTTTTGAAATACGTATTTTAAAAAGAATTATCCTCTTGATTTTTTTTATACATAAGTAGATAGGTAAATCACGAAAAATATGCACTTACAACACCATATCTATGTTATATGTAAAACTCATTTCGCTCCATTGTTCAGGGTTTTTGTTTCAAGTTTTGTTGGAACACTGTTTGACTTGAAGTGAAAGTTGAAACAAATATTGAAGTTCTATAAGTCACCATCCATAATTTTACAATTTTTAATCATCAACCAAAGTACCCACTTTAATGAAAAACGAATAAACGAAATAACAGAAAAATGGAATAATATAATAACAATAAACCGAAAAAGTAATGTAACGTAAATTTCTGTGTAACAAAATAATGAAAAATAACGAAACTAAAAAATACTTTCCTCAATTCTGAACCAAACAAAATAGTTATTAAAGTAGCGAAAAAAAATTTCATGACATGACTGATATTGATTAAACAGTACCTGAATGAAGCCCTTTGCAGATGAAAATGAGCTCTATTTTAATAATATTTATTCAAATTGGAGGGGACGAAGCTCTAAAATGTTATGGCATCATATTCCTGTTCAGAAGTTTTGCTTCATACATATGAAAACAACAACACCAATATTATACATATCAAAGCAGATTTTACTTGACCTTATATTGCAGAAAAGGTGAAACAAATGTTTGCAAAAAATCAATGAAAAAGTGCTGGAAGCACTCTGTGATGCTCTAAGATAAAGGTTTCACAGTTTCATGATAATGTAACAGCTTATTAGTAAAATCAAAATTGCCATTTATTGAAACAAAGTGATCATTTCTTCAAAATCATAAATAAAACCAGATCGATAAAGCAATACCTGCTTTAACTTACTTACTCCATATTATATTAATGCATGTACAAATAGATTTTAGTGTTTTTTATGATAGCTAGGTATTTCTTGTTTTGTTAGTTACTACTGAATGATAATTTTTGAGCACATAAGCTGCTTTCCATCCTCACCTTGGAGGAGGGGGTGGTGGCATTTCCCAAAACGCGTTTTTCATGGGTTTTAAATTTTAAACCGATTGATTTGAAACGTGGTGTGATGGGATAAGATACTGTAGTATAATAACCCTGATTTTTTTTTACCCCCACAACTCTAAAATCCATCTCGAAAACATCAAATCAATCAGGCGGGAAATCCAAATTATTGGGAAAAAGCTAAAAAATAAGGATTTTTATATTTTTAATTTCGTTTTCTATGACTAGCAATTTTTTCAGAATTTTCAAATGGAGGTCTGTGCTCCATGGCCATGTAAATCCAATTGAAAACATGTTTTCTTGCCTGTAGCGACCATTCTGGCAGAAAATTTTTTCTGTGGAAAGTAGGCAATTTTGGTGTAAAATATTTTTTTTTTCTCACAACATACCTATCATCAAAGACCTGAACCATACTATCAACTTGAATTTGGATCAAATTCGAAATTCATGAACTTTTTAAGTATCATTTTTATTTAAAAAATCGTATCGCGCAACTTTCGGAACCCCTACCCCCCTCCAGTTGCATATGTAATTGTATCTAATTGAAATGAGTATGGAAAAAATAATTAGATACATACATACAAAGTACATGAAGTACCTATGACATTGTCCTAAAATTACGAATTAATAGGCCCTAATTACAAATTATAAAATATAGATAAGTAACAAATCAATTACAAAAACCATGAAATGATTACGAATTAATTATTTACAAAACAGGTGATTTATAAATTGCAAATTATTAGGTCCCTGCCTACAAATTATGAAATAATGATTTGCAAATTAATAAGTACCTAACAATTTACAAAATCATTATGAATTACAAATTACTTACTTACTTACATTCACGTGAGGATGAATAATACATGTGTAATCTCTTTGGTTTTCATAAATGAAGGTATTTTTATTTCAAATGTTTGAATTTCTTTCAAAATTTGAGTTGAAAAGCTGGGCTGCAATATTTTAAAATACAAAAAACTATATCTTGAGGAGGTTCGTAAATTTTTTTCACAATTTTTCCATGGCTGGGTTCTCTTCCTCAGAAGTCATGGGCCATTTTTACCCATTCATGAGGCTAATTTGGCCCATTGATTTTTTTTTCATGTAAAGTGTGTGTTCAAACCTTCCTGGACCAATGTTAGCTGTTTCTTGTGAAGTCTAGAGTTTGAAAAAAAATAACGATATCAATAGAAACTGTTTTTATTTATTATTTATATGCCATTGATAAAGTTCTGAAATGCGATATACCTATATTTGACAACCTCTGTTTAGTAAAGGGGTAGGATGTTTGATTTCGTCATAAATTTAATATGCCTCCACCTCCACCCTCCACTGATACTCTGGTTCATCAATGGTGCTTGGCCAATGCCAATTTTACATTCCACTTCTTTTCATACACTCAAGATAATCTTTAATGCACATTCTTATACATTGGTTTCATCCAAAGAAAATCCAAAATCACTTAATGTGATGATGTGACTTATGAAACATTCTTTTTCTTTATTGGTGAATACTTTTGGACAACCAATATTATTAAAACAGCATCGTTCCTTCAACTTATTTTTGATAGTGTTTTGCGAGATTCTGTAGATTTCTGCTGCTTTTTATTGGTGTTTTGTCACATTAGATCCCATTTGTAGGAGGATTTTTCAACTATAAAAATCCGAACAAAATTCAATGTAAAGTACTAGAAACTTGATGTGAAAATTCAAGTGTCGAGAACATTATTATCATGCAGTTCACAAACAGCAAAATTTTAACCTTTTGGGGATTCGAAGGATGAACAAGGTCATCAGGAAGAGAAAGTAAAAAGAGTATAGTTAGGATAGATGTAGATCAAAGAAGTACCTATGTAAAGAAATCCGATAGTCACACCGGTATAAATTGTTCAACCTAATAGCTAATTCTAAATCATTAAGTAAACAACTTCATGGTTCAACATGGTTCAACTTACTCGTATGTACCTACCTAATTAGATCGTCAAAGCGATCATTTCTTCATGATCACAAGAACTGGATCGATAAAACAATCATTCAACTTACTTACTTCACTTTAATACATACAACGTCAACGGCTCTTGTATGTTCAATTCTAGATTATTTGACATTATGGGTTATGCTGCTTTGGTAAGTAGGTATAGGGACTTGGATGAAAGTAATAATTTCCTATCGATTAGGTAATATAAAAAATTTTGGTTTTCATACTTTGGAAAATAATTGTACTACTTACTCACTAATTTTTGTTTGCCTTTGCGTTAATTTTTAATTACTCTATATCCCTTCGTATTCTAAAATTTTTTAATTTTTTCGCATAATTCTTTGAAAGAGACAAAAATAGGTACCTACACAACTAGTAAAGTCTTCTTGCCAGGAGTTCAATTTGGTTGGTCCATCATCATTATAAAGTGTACATGTACAACATAAAAGAAACAGATACGAAGAGATCGGGAATTAACGATATGTTTTGAAATATGTATTTTAAAGAATTATCTTCTTGATTTTTGTAGTGGGAGGTTTTTCCCTCTATCCTCACTTTATTTACTGGGTAAATATTTCCTCAAACAAAACTTCATTAATGTACCTCCCACCTATAATATTCTCAAGAGCTAATAGTATCATTGCACCGGTTATATTATCAATATTATATACGACTAGCGGCGTTTCTTGGAACTTTTACTACGAGCTTCCAACGTTCGAAAGCTTCGTACCAATCTTCAGTAGGTCCGAGCACCTCGGCCTGCTCATTCGGTTAGTGAAAAGTGAAACTGGTGATATGAAATATGATACACAAAACTTGAACCTCGAAACTATCTTCGAAATATTCAATTATTAAACATCATAATTAAAATGAAAACTTTCAATTATTCACAACAAAGTTCCTTTTCCTACAATCGTCTTATTTTCCGTTTTTATTCCTTGAGAATAGGTGATAATTAATTCATCCGGTCGTTATAGGGTAGCTGCCACCTATTTCGGTTGATTTCTCTGATCAGGGTATGCTAATGCTTTTTTTTATTTATTCTTAAGATGCACAATTTCTTTATTTTTGTTTTAATTTTTTTATATCAATACATAGTCACAATGCAGTGTTCTTGTTACTTTCTTCAATGTTCGATGGGTTAGGGGTGCCCTTTTATCCCTACATATTATCTTTGGTATACCTATTTTCATCACTCCTTTATAATTTCTTAATGGTGAAAGACCCTGATTTTAATTATATATCCGGTTGAATTTTATTATGTATGATTCTTCATGGTAAATCTCTGAGATACTTTCGTTTCATAATTAATATTGCGCCTATGTGGATATTAATTCATGGGGAAACAACATAATACTCGAACTAGGTCCAAGATTCTATGCTTTCTTTTTTCATTTTTATTTATTCTGTCCGAATAACCCATGGCGAGGCGGTAAATCGCCAGACATGGGTGTGCTTTAATTTGCTAGGTCATTTCCCAGGGGTTTCTTTATTTTTTTTTTTTTTTGGTACTTGGGATGATGTGGTGCATGAAAAGGAATTTTCTGCACGCTTCATTTTTTTAACAGGTAGGTAGATATAGGTAAATAACGAAAAGTATGCGCTTACAACATCACATGTTATAACAAGCCATCTACTCCAGATGATTTTGAGAGTTGTTGCGTTATTCAAATAGGTAGATTTTCGATTTGTACGTATTATATCGATCGATTTTTATGCTTTTTATCAAACTACCTACTTGACAAAGTTTTCAACGTACTTCAGATACACAATCTCGAACATATTATTAAATATTTCTTCGCAGTTTTATCTTCTTGTCATATCAATATTACTTGAGTATCAACAATAATATTTTGAATTTGATTCGGAATTTAGAAAAAAACATAAACGTTAACGACGACGACTATAAAAAAGTGGTTACAATAGAGTTTTTTCGCGCTTCGCGCAAAAACTCCAACATGAAACATTCATTTGTCCAAATCCAAACGCGATTATACTTTCGTTTCATGTTTCAAGTTTTGTTGGAACACTGTGTGACTTGAAGTGAAAGTTGAAACAAACACATATTCAAGTTCTAAAAGTTACATCCATAATTTTACAATTTTTAATCAACCAAAATACTTCAACGAAAAACGAAACAAAGTAACAGAAAAATGGAATAATACCGATAACAGAAAAAGTAACCTGACGTAATTTTTTGTGCAACAAAATAATGAAAATATAAAGAAACTAAAAAATAATTTCATCAATTCTGAAATAAAAAAAATATAAAGTAGCGAAAAAAAATGCCATGACATGACTGGTAACTATTGATTAAAGAGTATCTGAATGAAGCTCTTTGAAGATGGAAATGAGCTCTATTTTAATAATATATATTCAAATTGGAGGGGACAAAGCTTTGAAATGTTATGGCATCATATTCGTGCTCAGGAGTTTTGGTTCATACATAATGAAAACAACAACACCAATATTATACGTATCAAAGCAGATTTTACTTAACCTTATAATATTGCAGAAAAAGTGAAACAATGTTCGCAAAAAACCAATGAAAAAGTGCTGGAAGCATTCTGCGATACTCGAATATAAAGATTTCACAGTTTTGATGTGTAACACTTAATTAAAATTGTCATTTATTGAAACAAAGTGATCATTTCATCAAAATCATGAATAACCAGGTGATCGATACAGCAATAACTGCTTTAACTTACTTACTCCATATTATATCCTCCAAAAAAACTCTTCAAAAAAGAATTACACCCCGCCCTCTCCACGGTTCCTAATGAACAACTTGCTCAGTGAACAAGAGCTAGTGAAAATATTTCAGCAAGAAAGTGTTATTATATAATGGTGGAATCCGCCCTTAAGAAAAAATACCTACCACTTCACCAGATGGTATGAGACAAACTATGAAACAGTTTTGGTACCTAAAGCAAACATCCTCCAGACAAATACCAAGGAGACAGAGAAATACTAGCAAATATCGGTTGGCTGCACTTCATGAAAACAAAAAATGAGCCAAAAATTTGGGTGCTGACATATCTTCCAGACTCTGGTTAGATTATCAAACTTATTTGAGAGATCTGTCATAGTGGCTGTGATAACAGAATTATGAGTAAGATCGATAAGTTGTAATCGATTAATCGATAATAAATCGATTATTCTAATTGCATTTGGGTATGTTTATGAATAATAATAATAATAATAAAATAATGATTCTTAATTGAATTACCAAGGTGAAACAAAAACTGATGTAGGTGTACGTATATCAAAAGGCACTTCTACAATCTTCAAAGTACATTTGTAGGTACAAAATTTCAGCGTGATTCGTGCCCTATTCAAAGCTGTGGCTTTGTCTAAAGAAACCAAAATGGCGAAAATTTGTATTATAAATTAACTGTTCCTTTAGACAAAGCTACAGCTTTGAATAGGGCACGAATCACGCTGAAATTTTGTACAAATGTACTTTGAAGATTGTAGAAGTGCCTTTTTATATACGTACACCTGTATCACCTTTTGTTTGACCGTACCTTCAATTAATAAACTCGTCATTTTTTCAAAAATTTCCATTTTTCAACATCTTTCAACGCAGCTCAAAGTTAACGTTATTGAGCTAGAAAGCTCAAATTTGGCATGAATATCAAGTTTGTAACAGAGAAGTGCCTTTTGATATTTTGGGTCAATTTTGAAAATTTTTGGGCCTCAAAAAGGAGGGGTGCAGGGTCAATTTTCAAAAAAAATACAATTTTTTATCAAAAGTCAGTAATGGGTAACAAATTAAAGCTATATTTCAAATTTCATCAAAATTGGTTCAGCCAATCCTTCTAACTTTCAGTGAGTACTGAAAAACAAAAGATGCCAAAATGACAAAAAAAGGGGTACTGGAAACTTCGCGAATTTTCATCGTACAAAAAAAATTCTTATATATTCTGAAAGGTCTTTGAAAAATAAGAACAAAAGTATCTATGCGTTTTTTAAATAAACGCATAGCTTTTGAGAAAATTTCGTTTGAAAATATCGCTAAAACGTGTACGAAATCATTACAGAATATAACTCCTCGGAGGTTACCACCGCGTAGGCTTCGCAACGCGCATGAAACCGTGGGAGGGCGGGGTGGCAACGCTACCGCGTCGCCTGATTAATGCATAGGTATGTACAAATAAGTAATAGTTTCCCTCGTGTTTTTTCATAGTACCTAGGTATTTCTTATTTAGTGAGATACTACTGAATGATGATTTTTGAACATATACCAATAAGCTGCTTTCCATCCTCACCTTGTAGGAGGAGGGGGTGGTGGCCTTCTACAAAACGCATTTTTCAGGGGTTTTAAATTTTAAACCGATTGATTTGAAACTTGGTGTGATGGACAATACTGGAGTATAATGACCATGGGAAAAAAGCTAAAAATATATATATTTTTATATTTCTCATTGTGTTTTCTATGACTAGCAATTTCTTCAGAATTTTTCAAATGGTGATCTCTGCTCCATGGCCATAAATCCAATTGAAAACATGTTTTCCTGCCTGTAGTGACCAATTTTGGCGGAAAATTTTTTCTGTGGAAAGTAGTCAATATTGGTGTAAAATATTTTTTTTTCCTCTCAATAGGTATAAGTTTATCATGATTTCATCAGACACCGAACTATACCATCAACTTGAATCTGGATCAAATTCAAAATTCATCAACTTTTTCTGATTTTAAGCATAATTTTTATTTAAAAAATCAGATCGCACAATGTTTGGTAAGTACCCTGCCCCCCCCCCCACAAATTGCATTCATAGCTTAAAATATTATTGTCCGGACTGATATGAACTCAAAAGTACAAGATAACACGCGATGTCAGCGAAATTAGAAATCTTTGATTTTTTCCTGCTTGTACCCAGAGGGTAAATTTTTCCAAATGGGAAAATGTGTAATTGTATCTAATTAAAATGAGTATGGAAAAAATAATTAGGTGCATACAAAGTACAAATTATAAATAAATATTCAAGCGTGAATCACAAAATAGTTCAATAGGTACAAATTACAAAACAAGTACCTACGCGGTACCTATGACATTGTCCTAAAATTATGAATTGATACCTAATTACAAAGTTTAAAATATAAATAAGTATCTAACAAATCAATTATAAAAACTATGGAATAATAACGAACTACCCACAAATTATGAAATAATGAGTTGCTAATTAATAGGTAAGTAACAAATTACAAAATCATTATGAATTTCAAATTACTTGCTTATGCTTGTGAGGATGAATCTTATTTTCAGACGTAAGGTAAACCTGCCTATTGGTACGCACCGCCTATTAGTACGCATTGCGTTTTTCTCGCGATTGGTAACACTGATCGAAAATTTGACCACACCATGACGTAGCTGACTAATGACCCTAGTTTCTCTGAAAAAATCACACAGTTTGATTGAAAACTCTGTCTCTGAGAACAATTTGAATGAAAAACTGTGTTTTGGATTTTTTTTCATCAAAATGGGAAATGAGATAGAACATATTAAAATAAAGTTATTTGGTAAGTATCTTATACCAATCGATCCGTAATTTTATGTAGTTTCTTATGGAATAAAAGACATTTCGAAAATATTATTTCATTATAGGTAGAGCTAGACATCATTTTATGTCAGAACAAAAAACTTCCTATAAGTACGCACCCCCTAAGTCCTATTAGTACGCATCATTTTTGCATGTAAATTTTCATTTTTTTGATCATTTTGCATTAAAATGAATAAAATTAGCTGAAATTGGTATTTAGTTCATCCAAGTTCAAGATTATGAGGCCTGATCATGACACTGACATTAATTTCAAAAAAATGGACAAAAAATATGATGTCAAAAAAATGTATTTTTTGAAAATCTGAAAACTTTGCTTTTTCGGATATTTGAATTGCTAATTCGGTTTTTGTACACAGTCCCATAGGTACAACAATTGTAGACGTCGACATTTAGTCGACATTTACATCGACTACGTTTTTTTCAACATGATGATGGAAAAGTGACCAATAAGTTATTTAATAGGAATCTTCTGTCCCTAAAGAAGCCAGGTTAATGAAAATTTTTGAAATTTTCTCATTATTTCTGATACCTCGACATGCGATGTCGACATGTTGATGTAAAATTCGATGCTCGAAATTTACATCCACAACTATGTCGACCAATTTTTCAGAATTAAAATTTCTGTTTCAGTGTTTAAAAGCTCAGTAAACATTTGAAAATATGATCTTTGTTTGAAGGGAGAAAAATTTTTTAATGGCCTTGATAAAATTATTCACTTTTCCATAATTTGGAGTTGTCGATGTTATGTCGATGTGGAAGTCGATCATCCACAAATACATCGACACTAATATAATTTCTAGTTTTTTACCCAACTGATAAGCCGATGTTAATGTAGACAGTTTTATCGACGTGATATTTTAGCCATCGATCGGCAGATATGAAAATCCGCAGATACAAAGTTGCACACGGCACATCGAGGCGATAACGCCACATTTCCGCTGAAACTGCTGGTCAGCAGTTTTAGCGGAAATCATCCACGGACGATTAATACCGTCGGTGGTTTGATAATTTAGTCGCAACTAACCTCCTCGTATCGTAACACTAGTTATAGTGTGTGCATAATGTGTTTTAATAAAGCCAGTAAAATTTAACAGCTTCAGCTTAAAGTTTTGCAGAATTCTCTTTCTTACGGAGTTTGATTGAGCTTCTCAAAACTTGCTGGTTTATTTCGAATTTTTTAGGAGCTTTTCTTGATTTTTTCACGTTTTAGAATTTTTGTGAATTTTCTTTCAATTTTTACTGTTTTTTGTTTTCGTTTTTTTTTTAAATTGTAGTGATTTTTGCTGTAATGTTAATTGGTGTTTTTTTCAATTGTTTTCCCGAATTTTGATTACAACCCCCCCCCCACTGTCCTTTATCACTGATTTTAATATGTTTTATATTTTGCGATTTTTTTCTGTACTTTCATAATTTTTGATTTTTTTCCAAATTTTGATTTCAAGCCCCACTCGCCCTTTTTCCCGATTTTTTTCACGTTTCAGGATATTATTTGTGTGTTTTTTTTTTCAATTTTCACTGTTCTTTTTTTTTTTTGAAATTGTGTAGTGTTTTTTACTGTAATGTGATCGGAGGTGTTTTTTCTAACTATATTTTCCCAAATTTTGATTTCAAGCCCCCCCCTCGCCCTTTACCATTGATTTTAATGTTTTCTATTTTTTCAGTACTTTGATAATTTTTGATTATTTTTATGCTGCTGAAGCAAATTTTGATGAAAATTTCGATGCAAATGTCGACACATCCACATCCGTCACTTTTGGATGCCACATGTCGATGTGAATTTCGACACTGTGTGGAGCGAATTGTCGACATGAATGTTGATCAACATAGATCGACAATTACATCCACATTTGGCTCGACACAGGGTCGAAATTCACATCGACATGTGGCATCCAAAAGTGACGGATGTGGATGTGTCGACATTGACATCGAAATTGACATGGTCATTGTTGTATGGGGTAATTCCCTCTGAATATCCTATTGCACTTTTTCATTGCTGTTTTGTTGGATTCTTTACCATTTTCAACGTGTATTTACTCTTGCGTACTTATAGGCGGACGTTTGCGTACTAATAATTAGTACGCATTTGAGTTGCCCTCATTTTTGCGTTATTACAAAAAAGCAGCAATGGGAAATTCAAAAGTGAGTAAGCAGTTATGTACCCAAGACTTCAAAGTTCATGTGTACAAAATTTTGTAAATTTTTATGCACAACTCTGGGAGCTGGAGCGTCTCAAACCTTAACTGCGTACTAATGGGCAGGTTTACCTTATTGGAGGTGTTCATGGTTTTCTTTCTAGTGTTTAATTTTCTTCGTAAATTTGAGTTAAGGGTTTTTTATTTTATTTTAAGGGCTGGGCTACATTTTAAAATACCTATAAAAAAATATCTTGAGGAGGTTGGTGAATTTTTTTTCAAAATTTCCTCATGACTGGGTTCTCTTCCTCAAATTTTTCAAAATCATGGGACATTTTTACCCATAAATGAGGCTACTTTGGCCCATTGATTTTTTTTTTTTATGTAAAGTGGGTGTTCAAACCTTCCTAGACCAATGTAAATAGATTCCATTTGTAGGAGGATTTTTCAACTCTAAAAACCAGAACAAAATTCAATGTAAAGTAGAGACTTGATGCGATAATTCACGTCTCGCGAACATTTAAGTACTGTATCATGCAACACGAACATTAAAATTTTAAATTTATGAGGATTCGAAGGATTAAAAAGGTCATTTGGAAGAAAGTAAAAAGGGTATGAGTTAGGATGAATGTAGATCAAAGGAGTACCTACCTACGTAAAGAAATCCAACAGTCACACAGTATTAATTGTTCAACCTAACTATTTCAAAATCATCAAATAAATTCATGGTTCAACTTATGTACCTAATTATATCGTCGAAGCGATCATTTCTTGCTGATCACAATACCTAACTGGTATTGATAAAGCAATCATTCAACTTACTTACTCCACTTTAATACCTACAACCAGAACATTAATCTCTTCGCCATTTCTCCGATGATGGGTTATGATGCTCTTGGAAGCAGCCGGTAAGGACTTGAATAGAAGAAATAATTCTCTATCGATTAATTATATAGAATTTTGGCTTTCATACTTAAAAAAATAATTGTATTACTTACTCACAAATTTTTGTTTGCCGTTGCGTTTATTCTGAATTGACTTTAATTCTCGTATCTACATCGAATACTCCAATCTCCAGAATCCATGATCACTCATTTTTCAGACTCCACACATTACTCAACTTCCCAACTTTCACATCGCTCCTACTCTGCTCCTCTCCATTCCTCCATTCCAAATACTTCTACTCCAAATCCTCTCCTACTCCGACATTTTTTCATTTTTTTTGTCTAATTTTTTGAAACAGACAAAAATAGGTACCTACCTACATATGTTTTTTCTATTTATTACTACGCTGCCAAAGTCTTCTTTCCAGGAGTTTAACTCATAGTCAGTGGTCCATCGTCATATGTAATAAAGTGCACAACATGAAAGAAATACGAAGAGATCGGGAATTACCTAACGATGTACGTTTTGAAATACGTATTTTAAAGAATTCTCCTCTTGATTTTTTTTATATGTACTTATAAGTAGGTATATCACGAAAAGTATGCGCTTACAACACCATTTACAACGGCCTTGGACCTTGATCAATTTAATTTAATGAACACTTACATGATTAAAGCATTCTTCAAAACCCATACCTAAATTTGTTCCCTGTATTGAGTTCTGTTGGAACACTGTGTGACTTGAAGTGAAGTTAAAGTTGAAACAAATATTAAAGTTCTAAAAGTTACATCCATAATTTTACAATTTTTAATCAACCAAAATACTTTTATGGAAAACGAAACGAAATAACAGAAAAATGAAATAATATAATAACGATAAACTGAAAAAGTAACATATAACGTAAATTTCTGTGTACCTAACAAAATAATGAAAAAATAACGAAATTAAAAAATAATTTCATCAATTCTGAAACAAAAAAATATAAAGTGGTAGCGAAAAAAAAATTCCATGACTTGACTGCTATTGATCAAACAGTACCTGAATGAAGCCCTTTGAAGATGGAAATGAGTTCTATTTTAATAGTATTTATTCAAATTGGAGGGGGCGAAGCTCTGAAATGTTATGACATCATATTCCTGTTCAGAAGTTTCGGGTTAATAGATACCTACATATGAAAACAACAACGCTCATATTATATATGTATCAAAGCAGATTTAACTTATCGCAGAAATAGCGAAAAAATTGTTTGCAAAAAACCAATGAAAAAGTGCTGGAAGCAATCAGTGATACTCGAAGATGAAGATTTCACAGTTCTGATGTTCTTTCATGATAATGTAACGGTTGTTTGTAGAATCAATCTTCAAAATCATAAATAACCAGATCGATAGAGCAATACCTACTTTAACTTACTTACTCCATTTCATTCTAAAGCTCTCTGAAAAATCTTCGAATTGATGTACTTATTTTTTGCCTACATAGGTATCTAAAAAACACAAAAAAACAAAGCCATAATATTTTTCACCTATTGATCAAAAAGTGGTAGTTTTGAGCCTTTCTATAGACTATAACATATTTGGGTTTTTCTGTTTTGAGAAAAATGTTGTGAATAATATCAAAATGCAATTCAGCGTCCATATATGGGTGCTGAATTGCGAAGGTGGAGGAGTGGAGAGAGTGAAACTATGATATTTGACTTCATCAATGAGGTCAGTGTTTTCTGATGAGTAAATTTATTGGTCACTCGTTTTTTTTGTTTTTTTTTCAGTATGTACCTAGATTGGTTTCATCCAAAGGAAATCCAAAATCACTCAATGTGATGATGTGAACTATGGAACATTCTTTTTCTTTATTGGCGAATACTTTTGGACAACCAATCAGTAAAACAGCGTTCCTTCAACTTATTTTTTATAGTATTTCGCAGGATTCTGTAGATTTTAGCTACTTTTTGTTGGTGTTTTGTCACATTAGATTCCATTTGTAGGAAGATTTTTCAACTGTAATAAACAGAACAAAATTCAACGTAAAGTACTATAAACTTGATGCGATAATTCATGTGTAGAGAACATTTTTATCATGCAACACGAACAGTAAAATTTTAACCTTTTGAGGATTCGAAGGATTAACAAGGTTATCTGGAAGAAATTAAAAAGGTAGTAAGGATAGATTTAGGTCAGAGAAGTATGTACTTACGTAAAGAAATCCAATAGTCACACAGCATAAATTGTTCAACCTAACTAATTCTAAATCATCAAATAACTTCATGGTTCAGTTTATGTAAGTAGGTACCTAATTAGATCGTCAAAGCGATCATTTCTTCAAGATCACAATAGCTGCTATCGATAAAGCAATCATTCAACTTACTTACTTACTTACTCCACTTTAATACCTATAGTTGAAATCATTTGAAGGGTTTGTTCCTGTGCACTGTCTTGTCTCTCATTTTGTCATTCTTATGCACAGTATGGATTCTGATCAGTTTATTACCATTGATTTATTTTTGATTGTTGTATTACACCCTTCCTTCGATTATCACCCCGTCCTTCTTTGGCGTAAGAATCCGTGCGAAAGAATCAGTACAACCATTTAGCAAACCAAATTGCAAGTTCAAACTTTTTTTACACCCAAGTAATTAATTTGTAATTTTTTTTTTTACACCAGTGTTTGATTTCCAATTTCCTTGTTGATGGGATAAGCAGCTTTTGTATGCAGTAACTACATGTAAGGACTTGAATAAAGTACCTATAATAATTCACTATCGATTAATATAAAAAATTTGACTTTCATACTTAAAAAAATAATTGTATTAAATACTCACAAATTTTTGTTTGCCGTTGTGTTAGTTTTGAATTATTACTACTCTATCTACATTTTCGACTCCAAACTCCAGAATCCAGATCACTCACCTTTCAGATCCCATACATACCTACTCCATTTCCCAACTTTCACATCGCTCCTACTCTGCTCCTCTCCATCCCTCCATTCCGAATACTTCTACTCCTGAATTTTTTCATTTTTTGTCCAATTCTTTGAAAGATACAAAACTAGGTTCACGTGTTTCTTCTGTTTTCTACGTCGTCAGGGTCTTCTTGCCAGGAGTTTAACTCAGTGGTTCATCATCAGTACGTAATTAAGTGCACAACATGAAAGAAATACGAAGAGATAGGGAATTAACGATACGTTTTTAAATATGTATTTTAAAGAATTCTCCTCTTGATTTTTAAAAAATACTTATATGTACCTACCTAGGTAAATCACAAAAAGTATCCGCTTACAACACTATGTTGTAAAAAGCATTCTTATTATTACAATAATTATGGTGTTGGCTGTTGGAACATGGTGTGACTTGAAGTGAAAGTTGAAACAATTATTGAAGTTCTACATACTTACATAAAAGTTACCATCCATAGTTTTACAATTTTTAATCAATCATCAGAGTACGTATTAATACTTAATGAATTGAAAAACGAAACAAAATATGTAACAGAAAAATGAAATGAGATGCATATTACATATAACGATATTTTGTGTAACAAAATAATGAAAAAATAACCGAACTGAAAAAGTGAAGAATAATTTCATCAATTCTGAAACAAAACAGTATAAAGTAGCGACAAAAAATTTTTATGACATCACTGGTATTGATTAAATACCTGAATGAAGCTATTCTACATAAGAAGGAAATGAGCTCTATTAAATTGGATGCGGTGTTATGACATAAGTATTTGTAGGTACCTATTCGTGTTCAGAAGTTTCGATTCGTACATGAAAACAATAACGTCAGTATTCCTACAGTATCAAAGCAGATTTATCTCAAATATTGTAAAAAAAATGTTTTTGCAAAAAAAAAAAAAAACATGAAAAAGTGTTGGATGAGGTACTGTAACACTCGAGGATAAAGGTTTCACACTTTCGATGTTCTTTCATGATAATAAATAAGCTTTTGATTAGAATCAAATTTGACATTTATTGATGATTAGACTTATGTACATATTTTATCTTGGATCAAACAAAGCGATCATTTCTTTAAAATTATAAATAACCAGATCGATAAAGCAATGCTACTTTAACTTACTTACTCCATATTGTATGTCAAATTGTACAATTCCATCTGGGTTTAGCGCGGTTTCATAAGACTTGGCTTTCACTGTAGGTATTTCTTGTTTAGTTACTACTGAATGCAATTTTTGAGCACATAAGCTGCTTTCCATCCTCACCTTGGAGGAGGGGGTGGTGGCCTTCCTTAAAACGCGTTTTTCAGGGGTTTTAAATTTCAAACCGATTGATTTGAAACTTGGTGTGATGTAAAAGATACTGCTGTTTGATGACCCTGACTTTTTTTACCCCAACAACTCTAAAATCCATCTCAAAAACATCAAATCAATCACTCGGGAAGTCCAAACTATTGGGGAAAAAGCTAAAAAAAAAAAGATTTTTATATTTCTCATTGTGTTTTCTATGACTAGCAATTTTTTCAGAATTTTTCAAATGGTGGCCTCTGCTCCATGGCCATAAAAATCCATTTGAAAACATGTTTTCCTGCCTATAGTGGCCAATTTTGGCCGAAAATTTTATTTATGTGGAAAGTAGTCAGTTTTGGTGTGAAATATCTTTTTCTCTCGCAGTGTATCATCAAAGATACCGAACCATACCATCAACTTGAATTTGGATCAAATTCGAAATTCATAAACTTTTTCTGATTTAAGTATCATTCTTATTTAAAAAATCGGATCGCACAATTTTCAGAATCCCTGCCCTGCACCCACAGCTGAAAATATTATTCTCTAGACTGATATGAACTCAAAATTCCAGATGAGGTACCTAGCTATCTACCTATCACATTGTCCTAAAATTATGAATTACCTAATACCTAATTAAAAATTATAAAATATAAATAAGTAATAAATCAATTATAATTATAGAAACTATGAAATGATTACGAATCAATTACTTATTTACAAAATACCTAGGTGATTTACAAATTGCAAATTTATTAGGTCCCTGCCTACATATTATGAAATAATGATTTGCAAATTAATAAGTGTCTATAACAATTTACAAAATCATTATGAATTACAAATTACTTACTAAGAGTGATTGAGGTGCGCAAATCTTTAATTGCGTCTTCATGGGATCCGGTGAGCCGCGAAGTATCGCATGTCGATGAAGTACATAATTTCCCAATAAGAAATTTATGTACCTATCTTGAGTTGAAAGCTGGACTACAATATGTTAAAATACAAAAAACTATCTTGAGGAAGTTCGTGAATTTTTTTCAAAAGTTTCCCATGGCTGGGTTCTTTTCCTCAAATTTGTCAAAGTCATGTGCCATTTTTACCCATTAATGAGACTACATACCTATTTCGGCCTGTGTTCAAAGCTTCCAGGACCAATGTTAGCCGTTTCTTATGAAGTCTAGAGTTTGAAAACAAATTACGATATCAATAGAAAACGCTTTTATGTATTAAGTAGATACATATGCCATTCATAAAGCTCTGAAATGCAATAAGTACCTAAATTTGACGACTTCTGTTTTGTAAAGACTTGGTAGGATGTTTGATTTTGCCATGAATGATACTTTAGTTCATCGAAGGTGCTTGGCCAATGCCAATTCTACATTCCACTTCCTTTCATTCACTCAAGATAATCTTTAATGAACATTCATATAGATTGGTTTCATCCAAAAGGAAATCCAAAATCACTTAATGGAATGATGTGACGTATGAAACATTTTTTTTTCTTTATTGGTGAATACTTTTGGACAACCAATATCATTAAAACAGCGTTCCTTCAACTTTCGTAACAACCCTCGTATTTCGCGGGATTCTGTAGATTTCTGCTGCTTTTCATTGTTATTTTGCCACAACAGATGTTTTTTTATTCTGAACCACAACATTCCAGTTACTTTTTCTTTCTGGATTACTTTGAAGATTTGTTTCCATTCGAGGAAATAACCAATATAGAATCATCTTACTGCTAAGTTTCTTATGTAAATGGGGACTTCGGATTGGTCTCTTTTTTTGAATCCCTTCATTCCAAATACTTCAACTCAAAATCCTCTCCTACTCCAAAATTTTTTCATTTTTTCCTAATTTTTCAAAAGAGACCAAAATAGGTTCACATGTTTCCTCCGTTTTCTACACCGCCAAGGTCTTCTTGCCTGGAGTTTAACTCAGTGGCCCATCATCATTATAAAGTGTATAACATAAAAGAAATACGAAGAGATCGGGAATTAACGATACGTTTTGAAATTACATATTTTAAAGAATTCTCCTTTTGATTTTTATGTAGTGTGGATACTTGGGAAATTAATTATTTACCTAGCCATAAATTTATGTTTACCACACAAAAATTTGACCAACTGGTTTGTGCCACCTAATACTTATATATGTACTTACATTTATGTGACTTGCTCTCACAAAATTGACCGCTTCGACGATAAAAAGTTTCCAAAATAATGACGTTTAAAATAAAATTTATGGCCGGGTTCAAAGATCAGATTTTTGAAAAAAAAACACCATTTTTTGAAACTTAGTCGAAATGATCCATTTTGTCAGAGCGAGTTGCATACGCTAAGATTTACACCATTCACATCTTCAACATAACTAATGGCTTGCCGTTTAGGACTTTTGATGTTTATTATTTAAAAATTTCCTCTGGAAGAAAGTAATTAGGGTAGTTAGAATAGAATAGATGTAGATCAAAGAAGTAGGTACTTGCGTAAAAAAACCAATAGTCACACAGTATGTCAAAGCGATAATTTCTTTATGATCACAATAACTGATATCGATAAAACAATCATTCAACTTACTTACTCCACTTTAATACCTGCAACCAAGAACATAAATTTTGTGAGAAATTGAAGTACATAATAATTCCTTATCAATTGATATATAAAATGTTGGCTTTCATGCTTAAAAAAATAATTGTATTACTTATACTCAAATTTTTGTTTGCCGTTGCGTTTATTTTGGGTTTCCTCTTGATTTTTAGTAGATAGGTAGGTAAATCACGAAAAGTATGCGCTTACAACACCATGTTATAAAAATAATTCTTTACTAATGAGATGAAGCATATTTTCAAATTGTTTTTCTGCTTTATGTTCTGTTGGAACATTGTGTGACTTGAAGTAAAAGTTGAAACAAATATTGAAGTTCTATAAGTCACTATTCATAATTTTACAATTTTTTAATCAACCTAAGTACCTAAGTATTAAACTTAATGAGTTGAAAAACGAAACAAAATAACAGAAAAATAAAATGATAAGTATACCTAACGATATTTTGTGTAACAAAATAAGGAAAAAATAACGGAACTAAAAAATAGTTTCATCAATTCTGAAACAAAACAATATAACGTAGAGAAAAAAAATTCTATGAAAAAGTGCTGGAGCTACTGTGACACTCAAAGATAAAATTACACAGTTTTGATGTTATTTCATGATAGGTATATAACACTTGATTAGAATCAAAATTGCCATTTATTGACGATTACTGATTAGAGATATTATATACATATTTTATCTTGGATCAAACAAAGTGATCATTTCTTCAAAATCATAAATAACCAGATCGATTAACTTACTTACTCCATATTATATTAATGACGCGATTTCAGCGAAATTATAGACATCTTCGATTTTTTCCGGCTTGTACCAAGGGGGTAAATTTTTTCCAAGACGGAAAATATGTACTTACCTAGGTAATTGTATCTAATTAAAATGAGTACCTATAGAAAAACTAATTAGGTACATACAAAGTACAAATTATAAATAAATATTTGAGCGTGAATCAAAAAATAGTTCAGTAGGTATACAATTACAAAACAAGTATTCATGAGGACCCTATGACATTGTCTTAAAATTATGAATTAATAGATACATAATTACAAATTATAAAATATATATAAGTAACAAATCAATCATAAAAACTATGAAATGATTACGAATCAGTTGTTTACAAAATAGGTGATTTACAAATTGCAAACTATTAGATCACTGCCTGTACATATTTTATCTGGGATTAAACCAAGTGATCATTTCTTTAAAATCATAAATAACCAGATCGATAAGGCAATAATTGCTTCAACTTACTTACTCCATATTAATGCATGTACAAATACAATGTAGCTATAATTATGTACTTTCCATGTTTTTGAGCACATAAGCTGCTTCCCATCATCACCTTGGAGGAAGGGGTGATGGCCTTCTAGGCTTCCACAAAACGAGTTTTTCAGGGGTTTTAAATTTTAAACCGATTGATTTGAGACTTGGTGTGATGGAAAAGATACTGCAGTACAATGACCCTGATTTTTTCTCACCTTGACATCCTCTGTTTAGTAAAGGGGTAGGATGTTTGATTTTGCCATAAATATGCCTCCACTCGCCAATGATACTATAGTTCATCAATGGTGCTTGGCCAATGCCAATTTTACATTCCACTTTTCATACACTCAAGAAAATCGGTAATGAACGTTCATATATCGCACCTCGGGAGTTATAAGGTCACATCTCAAAAAAAATTGATTTTGATGTTTTTGCATTTTTGGGGTTTGCATGACCCCCTGCAACCAAAAATAACACTTTGAGTCGGGTATGCTGCTTAGATCATGTAAAAAATGCAAAGGGCCTAACTCAAAATTTCCACAACATTGCAAGTTGTTTGGAGTTATAAGGTCACATCTCAAAAAACCCCTCTTTCTTTGAGTAAAATTCGCACATACAAAGTGTCAGAAAACAGTTTCAATGGTTTTGAACGTTTTTAAGATGTAAAATGATCACAAGGAGTGTATTTTTGGTAGGTTTGTTCCAAAACAAAAAATTTTCAAACTAGAACATTTTTCAGGAATATTAATTTGCATATATATTGAAATTTTAGTTTTTTGAGAAAAACTCAAAAACTAAGCACTCTAGAAAAAAACTAATGACATTATGTCGATTGGAAATTTAATTCTCTACAACTTTGTTATCATGAAATTTTTATTGGACGCTTTTTTCCGCCTCCAGATCACTTTTTATGAAAGGTTATAACTCAAAATGTTTTCCAAACATTGAAATATTTCCTCTTTAAGAGTTTATTTTTCAAAATATTCTTATGCTAAATGAAGGTAGGATACCCAATCTTCAAAATTACATGCTATTCATTCCTCACAATTGATTATAAGTGGATGAAAATAATGAATCAAGTTTAAAAAAAAAAGAAAATCACTCTCCTGTAAAATTTCACATTTTTGAGATGTGACCTTATAACTCCCGAGGTGCGATATGTACCTAGATTGGTTTCATCCAAAGGGAATCCAAAATCACTTAATGTGATGATATGACGGACGTATGAAACATTCTCTTTCTTTATTGGTGAATACTTTTGGATAACCAATATCATTAAAACAGGGTTCCTTCAACTTATTTTTTATAGTGAGTATTTCGTGGGATTCTGTAGAATTCTGCTGCTTTTTGTAGGTGTTTTGTCACATTAGATTCCATTTGTATAGAGGATTTTTCAACTCTAAAAATCAGAACAAAATTTTTTTATATGTATGTACTTATAGGTAGGTAAATCACGAAAAGTATGCACTTACAACACCATATTTATGTTGAGTATTCATTCTTCTAACAAATCCATGAATTGAATTGAAGTGAAAGTTGAAACAAAATATTGAAGTTCTAAAAGTTACATCCATAATTTTACAATTTTTAATAAACCAAAATACTTTAATGAAAAACGAAACGAAATAACAGAAAAAAATCTTGCGCAGCACGCAAGATCAACCGTCTTTTCCCTAGCACACATTGGTAATTTACAAAAAATTACGAGTAATTTACTAAGAATTGCTGGTACTGGTAATTTACCAAGAATTGCCAGTAAATTACCAACCAAGAATTACCAGTAATTTACCAACGAAGAATTACCAGAAATTTACCAACTAAGACTTACGAGTAATTTACCAAAAAATACTGGCAATTTACCAACCAAGAATTACCAGAAATTTAATTTACCAAGAATTACCAGTAAATTACCAACCAAGAATTACCAGTAATTTACCAACGAAGAATTACTAGTAATTTACCAACCAAGAATTACCAGAAATTTACCAACCAAGAATTACGAGTAATTTACCAAAAAATACTGGTAATTTACCAAAAATCATTGGTAATTTACTAAAAACTACCGGTACAATTACCAAAAAGCACCAGTAATTTATTTCAAAAAAATTATCAAAAGTTACCTGTAATCAGCTAAAGTTATGCGTTTTTTACCAAAAATTACAAGTAATTCACCAAAAATAACTAATTATTTTATTTACTGAAAATTACTATTAATTTACCAAAAAAAATTATCAAAATTTACTGGCCAATTACCAAAAACTTTACGTTTTTTTAAAACAAAAATTACCAGTTATTCGCCAAAAATAACTATTGACTTGCAATTCGCGATTCCAATACTAGAAATTTTGAAAAATTTTGATTTTTGATTGCAAAAAAATTATTTAGGTACTTAATATACCAAAAAAAATTATCAAAAGTTACTAGCTATTCACCAAAAACTTTACGTTTTTTTTAAACGAGTATTACAACCAGTTATTCGCCAAAAATAACTATTGATTTGCAATTCGCGATTCCAATACTAGAAATTTTGAAAAATTTTGATTTTTGATTGCAAAAAATTATTAAGGTAATATTAAAAAAATTAAAAGGATGAAATTTAAAAAAAAATCAGTAAAAAAAATCGACAAAAAATTTTCATCTCTTGACTCACGCGGGGTTCGATCACCCGACCTCGCTCCGGCGCACCAATCTTCAACCTACACACCCTAACCACTCCATCAGTTTGTTGGGAAGGAGCCATTTTCGAGATATAAGGGTTTACAAATATTTCAGCTTATCCATAACGTTGAAACACACTTAAACGTTCATATCTCGTAAACGGCTGAATCGATTTCGACCAAATTAAAAATTTCTCTAGTTCAGTATCACAGCAATATTTTGCCATCATCAGTTTCGACTTAAAGTTCGGAGCTTTTGAGTTCAGCGTGACACAAATTTGTACATAAATTGATATATAAATAGATTTAAACTTAGTCATTGAGGTGCCCGTTTTAAGTATACGTAGTCATTGTGGTGCCCGGTTTTGGGCTTGTGGCGCCCAAATCGGGCACCACAAGGTCTTTTTATATAAAACGATGCAGAATCGAGTGAAATGCACTCTAAGGTGAAAAAAAAATTTTTGAGGCAGGCACCACAAGTACCAAGTTTATGTATCGGGCACCTCTATGACCAACTATGATGAAAAATCCAAACTGCACCAAAACACCTTTATCATACATATATATGTGATCCTCTATGTACGCGGGCACCACAATTACCATAAAAGACCCGGGCACCACAAGATACTAGGTACGTGTATTCATAAATACATACATACATACATATGTATATAAACTTATCTCGTTTGGTGCCATACGTCTTATCGTGATCAGCACACTCCAAAACGTCAAGAAAACCCACCCCCACCCAAATCCCGAACCTTCATGACAAATACAATACCTTCACTTTTCGTGCGAAAAGTCGGCAAAATGAAATACTTAATATAATAACGATAAACCAAAAAAGTAACATAACGTAATTTTCTGCGTAACAAAATAATGAAAATATCACGAAACTAAAAAATAATTTCATCAATTCTGAAACAAAAAAATATAAAGTAGCGGGAAGAAATGTCATGACATGACTGGTATTGATTAAACAGTATCTGAATGAAGCCCTTTGAAGATGGAAATGAGCTCTATTTTAATAATACCTAAGTACTTACCAATTTACAAAATCAGTATGAATTACAAATTACTTACTTACTTCATGTGAGGATGATTCTTATTTTCCTTGGGTTTGAATGGAAATATTTTCAAATGTTTAAATTTGTTTCAAAATTTGAGTTAAAAGCTGGGCTACAGTATTTTAAAATACAAAAAACTATCTTGAGGAGGTTCGTGAATTGTTTTCAAAATTTCCCCATGGCTGGGTTCACTTCCTCAAATTTTTCAAAGTCATGGGCCATTTTTACCCATTCATGAGGCTAATTTGGCCCATTGATTTTTTTTTTCATGTGAAGTGTGTGTTCAAACCTTTCTGGACCAATGTTAGCTGTTTCTTGTGAAGTCTAGAGTTTAAAAAAAAATTACGATATCAATAGAAACTGCTTTTACCTATTTATTATTTATATGCCATTCATAAAGTTCTGAAATGCGATATATCATTTGACAACCTCTGTTTAGTAAAGGGGTAGGATGTTTGATTCTGCCATGAATATATCCCGTACGGAAAAATACTATGGCGAACTATAGTATTTTCGCGAACTATAGTTAACTATAGTAACCATGAATTTTTTTTTCAATATTTTGGACAATTTATTGGCTTATAATTCCTGAAAACACACAATTTATCATTGCACTGATAAATTGTGTGTTTTCAGGCATTGTAAGCCAATAAATTGCCCAAAATATTGAAAAAAAAATTCATGGTTACTATAGTTAACTATAGTTCGCGAAAATACTATAGTTCGCCATAGTATTTTTCCGTACGGGATGCCTCCACCAATACTCTAATTCATCGATGGTGCTTGGCCAATGCCAATTTTACATTCCACTTCTTTTCATACACTCAAGATAATCTCGCACCTCGGGAGTAATAAGGTTACATCTCAAAAAAGTGAAATTTTACTGGAGAGTGATCTTCTTTTTTTTAAAAACTTGATTCGTTATTTTTATCAACTTATAATTATTTGTGAGGAATGAATAGCACCTCATTTTAAAGATCCGGTAGCCTACCTTCATTTAGCATAAGAACACTTTGAAAAATAAAATCTTAAAGAGGAAATATTTCAATGTTTGGAAAACATTTTGATTTATAACCTTTCATTAAAGTTGATGTGAAGGCGAAAGGAAGCTTCCAAAAACAAATTTTATGTTAAAAAAGTTGTACAGAATCAAATTTCCAATCGACGTAATGTCGTTCGTTTTTTTCTAGAGTGCTTAGTTTTTGAGTTTTTCTCAAAAAACCAAAATTTCATGATACGTGCAAATTCATTTTTCTGAAAAGTGATCAATTTAAAAAATTTTTCCGTTTGGTACAAACCAATAAAAAATGCACTCCTTGTGACTATTTCTAACTGACAAACATTCAAAACAATCAAAACTATTTGTTAACACTTTGTAGGTATGCACGAAATTTGCTCAAAAAAGGTGGAGTTTTTTGAGATGTACCCTTAGTAACTCCAAACAACTTGCAATGTTGTTGGGATTTTGAGTTAGGCCATTTGCGTTTTTTACAAGATCTAGATAATGTTCCCAACTCAAAGTGTAATTTTTGGTTGAGGGGTGTCATACAAACCCCAAAAATGCAAAAACGTCAAAATCAATTTTTTTTGAGATATGTGGTGGTTTAACCTTATGCTGTTTTTCTAAATAGGTATAATGGCTTGAAATAAAGTAATAATTCCCTTTCAATTATGTAATATAAAAAATTTTGGTTTTCATACTTGAAAAAATAATTGTACTACTTACTCATAAATTTTTGTTTGCCTTTGCGTTAATTTCAAACTAGCTACTCCATATCCCTCCTACTCTAAACATTTTTCATTTTTTTGCCTAACTTTTTGAAAGAGATAAAATTAAGTACCCACACAATATTGTAAAGTCTTCTTGCCAGGAGTTTAATCCAGTGATCCGTCATCATAATAATGTGCACAACATGAAAGAAATTAGAAGAGATCGGGAATTAACGATACGTTTTGAAATACGTATTTTAAAGAATTCTGCTCTTGATTTTGTTTATATAAGTAGATAGGTAAATCACGAAAAGTATGCACTTACAACACCATATGTTATAAAAAGCATTTGTCGCAGTCCATTCCTCAGGTTTCTTATTTCAAGTTCTGTTGGAACACTGTTTGACTTGAAGTGAAAGTTGAAACAAATACATACTTATTGAAGTTCTAAAAGTTACATCCATAATTTTACAATTTTTAATCAACCAAAGTACTTTAATGAAAAACGAATAAACGAAATAACGGAAAAATGGAATAATAATATAATAATGATAAACAGAAAAAGTAACATAACGTAAATTTCTGTGTAACAAAATAATGAAGAAATAACGGAACTAAAATGACTGGTATTGATTAAACAGTACCTGAATGAAGCCCTTTGAAGATAGAAATGAGATCCATTTTAATAATGTATTCGAATCGGAGGGGACGAAGATCTGAAATGTTATGGCATCATATTCGTGCTCAGGAGTTTTGGTTCATACATATGAAAACAACAACACCAATATTATAAGTATCAAAGCACAATTTACTTATATCGCAGAAAAAGTGAAGCAAATGTTTGTAAAAAACCAACGAAAAAGTGCTGAAAGCACTCTGTGATACTCGAAGATAAACGTTTCACAGTTTCGAGGTTATTTCATGATATGTAACACTTAATTATGTAGTAGAATCAAAATTGCCATTTATACTGAAACAAAGTGATCATTTCTTCAAAACCATGAATAACCAGATCGATAAAGCAATAACTGCTTTAACTTACTTACTCCATATTATATTAACGAAAATACAAATTATTATTGTTTTCTAGGCTGCTTTCTATCCTCGCCTTGGAAGAGGGGGTGGTGGACTTCCACAAAACGCATTTTTCAGGGGTTTTAAATTTTAACCCGATTGATTTGAAACTTGGTGTGATGGATAATACTGGAGTATAATGACCTTGATTTTTTTTTTACCCCAACAACTTTAAAATCCATCTGGAAAACATCAAATCAATAAGACGGGAAGTCCAAACTATTGGGAAAAAAGCTAGCAATTTTTTCAGCATTTTTCAAATGGACGTGTTTGCTCCATGGCCATAAATCCAATTGAAAACATGTTTTCCTGCCTGTATAATGACCTGTTTAGGCGGAAAATTTTTTCTGTGGAAAGCAGTCAATTTTGGTGTAAAATATATTTTTTTCTCGCAATATATCATCAAAGACACTGAACTATACCATCAACTTGTACTTGGATGAAATTCGAAATTCATGAACTTTTTAAGTACTTGTTGGATTTTTTACCATTTTCAACGTGTATTTACTCATGCGTACTTATAGGCGGACGTTTGCGTACTAATAGGAAGGTACCTTCCTATTAGTACGCATTTGAGTTGCCCTCATTTTTGCGTTATTACAAAAAAGCAGCAATGGGAAGCTCAAAAGTGAGTAAGCAGTTATGTAGCCAAGGGTTCAAAGTTTATGTGTACAAAATTTCATAAATTTTTATGCACAACTCTGGGAGCTGGAGCGTCTCAAACCTTAACCGCGTACTAATAGGCGGTCTTACCTTATGTAAAGAAATCCAACAGTCACGTTGTATAAATTGTTCAAGCTATAGCTAATTCTAAATAATCAAACAACTTCATGGTTCAACTTATGTACCTAATTAGATCGTAAAAGCGATCATTTCTCCATGATCACAATAACTGGTATCGATAAAACAATTATTCAACTTACTTACTTACTCCACTTTAATACCCATACTATCATTAATTTTACGCTGTGATTACAATTTATTATTTTCTTGGTGATGGGTTAAGCAGCTTTTGTAAGTACCTAGTAGGTACATATGTATAAGGGCTTGGATTAAAGTAATAATTCCCCATCGATTGATATAAAAAATTTTGACTCTCATAATTAAAAAAATAATTGTATTAATTACTCAGAAATTTTTGTTTGCCGTTGGGTTAGTTTTGAATAATTACTACTCTACCTACATTTTGGACTCCAAACTCCAGAATCAAGATCACATCACCTTGCAGATTCCATACATACCTACTCCATTTCCCAACTTTCACATCGCTCCTACTCTGCTCCTCTCCATCCCTCCATTCCGAATACTTCTACTCCAAATGCTTTCGTACTCCAAAATTTTTTCATGTCTGGCCTAATTTTTTGAAAAAAACCAAAATAGGTTCACATGTTTCGTCCATTTTCTACGCCGCCAGGGTCTTCTTTCGAGTAGTTTATAACTAATAAAGTGCAGAACATAAAAGAAGTACGAAGAGATCGGGAATTACCTACCTAACGATACGTTTGGAAATACGTATTTTAAAGAATTCTCCTCTTGATTTTTTTTATATAAGTAGATATGTAAATCACGAAAAAAGTATGCACTTACAACACCATATGCATTTCTCTCCATTGTTCATGCTTCTGGTTTTAAGTTTTATTGGAACACTGTTTGACTTGAAGTGAAAGTTGAAACAAATATTGAAGTTCTATGAGTCACCATCCATAATTTACCAATTTTTAATCAACCAAAGTACTTCAATGAAAAACGAATAAATCAAATAACAGAAAAATGGAATTATATAATAACAATAAACCGAAAAAGTAACGTAACGTAATTTTCTGTGTAACAAAATAATGAAAAAATAACGAAACTAAAAAATAATTTCATCAATTCTGAAACAAAAAAATGTGAAGTGGCGAAAAAAATTTAATAATATGACTGGTATTGATTAAACAGTACCTGAATGAAACCCTTTGAAGACAGAAATGAGCTCTATTTTAACAATATGTATTCAAATCGGAGGGGACGAAGTTCTGAAATGTTGTGGCATTGGCATCATATTCCTGTTCAGAAGTTTTGGTTCATACATACAGACCTAGATGAAAATATCAACACCAATATCATACATATCAAAGTAGATTCAACTTATATCGCAGAAATAGTGAAAAAAATGTTTGCAAAAAACCAATAAAAAAGTGCTGGAAGCACTCTGTGATACTCGAAGATAAAGGTTTCACAGTTTTAATATGTAACACTTGATTAAAATCGCCATTTATTGAAACAAAGTGATCATTTCTTCAAAATCATGAATAACCAGATCGATACAGCAATAACGGCTTTAACTTACTTACTCCATATTATATTAATGCATGTAGTCATGTGTGTAGTACCTGTACCTATGTAGTGCTGCTTTATATGTTTTTTAATGTGGGTACTTCTTGTTTAGTTAGTTACTACTGAATGATAATTTCTGAGCCCATAAGCTGCTTTCCATCCTCACCTTGGAGGAGGTGGTGGTGGTGGCCTTCCACAAAACGCGTTTTTCAGGGGTTTTAAATTTTAAACCGATACCTACATTCATTTTTTTCTGTGGGAAGTAGTCAATTTTGGTGCAAGTAGAATATTTTTATCCTCGCAATATATCATCAAAGACTCCGCACCATACCATCAACTCGAATCTGAATGAAATTCGAAATTCATCAACTTTTTCTGATTTTAAGAATCATTTTTAGGCGATTTAAAAAATTATATCGCACAATTTTTGGAACCCCTGCCCCCCCAATTGCATTCATAGCTGAAAATATTATTGTCTAGACTGATACTTGTGAACTCAAAAATACAAGATAACACAAGATTCCAGCGAAATTAGAAATCTTCAATTTTTTTCCTGTTTGTACCCAGAAGGTAAATTTTTCCAAATAGGAAAGTATGGAAAAAATAATTAGGTACATACAAAGTATAAAATATAAATGAATAGGTATTCGAGCGTGAATCACAAAATAGTTCAGTAGGTATACAAATAACAAGTACCAATGAGGTACCTTTGACATTGTCGTAAAATTATGAATTAATACCTAATTACAAATTATAAGATATAAATAAGTAACAAATCAGTTATTTTATTTATTTGTACATCTTACGATAAAAACTAGGTATGAAATAATTACGACAAATTACCTATTTACAAAATTGGAGATTTATAAATTACCAAATATGAAATAATGATTTGCAAATTAATAAGTACCAAACATTTTACAAAATCATTATGAATTACAAATTACTTACTTGATGAATCTTATTTTTATGGTTTCATAGTAGAAGAGTTTTGATAATGGTTCGTATTTCTTTCAAAATTCGAGTTAAAAATTGAACTACAATAGGGTAAGTGCAGGTAATATGGGGTACATAAGTTCAAACTCTTCCTGAATGGAGAGAAATTGATGAAAAATGAAAATTTTTGCGACATTTGAAAATTCAAACATTTACCCATCTGTGATAAAAATTGTGGCCACTAAAAATCATTTTTACTATTTTTAATTTTTTTTTGAAAAAAAAGTTCAAAATCGACATTTTTGAAAAAGTGCAGGTAATATGGGGTACCAATAAAAACTACAATGAAATGACCTTTGAAAAGCCAAACAAAAATGTTTTCCAGTTTTTACATTTATTTCACGCACAAACCATGGTTTCCCATGATTTTTTTCATAATTTTTTGATTTTTCGAAAAAATTGTTGAAAATTCACCAAAAAATGGCAGATAACATGAAGTATTTGTAAAAATGAAAATAAACGAATAAAACAAACAGGAAAAATTATTTTTATTCATAATTTTTACATTTGTTAGTGTTTTGGTTCAGAATATGTCAAAAATCTGCAAAAAAACAAGGTACCCCATATTACCAGCATGTGAAAATTTTAACGCCAAAAATGTTCTATTTTTTTTTCAATTCAAAAAAACGACTCACTGAAAAAGTAAAGTATGAAATAGATAGTAAAATCCTGGCTCTTTCCGACACACTACTTGAAATTTCAAAAAAATATGTATTTTTCGCGAAAACGTTCAAAAAACTTGACGTATCTGTTTTGGGGTTGCATGAAAAAGTCACCACCGACGAATAAAAAAGAGTACACGTGACCAATCGCCTCCGGGTCTGATCAGATCATCTTAGAATCATTTAAAAACACTCCTTAAATTTTTTCCTATTGGATAGCACCCACAGAATACGAAAAAAGCGGGTACCCCGTATTACTAGCAACCCCATATTACCTGCTTTTACCCTACCTATTTTTAAAATACAAAAAACTATCTGGAGGAGGTTCGTGAATTTTTTTCAAAATTTTCCCATGGCTGGGTTCTCTTCACTCTTCATCAAATTTTTCAAAGTCACGGGCCATTTTTACCCATTAATGAGGCTACTTTGGCCCATTGACTTTTTTTATTCAGGTAAAGTTGGTGTTGAAACCTTCCTGGACCAATGTTAGCTGTTTCTTATGAATTCTAGAGTTTAATAAAACATTACGATTTCAATATAAAATGTTTTTGATTCATAAAGTTCTGAATCTGAAATGTGATACTTATATTTGACAACCTCTGTTTAGTAGAGGGGTAGGATGTTTGATTTTGCCATAAATATTCCTCCACTTTCCACTGTTACTCTAGTTCATCGATGGTGCTTGGCCAATGCCAGTTTTACATTCCACTTCTTTTCATATGTACGTTCACACAAGATAATCTTTAATGAACATTCATATACCCAAGTAATTACCTATGTAAGGTGCACCGGGGCAAGTCAGAATGATTTTTCGCATTTCAGTAAAAAGGGTAGTTAGGATAGATGTAGATCAAAGAAGTACTTGCGTAAAGAAATCCGATAGTCACACAGCTTAAATTGTTCAACCTAATTAATTCTAAATCCTCAAATAACTTCATGGTTCAACTTATGTACCTATAATTATATCGTCAAAGCGATCATTTCTTCATGATTAGAATAACTGGATCGATAAAACAATCATTCAACTTACTTACTCCACTTTAATACCTACAACCAGAATAATATCCGATTTTTCTGTATTGATGGGTTATGATGCTTTTGCAAGCAGCTAGTAAGGACTTGAATTAAAGTAATAATTCCCTATATATTATCGATTAATATGAAAAATTTTGGTTTTCTTACTTGAAAAAATAATTGTAAGTATTACTTTACCACAAATTTTCGTTTGCCGTTGGGTTAGTTGTGTATTACCTAACACAACTATACATATATCTACATCTACTCCAAACTCCAGAATCCATGATCACTTACTTTTCAGATTCCTTACATAGGTACCTACACCACTTTCAAATTTTTACATCGCTCTTACTCTGCTCCTCTCCATCACTCCATTCCAAATACTTCTACTCCAAATCCTCTCCTATTCCAAAATTTTTTCATTTTTGCCCAATTTGTAGAAAGAGGCAAAAATATAGGTAGGTAAATCACGAAAAGTATGCGCTTACAACACCACATATTAGTATTATAAAAATCATTGTTCATATGGTGATTGTTTTTGTTTTCTGTTTCAAGTTCTGTTAGGACACTGTGTGACTTGAAGTGACAGTTGAAACAAAATACTGAAGTTCTATACGTCACTATCCATAATTTTACAGTTTTTTTAATCAACCAAAATATTAAACTTAATGAATTGAAAAACGAAACAAAATACTTAACAAAAAAATGAAACGATATAACGATATTTTGTGCAACAAAATAATGAAAAAATAACGGAAATAAAAAATAGTTCCATCAATTCTGAAGCAAAACAATATGAAGTAGAGAAAAAAATTGTATGACATCCCTGGTATTGATTAAATACTTGAATGAAGCTCATTGAAGATGGAGAAGAGATCTATTTTAATAATTCATTAAAATTGGAGGGGGTGTTATGACATCATATTCTTGTTCAGGAGTTTTGATTCATACATATATTATGGAAACAATAACTCCAATATTAGGTATACCTATACAGTATCAAAGCAGATTTATCTCAAATACCCATAGTAAAAAAAAACTGTTTTTGCAAAAAAAAAAAAAAAAACATGAAAAAGTGCTAGAGGTACTGTGACACTCGAAGATAGAGGTTTCACAGTTTTGATGTTATTTCATGATGTGTAACACTTGATTAGAATCAAAATTGCCATTTATTGTAGATTATTCTGTATGGATGTATTTTTTCTTGGATCAAACAAAGTGATCATTTCTTCAGAATCATAAATAACCAGATCGCGATAAAGCAATACTGCTTTAATAACTTACTTACTCCATATTGTACAATAATGTACAATTGTACATGCACGGAACACCGACCATGGTTTCATCGGCTATTGCCTTTCATGGTAGGTATTTTTTGTTTAGTTATATCTACTACTGAATGATGGTATTTGAGCACATAAGCTGCTTTCCATCATCACCTTGAAGGAAGGGGAGGTGGTCAGGTGGTCTTTCGCAAAACGCGTTTTTCAGGGGTTTTAAATTTTAAACCAATTGATTTGAAACTTGGTGTGATGAAAAAGATACTGCAGTATAATGACCCTGATTTTTTTTACCCCAACAATTCTAAAATCCATCTCGAAAACATCAAATCAATGAGGTGGAAAGTCCAAAGTATTGGGTAAAAAGCCAAAATAAAAAAATAAAAAAATATTTTCTATGACTGGCAATTTTTTTCAGCATTTTTCAAATGGTAGCCTCCGCCTTCATGAGCATAAAACCATTTGAAAATACATTTTCCTGTCTGTATTGTGGCCAATTTTGACCGAAAATTTTTTTCTATGGAAAGTAGTCAATTTTGGTCTAAAATATTTTATCTAGCAAGCCCACAGACCTTCAGGTGAATTTTTTATGGGGGGGGGGGGTTGTTGTTGATTATCTCCCAGGATTTGATTTATCAACAAAAAAAATGTATGTATATTATACATTTCAAGTTCTACATTAAATTAGCCATGACTTTTGTATAAAGATTTTTTTCATAAGACCAACAGGAATGGAAGTAGGACACTCCTGAGGAAAAAACTATTGAAAAACTGTAATTCTTATCATTTTTTCATGGATCAAACTAAGCGATCAGTTCTTCAAAATCAGAAATAACTACATTGATAAAGGAATACCTACTTTGACTTACTTACTCCTTCTTATTAAATAATAAGTACATGTACAAATACTTATTCAGTTATTCACGGTGATGTACAGTAAACAAGTCTATTTTTTTTCATGTCACCTATGTAGGAACCTATCTCTTGTTTAGTTACTACTGAATGATTATTTTTGAGCGCATCAGCGCCTTTCTCCATCCACACCTGGGAGGAGGAGTAGGTGGTCATCCACAAAACATGTTTTTTAGGATTTTTCAGTTTTAAACTGATTAATTTGAAACCTTGTGTGATTATGTACCTAATTAGATCGTCGAAGCGATCATTTCTTCATGATCACAATAACTGGTATCGATAAAACAATCATTCAACTTACTTACTTACTCCACTTTAATACTTATACCCATAGTATTTTCGATTGTATACTTGTATGAAATTAATACTTCCCCATCGATTAATATAAAAAATGTTGACTTTCATACTTACTTAAAAAAATAATTGTATTACTTACTTACTCACAAATTTTTGTTTGCCATTGCATTCAAATCCGGAGCCGTTGAGTTAGTTTTGAATTAAGTATACTCTATCTACATTTTGGACTCCAAACTCCAGAATCAAGATCACTTACCTTTCAGTTCCCATACATACTCCAATTCCCAACTTTCACATCGCTCCTACTCTGCTCCTTTCCATCCATCCATTCCGAATACTTCTACTCCAAATGCTCTCGTACTCCACAATTTTTTCATTTTTTGCCTAATTTTTTGAAAGAGATAAAATAGGTACACATGTTTCGTCCATTTTCTACGTCACCAGGGTCTTCTTGCCAGGAGTTTAACTCAGTGGTCCACCATCATCATAAAGTGCACAACATAAAAGAAATACGAAGAGATGGGGAATTGATGACACGTTTCGAAATACGTATTTTAAAAAATTCTCTACATTTTTTTTTATATAGGTATAGGTTAATCACGAAAAGTATGCGCTTACAACACCATATGTTATAGAAAGCATTCTTAAATAAAGTGTTGTATGCGTCAAGTTATCAGTTCTGTTGGAAAATAACGTGTGACTCGAAGTGAAAGTCGAAACAAATTTTTTAATCAACCAAAGTACATATTAAACTTGTTGAATTGAAAAACGAAACAAAATAACAGAAAAATAAAATGATAAGTATACCTAACGATATTTTGTGTAACAAAATAATGAAAAAATAAAGTGACTTAAAAATAATTTCATCAATTCTGAAACAGAACAATATAAACTAACGAAAAAATGTTTTATGACATCACTAGGTACTATTGATTAAATACCTGAATGAAGCTCGTTGAAGATGGAAATGAGCTCTGTTTTAATAATTTATTAAGATTGGAGGGGGTTTTATGACATCATAATCATGTTCAGGAGTTTTGATTCATAGCTACATAATATATTATGAAAACAATAACGCCAATATTATACAGTATCAAAGCAGATTTATCTCAGAAATAGGTAGTAAAAAAATGTTTTTGCAAAAAAACTATGAAAAAGTGCTTTAGGTACTGTGGCACTCAAAGATGAAGGTTACACAGTTTTGATGTTATTTCATGATATGTAACACTTTATTGGAATCAAAATTGCCATTTATTGACCATTACTGATTAGAGATAGTATGTAAAGTACATACCGATATGTTATCTTGGATCAAACCGAGTGATCATTTCTTCAAAATCATAAATAACCGGATCGATAAAGTAATAATTACTTCAACTTACTTACTCCATATTATGTACAAATACTATGTTAACATGTTTGTCATTATTTTTTTGTCAACTTACTTACTGCACTTCAATACCTACAACCAAGAACATAAATTTTGGAAGAGGTGTGATACTTTTGTGAGTAGGTATAAGGACTTGAATTAAAGTAATAATTCTCTATCGATTAATATATAAAATGTTGGCTTTCATGATAAAAAAAATAATTGTATTACTTACTTACTCACAAATTTTTGTTTGCCATTGCCTTCAATCCGCATTTGATATGACTCTATCTATCTACATCGAATACTCCAAACTCCAGAATCCATGATCACTCACCTTTCAGACTCTATACATGCTCCACTTCCCAACTTTCACATCGCTCCTACTCTGCTCCTCTCCATCACTCCATTCCGAATACTTCTACTCCAAATCCTCACCTATTCCAATTTTTTTTCATTTTTAGCCCAATTTTCAGTAAGGGACAAAAATAGGTATGGTACCTACACATGTTTCTTCTGTTTTTGTACGCCGCCAGGGAGGGCCTTCTTGCCAGGAGTTTGACTCAGTGGTCCATCATCAAGGTAATAAAGTGCACAACATACAAGAAATACGAAGAGACCGGGAATTAACGATCTGTTTAGAAATACGTATTTTAAAGAATTCTCCTCTTGATTTTTTTGTATTGTACTTATAGGTAGGTAAATTACGAAAAGTATGCGCTTACAACACCATGTTATAAAAAGCATTCTTTAATTTAGATGGGCATATATATTTTCAATTTTTTTTCTGCTTCAAGTTCTGTTGGAACATTGTGTGACTTGAAGTAAAAGTTAAAACAAATATTGAAGTTCTATAAGTCACTATTCATATAATTTTACAATTTTTTAATCAACCTAAGTAAGTATTAAACTTAATGAATTGAAAAACGAAACAAAATCACAGAAAAATAAAATGATGGTAACAAAATAATGAAAAAATAACAGAACTAAAAAATAGTTTCATCAATTCTGAAACAAAACAAAAGTAGAGAAAAAAAAATGCTATGAAGAAGTGCTGGAGGTACTGAGATACTCAAAGATAAAGGTTTCACAGTTTTGATGTTCTTTCATGATGCGTAACACTTGATTAGAATAAAAATTGCCATTTATTCACGATTACTGATTAGAGATATTATGTACATATTTTATCTTGGATCAAACAAAGTGATCATTTATTTAAAATCATAAGTAACCAGATCGATAAAGCAACACTGCTTTAACTTACTTACTCCTTATTGTATGTAAAAATTGTACAATGCTTCTAAATTTTGTATCATCAGATCTTGGCTTTCACAGTAGGTATTTTGTGTTTAGTTACTACTGAATGTAATTTTTGAGCACATAAGCTGCCTATTCCATCCTCACGTTGGAGGAGGGGGCGGTGGCCTTTCTTAAAACGCGTTTTTCAGGGGTTTTAAATTTTAAACCGATACCTACATTCTTCATTTGTATTTTCTATGACTGGCAATTTTTTCAGCATTTTTCAAATGGTGGCCTCTGCATCATGGCCATGAACCCATTTGAAAACATGTTTTCCTGCCTATAGTGACCAATTTTGGCCGAAATTTTTTTTCTGTGGGAAGTAGTCAATTTTGGTGTAAAATATTTTTATCCTCGCAATATATCATCAAAGACCCCGCACCACACCATCAACTTGAATTTGGATGAAATTTGAAATTCATAAACTTTTTCTGATTATAAAGAATCATTCTTAGATTAAGTACTTGAAAAATCGGATGGCACAATTTTTGGAACCCCTGCCCCCTCCCCCAATTGCATTCATAGCTGAAAATATTATTGTCTAGACTGATATGAATTCAAAAATACAAGATAACACGAGATTCCAGCAAAATTAGAAATCTTTGATTTTTTCCTGCTTGTACCTAGAGGGTAAATTTTTCCAAATGGAAAAATATCCAATTGTATCTAATTAAAATGAGTATGGAAAAAATAATTAGTTGCATACAAAGTACAAATTATAAATAAATATTCGAGCGTGAATCACAAAATAGTTCAGTAGGTACAAATTACAAAACAAGTATCAATGAGGTACCTATGACATTGTCCTAAAATTATGAATTAATATCTAATTACAAATTATAAGATATAAATAAGTAACAAATCAATTATTTTATTTATTTGTACATCTTACGATAAAAACTATATGAGATTAAGTATTACAAATCAATTTACAAAATTGGTGATTTATAAATTGCAAATTATTAGGTCGCCGCCTACCAATTATGAAATAATGATTTGCAAATTAATAAGTACCGAACAATTTACAAAATCATTATGGATTACAAATTACTTACTTGATGAATCTTATTTTTTTCCACGTGATGTGAATTCGCATTGTTAATACTGACCATTACTACTACTGCGTGCCAAATCCCACCTGTGAAAATGGCAGCCAAAAGAATCTGAAATCAAATGAAAATATTCCCATAAAGGCTCATTTATAATGGTAATAGAAATTCACAAAGAAAATAAATGAAAAAGTTGAATCTGTGGTTTTCAATAGAACCATTTATAATTGAGGAGCTGAGAATCAAAACTCACATTTGCCAAAAAAAAAAAAATACCGTTTTATGGCAGATTTGGATATACCGTTTTACACTCTATAATGTGACATATTCGGTTTTTTTGGATCAAAGTCATTTTGGTGTGAAATTCACCTTCAAAACCAAGGGTTAGAATCAAAACTCACATTTGCCATTGGCAAATGTGAGTTTTGATGAAAACTTCGTTTTGTTTGCAAAATTCCATAGGGAAAAGTTTGATAACAAGCTGAATTTTGGTACACGGGGTTTTTTTGATACGCTGAACACGAATTTGGGGTGTCCAGGTGAATCCGGTGTACGCTTCCCCCTTTTTTGTGGACCTTAAGCCCCCAAATTTGTTTTTTTGCGTTTAAGTCCGAAAATATGCAATTTTATGCAAGATTTATGTTTTTTGGGTCGCAGAATACGAATTTGACAATATTTTTTTTGTAGGGGTGGGGGATGAGGGGGTTAGGGGGGCGAGAAATTCAAAATTTGACTATAATGATGTGTGATATGTCGAAATGTATGTTTTTGAGGGTGTAGATCACGAATTTGACAATTTTTTTTTCGTATGGGTCAATGGTGGGGGCTGAGGGGTGAAAATGGTTAAAAATTCAAAATTTGACTATAATGATGTGTGACATGTCGAAATGTATGTTTTCGTGGTTGTAGATCACGAATTTGACAATATTTTTTTCGTAAGGGTTGATGGTGGGGGATGAAGGGGGTGAAAAATTCAAAAGTTGACCATAATGATGTGTGATATGTCGAAATGTATGTTTTTGAGGGTGTAGATCACAAATTTGACAATATTTTTTTCGTAGGGGTGAATTGTGGGGGATGAAGAGGGTGAAAACGGTGAAAAATTCAAAATTTGACCATAATGATGTGTGATATGTCAAAATGTATGTTTTTGAAGGTGTAGAAAAGGTGAAGGGTGGGGGATGAAGAATTTTCTATTGGAGAGCCGTCAAAGTCCCTGGAAGAAAAAATTTGTAACATTTAAACAAAATTCACCATGATTTTTCACTATAATTGACTGTTGTCGTCTCCGGGGCATTCGGGGGCAAAAATGGCAAATGACATCTTGAAATACACTATCTGAAGTACTAGCCCCTGGGATTTCCCGTGCATCTACGTGCAAAAATTTGTTCTATTCCTATTTATGTAGCAGAATAGGCAAAACACGGAGTTTTAACGTAAATTAAACCTCTATAATGACTTTATAACAAACTAAAATCGAGTAAATTGATGAAAATTACTCACTTTCAGTTGAATTATTCATACTTGGTACATTTCGACATATTACACATCATTATAGTCAAATTTTGAATTTTTCACCGTTTTCACCCCCTTCATCCCCCACAATTCACCCCTACGAAAAAAATATTGTCAAATTCGTGATCTACACCCTCAAAAACATACATTTCGACATATAACACATCATTATGGTCAACTTTTGAATTTTTCACCCCCTTCATCCCCCACCATCAACCCTTACGAAAAAAATATTGTCAAATTCGTGATCTACAACCACGAAAACATACATTTCGACATGTCACACATCATTATAGTCAAATTTTGAATTTTCAACCATTTTCACCCCTCAGCCCCCACCATTGACCCCTACGAAAAAAAAATTGTCAAATTCGTGATCTACACCCTCAAAAACATACATTTCGACATATCACACATCATTATAGTCAAATTTGAATTTCTCGCCTCCCTAACCCCCTCATCCCCCACCCCTACAAAAAAAATATTGTCAAATTCGTATTCTGCGACCCAAAAAACATAAATCTTGCATAAAATTGCATATTTTCGGACTTAAACGCAAAAAAACAAATTTGGGGGCTTAAGGTCCACAAAAAAGGGGGAAGCGTACACCGGATTCACCTGGACACCCCAAATTCGTGTTCAGCGTATCAAAAAACCCCCGTGTACCAAAATTCAGCTTGTTATCAAACTTTTCCCTATCGTCGTAATTAAAACAGTGAAAAAAAATTTGATTGCAAATCTTGGAGTCAAAACTCACCCAATTGACAAAATCGTAAGCGTTTTGCTAGCGGAACCTCGCGTATACCTCGCTGACTCGCGTTTATCTGGCGAATTTCTCGCGATTTCCAGCTAGCAACATTTCCTTCTTACGCAAATCAAGCAGTTTACTAGCGATTGTAAGCTAGCGTTTCAGATGCTCGCAAAAAGCTAGCGATCATCTAGCGCATTTCAGCTACTTTAAAAATGGTTAGATTTGCTCGTTTTATGCTCGCGAAAAGCAAGCGATCATCTCGCGCACTTGAGCTAGTTTGAAAATGCTTAGATTTGCTCGTGTAATTCTAGCGATCTGCGAGTGAATTTTTGCTAGCTTTCCTACTCATGACGCATGACGTCACAATCACATGATTACGGTTATAGTCTTTGTTTTCAAAGGGTATTCCAGAGTAAAATAGATGAAATGCCCCTGCCCTTGGATTTTTGAAATTTTAATGAAACATTGTTGGGTTCAACCCCCTCCCCCCATATTTACCACTCAAAATGCCGTTTTTTTCATTTTTTTATGCCTATTAACAATCAAGATTGCGAGGTACAATTTTGGAAACACGTTTTTTGGATGTATTCTTGACCCTCAGACATCATATACTATATTCGAAATTTTTTCTTTGGTGCGCCGTGGTGAAAACTTGGAATAATGTATTGTAGGGGGATGGGGGGTGAAATGGGAATTTTGAGAAAAATTATTATCAATGAGTAGGGTATCGTTTTCATATAATTCAATACCGCTGAGCACGAATATGACCTCAGATTTTCTGCTACACTCACCTACACCTCTCCAGAGCCCCTCAGCCCCCCTCCATTTTCATGATTTTCGAAATAAAGTTATTTTGAGATGTTGGTTTCATTGCTATGGGAAAATTACATAAGTTCATTGTTATTGTACATGAAATTTCTCGTAGAATGAGCTACAGCACATGCCCCCCCTCATAACATTCTTTACTTTTTTTTATCAGTATTTCGTTACCATATTTTTTTCTCATGATTTTTCATGTAGGTAGTCATTGAATTATAAAATACATACTCATACGTACTCAAGTTACAGTTATCATGAATATTATTATGCCACATATGCTCTGTATACCTATACAGTGCAGTACACGTACATACAGATTTGTAACGTTTTCTGTGTAGCAAAAAAATCAAGGGTCCACCCCCTCGGGGGGAGTCATGTGCTCTAGCTCATTCTACGAGAAATTTTATGTACAATAACAATGCACTTATGTAATTTTCCCATAGCAACAAAACCAATGTCATCAATACAATTTTATTTCAAAAATCGTGAAAATTGAGGGGGGCTGAGGGACTCTGGAGAGGGGTAGGTGAGTGTAGCAGAAAATCTGAGGTCATATTCGTTCTCAGCGGTATTGAATCATATGAAAACGATACCCTACTCATTGATAATAATTTTTCTCAAAATTCCCATTTCACCCCCCATCCCCCTACAATACATTATTCCAAGTTTTTCACCACGGCGCACCAAACCAAAAATTTCGAATATAGTATAAATGATGTCTGAGGGTCAAGAATACATCCAAAAAACGTGTTTCCAAAATTGTACCTCGCAATCTTGATTGTTAATAGGCATAAAAAAATGAAAAAAAAACGCCATTTTGAGTGGTAAATATGGGGGGAGAGGGTTGAAAATTTTTGTGGAGATACCTACCAAGGATATACATAACTTCCAGAAAAATTTTCAAAATCGGTTGAAATGGAGCTGAGAAAAGTGTTATTGAAATTTCAAAAAAAGGGGGTTCCCAAAAAGGGGAGGTGGTGTGGATCTAAAATTTTTCACGCGGTAGCTTCTCGATGGTACCCACTTTCCATGCTAGTATCAACCCGAACGCTCTCGGGGGGCCGTTTCACCCCTCCTATGCGCCGATAGTTTTTTTGTGTTTTTTAGACAACCCCTCTCATTTGAATGGTTCCAGCTCCGGCCCCCTTGGGGGTGGAAGGAAAGTTGCTATATAACTAGATCGGAAATTTGACGTAGATTCTTTTATCTAACCACATATTTTTCGCTAAAATGCAATGCGGGGGAGAAAATTGCAAAAAACTGGTTTGGGGGGCTTAGATCCACAATAGGGGAGAACGCTCACCAGGGACGAGCGGGGACTCATCGGATTCGTGTTCAGCACATAAAAACGGACCGGTATACCAATTTTAAGCTTTCTACCTCACGTTTCCCAATGACCCTTTTTTTTGTCCAATTTTCCTGGACTATGATGGATATTTTTCAATTTTTTATTGAGGTTTCAAGTAGGTAGGTCTACCTACCTAACTGAAAATTCAATTTATAGATAAATGATTGATAATGAACATTCTTCTTCAAAAAATTTGCAATGAGAAACACTGATTCACACACTGCAATCCAATAAATGCCACATTACAAACTTGTACAGTGATACACCAATCAATACTTGGAGGGCCTGAATCAAATATCTCCGTCGTGGCCATGTCGTTAAGCGTAGGTAGTTAGGAACATAGGGTTTGCTGGTTCGAATCCCCGTTAATTAGGTAGGAAAATTTTCGTAGGAAAATCAGGTCTTAAAAAATTCGTTGTGATGAGGGGAATTCAGACATGAAGAAATTCTCAAAATTGAGGGTACCTAACCCCACTCTTTTAATTTTTGAAAATAAAATTTTGACTTTAATGGGTGATTATTATTTTATTTAGTGGAATGCTAGCGTATAGCAAGCTGAGAAAGAAGCAACATGTTCTGCTAGCGTTTTTATCGCTCAAAAAAATCCGAAAACTGCACAAAACGCTAGCTTTCTGCTAGCTTTTTCCTAGCTGAGGCTCGCTTTCTTTTAACGAACACGCTAGCTTTTTGCTAGTGATTTTCTAGCTTGAAACACTAGCGAAAAAAAGCTAGCGGAGAGTCCCAAAATCACGCTAGTGCGCTAGCGCAATTGTAGCGTGATTAGCTAGCTATTATCTAGCATTTTTATCCAAATTTTTGTCAATTGGGCACATTTGCCATTCTTTGTCTGGACCCGGGGAAAAAAGTTCAAACTTGGCCATACATGATCATGTATGGTGGATGAACTCGAGCATACATGATCATACATAAACCGAAGTTTCCATACATGCTCATGTTACAAAATTGTCCCCCACATGATCATACATGTCATATATGATCATGTATGATCAAGTATGATTTAGTGTAACCATGATCATGTGTAAATGCGGGGATTTTTTTTAACATGAACATGTATTATCATACTTAAAATTCGAGAATGTATGAATTTTTATAATAAAAATATTGTCAGTATAAAATATATGGGATGATTTGCTGAATGGTATAAGTACATAAGATGTGCTAAGAATGCAAGACAAATGTGGATAAATGAATTTCAGACATTTTTCCAGATTATAGTCACTTTTCTAGATTATAGAATAAAATGTATGATATAAAACATGCAATTTCATACAAATGATCCATACATGAGCATGTGGGGGACAATTTTTTAGTATGATCATGTATGAAGTCGTCATACATGATCATGTATGGCCAAGTTTGAACTTTTTTCCCCGGGGATATTAAAGCAGAAGGGAGCTAGGTGAAAATCAGTCAACACAGGGAATCGTGTTCTAGTAGCGCTATCTAATGATTCATTTTGGTATTATAAGTTTTTTCAACTGGCAACACTACTAACTCAGTTTTTCGCGTTTTTCTCAAAATCGTTTATGGTGGCAAATGTGAGTTTTGATTCTCAGCTCCTCAATTGTAATAGAAATTCTCCTATTAAAAACCATAGATTCAACTTTTTCATTTATTTTTTTTTTGTGAATTTCTATTACCATTATACTTAAATGAGCCTTAACTTACACATGGTGTATACGAACTGAAGTTGAACAATTTCAGTTCAGTACATACCAGGTAGATACCTATAAACCAATCTTATGTTCAATTAACCCTTTCCCGCCGAATATTGGTTTTTTGAGTTAGGCCAAGTTTTCACCTCGGTTTAGTAGAGGGGTAGGATGTTTGATTTTGCCATAAATATGCCTCCACCTCCACCCTCCACTCATACTCTAGTTCATCGATGGTGCTTGGCCAATGCCAATTTTACATTCCACTTCTTTTCATATGTACACGCAAGATAATCTTTAATGAACATTCATATAAGTCAAGTCATTATTTGTAGATTGGTTTCATCCAAAAGGAATCCAAAATCACTTAATGTGATGATGTGACATACGAAACATTGTTTCTTTATTGGTGAATACCTACTTTTGGACAACCAATATCACTAAAACAGCGTTCCTTCAACTTATTTTTTATAGTATTTTGCGAGATGCTGTAAATTTCTGCTGTTTTTTGTTGGTGTTTTGTCACATTAGATTCCATTTGTAGGAGGATTTTTCAACTCTAAAAATCAGAGCAAAATTCAACGTAAAGTAGAAACTTGATGAGATAATTCACGTGTCTATAACATTCATCATGCAACACGAACAGTAAGATTTTAACCTTTTGAGGATTCGAAGGATTAACAAAGTTATCTGGAAGAATGTAAAAACGGTAGTTAGGATTGATGTAGATCAAAGAAGTACCTATGTAAAGAAATCCAATAGTCACACAGCATAAATTGTTCAACCTAACTAATTCTAAATCATCAAATAATTTCATTGTTCAACTTCTGTACCTAATTAGATCGTCAAAGCGATCATTTCTTCAAGATCACAATAGCTGCTATCGATAAAGCAATCATTCAACTTACTTACTTAGGTACTCCACTTTAATACCTAGGTATCATTGATTTTGTTTTGATTGTTGTATTACACCCTTCCTTCGATTATCACCCCGTCCTTATTTGACGTAAGGATCCGTGTGAAAGAATCAGTACAACCATTTAACAAACCAAATTGCAAGTTCAAACTTTTTTTACACCCAAGTAATTAATTTCTAAATTTTTTTTTACACCAGTGTTTGATTTCCAATTTCCTTGTTGATGGGATAAGCAGCTTTTGTATGTAGTACCTACATGTAAGGACTTGAATAAAGTACCTACCCATAATAATTCCCTATCGATTAATATAAAAAATTTGACTTTCATACTTAGAAATATAATTGAATTAATTACTAACAAAATTTTTGTTTGACGTTGTGTTAGTTTTGAATTATTACTACTCCATCTACATTTTGGACTCCAAACTTCCAGAATCCAGATCACTCATCTTTCAGACTCCATAGCCATACACACCTACTCCATTTCCCAACTTTCACATCGCTCCTACTCTGCTCCTCTCCATCCCTCCATTCCGAATACTTCTACTCCAAAAATTTTTCATTTTTTTGCCTAATTCTTTGAAAGATACAAAACTAGGTTTACATGTTTCTTCTGTTTTCTACGTCGTCAGGGTCTTATTGCCAGGAGTTTGACTCAGTGGTCCATCATCATAGGTACATAATAAAAGTGCACAACATAAAAGAAATACGAAGAGATCAGGAATTAACGATACGTTTTGAAATACGCATTTTAAAGAATTTTTCTTTTGATTTGTTTTTAATACTTATAGTTACGTACATAGGTAAATCACGAAAAGTATGCGCTTACAACACCATATGTTATAAAAAGCATTCTTATTACTTACAGCAATTGAAGGTTGTGAAAGTCGCCTTAGTCAGCAGTGATTTTTGTACAAATCAATGAAAACGTTGTTGTCCTGCTTCAGTGATAATGTAAAAACTTCATGGTCAAGTATTAAAAAAACATCTTCAACTATCCCAGAATGCATTACAATACTAATTTTTCCCTTTAAAATTGAAGAAATATGAAAAAAAAAGTTCAAAGTTGTGTGAACAAAAAAATGACTAAGGCGACTTTCATAATTAGCCCTTCAATTACGTTCTGTTATTCGAAACACATTGAAACAAATAAGGTACCCATTGGAACATGGTGTGACTTGAAGTGAAAGTTGAAACAATTATTGAAGTTCTACATACTTACATTAATTACCATTCATAGTTTTACAATTTTTAATCAATCAGAGTACGTAGGTACCTATTATACGTGATGAATTGAAAAACGAAACGAAATACTAGAAAAATAAAATGATACATAATTATAACGATATTTTTTACTATAAGTAAATGAAAAAATAACGGCACTGAAAAATAATTTCATCAATTCTGAAACAAAACAATATAAAGTAGCGAAAAAAAAATTTTATGGCATCACTGGTAGGTACTGATTAAATACCTGAATGAAGCTACTTTAAGAACGAAATGAGCTCTATTAAATTGGAGGCGGTGTTATGACATATTTGTATCTATAATTCGTGTTCAGAAGTTTTGATTCGTACATGAAAACAATAACGTCAGTAGGTATTATACAGTATCAAAGCAAATTTATCTCAAATATTGTAAAAAAAAATGTTTTTGCAAACAAAAAAAAAACCATGAAAAAGTGTTGGATGAGGTACTTACCTACTGATGACACTCGACGATAAAGGTTTCACATTTTCAATGTTCTTTCATGATAATTAGTAAACCCTTGATAAGAATCAAATTTGCCATTTATTGATGATTAGATTTATGTAGGTACTTATTTTATCTTGGATCAAACAAGGTGATCATTTCTTTAAAATCATAAATAACCATAATTGATAAAGCAATACTATTTACTTTAACTTACTTACACCATATTGTACGTACAAATTGTACAATTCCTTTAGGTTATCTTGTGGTTGCACCAGATCTTGGCTTTCATGGTAGGTAATTCTTGTTTAGTTACTAAGTGCTGACTACTGAATGTAATTTTTGAGCATATAAGCTGCTTTCCATCCTCACCTTGGATAGAGGGGGGGGGGGGTGGTGGAGGCCTTCATTAAAACGCGTTTTTCAGGGATTTTAAATTTTAAACCGATTGATTTGAAACTTGGTGTGATGAATAATACTGGAGTATAATGACCATATGGTTTTTTTTTTACCACAACAACTTTAAAATCCATCTGGATAACATCAAATCAATAAGACGGGAAGTCTAAACTATTGGGGAAAAAGCTAAAAAAAAAGATTTTTATATTTCTCATTGTGTTTTCTATGACTAGCAATTTCTTCAGAATTTTTAAAATGGTGGTCTCTGCTCCATGGCCATAAATCCATTTAAAAACATGTTTCCCTGCCTATAGTGGCCAATTTTGGCCGAAAATTTTATTTCTGAGGAAAGTAGTAAATTTTGGTGTAAAATAACTTTTTCTCTCGCAGTAAGTATACCATCAAAGACACCGAACCATACCATCAACTTGAATTTGGATCAGATTCAAAATTCATCAACTTTTTCTGATTTAGACCTACCTATCACTTTTTATTTAAAAAATCGGATCTCACAATTTTCAGAACCCCCGCCCTCCCCAAATTGCACCCACAGCTGAAAATATTATTCTCTAGACTGATATGAACTCAAAATTCAAGATGAGGTACCTAGCTACCTACCTATATCACATTGTCCTAAAATTATGAATTATCTAATACCTAATTAAAAATTATAAAATATACTTAAATACCTAAGTAATGAATCAATTATAATTAGGTATAGAAACTATGAATTTACAAAATACCTAGGTGATTTATAAATTGCAAATTTATTAGGTCCCTGCCTACAAATAATGATTTGCAAATTAATAAGTTCCTATAACAATTTACAAAATCATTATGAATTACAAATTACTTACTAGGGTAGCCTGTGATTGAGGTGCGAAAATTATCAATTGCGTCTTGATTGTAACCGTGGTCCCCAATTTGAATTTTTGCGTGGTGAGCCGTGAAGTGTCACATGTCGATGAAGTATCCAATTTCCCAGTAAGAAATTTGTATCTTGAGTTAAAATCTGGGCTACAATATGTTAAAATACAAAAAACTATCTTGAGGAAGTTCGTGAATATTTTTCAAAATTTTCCCATGGCTGGGTTTTCTTCACTCTTCATCAAATTTTTCAAAGTCATGGGCAATTTTTACCCATTAATGAGGCTACATCGGCCCATTGTCTTTTTTTTTCATGTAAAGTTGGTGTTCAAACCTTCCTGTAGCAATGTTAGCTGTTTCTTATGAATTCTATAGTTTGATAAAAAATTACGATTTCAATAGAAAATGCTTTTGATTCATAAAATTCTGAAATGCGATGCTTATATTTGACAACCTCTGTTTAGTAAAGGGGTAGAATGTTTGATTTTGCCATAAATATGCCTCCACCTCCACTCTCCACTCATACTCTAGTTCATCGATGGTGCTTGGCCAATGCCAATTTTACATTCCACTTCTTTTCATATGTGCACGCAAGATAATCTTTAATGAACATTCATATAAGTCAAGTCATTATTTTTTGTATTAGATTGGTTTCATCCAAAAGGAATCCAAAATCACTTAATGTGATGATGTGACGTATGAAACATTATTTTTCTTTACTTATTGGTGAATACCTACTTTTGGACAACCGATATCACTAAAACAGCGCTCCTTCAACTTATTTTTTATAGTATTTCGCGGGATTCTGTAAATTTCTGCTGTTTTTTGTTGGTGTTTTGTCACATTAGATTCCGTTTGTAGGAGGATTTTTCAACTCTAAAAATCAGAACAAAATTCAACGTAAAGTAGAAACTTGATGCGATTATTCACATGTTGAAAACATTAACATTATTATCATGCAACACGAACAGTAAAATTTCAAACTTTTGAGTATTCCAAGGGTTAACAATGTCATCATGGAAGAAAGTAAAAAGGGTAGTTAGGATAGATGCAGGTATAAATCAAAGAAGTACCTATGTAAAGAAATCCAACCGTCATACAGTATAAATTATTCAACGTTTAGCTAATTCTAAATCATCAAATAACTTCATGGTTCAACTTATGTACCTAATTATATCGTCGAAGCGATCATTTCTTCATGATCACAATAACAATTGTAAGTATCGATAAAACAATCATTCAACTTACTTACTCCACTTTAATACCCGTACTATGCATTAACAATTCAGTGTAGTTCTTCATTTTTTTTTATTTTCTTGGTGATGGGTTAAGCAGCTTTTGTAAGTACCTAGTACATATAAGGACTTGAATTAAAATAAAAATTCCCTATTGATTAATATGATGTTCTGGACATTTTTTTTCATTTCCACTTTACTCGGTCTGTAATAGTTTTTCAGTTATGTTGATGATACCCTCAGAAACTTTGAACGTTTCCCCACATTTTGGCATACTTATCATACTCTGAAATACTTCTGTTCTGCTTTAATCATTTGTCCATACCATCCTACCATGAGATTGTCCAGACCCTCCTTCACCCTCTCTTTTTGAAAAAACATTTTTCTTTACAAAAAACAAAACATCTTCGATTATTTTTGTTTTCTGTTTTATAAGTTCTGTTGGAAAATTGTGTGACTTGAAGTAAAAGTCGGAAAAAATTCACCATCCATAATTATACGATTTTTTAATCAGCCAAAGTATTAAACTTACCTAATGAATTGAAAAACAAAACAAAATAACAGAAAAATGAAACGAAATAAAATAACGATATTTTGTGTAACAAAATAATGAAAAAATAACATAACTGAAAAATAATTTCATCGATTCTGAAACAAAACAATGTAAAGTAGCGAAAATTGTTTTATCACATCACTACCTACTATCGATGAAATACCTAAATGAAGCTTTTTGAAGATGGAAATTAGCTCTGTTTTAATAATGTATTAAAATTGGAGAGGATGTTATTACATCATAATATTCGTGTTCAGGAGTTTTGATTCGTACATATTATGAAAACAATAACTCCAATATTATACAGTATCAAAGCAGATTTATCTCAGAAATAGGTATTAAAAAAATGTTTTTGCAAAAAAACTATGTAAAAGTGCTGGAGGTACTATGGCACTCAAAGATAAAGGTTACACAGTTTTGATGTTATTTCATGATACACTTGAATAGAATCAAAATTGCCATTTATTGACGATTACTGATTAGAGACGTTATGTACATTATTTTATCTTGGATCAAACCGAGTGATCATTTCTTCAAAATCATAAATAACCAGATTGATAAGGCAATAATTGCTTTAACCTACTTACTCCAACCTACTTACTCCATATTAATGCATGTACAAATACTACTCTTCATGGCCTTCTACAATACACGTTTTTCAGGGGTTTTAAATTTTAAACCAATTGATTTGAAACTTGGTGTGATGGGAATGATACTGGAGTATATTGACCCTGATTTTTTTTTTTACTCCAACAACTCTAAAATCCATCTATAGGAAACATCAAATCAATATAAGACGGGAAGTCCAAACTATTGGGAAAAAAGACAGGAAAAAACATTTTTTATGACTGGCAATTTTTTCAGAATTTTTCAAATGGTGGTCTCTGCTCCATGGTCATAAATCCATTTTAAAACATGTTTTCCTGCTTGTAGTGACCATTCTGGCGGAAAATTTTTTCTGTGGAAAGTGGTCAATTTTGATGTAAAATATTTTATTCAATACAGGCATATAAACGCACAATTATACCACCAATACTAGATGTGAAAGTGCGTTTTTATGAGCGACTAAATGAAACGAAAATAATGTTCACATTATTGTCCTAGGAAAATAATAAACATTCATTACGTGGCCGCACTGCTCGAATCCTATTGTTTGGGATGACGCGGAAGGTGACAAAGTCCAATTATTACAGGGAAAAAATTGTAGCAGAAACAGGAGATCCACCACCTCCTCCTCCCTCCACACCCCAAGCTTGTTTTCCTTTAATCATTTCGGCTACACACTTTATCTGCGAGTACGCACTACGCATACTTCGGTTGTCGTGTCGACTCATAAAAACGCTTCTTCAGGTCTAAACATTGATGGTATAATTGTGTATATTTATGCATGTATTGAATAAAATACATTACACACACAAGTTCAAAAAATGTGGGTGATTATAAACTCGTACGCGAATTGCAGTCGTTTATAATCACCCACATTATTGAACTTGGTATGTAATATACTATTTTATTTCCTCGCTATTCAAAGACATCGAACCATACCATCTACTTGAATTTGGATCAAATTTGAAATTCATCAACTTTTTCTGATTAAGTATTCTTTAAAAAAAAAAAATCGGATCGCATGATTTTTGGAACCCTTGCCTCCCCCCAAAATTGCATTCATAGCTGAAAATATTATTGTCTAGACTGATATGAACTCAAAAGTACAAGAGAACACACGATTTCAGCGAAATTAGAAATCTATGATTATTTTCTGCTTGTACCCAGGGAGTACATTTTTCCAAATTGGAAAATATGTAATTGTATCTAATTAAAAAGAGTATGGAAAAAATAATTAGGTACATACAAAGTATAAAATATAAATAAATATTCGAGCGTGAATCACAAAATAGTTCAGTAGGTATACAAATAACAAGTACCAATGAGGTATACCTTTGACATTGTCCTAAAATTATGAATTAATATCTAATTACAAATTATAAGACATAAATAAGTAACAAATCAATTATTTTATTTATTTGTATATCTTATGATAAAAACTATGAAATTATTACGAATCAATTATTTACAAAATTGGTGATTTATAAATGGCAAATTATTAGGTCGCTGCCTACCAATTATGAAATAATGATTTGCAAATTAATAAGTACCGAACAATTTACAAAATCATTATGGATTACAAATTACTTACTTGATGAATCTTATTTTTTTCCACATGATGAAAGATCGCGTAATATGTTATTGGTTTTTTAAGTTAGGCCAAGTTTTCACCTCTGTTTAGTAGAGGGGTAGGCTGTTTGATTTTGCCATAAATATGCCTCCACCTCCACCCCCCACTCATACTCTAGTTCATCCATGGTGCTTGGCCAATGTCAATTTTACATTCCACTTCTTTTCATATGTACACACAAAGATAATCTTTAATGAACATTCATTATAAGTAATTATGTACCTCTGATTGGTTTCATCCAAACGGAATCCAAAATCACTTAATGTGATGATGTGACGTATGAAACATTATTTTTCTTTACTTATTGGTGAATACCTACTTTTGGACAACCAATATCACTAAAACAGCGCTCCTTCAACTTATTTTTCATAGTATTTCGCGGGATTCTGTAAATTTCTGCTGTTTTTTGTTGGTGTTTTGTCACATTAGATTCCGTTTGTAGGAGGATTTTTCAACAGATTCTGGTGGATTTTAAATCTGCCAAAATCCAGATTCTCGAAAATCTGCCACAATCCGTGTAAAAAAAACAAACTTAATATATCATCAAAGACACCGAACCATACCATCAACTTGAATTTGGATCAAATTCAAAATTCATAAACTTTTTCTGATTAAGTATAATTTTTTTTTTTTTTTAAATCGGATCGCACGATTTTTGGAACCCTTGCCTCCCCCAAATTGCATTCATAGCTGACATCATTCTTTCTCTGTGCTCCTCATGTCTCGATTTTCAGACTCACCTACATACTTATTGAACTCCATCGCCATAATTCACAGCACAACAAGATGAAAATTACTCACTTCACACATGTATAATGGTCGAATCTGAGTTCATGAATCATGATCTACGAGTAGATATGCAGTGTAGACTGTAGATATGTACTTAGGAAATTAATGAAGTAAAAAGGGTAGTTAGGGTAGATATAGATCAAAGAAGTACTTGCATAAGGAAATCCGATAGTCACACAGTACCTATATCTAAATTGTTCAACCTAACTAATTCTAAATCATCAAATATAACTTCATGGTTCAACGTATGTACCTAATCAGATCGTCAAAGCGATCATTTCTTTATGATCACAATAACTGGTATCGATAAAACAATCATTCAACTTACTTACTCCACTTTAATACCTACAACCAAGAACATAATTTTTGGAAAACGTACCTATGATACTTTTGTGAGTAGGAGGACTTGAATTGAAGTAATAATTCTTTATCGATTAATATATAAAATTTTGACTTTCATACTTAAAAAAATAATTGTATTTAATTACCTACTCACAAATTTTTATTTGCCGTTGCGTTAGTCTTAAATTATTACTACTCTACCTACATTTTGGACTCCAAACTCCAGAATCAAGATTACTCACCTTTCATATCCCATACATACCTACTCCATTTCCCAACGAACAGTAAAATTTTAACTTTTTGAGGATTTGAAGGACTAACAAGGTCATCTGGAAGCAAGTAAAAAGGGTACTTAGGATAGATTTAGATCAAAGAAGTACTTACATAAAGAAATCCTATAGTGACACAGTGTAAATTCTTCAATCTAGCTAAGCTAATTCTAAACCATTAAAAAATTTCAAGGTTCAACTTATGTACCCAATTAGATCGTCAACGCGATCATTTCTTCATGATCACAATAATTGGATCGATAAAACAATCATTCAACTTACTTACTCCACTTTAATACTTACAAGTACAACCAAGAACATTTGATGGTCGCACGTTATTCTTTTTTTGATACCTTTGACATTGTCCTAAAATTATGAATTAATATCTAATTACAAATTATAAGATATAAATAAGTAACAAATCAATTATTTTATTTATTTGTACATCTTACGATAAAAACTATGAAATTATTAGGTACGAATCAATTATTTACAAAATTGGTGATTTATAAATTGCAAATTATTAGGTCGCTGCCTACCAATTATGAAATAATGATTTGCAAATTAATAAGTACCGAACAATTTACAAAATCATTATGGATTACAAATTACTTACTTGATGAATCTTATTTTTTTCCACGTGATGTAAAAGCGCATAATCAGGCGACGCGGTAGCATTGCCACCCCGCCCTCCCACGGTTCCAAACGCGAACGCACCGGAGTTATATTCTCAAATTATTTCACTGTGTTTTCAGCGATATTTCCAACGCAATTTTCTCAAAAACTATGCGTTTATTCAAAAAAACGCAAGAATACTTTTTTTCTTATTTTTTAAATACCTTTCAGAATAAATAAGAATAATTTTTGTGCGATGAAAATTCGCGAAGTTTGAAGTACCCAGGTTTTTGTCATTTTGGGTAAAATTGTTGTTCAAGTCTCACTCAAAGTTAGAAGGATTGGCCGAACCAATTTCGATGAAATTTGGAATATAGCTTTGATTTGTTATCCATTACTGACTAAGGGTATAATATTGCAATTTTTTTGAAAATTGACCCTGCACCCCCCCTTTTTGGGCCCCAAAAATTTTCAAAATTGACCCAAAATATCAAAAGGCACTTCTCCACTACAAACTTGATGTTCATGCAAAAATTGAGCTTTGTAGCCCAATTACATCAAGCTTGAGTGGAGTCTAAAGATGCTGAAAAATGTTCAATTTTGAAAAAATGAGGAGTATGATTATCAAAAGTACAACCTAACAAAAGCTGGGATCGATGTACGTACATCAAAAGGCACTTCTACAATGTTCAAAGTACATTTGAACAAAATTTCAGCGTGATTTGTGCCCTAGTCGATGCTGTAGCTTTGTCTAAAGAAACAGTTAATTTGTAATACTAATTTTCGCCATTTTTGATTCTTTAGACAAAGCTACAGCTTCGAATACGGCACGAATTACACTGAAATTTTGTTCAAATATCCTCTGAACATCATAGAAGTGCCTTTTAATATTTTCAAATTAATGTGAGCTTTCATTTATGTGCAATAATAATAATTATTGCACATAAACGTTCAATATCAAAATGTCCGTTAAATTTAAAGCACAACACGTGTTGCCGTTACAACGTGAGCTATTGTATGCAGTTGAAATGATGATCGCTAAGCAGTCCACTTGGCTGATTGGTTTAAGCTGCGGCTCACCATGCAGAAAGCTTGGCTTCGAACCCCACCCGATTCTAAAATTTTTTTTCAATTTTTCAAGTTCATTTTCAAAGCAATTTTCATTTTAAATGTTTAATTTCTAAAAATAAATTGTGAAATCAAAAAAAAGAACAACTCTTCACAAAACAACGTTGTTTTTCACTTTTTAAAATAAAAATTTTCTTTCGCCCTAGCTTGGCTTGGGCCTCTTGTGTTTTTTTTTCAAAGTGCACATTGAAAAAATTCCATTACTTAAATTTTTTTAAAACTCATATTTAATACAAATAAGATAGGTACACTTTTCACCAGAAAAATATTGTTTTTTTACTTCTCGAAATAACGTTTTTCCCTCACTTTGCTCAGGTTTGTTTGGTTTTAATTTTCAAAAAAAATTTTAAAACTTGACATTTGAATTCCAAAATTTTGAAGCCAAAAAAATGAACAAATTTTTGAAAAACACATCGTTTTTCACCTCTTGTATTTTTGAACGTTTTTTCACTGCCTTCACTCAGCTATTTTTTTATCCATTTCCTAAACTAAAAAATTCCATTTTTAAACTTCAAAAAATTCAAAAAGGAAAATAACAATTTTTTAATAGGTATTATATACCTAGGTAGGTAATTAATTATCAATTGGTGAACTTGTCATTTCATCTGTCATTTCATTTTAAAAATTTGTATTCTCTATTCATCATTTTATTTGACAAAATTGAAATTTTTTCTGTTACTGGTCGGCGAATTTTTAGTGGCCACCCCCCTTCCATCACCCTTGAAAACCCACTAGTTTTATTCCAGTCAGTTCAATGAAAAATGTCCGGTAATCTTTCCACTATCTGCATGCTACTGCCTACAATTCTATTTTTCATTCATCAAATTAATCACTTCATCACAACATATATAGAAAAAAAAATACTGATATCCTCCAAAAAAACTCTCCAAAAAAGAATTACACCCCACCCTCTCCACGATTCCTAATGAACCATACTCAATGAACTAGAGGTACAAATATTTCAGTAAAAAAATGTTATGATATAATGGTGGAATCCGCCCCTGATAAAAAAAATACCTACCACTTCACCAGATGGTATGAGACAAACTATGAAACAGTTAATGAGCAAAAAATTTGGGGCGGACAGATCCCCCAAATAAGTTTAATAATCTAACCTGACTCTGGAGTCTGGAAGATTTGTCAGTCCCCAAATTTTTGGCTCATTAACTGTTTCATAGTTTGTCTCATACCATCTGGTGAAGTGGTAGGTATTTTTTTATCAGGGGCGGATTCCACCATTATATCATAACATTTTTTTACTGAAATATTTGTACCTCTAGTTCATTGAGTATGGTTCATTAGGAATCGTGGAGAGGGTGGGGTGTAATTCTTTTTTGGAGAGTATGTTATTACTGACCATTACTACTACTGCGTGCCAAATCCCACCTGTGAAAATGACAGCCAAAAGAATCTGAAATCAAATGAAAATATTCCCATAACTTACACATGGTGTATACGAACTGAACTTGGGTGAGCAACATACTCCTGTACTGGCAATGGTGGTGCTATGACTGCTATGACTTAAGCTGCCCTGTCATCTAAATGATGATGTTGTACATTAATACAATATGTTCAAAACTCAAATCTCAATTAAGAAATCATAAAATCAAACTTCGATAAATGACCAAGATCTCAAACTACAAGTTTCAGATAGGTAATGTAATCCTATCTCGGAAATCCTCCATTTTTCTCACTTTTGGTGGAAATATAAGACATGATAAAATTTTATTCATGCTATGTGAGATAACAAGTGGGACTATTTTACCACAAATTAGAGAGCGTCATAGCAGAATTTGTTACTAGAAAAAAATTGTTTACTCCTCAAGACAGTGTAATTCAGACAAATACATTCTATATATTGGTTTGTTCACAGCTTGTCTACATAGTTTGACTTCATGTAAGTTATACACATACAAATTGATTATAAAATATGATCCAATCACAAATCACAAATTAAAAATTATGAAATGATATAAGAATAATTTCATAAATTGACTTTAATAGGAGGTAGGGGAGTCTTAAGGAAACGACTTTTGAAAAATGTAATACGTAATAGTATGTATAAGTACATATTTTTATCTTGGATCAAACTAAGCGATCATTTCTTCAAAATCACAAATAACTAGATTGATAAAGCAATACTCACTTTAACTTACTTACTCCAGAATTAGAGTTTATCTCAAAAACTTGAGAGATTGCCTTTTCGTCTTGATCTTTCAGTCAGTGTAAAAAAAATATGAAATGGAATAGTTTTTTTAAGTTCGATCGAGAGGCAGGGGAGGTTTTCCCTGGAGAGAGGAATTATTTAAAGCAACTTTCACACAAAAAGGAAATATTTTCAAGAAAATTTTGCTGATTCATTTTATGGATTTTTTAAAACATATACCTATGTCGAGCAGCTGAAAGAGATTTCTGCTAGAATAAGGGGTTAATAAAAGGATTATGAGACACAGTTTAAAAAATATTGTTTAAAAATTTTCTCCAAGTTTTTTGCTACCTAGATTCCCATTTCTTCAAAATCACAAATAGGTAACTAGATTGATAAAGCAATACTCACTTTAACTTACTTACTCCAGGATTAGAGTTTATCTCGAAAACTTTACTCACGTGCAGTCATTCACGTCTAGATTCCCTTTTTAAATTTCTTTTCCTCGTTGGTGAGCTCTGTACAGAGGAATCTACATTGCTGGGGAACCTGTAAAGATTTTCTCTTGAAAAGGAAGGAGGATTTCTTTACAAGAATTCTGCTGCCTTGATTAAGAATTTTTAATGACATTTTTTCAAAACACATTTCTCTGGTTTTGTTCAACTTGGAGGTGCTCTTGCCTGCACTTTTCATGGATCTAGAAAGAAAATCGAGAAATATGGGATAAAATGCAGTTTCTGAAAATATAAACGATGATTTTGATCAAACAATCGCATGAAAAAAAAGAGAGAGGATCTCTCAACACTTGAACAGATGGTAATCTGAAATGAAATATGCAAAAAGTTGTGTTTCTTGCAAACTGTTCGAAGTTTTATTTTTTTGAAAAATTCTCACTCGAGCAGTCATTTTGTCTTTTTTGTAAAATAAAATTGTCTTGCAATACAGAAGATTATTAGTAAATCTTCTCCAAAAATCTCTTCCTGTCACCATCCTGCCATCGTTGGAGATACGTTGACCACACTTTTGTGATCATCATTGTATGGTACTGACGCGAAATCCTGAAAAAAAAAATTATTCTTACTTTAATGATTTCATAAATACCTAAATTACGATTTTGGATTTTTTAATGCATTTGATTTGCATGAAATTATTAAAATTACGATTTTAAATCAATATTAATTGATCGACAATGAGTTGAATGATAAGTTTGTCGATTTTTATCATAATTCTGACGAGATGAAATAGAAAACTTCACAAAAAATTACGATTAAATAAATGAAACATCCGAAATATTCAACTATTGCATAATGAAACTTCAATTTTCTATCAAACATTAAAATTCTTAATAATAAAGATTAGGATTCAAACAATTTGAGAATTAATTACTTAATTAAAATCACGTATTTCACCCACAATCAGTTCATCAAAATAATAAACAAACACATCTTTCTATCTCTCGACCAATCAGAGAACTCAGTGTTTCCAACTCGGTGGATCGTCCGAGTGCTGCGTTTTTTTTACACAACACAATGTGTTCATTTTGTTTTTCTGAACGAAATGCAGGTAAAGTAATGACATCACGAATGAAAACACAGAGTGATTTCTGAACGGTTTACAGAGCAACTCTGGGTAAAAAACACAACACAGTGTGTAATTATGTAGAATCTGAACACGCTCATGAAGGGATTCATTTTTTTTTATGATAATGATACTGATGATGTTGATAAATGATTACCTACCTACTATTTCTTCCAATCCTGGTGGGTTTCAATAATTAAATTTCGTTTCGATTATCAATTAAAAGTGATTACAAATAGCAAAATAATTAGATGCAAAATTAAAAATACCTGCATTGATATTATTTTGATCATTGTTTTTAAAAACAATCTCTCAAAATTCCTCATATTTATTTTATTGGGCATTGAATTATCCTCATTGACTCTTGATATTAGTTTTGTTAGGCATTTAATATAATAAATGTAGATATCGTTAAGGCTTTTAGAGAGTCTTTTGCCAAAATTTCAGTTTCTAAATGTATCAAAACAGAAAAATTGAATTTTAAGCAATGTTGGTTCTTCTGCATGAAGCCTATGAGTTGAGGAATTCTTTTTGAAGTTATGAAATTAAAGAAATTTTTTCAAAAATTGACGAGCTAGTGAAGGATTTTTTTGGAAAAGAGTACCTATGTAGTTATTACTTGATTAGAGCAACTTTCACACGGAAATAAACAAAAAAATGTTTGCCCATTCATTTTTTTGGTTTTTTAAAAAAAGTTTTGGAACCCTACATGGAGGAACCAACAGTTCTTGGGGTGCTAAAAGAGACTTCTTCTTGATAAATGGGTTAGTTAGAGAAATTATAAGACACCGAGAGCTAGGAAATTACTTTGAAGTTTTTCTAAACTTTTGCTATAGTATGTAGGTATTGTTTTAATTTTTCAAACATTTTTTTCACTTTTATTGCTACCACTGTTTAGAAGGGGGGAATCAACATGGGTCGATCAAACTTGAATTCTTTTCTCATATTTCTTTGATTTTTTGCTACTTTGGCGAGCTCTCAGGCCCATTTTTTGGACATACATAGAATAAAATCAAAGAATAGGTGCTAAAATACAGTTTCTAAAAATATCGAATTCAAGTTGATATAATTTAAATAAATTTTCTGTCTGACTGGTTGTGAATTGGTTCACAAAATCCACGCTGTTTAATAAGTTTAGCAACTTGATGCAGTTGGGAAGAGATGAACTTGGTACAAAATCCGTCTCACTTTCCGAAAAATTGTGTTTGAAAATCGAAATTGGTTTCTCTTATTCATCAAATTTGAATTGGATTTTGTATTATTCATTTTTTTAAATGGATTTCTACCTAGCTAAAAATACTCAATGTACAGTTGTACACTTAAATCTAAATATACAGGGGAAAAGAATTTTCCAATAAAAATCCCTCAAATCCCTGAGAATGAATGATAAAAAATGAAAATAATTATGAAATCATCTCATCCCTCAAAACCTTGAGAATGAATGACAAAAAATGAACTGAAAACGTCTCATCTATCACGTTATTAAAAGGTTATCAAATCAATTAGCTTAAAAACATGTATGTATACAAAAATATCACACAGTATCAACTTGCATCTTTGGTGTAATTGGGGTGGTATATTTAGATTGTTTCATGGTGTTTGGCAAAATGTCTCATTTCAATGAAACATCTGGCGATCAAGGTCATTTTCTTAAACCATTGTTAATTGTAAAATCAAACTTTAAAATAATCTCAGAAATTATAATTTGCACAAACACGATATAGCGACATCGAAACAAATTACAATTCAAATCAAAATACTTTGCAAACTCGTAAACAGGAAGGCAAATGCCTACATATTATTTAACAGAAAATCAAAACACCTGTATTTCACAACAAACATGATAACTAACTAGCGTTGAATAAAGCTTTAACGAGACCTCAAACTGCGGGTCTCAGATAGGTAATCTTATATTTTCAAAAATGTTCCATTTTTCTCACTTCTAGTGAGAGTATAGGTAAGACATGATAAAATTTGATCCATGCTATACAAGATAACGAGTATGACCATTTTACCACAAATTAGAGAGCGTCATAGCTGAATTTGTCAGTTGAAAAAAATTGTTTACTCCCCAAGACAGTGTAATTCAGACATCAATTTGGTTTGTTTAGAGCTTCTCTATACATATCTTGACTTCATGTAAGTTATACACGCATACAAATTGATTATAAAATATGAACTACCTAATTACAAATCACAAATTAAAAATTATGATATGATTTGAGAATAATTACATAAATTGACTTTAATAGGAGGTAGGGGAGTCTTAAGGAAAAGACTTTTGAAAACTGTAGTACATATAGTATGTACCTACGTATTTTTATTTTGGATCAAACTAAGCGGTCATTACTCAAAATCACAAATAACTAGATTGACAAAGGAATACTCACTTTAACTTACCTACTTACTCCAAGATTAGAGTTTATCTCAAAAACTTTGTTACTATGCTTCTGCTTCTTGGTCTTTCAGTGAGTGTAAAAAAAATGAAATGAAACAATTTTTCTCAAGTTCGATCAAGAGGCAGGGGAGGTTTTCCCTTGAAAGAGGAATTATTTAGAGCAACTTTCACACAGAAAGGAAATATTTTCAAGAAAATTTTGCTGATTCATTTTACTTATGGGTTTTTTAAAACATACGTCGAGCATCTGAAAGAGATTTCTGCTAGAATAAGGGGTTAGTAAAAGGATTATGAGACACTGTTTAAAAAATATTGTTTAAAAATTTTCTCCAAGTTTTGCTACCTAGATTCCATTTTTAAATTTATTTTCCTCGTTGGTGAGCTCTGTACAGAGGAATCTACATTGCTGGGGAACCTGTAAAGATTTTCTCTTGAAAAGGAAGGAGGATTTCTTTACAAGAATTCTGCTGCCTTGATTAAGAATTTTTAATGACATTTTTTCAAAACACATTTCTCTGGTTTTGTTCAACTTGGAGGTGCTCTTGCCTGCACTTTTCATGGATCTAGAAAGAAAATCGAGAAATATGGGATAAAATGCAGTTTCTGAAAATATAAACGATGATTTTGATCAAACAATCGCATGAAAAAAAAGAGAGAGGATCTCTCAACACTTGAACAGATGGTAATCTGAAATGAAATATGCAAAAAGTTGTGTTTCTTGCAAACTGTTCGAAGTTTTATTTTTTTGAAAAATTCTCACTCGAGCAGTCATTTTGTCTTTTTTGTAAAATAAAATTGTCTTGCAATACAGAAGATTATTAGTAAATCTTCTCCAAAAATCTCTTCCTGTCACCATCCTGCCATCGTTGGAGATACGTTGACCACACTTTTGTGATCATCATTGTATGGTACTGACGCGAAATCCTGAAAAAAAAAATTATTCTTACTTTAATGATTTCATAAATACCTAAATTACGATTTTGGATTTTTTAATGCATTTGATTTGCATGAAATTATTAAAATTACGATTTTAAATCAATATTAATTGATCGACAATGAGTTGAATGATAAGTTTGTCGATTTTTATCATAATTCTGACGAGATGAAATAGAAAACTTCACAAAAAATTACGATTAAATAAATGAAACATCCGAAATATTCAACTATTGCATAATGAAACTTCAATTTTCTATCAAACATTAAAATTCTTAATAATAAAGATTAGGATTCAAACAATTTGAGAATTAATTACTTAATTAAAATCACGTATTTCACCCACAATCAGTTCATCAAAATAATAAACAAACACATCTTTCTATCTCTCGACCAATCAGAGAACTCAGTGTTTCCAACTCGGTGGATCGTCCGAGTGCTGCGTTTTTTTTACACAACACAATGTGTTCATTTTGTTTTTCTGAACGAAATGCAGGTAAAGTAATGACATCACGAATGAAAACACAGAGTGATTTCTGAACGGTTTACAGAGCAACTCTGGGTAAAAAACACAACACAGTGTGTAATTATGTAGAATCTGAACACGCTCATGAAGGGATTCATTTTTTTTTATGATAATGATACTGATGATGTTGATAAATGATTACCTACCTACTATTTCTTCCAATCCTGGTGGGTTTCAATAATTAAATTTCGTTTCGATTATCAATTAAAAGTGATTACAAATAGCAAAATAATTAGATGCAAAATTAAAAATACCTGCATTGATATTATTTTGATCATTGTTTTTAAAAACAATCTCTCAAAATTCCTCATATTTATTTTATTGGGCATTGAATTATCCTCATTGACTCTTGATATTAGTTTTGTTAGGCATTTAATATAATAAATGTAGATATCGTTAAGGCTTTTAGAGAGTCTTTTGCCAAAATTTCAGTTTCTAAATGTATCAAAACAGAAAAATTGAATTTTAAGCAATGTTGGTTCTTCTGCATGAAGCCTATGAGTTGAGGAATTCTTTTTGAAGTTATGAAATTAAAGAAATTTTTTCAAAAATTGACGAGCTAGTGAAGGATTTTTTTGGAAAAGAGTACCTATGTAGTTATTACTTGATTAGAGCAACTTTCACACGGAAATAAACAAAAAAATGTTTGCCCATTCATTTTTTTGGTTTTTTAAAAAAAGTTTTGGAACCCTACATGGAGGAACCAACAGTTCTTGGGGTGCTAAAAGAGACTTCTTCTTGATAAATGGGTTAGTTAGAGAAATTATAAGACACCGAGAGCTAGGAAATTACTTTGAAGTTTTTCTAAACTTTTGCTATAGTATGTAGGTATTGTTTTAATTTTTCAAACATTTTTTTCACTTTTATTGCTACCACTGTTTAGAAGGGGGGAATCAACATGGGTCGATCAAACTTGAATTCTTTTCTCATATTTCTTTGATTTTTTGCTACTTTGGCGAGCTCTCAGGCCCATTTTTTGGACATACATAGAATAAAATCAAAGAATAGGTGCTAAAATACAGTTTCTAAAAATATCGAATTCAAGTTGATATAATTTAAATAAATTTTCTGTCTGACTGGTTGTGAATTGGTTCACAAAATCCACGCTGTTTAATAAGTTTAGCAACTTGATGCAGTTGGGAAGAGATGAACTTGGTACAAAATCCGTCTCACTTTCCGAAAAATTGTGTTTGAAAATCGAAATTGGTTTCTCTTATTCATCAAATTTGAATTGGATTTTGTATTATTCATTTTTTTAAATGGATTTCTACCTAGCTAAAAATACTCAATGTACAGTTGTACACTTAAATCTAAATATACAGGGGAAAAGAATTTTCCAATAAAAATCCCTCAAATCCCTGAGAATGAATGATAAAAAATGAAAATAATTATGAAATCATCTCATCCCTCAAAACCTTGAGAATGAATGACAAAAAATGAACTGAAAACGTCTCATCTATCACGTTATTAAAAGGTTATCAAATCAATTAGCTTAAAAACATGTATGTATACAAAAATATCACACAGTATCAACTTGCATCTTTGGTGTAATTGGGGTGGTATATTTAGATTGTTTCATGGTGTTTGGCAAAATGTCTCATTTCAATGAAACATCTGGCGATCAAGGTCATTTTCTTAAACCATTGTTAATTGTAAAATCAAACTTTAAAATAATCTCAGAAATTATAATTTGCACAAACACGATATAGCGACATCGAAACAAATTACAATTCAAATCAAAATACTTTGCAAACTCGTAAACAGGAAGGCAAATGCCTACATATTATTTAACAGAAAATCAAAACACCTGTATTTCACAACAAACATGATAACTAACTAGCGTTGAATAAAGCTTTAACGAGACCTCAAACTGCGGGTCTCAGATAGGTAATCTTATATTTTCAAAAATGTTCCATTTTTCTCACTTCTAGTGAGAGTATAGGTAAGACATGATAAAATTTGATCCATGCTATACAAGATAACGAGTATGACCATTTTACCACAAATTAGAGAGCGTCATAGCTGAATTTGTCAGTTGAAAAAAATTGTTTACTCCCCAAGACAGTGTAATTCAGACATCAATTTGGTTTGTTTAGAGCTTCTCTATACATATCTTGACTTCATGTAAGTTATACACGCATACAAATTGATTATAAAATATGAACTACCTAATTACAAATCACAAATTAAAAATTATGATATGATTTGAGAATAATTACATAAATTGACTTTAATAGGAGGTAGGGGAGTCTTAAGGAAAAGACTTTTGAAAACTGTAGTACATATAGTATGTACCTACGTATTTTTATTTTGGATCAAACTAAGCGGTCATTACTCAAAATCACAAATAACTAGATTGACAAAGGAATACTCACTTTAACTTACCTACTTACTCCAAGATTAGAGTTTATCTCAAAAACTTTGTTACTATGCTTCTGCTTCTTGGTCTTTCAGTGAGTGTAAAAAAAATGAAATGAAACAATTTTTCTCAAGTTCGATCAAGAGGCAGGGGAGGTTTTCCCTTGAAAGAGGAATTATTTAGAGCAACTTTCACACAGAAAGGAAATATTTTCAAGAAAATTTTGCTGATTCATTTTACTTATGGGTTTTTTAAAACATACGTCGAGCATCTGAAAGAGATTTCTGCTAGAATAAGGGGTTAGTAAAAGGATTATGAGACACTGTTTAAAAAATATTGTTTAAAAATTTTCTCCAAGTTTTGCTACCTAGATTCCATTTTTAAATTTATTTTCCTCGTTGGCGAGCTCATCTGTACAGATGAATCAACATTGCTGGGGAACCTGTAAAGATTTTCTCTTGAAAATGAAGGAGGATTTCTTTACAAGAATTCAGCTGCCTTAATTAATAATTTTTAATGACATTCTTTTAAAACACATTTCCTAGACTTTGTTCAACTTTGAGGGACTCATGCCTCCACAATTTTCTTGAACCCAGAAGAAAATCAAAAAACACGGGATGAAATCCAGTTCCCTAAAATATAAGCTATCACACAACGACGTGATGAAAAGGAGAAAGGATCCCCAAAGACTGAAGTGAAATATGCAAAAATTGATAGTCTTTTTTTGCACCACGGTTTGAAGTTTAAAAAAAAAAGTTATCGCACGATCAGTAATTTTGTCTCTTTTTTGAAATAAAATTGTCCTGCAATACAGGAGATTGTTGGTAAAATCTTTTCTGAAAATCTCTTCTCAACCCCATCCTCCCACGGTTGGAGGTATGTTGACTACACTTTTGAGATCATCATTGTATGGTTCTGACTTGAAGTCCTGAAAAAAAAATTATTCTTACCTTTTGTGAAGATGCTTTCATGAACATAATACGTCTATCAATGTGTTGCCTAGTATACTCTTATATTGGTAGAATTGAGATGACATTATTATTTTAATATAGAACAAACAGTTTTGAACTTGTACCTACATTTATTTACTTTTGGGAGTTGGAACTTGGAATCAAAAAAAAAAAAAAAAAAATCACAAGTAGTAAGTAGTAAAAGCCAACAAACAGCTGAAAAATTATTAATAATGAAATAACAGAAAAATTTTTCATTTGATTGATTTATACATATGACTAACTTTCACTAAAATAATCCCATTTTCAAGAAAAAAATGCTCGTAGGTCAATTTTAAGTAACGTTGGTTCTTCTGCATGGAGCCTCTGAATTGAGGAATAAAAAATAGGTACATACCTAAGTATATGAAATGAAAGAAATTTTTTCAAAAATTGACGAACCAGTGGCGGGTTTTTCATGGAAAAAAGTAGCATCAAGTTAGAGCAACTTTCACACAGAAATGACTTACACCTCTTTACCAATTCATTTCTTAGATTTTTTTGAAAATTTTCAGAACCCTACATGGAAGTATCAACAGTGCTTGGGGTGCTATAAGAGACTTCTTCTTGAAAAATGGGCTATTTAGAGAAATTATGAAACATAGAGAGCTAACAAATGGCTTTGAAATTTTCTTCAACTTTTGCTATAGTATTATTTTAATTTTTCAACTTTTTTTTCACATTTTCTAACTGTATGTAGGAGGGGAGAATCAACAGGGGTCGATCAAACACAAACTTGAATTTTTTCTCTAACCCATTTCTTTGATTTCTTACAACTTTGACAGGCTCTGAGGTCCATTTTTTGGACGCAGAAGAAAATCAAAATAAAATTACTTACAGTTCCTAAAATGGAATTCAAGTCAGTAGATCATATTTTTGTAAATTTTCTCTCCGACTGGTTGTGAGTTGGTATACAAAATCCACGCTATTTGATGAATTTCATCAACTTGAGGCAGTTGGGAGTAAATCAACCGTTTCACTTTCTGAAAAGTTATTTTCGAAAATTGATCTTGTCGTTTTCCCTTATAAATACATACAGTCATAGAGTAGTTGGGAGCCAAAAAATGATTAGGAGCAAATTCATCATTTAACTGAGAAATTTCATTTTTAGGGCCCTGGGGCCTTGGATCAATTTGCTGCTTTGTCCCTCTTTGCGGCCCTGTTCTTATTATGCATCTATGTACTTTAATTTTAATTAGGGTGACGTTTACCAAGAAATCCTCACTTTCATTTTGATCATGTTTCGATTTTCAGACTTGAATGTTAAACTCCATTGTCATAATTCACAGCATAACAAGATCTACATAAATTTTGTTCACACTGTAATTAAAATTACTTACTTACTTTACGTATAATGGTCGAATACTAGGTTCCGTGAGTAAGTATCTTGCTTTGTAGTTTAGATAAAAATTTATGTTCGCTACACAAAAATTTGACCTACTGGTTTGTGTCATATATAATATGCCAAGATTTACACCCTTCACATTTTCAACAAAACTAATGTCTTTCCGTCTTTTACACTTACTAACCTATTAGGTAGTTGTAGTGTGACTATTTTATATATTGAGCTTTATATACTTATAGATGCTTATTAACTGAATTTTTTCTCTTTATCATAAAATCAAACTTTAAGTAAAATCATCTCAGAAATTATAATTTGCATAAATATACGATATAACAACATCGAAACAAATTACAATTCAAATCAAAATACGTACTTTGTGAAATCGTAAATAGATAGACAAAATCCCTACTTACTACACAGAAAATCAAAACACCTATGTTTCACAACAAACATGATAACTAACTAGACTTGAAGTATAAAATTAACGAGACCTTAAACTGCAGGTCTCAGATAGGTAATCTTGTTTCCAAAATGCTCCATTATTCTCACATTTAGTGAGAGTGTACCTAACACATGAAAAAATTTGATCCATATGCTATACAAGATAACGAGTATGATAATTTTACCACAAATTAGAGAGCATTCATAGCTGAATATGTCACTTTTTAAAAAAATGTTTACTCATTGGTCACTTGAAAAAAAAAAAATTGTTTACTTCCCAAAACTGTGTACGTAATTCAGACAAATTTTGTTCATAGTATCACGTCTACTAAGAATATCCAAGACAATAATCGTTTTATGGGTGTATATACTTTGTCTGTCTTGACTTCATATTAAGTTACAAATTATAAATTGCGATTGCAAAATATGAACCAATTACAAATCACAAATTAAAAATCATGAAATTACATGAGAATTACATAAATTTACCTTAATTATGAACTAGTTATAGGTACCCAAGGGTGCGGTGAAAGCGTATTCTTGACGAGCGATTCGTTGTTTACGATTTTGGGGGCGAGGAGGGCGATTTTTTTTCAAGTTATATTTTCTTAGGTACTAAAAAATGTAGTTCTCAGAACTTTGACTTATAATCATTGGATACATTAATACTTGTGCCAAATCTGTAAGGTCCCTTAATCTCATCTGAACAGACGCCCCCCCCCCCATTTTTTCAAGTATATGTATAGCTTCATTTCTTTATTAAAAACTACAACTTCAAAACTTGGAACTTTCAAAATCAATTATTTATCATAAGATCAAACTTCAAATTATTTCATAAATTATAATTTGCACAAATATAATAACATTAACAACATTGAAACAAAAGTAATTTGATTTGAATTTCAAATCAAATCAATTTGAGAATTCATATATATATCTAGATATGCAAATGCCTACCTACTTCCTACACAGAAACTCAAAACACCTGTATTTCAGAACAAATGTAACAAGAGTTATAAGTTTAAATGACCAAGATCTCAAACTGCAGGTTTCAAATAGGTAATGTAATCCTATCTAGGAAATCCTCCATTTTTCTCACTTTTGGTGGAAACATAACACATGATAAAATTTGATCCCTGCTTATGTAAGATAACAAGTGGGACCATTTCACCACAAATTAGAGAGCGTCATAGCAGAATTTGTCACTTGAAAAAAATTATTTACTCCTCAGGATAGTGTAATTCAGACAAATAAATTATCAATGAGGTTCGGATTCCCTTCTTAAATTTCTTTTCCTCCTTGGCTAGCTCTGTACAGATGAATCATAATTGCTGGGGAACCTGTAAAGATTTTTTCTTGAAATGGAAGAAGGATTTCTTTACAAGAATTCTGCTGCCTTAATTAAGAATTTTTAATGACATTCACTTTTAAAACACATTTCCTGGACTATGTTCAACTTTGAGTGAACCCAGAAGAATCAAGAAACACGGGATGAAATCCACTTTCTTAAAATATAAACGATCACACAATGATGACGTGACGAAAAGGAGAAAGGATCCCTAAAGACTGAAGTGAAATATGCAGAAATTGGTCCGTCTTTTTTTCGCACAGTTTGAAATTTTGTTTAAATTATCGCACGAGCAGTAAATTTGTCTCTTTTTTGGAATAAAATTGTTGTGCATTACAGGAGATTGTTGGTAAAATCTTTTCTAAAAATCTCTTCTCAACCCCATTCTCCCACAGTTGGAGGTATGTTGACTACACTTTTGCAATCATCATTGTATGGTTCTGACTCGAAGTCCTGAAAAAAAAATGTTTCTTACTTTTTGTGAAGATGCTTTCATGAAAATACATAATGAGGTTCCATCTATTTTCATATGGAACAAACAGTTTTGAACTTGAACCTACTTTTATGTACTTTTGGGGGTTGGAACTTGAAAGCAAAAAAAAATCACAAGTACCTAGTAGGTACTTAGTAAAAGCCAGCCTGCAGCCTGGCTTTTCTACCTAAAGCCAAGAAACGGCTGAAAAATCTATTTAATAATGAAATAACAGAAACATTTTTCATAAGATTGATTTTTATGACAAACTTTTACTAAATAATCCCATTTTCAAGAAAAAATGCTCCCAGGTGCATTTTAAGTAATGTTGGTTCTTCTGCATGGTGCCTTTGATTTGAGGAATTGAAAAAATAAGTATAGATGAAATGAAAGAAATTTTTTCAAAAATTGACGACCCAGCAAAGGTTTTTTTGTGGAAAAAAGTAAGTATCAAGTTGGAGCAACTTTCACACAGAAATTACTTACATTTTTTTACCAATTCATTTCTTCAATTTTTTTGGAAATTTTCAGAACCCTACATGGAGGTACCAACAGTGCTTGGGGTGCTATAAGAGACTTCTTCTTGAAAAATGGGCTATTTAGAGAAATTATGAAACATAGAGAGCTAACAAATGGCTTTGAAATTTTCCTTAACTTTTGCTACATAATATTATTTTGATTTTTCAACATTTTTTTCACATTTTCCAACTCTACTTAGGAGGGAAGAATCAACCTGGGTTGATCAAACTTGAATTTTTTCTCTAACCTAATTTCTTTGATTTCTTACAATTTTGGCGGTCTCTCAAGTCCATTTTTTGCACACAGAAGAAAATCAAAGAATTATAATAAAATTACTTACAGTTCCTAAAATGGAATTCAAGTCATTTTAAATTTTACAACAAAACTTGATAAATAACAAGATTGAAACAAATTACGATTCAAATCAAAATACCTACTTGGCGAAATCCTAAATAGATAGGCAAATGACTACTTAGTTACATGGTTGTATCATCACAATGAACCTTATAATAGTTGCTAATATGTATTATTATGTTTGACAACATTGGAAAATAAAAGGCATCACTTTGATAATTTACACATTACAAACAGATTATGATTATAAATTTCAAAAGTGATTACAAGTAGCAAAATAATTAGGTGCAAAATTAAAAATACTTACATTGATATTATTTTGATCATTGTTTTCAGAAACAATCTCTCAAAATTCATCATATTTATTTTATTGGGCATTGAATTATCCTCATTGACTCTTGATATTATTTTTGTTAGGCATTTAATATAATAAATGTAGATATATTTGCAACAGCATTGAATTTTAGCAACTTGTAGAAGAATAATTATTGGACTTGATTAATATTTTTTAATAAAAAAGAAGTATGAAAATTCTAATTTTTCAAAGATATCTGTAAACACAACACTTGATTGAAAATTCATTATGCAACCGAAAAATTTAATTTTAGGGCCCTCCAAGAAACTGGGGCTTCGTATAAATTGGCTGCTTTAGCCCCTCTTTGCGGGCTTGTCCGTATATTAGACATCTACTTTAATTTCAAGTATAGGGCGATTTTTACTAAGAAATTCTCAATTTCACTTTGATCATAATATATATTAATTTTTAGACTTGATTTCATCATCATAATTCACAGCATAATAAGATATATTTGTTTTGCTGACACTGTAATTCTGTACTCCAATGCAAAAAGGATGGAAGTCCTATGACCTGGCATAAGGAAAGGAGGTTAGTGTGTTCAGTGCAGTTTTGAGAAACAGGAATTCCAAATTTTGAACTGAAAAGTTTAAAATCCCTGTTTCTCAAAACTGCACTGAACACACTAACCGCCTTTCTTTATGCCAGGTCATAGGACTTCCATCCTTTTTGCATTGGAGTACAGAATTGAAATTACTTACTTTAATTATAACTTCACAAGTTGTGAGTGGTAGAAGGGTGTGTAATACATAATTTACCAACTTTAATAGCCAATTAAAAGTGATGAAAAAATATACTTAGTTTTTTTTAATAAAAAGAAGACAAAGCAGTGTGTCTTTGTTTTATTTATTGAAAATGAAATTGTTGATTTATTGTCACCAATTTCAATTTATTTTGTGATTATATGATTAAGCTTCATGCACCATATGAACTTGAGCAGCTGAAAATTGGTCTGAAGGGTCTATGCTTGATACCTAAATCGACAAAAAATGATTGGGAGCAAAGGTCATTTTGGCAATTTGTGGAAAAATTATTAGATTTAATTTATATAATTATTTATTAATAGAAAAGAAACGCAAGAATTGCAATTTTTCAATGATATTTTATAAGCATAACACTTCAACGATTGAAAGTTCATTATTTAACTGAGAAATTTAATTTTTAGAGCCCTCCAAGAAACTGGGACCTTGGATCAATTTGCTGCTTGGCTCCCTTTGCGGCCCTGTCCTTATTAGGCATCTTTGTAATTTAATTTCAATTACGGTGACGTTCACCAAAAAATTCTAAAAATTTATGTTCACCATACAAAAATTTTACCTGCTGGTTTGTTCCATATGATATCCTAAGATTTACACCCTTCATCACTTCTTCAACAGAACTAATGTCTTGCCGTTTGATTGTTTTTGGCTTCATTTACTTAGGTGTTTATTATCCGAATTTTACTCTTTTTAACATAAAATCATCTCAGAAATAATTATAATTTGCACAAATACGATATACCAACATCAAAACAAATTACAATTCAAATCAAAATACTTTGCGAAATCGTAAATAGATAAGCAAAAAGTGCCTACTTACTTTACAGAAAATTATAACACCTGTATTTCACAACAAACGTGATAATCTAACATTAAACTGCAGGTCTCATTGTCAGATAGGTAATCTTATTTCCAAAATGCTCCATTTTTTTCACTTTTAGTGAGAGTATAGGTAACACATGATAAAATTTGATCCATATGCTATACAAGATAACGAGTATGGCCATTTTACCACAAATTAGAGAGTGTCATAGCTGAATTTGTCACTTTTAAAAAAATTTTTACTCATTTGTCACTTTGAAAAAAAATTATTTACTTTCCAAGACCGTGTACGTAATTCAGACAAATTTATTGTATTTTCCAGTGATGTTTGTTGGGAAGATCCAAGACAATGATCGTTTTATGGATGTATAGAGTTTGTCTGTCTTGACTTTATATTAAGTTACAAATTATAAATTGATTGCAAAATATGAACCAATTACGCATCACAAATTAAAAATTATGAAATTATACCAGAATTACATAGATTTATCTTAATTATGAACTAGTTAGGTACCCAGGGGTGCGGTGAAGGCGTATTCTTGGCGAGCAATTCGTCGTTGACGATTTTAGGGGGGGGGCGATTTTTCAAGTTATATTTTCTTACTAAAAAATATGGTTCTCAGAACTTTTACCTATAATTATTGGATACATTGATACTTGTGCCAAATATGTAAGGCCCCTTAATCAAAATGAGACCATTCATCTGAACTTCCCCCAATTTTTTGAATTATATACTCGTAGCTTCGCTTTTTTTTTAAAAAAAAAAAAACCTCAACTTCGAAACTTGGAACATTCATAATCATTTTTTTTTTTTTTTTTGATGTAACCTTATAATTCCTAAGCGAAGGTGTGAAATTAGTCACAACTTCTGTCTTAGGATTTTTTTCATAAGACCAAAAGTTGAGGAGGTACATAGGAGACTAGGAGAGTCTTAAGGAAAAGACTTTTGAAAACTATAATATATTTATTTTATCTTGGATCAAAATAAGCGATCATTACATCAAAATCGCAAATAGCTTATAGATCAATAAAGGAATAAGTACCTACTTCAACTTACTTGCTCCATATTAATGCATGTACAAATACTTATAGACGGTTGACATTTTTTTTATTTTTTTTTTACCTTAAACTAAAAAATTAAATCATATTTTTTTTAAAATAAGAAATTTTAGTTTTTTCTTCAATTATTTTTATAGTTGAAAATTTTTAATCTATCTTTATTAAAAAACAATTTTAAAAATTATTGTTTTTCGGGGGTTTAAAGCTTTAAACAGATTAATTTGAAATCTTGTGCGATGGTAACGATACTGGTGTATCATGACCCTAAATTGTTTTCCCCCTCGCTCGTCACTATAGTTCATCTTGAAAACATCAAATCAACAAGGCTTGAGTCCAAACTAAGTATTGAAAAAAATTTAAAAAAAAAACTATTTTTACATTTTTCATTGTATTTTCTACGACTGGCGATTTTCTCAGAATTTTTCATGAGGTTGTCTCTGTTCCATAGCCATAAGACCACAGGAAAGTGTTTTCCTGCCTTTGATTGAAAAAAATTTGTGTTGGAACGTAGCCAATTTTGGTGCAAAATTTTTTTTGTCATAATACTTACTAGGGATATAATCAAAGACACCAAATCACACCATCAACCTGAATTTGGACCAAATTTATCAACTTTTTTTGTTTTTTCATTTTTATTTCAAAAATTGGATTGTGCAATTTTTGGAACCCCTGACTCTCCTCCCTCCTCCGCTCCCTCTAGGTTGTATACATATCTGAAAATATTCTTGCCTAGAATGATATGAACTCTAAATATAAGATACGAGTGTATGGCAATTTCAATGAAATTAGAAATCTTAAGATTTTTTCTTGCTTGTACCTAGTACAGATGACAACTACCTACTTATAATCCTATAATAATTATGAATTACCGAATTATAAATTATAAATAACATATCAAATTGTAAACACTATGAACTAATTACAAATCAATTATATTCACAAAATAAATGATTTATAAATTGCAAATTAATAGGTAACAATTAGGTACCTATTACAAAATCATTGTGAATAACAAATTACTTACTTGTGAGGATGAATCTTCATGCTCAATTTGAAGTCCGTTTTTTGTTTGCTTGATACTTATTATTTTTTAATGAAAAGAAAAGTATTAAAATTTTATTATTCAAAGGTATCTGTAAGCACAACACTACATATTATAATGATTGAAAATTCATTATTTAACTGAGGAATCTCATTTTTAGAGCCTTCCAAGAAACTGGAGTCTTGGATAAATTGGCTGCTTTGACCCCCTTTGTGGTCCTGTCCATATTATGTAGGTATCAACTAAAATTTCAATTTTAATTAGGGTGATGTTTACCTACTAATAAATTCTCAATTTCACTTTGACCATGTTTTAATTTTCAGACTTGAATATCAAATTTCATTCTCATAATTCACAGGAAAATAAGATCTATACCTTTTGTTTACACTCTAATTGAAATTACTTACTTTAATTACATATGACCTTGACACACTAAATTCTCTAATCCTCTTACACCCGGCAAAACACATGCTGTCCCTGCAACTGAAGTTTCCTACATTTTGATTTAAAAAAATCAATTTCGATTGATTTTAGGGATGTAATGTCAAAATGAAGAGGCAAGTGAATTTTTTTAAAAATTTGTTTGATATTTTTGAGCTGTTTCGGGCATATTATTTTTTTAAGAAATTGAAAAAAGGGCTGGGCTATATTAGTATTCCAGAAATGTTTTTCTGCATATCTATTATTGAGTATTATATCCAAATTTCATAAAAATTTTCATAATTTTAAAATTTTATAACCAAAAGTGTGTCATTTTTCAAATCTTTTCCCATTTGTAACAATTTTTACAGTACCTTTTGCATACAGGAAAGATATTCTTGGTACTGTCCCACTTGCCCTAGCAAGTATTGTGTTATTTATACCTATTAGAACACTGATGGGACATATGCTATCTAGGGACAAGTTTTCATGTACTGCTGGGACATACATAAGTGAAGCAGAGTTAATTTCTGGAATAAAATATATAGAATTTAGTTCTTTAAATTAAAATTGAATATTTAGATATAATTTTTATAAGTAGTATTTTAACATTGTATTTTTTTAGATTTAATAGATATTATAAAAATTAGATTTTATTTAGTTTTAATTTTAATTTTAATTTTAATTTTGTTTTTTTGTGGATTTACTTAACTATACCTAGTTTGGTTTCGAATATTCCTAACTCAATATACAAGTACTGAGTTTGAGCCGAGGAAAAAATTTGAAACAAATATAGTTATGTTGCTTAGAGATACCAAGGAACGATGTAAATAATATACATTTGCATATAGTCAAAATTTATCCCCAAGTGTTTTGTTTTTGATTAATTCATATACCTTGCATGAAATACCTAACAAAAATCATAAATCAAATCAAAACTTTAAAATTGGACACATTTAATAATTATTGAATCTCATAAAATCAAGAAAAGGGCCAAAACTCGCACAGCCAAATTATTTCAATTTTGGAATTCAAAATAATTGTATTTATCCTTACAACATGAATTCTCAAATTAAATTTGTTTTTCCCTACACCCTTGGGGAAATACCTTATGTATTGAAAAAAATACAAACGAATTAAAAAGCTTCATTTTGAAAATTTACTCATTAAAAGTAGATTATTGTGATTATGAATTTCAAAAGTGATTACAAACCACAAAGTAATTACAAAATTAAAAATATACTTATACATTGATATTACATATTTTAATCTTTGTTTTCAAAAACAATCCCTTCAAATTTCCTCAATTATGCACTAATGTATCCTACTTACATTAGAATACACTTTACATGAACTACAAAACTACAATTAATTGCAAATAGCCTATATTTTTTCAAGTTTTTATTTTTTGGAATTTTTTAACCTATACCTTACTCGTATTTACTACAATTTTTTTTTTTTTTTTTTTTTTTTTGAGTGTTTATAATTACAAGATTATTACACCGGTAAGGGGTTAATACATATGTACCAAGTACCTTTTTTTTAAATCTATTTTGTTTCACTAACATTTGATAGAATGCATTAGTGAAAGATTTTGTCATCTTACCATTAATAGTTCTAGGCGCTGCACAATTTTAAGGCATTTTTATAAAATCATGGAAATTTCGTATGGTTTTATTACAAGACCACATTTGTGGGAGGCCTACATTGTCATTGTCTAAAAACGGAATGAATTTCAGGCATACCTCGTTCGTCCATTTTTCGTAATTTCTGAGATATCTCGCGAAAAAGTTAAAATACTTACTTATTCAACATTTTTTTCCCCATGCTTAATTGTTTCCGAGATAATAGTCGCAGCTGATAACTAATGCAAATTCTTCAATCATCACGTTTACATTTTGAACACCGCATTCAATTTCTATTTCTAATCTTAAGTTCATAAAAAATTTGTGAGGTGATGCTCGTAATAATTCTTTTAAATTATAAAAATCCTTATAAATTTTTTCGAAAAAAATACACCTTATTTTTGTCCTTGCCACCAGGAGTTTCGTACTCCGGGAGTTTGTTGGCAGCAATTTTTTCAATAAGTTCGTCTTGAAGATGAGGTCCTGTACTTTTTGCGAAGGTATTGTGTATAGTGAAGGGTACATATATCTATGTGCCTATGTAAGCGTTTGCTTTTTATGTTATATTCTAATTTTTCAAACTTTTTTTTTTCACGTTTGCTAACTCTGTTTAGGAGGGAGCAATCAACATGGGTCGATTAAACTTGAATTCTTTTTTCATATTTTATTGATTTTTGCAACTTTGGCCAGCTCTTAGTTCCATTTTGAAAATGAAAGAATAGGTGCAGATAAAATATAGTTTCTAAAAATATTGAATTCAAGGTGATAAAATTTTAATGAATTTTCTGTCTGACTGGTTGTGAGTTGGTTTACAAAATCCACCTTGTTCAATGAAGTTCATCAACTTTAAGCAGCTGGGAAGAGAATAACTTGATACAAAATCCATTTCACTTTCCAAAAAGTTGTGTTTGAAAATTTAAATATTGTTATATCTTATTCATAGAGGCGTTTGGACCCAAAAAATAATCAGGAGCAAACCTCATTTTGGCAACTTTTGGAAGTGTATGTATTTAATCTTACTTTATAATAGTCGAACCTGAAACTTGAATTGATTAAGGATGTTCATAATATTCATAGATGAAGCGAGTGGGAGGGACACCCCCATAAAGTTATTTATTCAAGAAAGCCGAGGGGGGTAGTGGTGTTATACGTATGTTTGATTTTATTGAATTTGTTTTTTTGTAAAAAAAAAAGTTTCAAGTCGGAATTTGTTTATAAATAAACAAAATAGGTACATAATAGTGAACATTTTTCATTTAACCCGTCCCCCTCCCACCAGTTGTCAGGTTCGCTCAGTCTCCGATGATATTCTTGCACATACTGAAGTAATTAAATCAATCAATCAATTTTATTTATTTGGTTCAGTTTTCACAACTTTATCGCAAAAAGATAACAGGTAGGTATTGATAATTATTTAAAGATGAAGTAATTTATTTAGCTACCTACCTATTCATTGATGAAAATGATGAATTCACATACCTGATACTTACATTCAGAGTTAATTTTGTGATTAATAATGCAATGATTGGACTGAATTTGCCAAACATTAACGATTTTTACAAAATTTAATTCGTTTGCCATGGTTGTATTTATGTAAATAAGCGTCAATATTGTATGTACTTACTTGGTTGTGGAAATAAGCAGATACAAAATTACTTACTTGATGCAAAAAAAAAAAAAAAAAAACTAGGTATTTGTGCCATATTTGTCGGCATATTGGTACAAGAAATTTCTTGTATCAACTTGCTCTAACTGCTGGTACAAAAAGCCAGATTTAGCGAGCTCCAGCACGCTAATCCGGCTGGTAGGTTCTAGCCGGTCTGAAGCTGAAGATATCGGAATAATCTCCGTAAGGAATGCACTCTGTTTGGTGGAATTTCTCACCCCAATCACGGGACAGGGATGAGTACCTTTAAATTTAACGCCAGTTGTTTTTCCCCTGGCCAGGTTCACATAATAGATATGGAACAACATAGGATAAAATGGGAGGCATTCGCCAAAATCTGCAAATGAAATGTATTATAATGGTACATATTTGTAGTGAATAACTTGTAAATAACTGCGGAAATGGACTTTTCGGATGTTTTTATTAACAATTAAAACAATAACACTTATAATTAATCGGATATATCAATTAAACTATCATTAGACATATTACTTCTATTGAATATGGCATAAGACTCTCAAGGCAGTCTTTGGAGTAACACATGTTGATAATGTGTTCTCTTCAAGGTCAATATCTGTGCTTTCAGCTACTGAGTTACGTATACAGAAAGCCAACAAACAAACGGCAAGATGCGACGATCTTGTCTAGGCAACTGCATACTTGTGTTCGGGTTGAAAATGGGCTTAATCGATACTTTAGATCCTAAAACAAAAAACAGAGTCGGGTTTTTCAATTTGAGTTGTTTTTGTGGTCAGGAGAAATAATCAAAGTTGCAAAAATGACCTTTTTGTCCCCTACTTCAAGGGGGTTTAGCGACATCAGAATTGTTTTGCGAAAAAAACCAAGGTCATTTTCGGATTCTACGCGCTTTTTTAAGCAAACTACTTTCCCCGATTTTCGATTCTCGAAGTTTGAAGCGCATAGGGAAGATTTTTATTTGTACAAATATTTTGAAACTCATAGCGTGCGACGCTGGCCTTACTCCATGATGTAATCGTGGCGCGGAACTGTGTTCACCCGAAGGTCAAATTGAATTTTTCGTATTTAGAAAAATTAGTCTTATGCGCTTAAAACTTCGAAAATCGAAAATCGGGAAAAGTAGTTTACTTAAAAAAGTGCGTAGAATCCGAAAATGATATTGGTTTTTTTCGCAAAGCAATACGGATGTCGCTACGAAGTCTTGAAGTAGGGAAAAACGGTCATTTTAGCAACTTTGACAGTTTCTCCTGATCACAAAAACAACTCAAATTTAAAAAACTCGCTCTGTTTTTTGTTTTGGGATCTAAACTATCAATTAAGCCCATTTTCAACCGAAACATCATTACTACCTAAAGATACGAGTCATTCTTATTTAATATATTACATTTTTTATAAGTTTGAGAGGCAGGAGAGGTTTTTCGTGGAGAGGGAAATCCTTTTTTTTATATGTCTCTAGCCCCGGAGCTGCAAAAAAAACCAACATTGATATAGTATCTTACCAATCTGACCAGTAGAAGTTGGCAAAATTGCATGTGTGTAAAAATAGCTTTAAAAATACGTGCGTCTTAAATATTCATTAAATAATGCCTCAAATACAATAAACATGAAAAGAAATAAGTAATTTTTTTTAGAAGTTTGGCAGGGGTGGGCTTTCCTGGAATGAGGAATTACTTAAAACAAGTTTCACACAGAAAGACAATTTCTGCCAATTCATATCATGGGATTTTTTTAAAACATGCCCCGACAAGCTGAAAGAGATTTCTGCTTGAATAAGGGGTTAATAAAAGGAAAGTATGAGACACAATTTCAAAATTGTTTAAAAATTTTCTCCAAGTTTTGCTACCTAGGTTCCATTTTTTATTTTTTTCCCTCATTTGGCGAGCTCTGTACATAGGAATCAACATTGCTGGGGAACCAAAGACTTTCTGTTTAAAAGGAAGAAGGATTTCTTTATAAAAATTCTGCTGCCTAAGTTCAGAATTTTTACAGACATTCATGTAAAATACGTTTCTTTGATTTTGTTTGACTTTGAGGGGCTTGTGTCTCTTCACTTTTTTTGGACCCTGAAGAAAATCAAGAAATACCTACGGAATGAAATCCAGTTCCTGAAAATATGAACGATCACACAATGACGCGATGAAAAGGAGAGAGGATCCCTAAACCCTTGAACAGGTGAAAATCTGGCATGAAATATGCGAAAAGTGATGTTTGTTGCGCACTGTACGGAGTTTTTTTTTTTTTTTAATTCTCGCTTGAGCAGTAATTTTGTCTTATTCTTTAAGAATAAAATTTGTTGTACAAAACAGGTTAGTGAAATCTTCTCTAAAAATCTCTTGTAGGTCACCTCTTATCTCCGTAGGAGATATGTTGACCACACTTTTGCAATCATCATTGTATGGTCCTGATGTGAAGTCCTGAAAAAAAAAATATTCTTACCTGTACTTTTTGCTTAGTGTATGCAGGTGTACCAAATGAATTTCCCATATCAATTTTTCAAACTTTTTTTTTCACAGTTGCTAACTCTTGTTTAGGAGGGAGGAATCAACATGGGTCGATCAAACTTGGATTCTTTTTTCATATTTTATTGATTTTTTGCAACTTTGGCGAGCTCTCAGTTCCATTTTGAAAATCGAAGAATAGATGATAAAATAACGAGTACAGTTCCTAAAAATATGGAATTCGAGGTGATAAAATTTTAGTGAATTTTCTGTCCAACTGGTTGTGAATTGGTTTACAAGATCCACGCTATTTAATGAAGTTCATCAACTTGAGGCAGTTGGAACACAAAATCAATTTCAATTTCCAAAAAGTTGTGTTTGAAAACTTAAATATTGGTTCATCTTATTCATAGAGTCGTTGAGAGCCAAAAAATGATCAGGAGGGAGCAAACCTCATTTTGGCAACTTGTGGAAGAATATCATTGTATTTAATCTTACTTTATAATAGTCGAGCCTGAAACTTGAATTGATTGAGGATGTTCATAATATTCAGAGATGAAACGAGTGGGAGGGACACCCCTATAAAGTTATCAAGTCGAGAAAACCGAGGGGGAGGGGTAGTGGTGTTATTTATATGTTTGATTTTGTTGAATTTGTTTTTTTGTAAAGAAAAAAAAGTTTCAAGTCGGAATTTGTTTCTAAGGAAACAAAATAGGTACATAATAGTGAACATTTTTCATTTAACCCGTCCCCCTTCCCACCAGTCGACAGGTTCGCTCAGTCTCTGATGATATTTATGTACGTAAGTACTCAAGTAATTAAATGATTTATTACCTTAGGTAATTTATTTAGCTACCTACCTATTCATTGATGAAAATTATATAAATTCACATACTTGATACTTACATTCAGAGTTTGTTAATTTTGTGATTAATAATGCAATGATTGGACTTAATTTGCCAAACAGTACCTAACAATTTTTACAAAATTTAATTCGTTTGCCATGGTTGTATTCATGTAAATAAGCGTCAATTGTAGTACTTACTTGGTTGTAGAAACAAGCAGATGCAAAATTACTTACTTGATACCAAAAAAAAAACAAAAACGTTAGTTTAGGCAGGTTGAGACATATCGGAGATATGATACTGACAAGAAAGGTGGGTGTGTGTATGGTGGGTGGAGTGGTGTGGTATGTAGGGGGGGGGGGTGAATGACACCCCCCCCCCCCCGATTATCAATAATGCCTACAACATTAACATTTCAATCCACGGAATTCATATAAATCGTATATTCTTTCAGAAATCTTTTCCTTAAGACTCTCCATCCTTCTCTACTGTTGGTCCCATGAAAAAAATCTCCACAGACAAAAGTTGTAGATAATTTAATGTACTTAGAACTTAAATGTATATGTGTTTATGTAAATAAGCGTCGATTGTACTTACCTACTTACTTGGTTGTAGAAACCAGTAGAAAAAAAATTACATCAATTTATAATTGTGTTCATCATATCATAATTATTATTAGATATTATCAAAAACAAAAAAACAAAAACATAAGTATGTAGAATAATAAAAATTCATCTTACACTTAGTTTGGATAAACTTTTATCGAAAGTGAAGAAAAATGTCTCTTACTTTCACTCTGCAATTTAGTAAGACACTTTCAAGCACATGTGACCTCAATCAACTGAATTGATTTTTTACGCAGGATTATGATTATAAGACATTTTTTTTTCTTCAAACAAATCAAATAAATATTGAATCTCATAAAATCAAGAAAAGGGGTAAAACTTGCAAACCTAATTGTAAGTTAAATCTAATAAATTCAAATATGATTATTTCATAATTTTAACTTGAGTAGAGAGAACTTCATAATATGTACCTACAAAGTATTTCAAGGGGATTACATTCATGGGCGCACCATCATTCAAGGGTGTAGCTCCATGCCACCTAATTGATAAAAAATATGAATCAATTACGAATCACAAATTAAAAATTATATAAGAATTTCATCAATTTACCTTAATTATGAACTAGTTATAGGTACCCAGCGGTGCGGCGAAGGCGTACTCTTGAGGAGCGATTCGTCTTTGACGATTTTTTTTGGGGTGCGAGGGATATTTTCTTACTAAAAAATGTAGTTCTCAGAACTTTTGCTTATAATCATTGGACAGTTTAAAAATTATTTAAAAATTTTCTCCAAGTTTTGCTACCTAGATTCCATTTTTTATTTTATTTTCCTCATTGTCGAGCTGTGTACAAAGGAATCAACATTGCTGAGGAACCTGTACAGATTTTCTCCTTAAAAGGAAAAAGGATTTCTTTACAAGGAATTCTGCTGCTTAAATTAAGGATTTTTAAATAAGACATTCTTTTCAAACACATTTCTTTGATTTTGTTTGACTTTGAGGGGCTCTTGCCTTCACTTTTCTTGGACACAGAAAAAAATCAAGAATCCAGTTCCTGAAAATATAAATGATCATTGATCAAACAATGACTCGATGAAAAGGAGAGAGGATCCCTGTTTGAAGTTTTTTTTTTTTTTAAATTCTCGCTAGAGCAGTAGGTACTTTTGTCTCTTTTTCGAAATAAAATGAAATTGTCGTACAATACAGGAGATTGCTAGTAAAATCTTCTCTAAGAATCTCTTCTTGCCCCCCTCCTACGACCGTTGGAGATATGTCGACCAAACTTTTGTGATCATCATTGTATGGTCCTGACGCGAAGCCCTAAAAAAAAAATTATCTTACTTTTCTAGTATTTTCCTCTAAAATTACTACATAGGTCTACCGTAAAGTGGGGCTATTTGGTAATCCGGGGGCTATTTGGTAATTTTTGTTTTGGTACTGTTACGGTTATCTGTAAGCGAATTATGGTCACAGATGATGAATGTTGACTGTTTAGGTTAAAGTAGAAAGTCAAACGAACATAGGGTAAAGTACCAGTTATGGCTCACTTTTTTCAACCGTTCATTACACCATGAAAATGACAAAAAATACTTTTTTTTTTAAATGCAAATGAAAATTCCATCCTTCTACTACACATTTTCAGCGTTGAAAAATTTTTAAAAATTTTTGCCTAAGCGCCACGATTTTTTGAAAAATGGTCCAAAAAGCCGCAACCGGGCCCGGGGGCCCGGTTGCGGCTCTTCAATATTTTGTAAAATTGAAATATTTCACAGCTTACCTACACCTTTCCATACAACAAGACAGCTGGAAAAATTTCGAAACGTTCAACTTCACATAGAAAAACGTGTTTGAAAAAGTACCAGTTGTGGCTCACAAAATCAGTGAGCCGCAAGCGGACAGATATGGATTTTCTTGGCCGAGCCGCTAGTGGACATTTAAAAATTTTCAATTTTTTTTTGGTTTGCTTTGGTTTGTGTTTAGTTTTTTATCATTTCCCGCCAAATAGCAAACTCCAAGTCCTATTGAGTATAAAATTTTGATGCTACATTCTGAAAAAAATCAAAAATATTTAGTACCACTTGCGAATCACCCAACTTTCTGTCCGCTTGCGGCTCGGCAAATTTCGTACCATATGCGGCTCACACAAAAACTTCTGAAATTGATCGATTTTCGAATGAATTTCGTTCCTAGCACATCTAAGCTACACTTTAAGCACATACAAGCAATTTCTTATTTAAAATTACTAGCGAAATTTGCCTCCGAAAAATGTTGAAATCAACGTTTTTGTGTGAGATCGCAAATCAACAAAAGCTGCTGAAAGTTCGCAAATGAGCATGAATGATGTTTTACTAGCCTTCTACTTCGCATATAATGTATTTGTTCGATAAATTTCAAGGATTAATTGCTAAATTTTTCGAAAAAACTAACATCACCTTTTTGAAGTATCAAAAAATCACGCTTTTTCTTCAACATCAACTTTGATATTTTTTATTGGCTGTGTTATTGAACAAAACGCGATGTAATGAGTTGTAATGTGTGGTTGGAGGACTTGGGTATTAGAATATGGCAAAAAATTTAACTTTTAATCAATAGCGCTCCACACAGAGTAGTGATTCTCAACTGGTACGTTGAGCCTTAACTGGTACTTTACCCTAATGATAGTCTAATTTCCCAGATTGAATGATTTTTCATCGAGTTATGATAATTTGAAAATTTAGGTGATTTTTTAGTTTTTTTTTACCCCCCCCCCCAAACTTCATGTTAAATGAAATAGAAAGTGAAATACTAGCTTTTTCGTAGTATATTCATTGTGTTCAGTAAGAGTGCGGCTTCATTTTAAGACCAAAACGAAAACTTTCAGTGGAACATAATGATAGTCTAATTTCCCAGATTGAATGATTTTTCATCGAGTTATGATAATTTGAAAATTTAGGTGATTTTTTAGTTTTTTTTTTACCCCCCCCCCCCAAACTTCATGTTAAATGAAATAGAAAGTGAAATACTAGCTTTTTCGTAGTATATTCATTGTGTTCAGTAAGAGTCGGGCTTCATTTTAAGACCAAAACGAAAACTTTCAGTGCATTGTAGCCGGAGAAATTTACATTTGAATTCGTTGGGGCTATTTGGTAACGTGCAAATTTACCATCCATTGTTCTGTTTGTGCTCAAGTTTCAAAACATATTACAAAGGGTAAAGGGTGATTTAATCTAAGCTGAAAATTTAGAAATCCAGATGTCCATCAAAAAAATTGTAGGTAATAATAAGTATAAAACTTCTGAAGCCCAAAAGAAACATAGATTTTGATAATGAGACTGTTGGGGGGGGGGGGTCAAGACGGATAACAATTTTGATATAAAGTCCACAGCCGAAGTCAAAATTCAAGAATTTTATGCTGTAACTTTTCAAACTGAGTATCAGCAATACACTAAAATCTGTTTTGGCTAGGCAGTGGAAATTTTAAATAAATTACAAGTAAAATTTGAATTTCTTTGCTATAAATATCCCTCTGATGTAATTTCCACCTTTCCGAATGGAAAGGATTATGATGTAGCTTTCTGTAGGTATCAAAATATTATTAAGAAAATATACATCTTAATTTTGCATAGAGACGCCTTCAAATTTTCAAAAGTTACTTTAAACTTCTATTAAGTATGTAAATATAAGTACGGATGAGTTTTTATTAATTAAACATTTTATTTTTCTTGATAAAACCTCATTTCCGTGGTTTTTAAGTCATTTTTACATGTGTTTAAGTGCAATTCTCAAATAGCCCCGCCTTAAAAACCTCCAAAATTCCCTACTTCTCCCCCCACAACTCATTTTGGGGATGACAAATTTTGATTTTGACCCCTGCAGGTTGTAGCTCTATACGATGCAAAACTTTAGCAATAATTACATTTCCGCTAACTTACTTGGAAGTACTTCATTTTTCTGTTCAAAGTTCTAAAATTTACCAAATAGCCCCACTTTACGGTACCTAATTCGTGATTTATCAAATATTTTTGAATATTTTGGAAATTTTCGCATTTTGAGAATCACAACACAGTAAACGTCATTTTCATAGAATGTTGAAGATGAAAAAAAAGACTATTTTTGATTATGCTGACAATATTGATGATTGATGGAATGATGATGAAGATTGAATTTTAGATTACCTAAGCTTAGATTTTGTTTTTTTTTTAAACGATTATTATAGAAATTAATTCATCAATTTTGTTCTATTTTGCAAATAGTGTGTATAAATTAGGAAACAATCTACTCAAGAAACTTTCACACACTTCTTATGGTTCTGATCGTCATAACTTACTCAAACTATACCACACACTATCAGACCAGTTTTAGATTATGGATGCTCTGTCTATACTTATGCCCCTGATAATCGCCTCCGCAGGATAAACACCATTCAAAATACAGCTGTACGAATTTCCACTGGAGCCTTTAGAACTACCCCCACTGTAAGCCTTCTTAATGATGCTTCTGAATGTCCACTTGACATACGTAGACAGTATATTTCCACATCAACATAGTTGAGCATAAAATCAAACCCCAACTTCAACTTAAAGTTGGAATATATAATTCCTATACATTCACTATCTGAAAAATTCCAATCTTTTCTCCAACAAATTGAAGAAAATAACATTAAAATACACCACCTTGTTAATAAACCCTATCCCACCTTGGCAATCTTTTAACCCTATTATTGACCTATCCTTAACAGAATTTAACAAAAATCACACTAACTCCATCATACTTAAAAGACATTTCCTTCTTCTTCTTGTCACGTAAGTATGAAGAATTCAGTCATATATATACTGATGGTTCAAAAACTCAACAATTCACTGGATGTGCAATCATTCATGGTGATGTATCTATCCCCATTGCTCTCCCCTCCCTTAGCACTATCCTTACTGCTGAACTATATGCAATTAAATCTGCAATTTCATATTCCCTTGATTTTTCTTTAAATAATGTCATAATTTTTACTGACTCACTATCTGCTCTTTCGTCAATAAAAAACTATAGGTCAAAGTATTCACATCCTATATCACTTGAGATCATTGAACTCCTTCAACTCTTCCAAAATAGCACACCCATACTCTGTTGGATACCTTCACACTCCCAGATTCAAGGAAATGAGCTAGCAGATAAAATAGCTAAACAGGCACACCTCCACCTACCCCTTGCCAACATACCAATCCCTCTATCTGATTTGAAACTCCATTCCAAAACACTAATGCATGAAGTATTTTAATCTTCATGGTCTCAGGTCCCAAGTTCAAATAAACTCAAAAGCATAAAAAACATCGCATCTTTATGGAAAACTTCTGAGCAACTTCAACGTAAATCTGAGGTTCTTTTCACCCGGCTCAGGACTGGCCACTCTCTTCTCACTCATCAATTCATATTCCTTAAACAGCCTCCACCATTATGCCCAGAATGCAACAACATCCCCCTAAACATTGCTCATTTACTAATAGACTGCCCTTCCTACCAGAATGAACGCTCCGGACACCTAAGTTCTAACCAACTCCAGGTCCTTCTTTCCAACAACCCTTCTCACACAGACGAAGTTATTAAATTTCTAATCTCAACAAAATTAGATAAAAAAATTTAAAATTGTATGTACATACTTAACTTTACTTTCTGTATAACCTAATTTCAAGCTTTTCACTCGTAAATACGAGCCTCTAGCCGATAAGTTGCTGTATATGGCTCATTAAATTGAATAAAATAAAAATAAAAGTAAACACTAGGTATGAACTAATTACGAAACAATTATGTTCACAAAATAAACGATTTACTTATAAATTGTAAATTAATAGGTAACAATTATTACAAAATCATTGTGAATAAAATATTACTTACTTGTATCGATAAAAGACCTCCCCAGATTTTGACATGTTCAACACACTTACTTACATAGTTGCTCAGCGTTATCATTAACTACTTAGGTATGAGTCGTTTTTATTTAATAGAACTCTAGTCCCTGAGTTTAAAAATATTTATATTACATTTTTTAGAAGTTTCAGAGGCAGGAGAGGTTTTTCCTGGAGAGAGAAATTCATTTTTTATATGTCTGTAACCCCAGAGTTGAAAAAAAAAAAAACATTGTTATATCTTACCAATCTGAACAGTAGAGGTTGGTAAATAAGATCGGGAATTATTCAAATTGAAATTTCATTAATAATCGCGACTTAAATATTCATTAAAAAATGCCTTAAATATAATAAACACGAAATAAGTAATTTTTTTTTTAGAAATTTGGCAGGGGTGATTTTTCCTGGAAAGTTAGAACAACTTTCACACTGAAAGAAAATTTCTGCCAATTCGTGTATCATGGATTTTTTAAAAACATGCCCTGAGAAGCTAAAAGAGATTTTTCTGCTTGAATAAGGGGTTAATAAAAGGATTGTGAGACACATTTTAAAAATTATTTCAAAATTTTCTCCAAGTTTTGCTACCTAGATAATATGTACCATTTTTTATTTTATTTTCTTCATTGTCGTGCTCTGTACAAAGAAATCAACATTGCTGGGGAACCTGTAAAGATTTTCTCTTTAAAAGGAAGCAGGATTTCTTTACAAGAATTCTGCTGCTTAAATCAAAGATTTTTAAAATGAGACGTTTATTTAAAACACATTTCTTTGATTTTGTTCGACTTTGAGGGACTCTGGCCTTCACTTTTCTTGGACCCAGAAAGAAATCAAGAATCCAGTTCTTGAATTAATATAAATGATCATCGATCAAACAATGACTCGATGAAAAGGAGAGAGGATCCCTAAACCATTGAACAGGTGAAAATCATGACGTGAAATATGCAAAAAGTGATGTTTGTTGCGCACTGTTTAAAGTTTTTTTTTTTTTAATTCTCGCTCGAGCAGTAATTTTGTGTCTTTTTAAAAATAAAATTGTTGTACAATACAGGAGATACCTAGTTAGTGAAATCTTCTCTAAAAATCTCTTCTTGCCCTCTCCCCCTCCTACACCGTTGGAGATATGTTGACCACACTTTTGTGATCATCATTGTACGGTCCTGACGCGAAGTCCTGAAAAAAAAATATTATCTTACTTTAATTGTGAAGACCTGAGAAGTACGAGTATTTAAAGATGACCCTGGATTTAGATTACTTTTTGAAATAATATATACAATACCTATCGTGAAAAGGGGTAGGAAAGATTCATAATTTGGATGGTTTGCAGTCAGGAAATTAAACTTCATGAAGTATCCTTCATTTCAAAGTTTGTTCGTGAAAAAAATATTGCAATTTGGCTATGGTGCAACACGAAGCAACCAAACAACAATTTATGACGTTTGGAATTTACTTATATAAACTGAAAAATCGTGAAAAACGGTAAAAAACATTTATATTTTGAATAATAGCTGTTGAGAAATTAAATTTTCACGATATATCCTTCATTTTCAAAGTAAATTCGTGAAAAAAGATCTAAAAAATTCATATGTTGAATATTTACCATCAAAAAATCACCGAAATAGTCGCTCCCAGACCAAAATAATGATGTCTGGCGGTTGAAGATGATGTATTAGTTACACTATGGTCCAACACCCGATGGCATCACTAACTCAAAAATCATTTTTTTGGACTTAGGTCAATTTGGAATCGAGCTCTTCAGTTCTGGCAGAAGATAACATTATTATGTAAGTATGTATTTTGATATGGCACAAACAGTTTTGAAGTTGTGCATATTATTTTACTTTTGGGGGTTGGAACTTGGAAGCAAATAAAAATCACAAGTAGTAAATAGTATGTAAAAGCTAAACTAAAAAACAGCTGGAAAAATATACTTAATTAATAATGAAATAACAAAAAAATGTTTCAGATGATCAATTATTTCTATATTACATTTTTTATAAGTTTGAGAGGCAGGAGAGGTTTTTCCTGGAGAGAGAAATTCATTTTTTTTATATGTCTGTAGCCACAAAGTTGAAAAAAAAAACATTGTTATATCTTACCAATCTGAACAGTAGAGGTCGGTAAATAATCTTAAATACTTGGTTAAATTGAAATTCCATTAATAATCGCGTCTTAAATATTCATTAAATAATGCCTTAAATATAATAAACATGAAATGAAATAAGTAATTTTTTTTTAGAAATTCGGGAGGGGTGATTTTTCCTGGAAAGTTAGAACAAGTTTCACACAGAAAGAAAATTTCTGCCAATTCACATCATGGAGTTTTTAAAAACATGCCCCGAGAAGCTGAAATGAGATTTCTGCTTGAATAAGGGTTGCGCTTCTATAATTTGTTATTAACGAAAGCGCAAATGATTGAAAAAAATGCATCGTTTGCGCTTTTTGTAAAATTTCGTCAAAATAGCATTAAAATGTCAAATACATACGTGATTATTTTAAAGTTCACTTTAACATATTATTCAATAAGTAACCAACCAATTTGTATGAAACTTTCAGGGTACTTACTAATTAGCCTATTTTGGAGTATTTCGTATCACATATCCTATCAAAATCAGACTATACTCAACCATTTTTCAAATTGGAGTACGAATCGACTCAACTTTTTAATTTAAAAAAAGAAACTCCATCACTTTAAGTTAAAAGTCACTCAGAAAACATTTTTGTCCGGAACTCCGGAATTGCCCAAAGAGAGAGGAAATGGGCTTTGAAAGAGAAGGCATATTCGAAAAAAATCGTGTTCTTTCACTCATATGTCGCTACCCAACCTGTTTATTCGTATTTTGAAAATTTGTGTTCTACAATATTTCGCATTAATCCTTACCAAAACATGGAAAAATATAATTTCTGGAACAGAGGAAATATTTTGGAACGGCGAAGTGTCAATTTTTGAACCATTATTGCCAATTGCAAAATACAGAAAAATAGCTAAAAACTTATAAAATTTTTTTGATTTTTAGAAATTGCCAGTAATGAATAGAAAGTTGGTACCATTGCCTTTCAAAATATCTCCCCAGTTTCAGGAATGATAAATTTCGATATTTTGGCTTGGCCACCTCCCACCACCGTTGGAGATATGTTGACCACACTTTTGTGATCATCATTGTATGGTCCTGACGCGAAATCCTGAAAAAAATAGCTTAGGTACTTTTTCAGAAGGCGCTATCACGAAAATTATAAATGAAGGGCGGTTTTCCAAAAGTGGATAAGTCAACTTTTTTGAAAATTGAGTTTTTCACGCCATTGTGTTCTATAGGTCGTATCTCACCTATTTAATGCCTAACCTACCCACAATACCTATTTATCTACGCACAATCCAGCTTTTCTGTAAGTTGCAGATTGCAATCGTTTTTCCAAAACGCGATAAGTCATAATTACTTCGTTTTTGTTACTTTTATAGCCAAAATAGAGCTGCCAATATGGTTTTTTAATAGGTACCTAGTACTGTAATATGTACTATATTTTCGTTTTTATTTCATTGCCAAAATGCAGATAAATTTTTTTTTAATGATAGTGCTGTAGATAAATACTTAATTTTTGTCAATTTTATCGCCAAAATGGAGGTAAACATTTTTTTTTCAATCAAAAATTTTTTTTTTCGTAAATTTATTGCTAAAATAGTGGTAAGATTTTTTTTAAATCAAAAATCTTTTTTTTCAATTTATAGTGTTGTAATAGGTACTTAATTTTTGTTTAAAATACTGGTAAAATTTTTTGTAATCATTTTTTTTGGTCATATACTTTTGTATTGTGAATTAGAGTTGACTTACATCGATTTGCAACACTGGTTCTATCATATAAATGAAAACATGAAAAATCGTTTTTCCAAAAAGCGATAAGTCAGTTTACTTTTTCTGCCGCAGAAGCGCTGCAAACTTGAGTTACACCACAAAACCAACACGTACGTGTTGAGGTAGATCCAATACAACATGCAGGATAGGTGGCATACTCCAAGTGCATCGCGCCTTGGAATGGGCACTAAAAATATCATTTATCTCGAAATCATAATTTTTGACTTATCGCTTTTTGGAAAACCGCCCTTCAAATAGTCTTTCAGCTCTTTCAGCGATTATGTCAGGTGTCGTCCCTTATAAACAGTTCTGGCAGAAGATAACAGTATTATGTAGGTATTTTCATATGGAACAAGCAGTTTTGAACTTGTACATATTTTACTCTTCTAGGGGTTGGAACTTGGAAGCAAAAAAATCACAAGTACCTAGTAAATAGTAAAAGCCAACCTGGCCTTTCTATCTAAAGCTATAAAACAGCTGGAAAAATATAATTAACAATGAAATAACAGAAAAACTTTTCAAATGATCAATTTCTATGATGAAAACTTTTACTACCTAAATAATCTCATTTTCAAGAAAAAATGCTCCCAGGTCAATTTTAGGCAATGTTGGTTCTTCAACATGAAGCCTCAGAGTTGAGAATTTTTTAAAAAATATATGAAACGAAAGAAATGTTTTCAAAAATTGTGTGGCCAGAGAAAGTTTTGTTCTACAGAAAAAAATTGTTATTACTTGTTTAAAGCAACTTTCACGCAGAGATGACAAATATTTTTTTGTCCATTCATTTCTTTAATTTTGAAAATTCTTGGAACCTTGTACAGAGGAACCAACAGTACCTACTTTGGGGTGCTGAAAGAGGGTTCTTCTTGAAAAATTGACCACTTACTGAAATTATGTATGAAACAGAGAGCTAGGAAAACGTTTGAAATTATTTCTTTCAACTTTTGCTATAATTATTATTTTGATTTTTCAAACTTTTTTTTCACGTTTAGACCTACTAGTTCTATTTAGGAGGGGGAAATCAACGTAGGTCGATCAAACTTAAATTTGTTCCCACATTTCTCTGATTTCTTGCAACCTTGACGGACTCTCGGGCCCATTTTTTGGGCAAAGAAGAAAATCAAAGAATAAGTGATAAATAATACAGTTCTTAAAAATATGGAATTCAAGTTGATAAAGTTTAAATAAATTAATTGTGAGTTGGTTTACAGTGTTTGAAAATTGAAATTGTTTTCTCTTATTCGTAGAGTCGTTGAGAGCCAAAAAATGATCAGGATCAAACCTCATTTTGGCAACTTGTGAAAGAATCATTAAATTTAATTATTTTTCATTAAAAAAGAAACGCGAAAATTGTGATTTTTCCAAGATATTAGTAAGCATGACACTTCAACGATTGAAAATTCATTATTTAACTGGGAAATTTCATTTTTAGGACCCCCTAAGAAACCGAGGCCTTGGAAAAATTTGCTGAATTGCACCTCTTTGAGGTCCTGTCCTAATTAGGCATCTACTTTAATTTTAATTAGGGTGATTGTAACAAAGAAGACTCTGTGTGGTCTAATGAATGTATTCGATTGATAATTGTTACATTATATTGCCTTATGGCGCGTGCCTACGTGCTGATTAGCACTGTGTAGGTGCGTGCCTATTTTGTTTATAAATATTCCTACTACAAATTTCCCCCCTGTTTTTGAGATGAGCGCCCTCGCTCATCAACTTCTCTTAAATCTAGGTAATAAAGTAATACTTAAATTTTAAATCTATCCTATACAAACATACAAAAATGTACAAAATATTTGATGTCTATTAAGACCTATACATACTTAAATTTATCAACGTATTATTCCATTATAAAAAATACAACTAAATTTTTCTGATACTTTTCCAGAACTTCTCTCCTTTACTAATTTATTTTCTTTTCAAATTCTGCTGATACCATCTTATACATTCTTTATACAAACTTTTCCTATCTCTCTTACTCTGTTCAATTTGATAAGTGTGGCCAGCACTCATCATACTATCTAATCTTTATTTTGGGTCAAGTTTGGCCATAACTTGACTCAAATTTTTCTCTCTCTCTCTACTTATCCTTCCATTCATAAAACCTTTTCATCCTTCTTATATGTACTATCTCTTCCTTCATAGTGTTATGGCGAGGTATTTTTAAAATATAATTCACTTCGTTCAACTTTTTTATAACCTCATATGGGCCTAAATATTTCGGTGAAAATTTCTTTTTGTCTTTCTAAGGGTTTTCTAATAACACCCTGTCACCCTTTTTAAATTCCTCTATCTTATGTTTTTTATCGTAATATTTCTTGTTTCTTTCTTGATTTTTAAAAATCATGCTAGGAACTTTTTCTCTAGTTTCCTGCAATCTTTTAACTTTTTCTAGTCTTTCTGACTTTTTTCTCATTTTTATTCACCTCCAGTTGATTCTGTAAAGGTGTGTTTGGTTCCTGGCCAAACATAAGATAATATGGGCTCAATCCTTCCATGTTACACACTGGAGTTATATTATATGAATATACCACATATGGTACATATCTAGCCCAATTATTTTGCTCTTCGTTTACGTAATGGCTCAATGATTTTACTAAGGTGCCATTGAACCTTTCAGTTTGTCCTTGACTTTGAGGGCTGTAGGCTGTTGAGTGATGTAGGCGAATACCCAACTTATCACAGACTTCTTTGAGCTCTGTGTTTTTGAAATGGGTACCCCTATCTGTAGAAATCTCCTCAGGTAACCCATATCTAGTTATTGTCTCCATCAGAAAGGTCACAACGCTATCCGCATTGGCATTTGCAACTGCCTTTGCGATTGCGAATTTCATACCTACAGCTGTCCCTACTAATATATATTCTTTTCCCTCACTCTTGGTGAGAGGCCCTACAAAATCGAACTGAAGATGACCCATGGGTCTGCACTCTCCTACCTCTACGTGCTGCATGAGTCCATTCTTCTTTTTTTCATTTTTTCTTTCCAAGCCTTAATTTTTGATAAAATATCAAACTTTTTCATAAATCTATCAAATTCAGTGCTTTTTCCTGAAAATTTTTCAATTTCATACCTAATGTCGTTACTCATTTTTCTTTCTTTGCTTTTCTCTATTTTTTCTCTATTTTCTTTTTCTTTTTCTTCCTTTTCTCTCTTTTCTATTTCTTCTTTGTCTTCTCTTTCTTGATTTTCCTTCTCTTCTTTTTCTCTCTTTTCAATTTCTTCCTTTTCCTTTCTTTGCTTTTCTTTTTCTTCTGACTCTACTTCCTCTTTCTTTTTATTTTCTGTAGCCAACTGCCCTGTCTTATCTAATTTTTCACTAGTAAACCCACTATTTCTATTCTCTAATTTTATCAATTTTAACTCGTCCAAACCATTTAAAGCTAATGTTTTGTGTTCTACACTATTAATGAGCTGTAACTCTAAGCCTACTTTCAAATTATCCTTAATTAATTTTACCAGTAATTTTCGTAATATATCTATCGTAGCATCCTTCTGTACTTGTTCTTGTGGGAATGCTCCTCCAATGATTTCCTCTAACTGCTCCTTTGACTTCTCATATACCCAGGAAACTCGGGAGATATTTATTTTCCATCTCATCCTTCATTGGCATGGACTGCACTGCTCATTGGCTGGACACATTGAAGTTTTGGTAGGTAATGGAATTCTCATATGCTTCTCTAGCATGGGCTATTCATTAATTGAAATACATTGACTGTTCACTGGTTGGATCACTTTGTATTGACTGCCAAAATTGTTTTTGTGGACCTCAAATTCTGACCTCCAAGCCAAACCCATTGGTTCTTCTCATATCATTATTCTGCACTTGGGAACTCCAAAAATTATGTTCAGCATTGAATTAATGAATTTCTTCAACATAATCGCGAAAATATACTCGTAAATAAACTGCCGATGAAAAAACCATTGGAATGTATTCTTTATAAATTATTATTTATGTACACACACGAATATGCATGATCTAGCATTTTTTTTTTTTTTTTTCAATTACTTTACAATAACGACATTTCGCGATGCTTGCAATATTTGCAAATTAAAATACCTCGGCATTCATTACACACGACAGATCGGATTACATACCCGAGATTGAGCGCCACTTGTAACAAAGAAGACTCTGTGTGGTCTAATGAATGTATTCGATTGATAATTGTTACATTATATTGCCTTATGGCGCGTGCCTACGTGCTGATTAGCACTGTGTAGGTGCGTGCCTATTTTGTTTATAAATATTCCTACTACAGTGATGTTTTCCAAGAAATTCTTAATTTCACTTTGATCATGTTTCAATTTTCAGACTTACTTAAGTATATGTGACCGTTCAGGAAAAAAGGGACCTTAGCATCACTTTTTCAAAAAATCTTTTTTTTTGGATTTGGGACCTGAAAACACTTAAAAATTGATTGAAACCATTTTTGAAGTTCCTAGATTGCTAAATCATACCTCAAATGAACATTTTGTACAAGCACATTCACAAAATTTTGATGCAAAAAACTCAAAAACAAAACTTTTTTCAACTTAATCTCAATTTTTCTTCTTCATGACACATTTTTTTTTACTTTGATGATTTTTTTCTTGATTTCTTCATCTAAAAACATCAGAAAGTTTTGATAATTTTGAGATCGGCAGATCTTCAAGCTCATTTTTGAATTTGAAAAAATTTTAAAAAATCAGTCATTTTTAATAATTTAATTTTTGCACAAAAATTCATTATTCATTTTCAAAAGCAAAAAAAAAAACATTCAAATTACATTTTTTGCCCAAAATCAACTTGTAAAAATTAAAATTTAAAAAAAAAATTTGGAAAAATTGCCAAATGAGGGATTCGAACCACGTACTTTCGGTGTGGTAATCCAGTTACTTCGCCACAGAGCTATCGCGTCACCTAAACAAGGTGTGTTTTTCAACTGTATACAAGTTGCCAAACAACAACAAAAAACGATCCCCCCATGCCCACACACCAAATTGTGTTGAAACGCCATAGTCGCCGCTGATAACTTTGAATGCGTTTTTCTCGGAATTTTGTTTTTAGTGACTAGGTCCCTTTTTTCCTGGACGGTCACATATTGAACTCCATCATCTGTAATTCACAGCGTACCTAATGAAATCTATAATTATCTTTTGTTGACGCTGTAATTGAAATTAGATACTTACTTTAAAATTCACTAATTCACTTGAAATAAATTGTTTTTCGAACGATTAGTTCCACTCATAAATACTAATATCAATCAAAACTATACGCACCCTATATTCAAAATGCTTGAACTAAAATACATAAACAAAACAAATTTTTAGGTCCACCATTGTTGATATCAACAAATAAAACTGAATTCTCATTTTAAAAAAAAATACCCCGTGAATAATGAACCGATCTGTTTAGAATTCAGAACATAACATTCTCAAGATCACAATGATGGTCGCTACGAAGCCGTTTTTTTTTAAGTTTTCATTTCCAAGCATTATACATAGCCTATTTTCAAGTGAAAATAGCTCATTTTACAATAAATAAAATCATTATAATTAATGTATTAGGTAAAGTAAATTTCTCAAAAAGAGGCTCATAGCGACCAAGATTTCATCCATCCAAACAATATATCCAAAAATGAAAGTTATCCGAGCAGTAGTTGTCTGTTGTTTGGTAGTTTTGTAACGAAAATTGAAAGTTTACCTACTCTAAACGACACTCTTAAGTCCTCCATTCAACGCGTCTCTCAGGGATTTTAGGTTTTAAACCGATTGATTTGAAACTTGGTGCGATGGTAAAGATACTGAAGTATAATGACCCTGAATTCTTTTTCACCACAATGACCCTAGAATTCATCTTGAAAACATCAAATAAATGAGGCGGGGACCGGGGAGTCCCAAACTATTGAAAAAAAACTTGCGAGGATGAATCTTTGTTTTCATTGAAAGCAATAGGTAAATCAGAAATCATTAGGTATAATTTTATACAAAAAATGCATGTTTGATTTATTTTTTACCGCCCCTATCTTGGAGCTTTTATTTGTAAACTTTATTAAACACTGAAACATTTACTTATTTCATTAGGCATTGAATTAGCCTCATTAACTGTAATACTGTTTTTATTAGGTACCTACCTATTAATAGGTATGTTTGTGACAGAATTGATGGTGTTAAGGAGGAAACATTGTTTTGGCAACTTGTCAAAGAATAATTATTGTCTTGTACTTATACTTAATTATTATTTTTCAATTAAAAAGGAAGTATGAAAATTTTATTATTCAAAGGTATTTGTAAGCACAACACTATAATGATTAAAAATTCATTATTTAACTGAGAAATCTCATTTTTAGTGCCCTTTCGAGAAACTGGAGCCTTGAATAAATTGGCTGCTTTGACCCCTCTCATATTAGGTATCAACTATAATTTCAATTAGGGTGATGTTTACTAAGAAATTCTCAATTTCACTTTGATCATGTTCTAATTTCCAGACTAGAATATCAAATTTCATCGATTCACAGCATAATAAAATCTATAAATACCTATCTTTCATTGACACTGTAATTGAAATTACTTACTTGAATGTCAGCAATTAATCTTTTACATACTTACGCGGGAATTTGAATCTTCCATTAATAATTTAATCAGTAATTATTGTGGTAGGTAGATTCGTTTACTTATATTGGGTATAGGTATTGGTATTCTTGTCAATTGAATAAAATGAAAGCTAGAGAGCGTTAGTTGGATCGAGATTTGAGCTTGTTGAACTTTTAGGTTTGAATTTCGGTACAGCTAACTCATGTAATTTCTCTGAATGCGGATAGACGCGCATTTTTTGCGTTTTTATATATTTTTGATTTACCTATATTTTTTGATTATGTTTTGTTAATTTGAAATATGAATATTGTAATATGAGTTGAAGTGAATTGACTAATTATTTTTGATATACTCAAATTATTCTTTTCATCGGATTTTCTTTCATCCGAGATGGCTGCTTAAGGCACCTAGCACTGGAGGTGCCAGTAATGGCGACTTCGTCGTCACGATGTGGTGAGTGAGACTCAGTCCCTTAACTTCGATATAAGTAATACCTTAATTTTTAGGTCTAGATTTGATGATGTATATACTGAGATAGTCATATTTGCTTAATGTTTTATTTTTACTTGATATGATTCGATTATGAATTAGGAAGGATCTCGATCCTTTAATAATCTTATTTAGCATACTAAATTTGATATATCTTGATCATGAGATTTTGCTTACCTTTTCGATATTTGATAATGATTTACTGTAGACCTCAAAATTCCTCTTACAAGACTTCCTCTCGTTACCTTATTCTTGGCTTTTTATTAATTGTGTTTTGTAGAAGAAGATTTTTAGTTTATTTGGTAATGGAAACTGAACTATTAAAAGATATGTCTGTGTGATATTAATGTTTTTATTATTTCCTACAAGTCGAATCTTCTTACCTTGTCTCATTCTGATCCATCTACTTCCCTATCTTCTTCCCTCACCTATTTTCCCAAGTACCTATTCATTCGAACCCTTTATTCCTTGCAAAAAATATTCTATTTTCCGATTCCCTAATATCAAACAATTTATATGATCATATTTATTGAAACTGGGTCACACAGCCTAGAAACTCAATTACGTAATTCTCATTGCCATGTAAGATTTGCCCACCAGGCTCAAATATTGAACTCCATTGTCACAATTCACAGCATAACAAGATCTAAGTATAGATTTTCTTCACACAGTAATTAAAATTACGAATCCTATTTCATGAATATAATTATTCCTACTATGTGGTGTAAATAGAAATTTATGTTCGCCACACAAAAATTTTACCTACTGGTTTGTTCCGTATACCTAATATGCTAAGATTTACACCCTTCAGTCCTTCACATCTTAAACAAAAGTAGTGTCTCACCGCGGTTATGTATTATACTTTGTAGTAGCAGAGTTGCTGCGCGGATTCTCAAAAAAAGGATTTGAATCACTGATCACGGATCTTTGTAAAAAAAAAAAAAAGATTCGGATCACGGATCAAATCTTCACGGATCCTTTTTTTTCTTTGATATGTCTCATTGGCACAAGATATGTACAAAAATAGACATTTTGCAGTTGCTCTATAAATGGTCTGAAAAATTGAAAATATACAGAATTTTTTTAAAAGAACGTTACTTAAGTGCTCAATAAAGACCGACTGACAGTCTCCCTAAACCGGTTATTTTTCAGAAAACTCGCAAAAATCCACCAAAAAAAGGATCCGTGAACAAAGTGTAAAAAAAAGGATTCGATTCACGGATCACGGATCATTGCCAAAAAAGGATTCGCTCTCCCGTCCTTCCCTCCCTTTCTTCGTGCTGTATACATAGCCGAAAATATTCTTGTCTGGAATGATGTGAACTCTAAATACGAGATAAGAATATGGCAATTTCTGTCGAAAAATCGACTTCAAGTGGCTGCACTGACGATCCACTTGAAATTTACCAAATTCAGAGGTGGTAAATTACGTGGTAATTACCCGTAATTTCGCCCCCTCGATTTCAGAAGGATAGTGACCTCTTTGGAAGGGTGACTCACCCTCTGAGTTGGTCAACTATTAAAATGGCCACCAAAAATCCTCTTTGGCAATGACTCAGGCCCCCCAATAAACTTCTATTCCCTTTAGCTAGAACTCTGCCATTTGCCCTTTGCATCTTAAGCTAATAACATAACAGTGTGTTCATTTTCAATTTGACTTTTTCTTCAAAGTTCAAATTATTCAAAATTTCCAATGCCGGAGACAACAACTGGAGCAGAAGCTGCAATGCAGCAGGACGAAACGATTAAGCCAACAGTGAGTTATTTATTTGTATATTTCAGTGAAAATGTTAGACTTTGCCAGTAGTGCACATGGTGCACCCAAATTTACTCGAGGTCTTTTCCGGCTCCCTGGGTTAAGATCCCCCTTCTGGATATTTAGAAATTGCTTTAGGACCCTAAAAACGCTTCCACTAAATTCCTCTGCCTTTTTTTAGTCTAAATTACACTCACTTAGTTTCAATGAAACTAATTGGGCCCTGTGTTCTTTTTCTGCCTGCCTCCCCTTTAGGTTCCGGACGCCGGAGTAATTGAACCTGTCAATTTCTCAATTAGTATAGAAGATAATTATTATTTAGAAGAGTTACCTTATTATTTATTTGAACCGGAAGATTTATTTGTACCAGAAGATTTATTATTTAGCAGGCAGAAGCTATATCATTTAAAACTACAGGTAATTTACTTGGTAATTTCTAGAATACTATGTTCATATCGTGAATCGAATTCCCCTTACTCAAAATGACTTAAATTTCCCACATTTGGTAGACAGAGCATCAAGGTTACCAGGGCTGGAAAAGACCTCCGAGACAAGACAACACTCTAAATTCCTCCAAAACGAACGTAATTGTGTCTAATTAGTAGAAGAAACACTATTAAATTAAACTAGCACAAGCTGAAAATAACACCAGTAGAGTAGAAATTAATTTATCGAAGTTGAAGAAGTATCCGCAGATTCGGCCATAATCACCAGCTCCAAGATGGAGTGAAAAGAATCTCTCAACATTTCACTACATATCTACGTAAAGTGGGTTTGAAACAAAGCGCGATATTCCCGAACTCATGTAAATTGCAGTGGAAAATAAAGTTGAGCGATCCCAACTCGACACATTTATTCAATTATTCGATTAAAAACACTTTAGAGATCCGGATCTACTTAAAACTTTGAAAATTTAGGTTCAAGGAAAAGGTGATGAAATGACCGGACAGACGAATACTTCGATTAAAGACACATTACACACTCGTTACTTTATTCATTCGAACAATTATACCTTCAGAAAACCCATTAATTATTAATTATTTAGCATTATTTTAGTAGAAATTAGCAGAAGTTGACATTTTCTAGTTTGTTATCAAACAAAATCCCACAACATGCCTTTTGAGCTTTCTAAATGCGCGACAGCCGCCATGACAGTGACACAGCTAAATACTGCGTTCTGATTGGTTGAGATCTGTCCATCACTGACGTCACGTAAACAACTTTTTCATTTTAATTCAGTTCGACGAAATTTTTCAATTTAATTCAGTTTTGATATTTTTTGAGTACAATTAAATAAAACTTTAGCTCCAAATGAATTTTTAGGATTAGTAACACGTAAATACACACGATTAAATTAATTTAGCGAATTTATTCAGTTCGGTTTAGCTGAAAACGGAATCTCAACTTAAGTAGAAATGAATTTTCGAAAAACCAACTTCAGAATTCAATTGAATTACTCAGTTTAAAGTGCTTTAGAAACCTATCGATTCTTTTCAGTGTCGAGTGAAGTAATTAGCATTGGACTGCACAAGTTAATTACCCCTTTCAGATCCGAAGAATTGCCAGCAGTAGGCGCGAATTCCGAGGAATAAATTATCATTTCGAAAATAGTTCTAGTTTTCATTACTTACGAGACAGAATTTTTTTAGCAAAAGAGATGGATACGAGATTCGCCTTAAATTATCTTAAATGGGAAAGATTTTGAAGGATTGTTTTCGTTTTTCATTTCGAATAAGTGATATTTGTTGGCGAGAGACAATATCAAAATGAATAAACAGTTTCAGACAACAAATTATGAACTTTTAGATACATTTATTTTTCAAAACTGACCCTTTGTGAAATTTTCTCTTTAGATTTTTAGGATATCGCGTACTTCGATACATGACAGCATGTGAAGTTTTTTTTTTCTTTTTATGCCGAGGCTGGACCTCCGTGATTTACGGTCTGATGTGGCATAAATTAAAATACTCCATTCGGTTTAGTGAATTACATTTTAAATGGTCACTATAAAAGCCACGGAGTTTCTTTAGGTTTGTAGTGCTTCAGTATGACCAATTTGGTTTTCACACAAACACCAGGAAACAAGCCACTAGAGGGTAGTTTTCTAAATACTCGCACCTAGGAATGATAATTTTTTAGTATTTTAAAAACGCGTCATAATCACGGTGACGTTTGAGGCTATATGCCGTGCTCGACGACGAAATAAAATCGTCTAGGTGCTGGATATGGTAGTGCCAGCGCCGAAATTCACTACCAGGTCGATAGAAGGGCTCAAGATGAGTTATTATTCAGCACGAGGATCCTCAATAAATGCATTTAGGTCGAGTTGCTTAGGAATGGTTGAAATTTACGTAATTTAGAATATTTTTAGGAGATTCCAGGCGTTTTTTGCGACGAATTGAGACAAATTTGAAATAAAATTAGTTTAGATACGTTTTTCAGCTTTTCAGCCCCCCCCCTCCAACCCAAATAAATGATTTTCCCGAGTGTTGTCTTATTAGGCAGGTAGATTATACTTAATTATACTTATTTCTTTATGTTCATGCATGTATTAATAAAATTAACAGGCGGAGGAATTGGCCCAGCAAATTGAGCGTCTGAAGTATGATTCGGCAAAATTGTCTGTCCTGCTGAAGGATCGCGATATTGACGGCGTCAAATCTCTTACGGCGTTCCTACTAATTGATCTCCGCGAACTGGAAACTGACTTACTGCTCCTAGAAGACGAAGAGGCCCGCAAAACGCTTGATGTCGAATTTCAGAAACTAAAATCTAAAGTGGACACGGTCCAGGAGAGCTTGACTCTCACTAATGTCACCACCCCTCAGCAGCCCCCCCAAATCGTCATTAGAGAACCGGTCATTCAGAGGCCCCAACTGAAAATCAAAGCTGTGACTCTCGATACCTTCAACGGCAACATCAGGGAGTATGGCGCTTGGTGGGAGATGTTCAAGATCGGCGTGCATGATGTTAAGGAATTCGATGAAGTTATGAAGTTTTCCCACCTTAAATCTACCTTGCGTGGCGAGGCCAAGCAAGCGGTCGAAGGCCTTGGCAAGATGGGCAACAATTACGAAAAAGCTATAGCCGAATTGAAACGAAGATTTGGTGATCCCGCCTAACTCGCCGCAGCCTTTTATGAGGACATTAAAACCCTTCCGCCGAATCATGAGGCCAGTGGTCAACGTCCTACTTACGATTCTATTCAGAAAAACCTGGCCAATCTTGAATCCATCGGTTCTAGTATCGATCAAGAAAACTTGAAGAGCACCATTCTTGGTAAATTTTCTAAAGATACCCTTCGTGAAGCCCTACGTCATCTTAACTATTCCGATTCCGAAGCTCCCTTCTCTCAATTTAGCGTTCCTGATATCATGTCCGCCCTCCAAAAAGCTGTATCCTTAGAGGAATTAGTTGACATGTACTATGCAGATGGAAAAGACTCCGGAAATTCTACTCGTTATCCCTCCAAAAATCGCACCTATCAGAACCAATCCCCTGTAGCTGCTCTTATGAACGTTAATACTTCCGGAGCTGCCCAAGATTATCGAGCTAAAAATAAAAAATGCAAACTTTGTAACGAAACTTCTCACGTCACCCAAGAATGTGGTAACTACCGAACGAAAGATAAACGCCAAGAGCGCCTCTCTCAGCTAAATCTCTGCTACGTCTGTTTGAGCGATAGCCATAAAGCAGGTGCTTGTTCCAGTAAAGACAGGCCTTGTGTATACTGCAAACGCACAGGTCACTCGAAATTCTTATGCATAAATTTCCTGAAAGATAAGCAGCAACGTTACGAGCAGTCGAAGCAGAATAAAGATCCAGCTGTTACTCGATCGAATTCAGGTTCGACTCCGCCCGGAAAAGGTAATGGTACATTTTTAGAAACATTTACTTGTTACGTTAGAATAAATAATCAGTATACTAAAGTCAGAGGAATTATAGACTCCGGGAGCGAACTCTCGTATGTGGAAGACTCCCTTGTTCAGAAATTAAAATTATCTAAAAGCGTTAAAAATCGTAAGCAGGTACAAAGGAGTACCTTTGGTAAAAAGGCTCCTACGTACGTTTCCTCTGGTGAAATTACTCTCACTTTAGCCAACTTAGACAAATCCGTTGAAAAAACTTTGTGTTATAGTACAACTCCAGTTATTACTGGCGCAATTAAAACTGCTCCCCCTTCAGAATTAGTACAAAAAGTTCTCCCTAAAGACCTTGAGTATGCCGATTCCCATATTTTTTCAGATTGTCGTGAGCCAATCCAGCTCCTTATTGGGTGCAATTTTGCGCAATACGAATTCCTATTGGAGGACATTATTAAATTACCTACCCCTAGAATTACGCTTAAAAAATCGATATTTGGTTGGATCCCTTCAGGCGAATTGTTGGGAGATGTGTTCAATGAGCCTATTCCCACTACTACTTTATTCTGTTCCTCACAGGAGGAAGAAAACGCTTTAGATCCGCAAAAAACTTTAGACAACGATTCGTTAGATAAACTGTGGTCTCTGGAGGCTATTGGCATTCGTTCTTCTGATCTGGAAGTGACGAATGACTTGGTCTTGGAGAAATTCAGAAAAACTGTTAGATTCGAAGATAGCAGGTATATTGTAAGATGGCCTTGGAAACAGGAACATCCGAAGATACCTACCAACTTTAAAATGTGTATGGCTCGTTTGACTAATCTTATTAATACCTTAAAATCGAAAAATATGCTTAAAAAATACGATTCAGCAATTAAAGAACAGCTTTTATTAGGTACCATCGAACCTGCCCCTAAAAAACCTCAAAATGCTACTGTTGTTCATTACTTACCCCACAGAGGTGTCGAGAAAAATGAGAAATTGAGAATTGTGTATGATGCTTCAGCTAAAACTGAGAAAAATCCCTGTTTAAACGATCTTATGCATTCAGGCCCTGTACTTACCGAAGATCTCGTTGGTTTAGATATTAATTTCAGACTCCATCAATATGCTTTGATAGCTGATATTGAAAAAGCATTTCATCAGATGCGTTTAAATGAAGTCGATCGTGACTCTGTTAGATTTTTATGGGTCAAGGACCTGTCCAAACCTATAAATATGGAAAACTTACTTTTTCTTAGATTTACCAGTGTAATATTCGGAGCTACAGCTTCGCCATTCCTTTTAAATATCGTTATTAAAGAGCTTTTGAGCTTACCTCCTTCGAATCCCTACATTTTAGCAGCCCGGAGAAAATTCTATGTTGATAATTTCGTAATGAGTCTTAAGAAATTGACGGATGCCGTTGAAACCCACGATTCTTTAGTAGAGAGATTTCGTTTAGCTAGTTTCAATCTTCGAGACTGGAAAACCAATGACCCAGAGGTAAGGGAAGCACTTTCGCTTCAACCTGCCAGTTCTGAGGAAATTGTTTCGGTTCTTGGAATAAATTGGAATACTGGCAAAGACACTCTTTCTATAAAATTTGAGCAAAGAGAAGCTCCTAAATACCCAACTAAACGTTTTGTATTGTCCTTTTTAGCATCTATCTTCGACCCACTTGGCCTAGTTTCTCCGAGCCTACTTCCACTTAAGTTATTTATGCAAGAATGTTGGAAATTGAAACTTACCTGGAATGATATTTTACCCCCGGATCTTAATGCTCGATTTATAAAATTATTTCAGGAAGCCCAGCAAATCTCTTTGATTGAAATACCTCGTAGACTTTTCAACTTTCCCATCTGTGGAACAGTTACCCTAAATATATTTTGTGACGCGTCCAAGGATGCTTATGCTTGTGTTGCGTCGTCGTCGTCGTAGTCGCGCTCCTTTACAGGAGATAGCGTATATGTCCATCTATATTAGCCGGTATCTAGCGTATCTAATTGTTTCTTTCAGGGTCTTGCAGGGGGAGTTGGCCGGTGAGTTTGTTGTTAACAGTTCCGATCGTTTCCTCCCTCTCGTCGATCTTCCTTGGATTTTCCCCTGTACCGCTAGCATGAAAATACCGTTTTCTCATATTTTATGAGCTAAATACTTTAGCTTTCTGTTTTTGATGTCTTCAACTACGACTTTCCGCTCCTCTCCTATTCTTGCTAGTACTTCCTTGTTGGTAACGAAGTCCTTCCATGAGATCCGTAGTAGCCTTCGATAGCACCACATCTCAAAAGCGGATACTTTCTTCTCGCATTCTGCACTCATGGTCCATGTTTCGTTGCGTACCTTACCTGTAATAACCCTGAAACAAGACAATCAGATTCCACACTGATTTTCAGTAAAATTCGAGTTGCTCCAATTAAAATGCATCCCAGCATCCCAAATCTCGAACTCTTAGCTGTACTTATTGGAAAACGTTCTGCAAATTTCTTAATAGATAAAATTGACCTTAAAATTGATCGTACGATTATTTGGACTGACGCAACGACTGTTTTACAGTGGTTAAATTCTTCAGATATTCTCCCCAAATTCGTTCAGAACCGAGTGACTGAAATTCGTAGTAGCCCTAATTTGATTTTTAGACACGTACCTGGCAAAGCAAATCCGGCAGATATCGCTTCTCGTGGTATGACTGCCTCCAATTTATCCAGCTCCGAATCGTGGTGGAAAGGTCCGTCGTGGCTCCCCCATGAAAAGCTTTGGCCTAAACCACCTGAAAACACTGAAACTTTCTCAACTCCCACTGTAGCTTTAGCTGTAAACACCCCCGCCTACACAGGTTACCTTTCAGACAAAGCAGAAAAGAGTCGTTCCACTTGGGACGCGTATGTAAAAGCTGTGAGAGGATTTATGTTCCTTTTTGGAAAAAACTTCAGAAACCTTCCCAAATTTCAAACTTATCGTTTAGCTGAACAAAATCTTGTGTTAGAAATTCAACGAAAATACTTAGCTCACGAAATTGCCATGTTGAAAAAAGGCCTTCAGCCTGATCCTAGATTAAATTTATTTTTAGATAAAAAAACCGGCCTTATCAGGTGCAAAGGTCGTATTCAACACCCCAAATTCCCTGAGTATACTATCAACCCCATCTTATTACCCAAGGAATGTTTCCTCACCAAACTATATATCCTTAAAGTCCATTCAGATAACATGCACATGGGTGTAAATTATACTTTAGCAAAAATAAGAGAGAGGTATTGGATTCCCAAAGGTAGACTAACAGTGAAGTACGTACTTCACCGTTGTACCGCGTGCAGACGTTGGGAGGGTGGTAGCTACGAGCTTCCCCCTATTCCTCCTCTTCCAAATGTTCGTTTAGAGATGGATGCGCCCTTTGTGTTCTCCGGTGTTGATTATTTAGGCCCAATGTACATCTTAGACGATAATAAAGAGGTAGTAAAGGCTTGGGTAGTCATCTTTGTGTGTTTGGTTACTAGAGCCATTCACCTTGAAGTTGCTCGAGACCTATCTGCCAATAAATTCATTTTAGCTCTTATTCGTTTCGGAAGTCGGAGAGGTTGCCCTAAATTTATGATTTCAGACAACGCAGCCAATTTTAAATTTGTTCAGCCTTTAGTAGGTACAGAGGTACATGACGCGAATATTCAAGACCCTGCAGTTACAAAATTCTTAGATAATAATGATATTAAATGGCATTTTATTCCGCAATATGCTCCATGGCATGGCGGAGCTTATGAGAGGTTAGTTGCCATTGTCAAAAGTTGTTTGAAAAAATGCTATAGAATAGATTACTTAGATTATGACGAATTCGAAACAGCCCTGACGAAAATTGAGAAAATTATTAATGACCGCCCCCTTACTTATATCTCTGAAGAAATCTCAGCCCCCCTCACTCCCAGTAATTTTTTACTCCCAGCCAGGAAAGCAAATGTACTCGTAGATATAGAAATAAATGAAAATAAATTAGACTCGAAACGCGAACCTTTAGTCAGCTCCCTAAAAAATACCTATTCAGTTCTTGAGCTTTTTTGGTCCCTATTTGAGACACAGTACTTGCTCTCTTTGAGAGAAAGGCATACAGTTAAGCACCCTACTGAAGTAAATAGCTTACCTTACCTACCTAGGAAAGGTGAAGTTGTATTAGTTAAAGAACCCTCTGCCCCCCGCGCCCATTGGAAATTAGGTGTCGTAATGAAATTGAACAAAGGTGACAGAACAGCCGAATTACGTTGTAATAATAAAACCACTTTAAGAGCCATAAATCAATTGTACCCTCTTGAGATCCCTGATGAGACTAAAACAGACCACCGTAAGACTGTTGAAAGTTCCTCTAAAGCCCCTCAGAAGAGATACCTGAACATGCCCAAAGGCACAACAGGCCAAAAGAAAGCTCGTTTCAGTTAAAATTTAAGCCCTTCAAAGCAGAAGTTCTCTTTTCAGTTTTTCAGTTTTCAGATTTTTCATTTAAATTTTTCAGATTTCAGATTATTATTTCAATTTCAGTTTAGTAGACCCCCTGACCCTTTTTCTTTCAGATTTCGAAAATCTTTAGTTCAGTCAGTTCAGTTTTCTTTAGTTTCTTATTTCAGCCCCTGAGGTCCTTTTTTGGCCTTCCTCCCCGGGGGGAGTGTCGAAAAATCGACTTCAAGTGGCTGCACTGACGATCCACTTGAAATTTACCAAATTCAGAGGTGGTAAATTACGTGGTAATTACCCGTAATTTCGCCCCCTCGATTTCAGAAGGATAGTGACCTCTTTGGAAGGGTGACTCACCCTCTGAGTTGGTCAACTATTAAAATGGCCACCAAAAATCCTCTTTGGCAATGACTCAGGCCCCCCAATAAACTTCTATTCCCTTTAGCTAGAACTCTGCCATTTGCCCTTTGCATCTTAAGCTAATAACATAACAGTGTGTTCATTTTCAATTTGACTTTTTCTTCAAAGTTCAAATTATTCAAAATTTCCAATGCCGGAGACAACAACTGGAGCAGAAGCTGCAATGCAGCAGGACGAAACGATTAAGCCAACAGTGAGTTATTTATTTGTATATTTCAGTGAAAATGTTAGACTTTGCCAGTAGTGCACATGGTGCACCCAAATTTACTCGAGGTCTTTTCCGGCTCCCTGGGTTAAGATCCCCCTTCTGGATATTTAGAAATTGCTTTAGGACCCTAAAAACGCTTCCACTAAATTCCTCTGCCTTTTTTTAGTCTAAATTACACTCACTTAGTTTCAATGAAACTAATTGGGCCCTGTGTTCTTTTTCTGCCTGCCTCCCCTTTAGGTTCCGGACGCCGGAGTAATTGAACCTGTCAATTTCTCAATTAGTATAGAAGATAATTATTATTTAGAAGAGTTACCTTATTATTTATTTGAACCGGAAGATTTATTTGTACCAGAAGATTTATTATTTAGCAGGCAGAAGCTATATCATTTAAAACTACAGGTAATTTACTTGGTAATTTCTAGAATACTATGTTCATATCGTGAATCGAATTCCCCTTACTCAAAATGACTTAAATTTCCCACAATTTCAACGAAATTAGAAATCTTATATTTTTCCCTGCTTGCACCTAGTCCTAGTATAGATATGACAATATTACATATACGTGTAATCCTAAAATAATTATGAATTACCTAATTACAAATTATAGATAGCATATGAATTATAAACAATATGAACTCATTACAAATCAATTATATTCACAAAATAAATGATTTATAAATTGCAAATTAATAGGTAACAATTTATTACAAAATCATTGTGAATAACAAATTACTTACTTGCGAAGTTGTGAGGATGTATTAAGTACAAATGGAGCTTTTAATTAGGTATTCATGTTTGCGACAGAATTGATGTTTTCAAGGAGGAAATGTCGTTTTGGCAACTGGTGAAAGAATAATTATTGTATCTACCTAATTATAATTCTTCATTAAAAACTTAAGAGAAGCATAAAAATTTTATTTTTTCAGAGGTATTTGTAAGCGCAACACTATAATAATTGAAAATTCATTATTTAACTGAGAACTATCATTTTTAGGGCCCTCTAAGAAACTAAGGCCGTTTGGATAAACTGGCTGCTTTGAGCCCTATTTGTGGACCTGTCCATATTAGGTATCTACTTTAATTTCAATTAGGGCGATGTTTAATAAGAAATTCTCAATTTCACTTTGATCATGTTTTAATTTTCAGACTAGAAAATTAAATTTCATCGATTCACAGCATAATAAGATCTATAAGTACCTAAGTACCTTTCATTGACACTGTAATTGAAATTGCTTACTTTAATATCACCGATTAATCTTTTTATGATTTCTAACGTAAATTTATTTCGATCTTCGTCCATTAATCATTTAATCAGTAATTTATACAATCAAATTTATTGAAAGTGGGTCACACACCCTAAAAACTCAATTAATTCTCATTGCCATGTAAGATTTGCCTACTATTCCCAAAAAAAAATTAGTATAGGTCTGCTCCTACAAAAAATGATCAATTTGCAAAAAAAAAAAAAAAAAAAAAAAAATGGTAGATATTGTACTCACATAATAATGAGAATAATTATTTTCTGACTTTAATTAAAGAAAAAAACATAACAAATGAATTAAAAACGAGGTTATCAATAAAATATTTTCTAAAAATCTATTTTTGGCCTTCGACCTCCTATACCACTGTTGGAGATATGTTGACCACACTTTTGGAATCATCATTGTATATGTATGGTCTTAACAAGAAGCCCTAAAAAAAAAATATTCTTATACCTGCACTTTTTGTGAAGATAATTGTGTAATGTTTACCTAACGGTTAGGTCGAATTAGATCGTTTTTATTTGTGTGTATTCTTCTACGAGTATTTTATATTTGCTGTTTTATTGAATAAAATAATTGTTCTTAAGTACCTATGCATTATTTTCATTTTGCTCAAAACAAATTAGCTAATTACACATGCTAAGATACGTTCATTCATCAATACCAATGCTTCATTGAAATGCATGGCACAATACTTCTCAAAATTTTATCTTTTACTACTTTTTTTTTTTCTTTCAATAGGAATTTAAAATGTATTTTTACCTGGACTTTTTACAAAGACATTGTGTAGGGTACATCTACATGTGGGGTGTGTCATATCCAATCTTATATGCTATTTCTTCTTGTATAATTAGGAAAAATATAATTAATATTAATGAAATAACAGAACAATATATTTTTCAAATGATAATTTCTATGACAAACTTCCACTATCTATACAATACAATTTTCAAGAAAAAAACGCTCCCAAATAAATTTTAGGCAATGTTGGTTCTTCTGCATGGAGCCTCTGAGTTGAGGAATTTTTTTTTTTTTTAGATATGAAATGAAAGAAATTTTTTCAAAAATTGAGGAACCATATATATCGACGGTTTTTTCTTGAAAACAGTAGTTAATACTTGTTCAGAGCAACTGTCACGCGGAAATAAATTTTAAAATTTTTTTCCTATTCATTTCTATGATTTTTTTTTAAGTTTTGGGACCCTGCTTGTAGGAATCAACAGTGCTTGGTTTGCTAAAAGAGACTTCGTCTTGAAAAATAGGCTATTTAGAGAAATTATAAGACATAGAGAGCTAAAAAATTACTTTGAAATTGTTCTAAACATATATGCTGAAACATCTTTCTGACACCAGTAAAAATGACTTACTAAACCTCTATAATATAATCTGGTCTTCAGATTCCTTCCCTCAAACATGGAAAACTGCAACTGTCATTCCCATACTTAAACCTGAGAAAAATATTCACCTTCCCTCCAGTTACAGGCCTATTTCTTTAACTTCTGTCCCATGTAAAATTCTAGAAAAAATGGTTATGAAACGTCTAACTTGGTATATTGACTCTACAAATTCCCTCAGTTCTTTTCAAAGTGGCTTTCGGAAAAAAAGATCTACTCTGGACCATCTTTTTGGTCTTACACAGGAAATCAATACTGCCTTTCAAAATAAAGAATTTGTACTCTCAGTCTTCTTTGATCTTGAAAAAGCTTTTAACAAAGCATGGAGATACAAAATACTTCAAAAAATACATTCTATAGGGATTCGAGGGCATTTAGCTTACTTTATTCAAAACTTTTTATCAAATCGTACCTTTAGAGTCAGAATTGAAAATACATACTCTGAACTTTTTGATATTGAAAATTGAGTCCCTCAAGGCTCTGTGCTTAGCACCATCCTATTTATACTCCTAATTGATGACATCTGTAGTATTATTCCTCAACCTCTTTCCTTAAGAATTTTTGCAGATGATATAAACATTTCAATACGTTCAAACAACATCAAACTAGCCTCAGAAATTATCCAAAAAACTCTAAATTGTATTGAAAAATGGGCTGAAACAAATGGACTAACATTTTCTGAATCTAAAACTCACTGTATACTTTTTACCAAGAGAAATAAAACCTACCCAGAACCTATCCTTGAATTCAAAGGACATCCTTTAGTTTTTAAACCAACCACTAAATTCCTTGGACTTACTTTTGATAAAAAACTTACTTGGACGCCTCATTTTCTCAACATAAAAGCTCAACTTAACAAACGTCTAAATTTACTAAAAATTGTTAAAAATCCAAAGTATAACCCATCACGCCAACTATTACTTCACTTGTACAAAGCTCTGATACATAGTAAAATTGAATATGGAAGTCCATGCTTTACAAACCTGTCAAATAAAACTACTAATATTCTCAAAACTGTTCAAAATTCCTCCTTGCGCATCTGCATAGGTGCTCTCTATTCGTCTCCAATTGATAGTATTTATTGTGAAGCTGCAGAGCTTCCTCCTGATTTTAGGAAAATTCTCACGACAAACAAATTCTTAACAACTGTTGCAAATAATCCATCTCACCCTCTTCGAAGGTCACTCAATGTCTACAGCTCTCAGCATTTCCTCCATACTGCAGGTCCAATCCCAGAATTTATCAAAAATATGAACAACCTACAAATTGACCTAAAAAACTCGATTTTTACTGCTGAACTCACTGCCATAAAACATTGCCTAATAGATATAATTTCCATTCAATCAGAAAATAAAAAATTCTTAATCCAAAGCGACTCACTAAGTTCACTGCTATCCATTCAAAACATTTTTTCTGACCACCCCATAGTCCAAGACATACATAAGTCCCTTTTTAACCTCCAATATTATGATTACTCAATTAGCTTCATGTATGTTCCCAGCCACATAGGTATCACTGGAAACGAAACTGTTGATAGATTAGCAAAAACAGCCGCTACCCCCTCCCCTCTTAACATTCTCACTCCTGATGACGTTAAATCTCTAATCACTCACAACACATTTACTAACTGGCAGAACTTTTGGTCACAACAAACTTCAAACAAACTCTTCCAACATAAAAAAACTACTCTCCCCTGGAAAAATCTAGGCCACCTGAACAGAAAAGAAGAAATCCTGATTACCAGACTAAGAATAGGCCACACAAAAATTACTCATAACCACTTATACCAAAAAGAACCAAAACCCTCATGCCAATTTTGCAGAAACGAACCCACATCCATCCAACACATACTTTTCAACTGTCCCCAACTAAAACAAAACAGACTTACACTACAGATAAAAGAAAACCCACCTACTATCCCTGACGATCCCTCAGAAATACAAAAATTCATCTCCCTAGTAGAAAACATCGGCCTCACAAACCAAATCTAGCCCCCCCCCCCTTACGGGTGTAATAATCTTGTAATTATAAACACCCAAAAAAAAAAAAAAAAAAATTTGCTATAATGTATCATTTTAATTTTTCAAACTTTCAATTCACGTTTGTCAACTCTATTTAGGATGGGGGAATCAACATGGGTCGATCAAACTTGAATTCTTTTCTCATGTTTATTTGATTTTTTGCAACTTTGACGAGCTCTCAGGCTCATTTTCTGGACATAGAAGAATATCAAAGAATAGGTGCTTCAATACAGTTTCTAAAAATATCGAATTCAAGTTGGAGAAATTTTAATGAATTTTCTGTCTGACTGGTTGTGAATTGGTTTAAAAATTTCACGCTTTTTCAATGAAGTTCATCAACTTGAGGCAGTTAGGAAGAGATACACTTGGTACAAAATCCGTTTCACTTACCGAAAAATTGTGTTTGAAAATTGAAATTGGTTTCTCTTATATTCGTAGAGTTGTTGAGAGTCTAAAAATGATCAGGAGCAAACCACATTTAGGCAACTTTATTTAACATTTTTTATTAGGTAAAAAAGAAACGTAAAAATTGGAATTTTTCAAAGATATTTGTAAACATGACACTTCAACGATTGAAAATTCATTATTTAACTTGGAAATTTCATTTTTAGGGCCCTCCAAGAAACTGGGGCCTTGAATGAATTGGCTGCCTTGACCCCGTTTTGTGGCCCTGTACATATTGAGTAGTATCAACTTCAATTTCAATTAGGGTGAAGTTTACCAAGAAATTCTCCAATTCACTTTGATCTAGTTTTAATTTTCAGACTGGAATATCAAATTTAATCGATTCACAGCATAATAAGATCTATACTTACCTTTCATTGACACTGTAATTGAAATTACTTACTTTATAATGTCACCGATTAATCTTTTATACGACATGAGAATAATAAGTATTTTCTGACTTTACTTAAAGAAAAATACATAACAAATGAATTAAAAAGCAGGTTATCAGTAAAATCTTCTCTAAGAATCTCTTTTTGGCCTACGGCCCCCTACCACCGGTTGACCACACTTTTGCAATCATCATTGCATGTTGTACGGTCCTAACAAGATGTCCTAAAATAAAAATTATTCTTACCTGTACCGTTAAGGCATTTTCGCCTTATTTTACGTAAAAAGATCTCAAAGTGCAAGTATTTATAATTTCATCGTCATCTTTCGGTTCTTTCCAGTTCCCAAAGGCCAAATACCAATGTTTTGTCGGTGCGATGATTTTATTATTTTTACTTGATGATGATCTTCCCTAACACTGGTTTTTCAAATTCAAATTTTCGATGTCAAGTGTTTTTCCACAACTAAAGCATAATACTAATGATGTTCATAAATGAACTTACTCGATAGTTGATGTTGATTGAAAAACCACTGTCACTGTAGAGGCGAAGATTATTGACAAAATCACCTTACGTATATTGATGGTTATGAACACCACCATCATTATTGTAATGGCTAGGTGTAGGAGTAGGTAGGTGAGTAGGTACATACCAAACATGTTCAACTCCCTCACAATACATCAATTTTTAACTGATACCATTGTCTATTGACGATATCCACTGTCACAATTTTACTTAAATTCATTTTTTTTATAGGACTCTAGCCCCAGAGTTGAGAAATATTTACATATTTAAAAAAAAAAAACATGAATAACTTTTTTAGAAGTTTGAATGACAAGGGAGGTTTTCCCTGGAAAGAGGAATTATTTAGAGCAACTTTCACTCAGAAAGAAAATATTTTCAAGAAAATTTCTGCCAATTCATTTCATGGATTTCTTAAAAACATACCTGGAGGAGCTGAAAAAGATTTCTGCTTGCATAAGGGGTTAATAAAAAGATTATGAGACACAGTTTTAAAATTGTTTTCAAATTTTCTCCAAGTTTTGCTACATTTAATTTTTCAATTTACTTTCCTCGTTGCATGAGGACTTTACTTACAAGAGTTCTGCCTCCTAAATTAAGAATTTTTAATGACATTTAAAAAAACACATTTCTTTGATTTTGTTCAACTTTGAGGGACTCTCGCCTCCAATTTTCTTGGACCCACAAGAAAATCAAGAAATACTGGATGCATAAATGCAGTTCATCCTGAAAATATAAACGATCACACATTGACGAGATGAAGAGGAGAAAGGGTCTCTAAAGACTTACACAAGTGAAAATTTGAAGTGAAATATTTAAAAATTAATGTATTTTATGCACAATTTGAAGTTTTTTTTTGTTGTTGTTGAAAAATTCTCACTTGAGCAGTAATTGTGTTTATTTTTTAAAATCTTCTCTAAAAATCTCTTCTCGACCCCTCCCCCACCCCCCTCGTCTCTGCGTTGGAAGATATGTTGACCACACTTTTGCGATAATCATTGTATGGTCCTGACGCGAAGTCCGGAAAAAAAAATTATTCTTACCCATTCTTCTTATGAAGATGCGTACTAGTTTGGATGCTGTGTTCTATTATTCTGAAATTTGAATGATAAATCTGATTTTTTCTTGATTAATAAGTGTATTTTAGACTTTTAAATTTGAACTGGATTTTGTATTATCCATTTTTTAAAATGGAGATCTACCTAGCTAAAAATACTCAATGTACACCTTGATTTAAATACGAAGGGGAAGAGAGTTTTCCAATAAAAAATCCCTCGAATCCCCGAGAATGTATAATTGAAAATAAAAACATGAAAACGTGTCATCAACTTATAAATTTATCAAAAGGTTATTAAATCAATGAGCTTAAAAACATGTGTGCAAAAATATCACACAGTATTGTGGTTAAATTTTAGCTACCACTAGCAGATTAAGTTGGTGAAAAAGTTTAATTTAGTGTTCATTTTTAGTTTTAAAAAACCGTGCTCGATTACAAAATAATTTGGGTATTGAAGGAAAAATGAATTAAAAGGCATCATTTTGAAAATTTACACATTAAAAATAGATTATGATTACAAATTTCAAAAAGTGATCACAAATCACAAAATTATTACAAAATTAAAAACACCTACATCAAAATTATTTTAAACCTTGTTTTCAAGAACAATCTCTCAAAATTCGTCATAATAAAATATCTCATTTAGGCAACTTTATTTAATATTTGTTATCAAAAAAGAAACGTAAAAATTTGAATTTTTCAAAGATAATTGTTAAGCATGACACTTCAACGATTGAAAATTCATTATTTAACTGGGAAATTTTATTTTTATGGCTCTCCAAGAAACTGAGGCCTTGGATAAATTTGCTGCTTTGCCCCTCTTTGCGGTCCTGTTCTTATTAGGCATCTGTTTTAATTTTAATTACGGTGACGTTTACCATGAAATTCTCAATTTCACTTCAATCATGTTTCAACTTTCAGACTTGAATATTGAACTCCATCGCCATAATTTATAGAATAACAAAATCTACGAGTATACCTTTCGTTGACACTGTGATTGAAATTGCTTACTTTAATGGTCGATTCTGGCATTATGAGTTATATGATTATAGGGGTTGAATCCAACGGTATTGGTTACATAAGACTGTGGGTGCATTTACACAAATGAGCCTCGACTACTTGGTTGTAGGAAGGAGCATAAAAAAATGAAATTAATTTATACTGCGTTTATTATGATTATTAAGTATTAATACATACCAGAAAAATTACATGATGAAAATTTATCATAGAAATAGTTTGAAGAAAATTAGCGAACTTTTCACAAAATATCAATCACATGGATAAGTCTAGGTACAAATCAAATGAATCTCTCAATGATGTGTCAATTATACATAGGTAAAAGCATACCAAAGGAGACATAATTACTGAATTTCATAAAATCAAGAAAAGGTTAAAATTTGCACAGCTAAGTTATTTTCAATTTTGGAATAAAATGGTGTATTTATTATCCATAGTGGGATAATTTCATGTTCTTAAATCTAATACAATCAGGTATGATTATTTCATATTTTCAACTTGGGAGGCGGGGGGAACTTGGTAATGCAAGTATTTCAAAAGGATTGCATTGATTTATCAGCTCACTATTCATTAAGGGTATGGCACCATACTACTATACTGGCAACAGTGGAGCTGTGACTTGAGCTGCCCTGTCATCTAAATGATGATGTTGTGATATACCTACATATGTTCAAAACTCAAATCTCAATTGAAAAATCATAAAATCAAACTTCAAATCATTTCATGAATTATAATTTGCACAAATATAACAACACTGAAACAAAGTAATTTTTCAAAACAAATGATTTTGAAAAATCATAAGTAGATAGGCAATGTCTACCTATACTTCCTACACAGAAACTAAAAATACCTGTATTTTAGAACAAATGTAACAAGGAGTTAAAAGTTTGAATGACCAAGATCTCGAACTGCAGGTTTCAGATCGGTAATGTAATCCCATCTAGGAAATCCTCCTTTTTTCTCACACTTTTGGTGGAAATATAACACATGATAAAATTTGATCCATGCTACGTATGTTTGATAACAAGTCATTTTACCAAAAATTAGAGAGCGTCATTGCAGAATTTGTCAGTTGAAAAAAATTATTTACTCCCCAAGTTCGGTCACATCTTGTTTACCTCGAACTCATGATTTTCATTTGCGTTTCAAACATTATACAAATTGATTGCAAAATATGGACCAATTACGAATCACAAATTAAAAATTATTAAGAAATGATATTATGAGAATTACATAAATTGACCTTAATTATCATATAGTAAAGTACCAACAACTTACCTACTGGACAATTGTGATGCACCAAATTATTTTAAAACGAAGAGCTGATTATTATGAACATGACTTTAAAAGGTACCTAAATAATCGCGAATAGCAAAATGATTAGCTACATAATTATTAAAAAATTGAAAATATTAAATTGCATGTTGGAGAAGGAATTTTGTGACAACCAAATAAAGACAACATAGGTAGGTGATTTTAACAATAAAATTAGAACGTTAGAATGACCAAAAACACAAAACAACAAGACATGAATAATTTTCAAAATAAATTTGTTCTTCCCTACACCTGTTGGCGCAATGACCTGCACGATACCAATATCAACAGGGGGTTACATTTTTTGTAAACATGTTCCTACCACCAAAAACAACTTCAACTCAATACCAAATAAACAACAATAAGAAACTTACCTGCTGTCTTATATTTCTGCTATTTGAAGAGTTCATCCGCTTTTTTTTAATGAGAAAGAAGTGTATTTTTAGACTTTAAAATTTGAACTAGATTTTGTATTATCCATTTTTTAAAATGGATATCTAGCTTGCTAAAAATACTCAATGTACACCTTAATTTAAATATGCAGGAGAAGAGTTTTTGAATAAAAAAATCCCTCAAATCCCTGAGAATGAATAATGGAAAATAAAAATATGAAATCGTCTCATCAACTTACCAAGTTATCAAAAGATTATTAAATTGATGGGCTTAAAAACATGTATGCAAAAATATCACACAGTATTGTGGTTAAATTTTAGCTACCACTGGCAGATTAAGTTGGTGAAAAAGTTTAATTTAGTGTTCATTTTAGGTTTTAAAAAACCATGCTGGATTACAAAATAATTTGGGTATTGAAGGAAAAATGAATTAAAAGGCATCATTTTGAAAATTTACACATTAAAAATAGATTACGATTAAGTATGAATTTCAAAAGTGATTACAAATTACAAAATAATTACAAAATTAAAAATATGTACCTTCATTGATACAATTTTTAACCCTTATAATTGTTTTCAAAAACAATCCCTCAAAATTCCTCATAATATGTATTCCACTTAGAATACACTTTATGTCAACTACAATAATTAATTGCAATTAGGCCAACATTTTTTCTACTTGTTAAGGAGTCATGTAGTCTCAGACATGACAGTACAAATAATGAAGTTATTCTTTGTTTTTCGTATCAATTATTCTTATTGGACCAACCATGCTTATTGTGTTTTGTCTGGTTAAAAAATGTTCACATTAGGTACTTCTACACTATTTATCTCCAAATGTCCCCTTTTCACTACCTACAAACTATGAAATTATGAATGGATAATTATTTATGAAATGATTTTTAAATTTCAAATTTTCTCAATCATTTACATATTATGTAGAATAAATTAATTGTCCTGTTGAGTCGTTATTTCTTTGGTAAAACTCTCACAGGTTATTTGAGATTTAGAGATAGCTAGTTTGATCAAAGTCTCTATGAGCTAACCAGATAAATTCTGCACAATAAAATATTCCATCTATTCTTTCCATACCTGATCATTACTATCCTCACTCTTACACTACCATAGTATATCAAGCTTTTATGACACAAAATTATCAAGGGTGGTCCCCTGAATAATTCCTGAAAACTTCCAGCCCACAGACCTTTATCTGAATTTTTATGAGGGGGGCGTCGATATCTCTCCAGGGCTTGATTTCATCGAAAAAATACGTACCTATGTTACCGTTAATGTGTTTACTCCAGGTAATGTATGAAATAACTAGTGATTTCATACATTACCTGAGAAAGTGTGAAATTTAATTTTTTCTACACTTTACCTAGTTATTTTATAGATACACGAGGTGTGTATCGTTAAAGTGTGAAATTAATGAATGAACTACGAATCTACGATAAAGTAAGAAATTAAGGTTAATTCAAAGCTAGAACAGGGTGTCCCGCCACCGAATAACCTCCGAGCACCAGGGGCAGATTTTTGGCCACTCAAAAAAAAATTTTTTTTCATTTTGTAGGTACTTTGCTTTCAACATTACACCGTTGAGTGACCGTGATAGGTAGAGTGTTGAGGTTTGCTGGGCTCGATAGCAAATTCAACGTCAAATTTTTTGGTATGGCTAATAAGTGCGCCAGATGAACAGGAAGGGTTGTGCCAAGCGAAATAGTTGGAAAAACGTGTCCAAAAATCGACATTTTTTTTTGTATCTGTAAAAAATCGAAAAAAAATTTCCTTGTGACATATCCTTTTCATTAGTTGCCTTGAATTGAAAAAGTGTGAAATTTTTGGTACCGCAAACCCGTGTCTCTCTATCTCAATTTGTAAAAAATTTTCACCACTTTCAATGCTGAACAAAAACTTGAAAAAATTCAAAAATTTTATTTTTTTTACTCTCATTTAAAAATCTGGTGCAGTTATTAGCCACATCAAAAAATTCTACGTGAAATTTGCTATCGAGCCACGCAAACCTCAATTTTTAACAGTTCATTTCATGATTCAACTGATCACACCTAGTTATTTCATAGAATAACTAGATTTTTCATACATTACCTAGATGAACTATAAACAATTTACTTGCATTAAGTACTTTTTCGTTAATGTATGAAATAACTAGTTATTTCATACATTACCTGGAGTAAACACATAACTACGTACATTTCAAGTTCGACATTAAATTAGCTGCAACTTTTGTATAAAGATTTCTTTCATAAGATCAACAAGAAAAGAAGTAGGACACTACTGAGAAAAAGACTATTTAAAACTAATATATTTAAATTTTTTTGGATCAAACTGAGCAATCATTTTTTCAAAATCGCAAATAACTAAATTTAAACTGATGAAGCAATACTCACTTTAACTTACTTACTCCATATTAATACATGTACAAATACTTCAGTATTTATGTTTGACGCCCACGATTTTTTTGTTTACCCCAACAACCCTAAAATCCATCTCGAAAACATAAATCAATGAGGTGGAAAGTCCAAACTATTGGGGAAAAACGCTAAAAAAAATGTATACTTACCTATTGTATTTTTCATTGTATTTTCTATGATTGACAATTTTTTCAGAATATTTCAAACGGTGGCCTCTGCTCCATGGCCATAAACCCATTTGAAAACATTTTTTCCTGCCCATAGTGAAATTGTGTGGAAAATTGTAGTCAATTTTGGTGTAAAATATTTCTGTTTCCTCGCAATGTATCATCAAAGACACTGAACCATACCATCAATTTGAATTTAGCTCAAATTCGTAAACTTTTTCTGTTTTATCATTTTTATTTAAAAAATTGGATCGTGCATTTTTTTGAAACCCCTGAACACCCCCCCCCCCCCACAACCTCACAAGTGTATACAAAACTAGCTGAAAATATTCTTGTCTAGAATGATGTGAACTCTAAACACAAGATACAAGTATACCTATCGCAATTTCAACGAAATTAGAAATCTTGGACTTTTTTCCTTTTATACCTATACTACATAGTACCTACCTATGACAATTACCTATAATCCTACAATTATAAATTACCTAATTACAAATTATAAATAACAAATCAACTATGAAAACTATGAAATATTTACGAATTAATGTACCTATTCACAAAATAGATGATTTATAAATTGCGAATTTATTAGATAGGTACCTAACTAAAAGTTGAGAAATATCTAATGAGTTACAAAGTAATGGGTAACAAATAACAAAATCATTATGAATTACAAATTACTTACTTACTTGTGAAGATGATCTTTTATTTCAAAACTGGAATCAGCATGAACAGAAAGTGTACAATTTAACAGAAAAAATACTTGGATAAAATTTGATTTATTTTACACCACCCCGTGCCCTTACCATGGAGCTTTTATAAACTTTATTAAACACTGAAACATTCATTTCATTGGGCATTGCATTATCCTCATTAACTCTAATATTATTTTTATTAGGTATTTAATAGGTAGGTATGTTTGAGACAGCATTAATGTTGCTAAGTAGCCAACATCATTTTAGCAACTTGTGGAAGAATAATTATTGGACTTGATTAATATTTTTTAATAAAAAATAAGTATGAAAACTTCAATTTTTCAAAGATATTTGTGAGCACAACTCTATAATGACTGAAAATTCATTACTTAATTGATAAATCTCATTTTTAGAGCCCTCTAAGAAACTGGAGCTTCGGATAAATTGGCTGCTTTGGCCTATCTTTGCGGCCTTGTCCGTATTAGGTATATCTACTTAAATTTCAATTACTTAGGGCGACGTTTAATAAGAAATTCGCAATTTCACTTTGATCATGTTTTAATTTTCAGAATAGAATATCGAGTTACATCGATTCACAGCATAATAAGATATCCACCTCTCGTTGACACTGTAATTGAAATTACTTACTTTAATGTTACCGATTAATCTCAGAACAATAAACTTCCCTAGTGATTGATACGTATTGCAATTTTCACGAAAAAACGCTCCCAGCACAGGTAAATTTTAAGCAATGTTATTGGTTCTTCTGCATGGAGCCTCTGAGTTTAGGATTTTTTTTGAAGATATGAAATGAAATAAACGTTTTCAAAAATTGAGGAGCTAGCTAAGGTTTTTTCTGAAAAAAAGTAGGTAGTTAATGCTTGTTCAGATTAACTGTCACGTGGAAATAAATGCAAATTTTTTTTGCCTATTCATTTATTTAATTTTTGTTTTTTTTAAATTTTGGAACCCTGCATGGAGGAACCAACAGTGCTTGGGGTGCTAAAAGAGACTTTGTCTTGAAAAGTGGGCAATTACATATAAGACAATAAGACATAGAGAGCTAGAAAATTACTTTGAAATTTTTCTAAACTTTTTCTATATATTATTTTAATTTTTTAAACTTTTTTTTGCATGTTGTCAACACTATTTAAAAAGGGGGGGTGGATCAACATGAGTCGATCAAACTTGAATTCTTTTCTTTTACAAAATCCACGCTATTTAATGAAGTTCATCAACTTGAGGCAGTTGGGAAGAGAGAAACTTGGTACAAAATCCGTTTCACTTTCCGAAAAATTGTGTTTGAAAATTGAGACTGTTTTCTCTTATTCATATAGGAAGTTGTTGGGAGCCTAAAAATGATCAGGAGCAAACCTCATTTTGGCAAATTGTGGAAGAATTACCTAATGAATTTAATTAATATTTTTTATTATAAAAGAAACGTGAATGAATATTGTAATTTTTCAAAGATATTAGTAAGCACGACACTTCAACGATTGAAAATTCATTATTGAACTGAGAAATTTCATTTTTAGGGCCCTCCGAGAAACTGGGGCCTGGGATAAATTTTCTGTTTTGCCCTGTTGAATAGGTATTAGGAAATTGATGAATATTTTTAGACTAGGGAGAGTAGCGAGTGTTGTAGGTATAAAAGGATTCACGTATTTGGATTATTGGGATAGGTAAAATAGGAATAAAGGAACCTACCTATCAACATAAAATTAAGCTCTATTAAAAAGATGAGAATAAGATTCAAATTAACAAGCTAGAAACCAAAAGAGAGGGGAGATTTACACACTATTTACAAAATAGGCAGAGCCTATCAAAACGACAATCATGTTTCGGACTTGTCCTAATTAAATAATTCAAATTGTAATTATCTAAGAATTACGTACATTTCAAACTCAAGGTAGAAAATAGTTGGTACTGTCATAATAGATCTTCTCCGAGATCATCTCAATTGATTAATTAGGTCCTATGAGTCTTTAACTAGACTATCTATTTTGAATCTAATTACTAAACCATTACCTTGGATATTTCATATTTAGATCATTTCTGAGCCATTAACCTTGGCTATCTCGAAACCTAACTATGAAGAAAGACCTATATTCTGACCGGAACAGGCATGGGATCAAGTCCCAGCCTAGCCGGTGTACTCGAAAATATGACTTACTCCATTGGATCCAATACTCGAATCAATCAGAAAAATAAGTTCATTTGAGCAAATTAACTTTCACGACGCGAATATTAGATCATTGAAAATAGTTTAATTATTCATTCGAATTAGAACAATTTACATTGCAATATTAATTTGAATAGTAAAAGATAAAAAAGCGGTCGAACATATATCACACATTCTAACTATTACATCGAATAAAAATATACTGAAGCTAGGTAGGTAAGTACCTAGCGTCATAAACTTTTCCATTTCCCACTCTAGATTTATTCCCTGACGTCAGCTCATTGAATTTACGTAGCAAGTACAGTCTATCCCATGATAGCAAGGGGTACTTATGCCACAGCCCTTCTTTGCGGTCCTTTCCTTATTAGGCATCTATTTTAATTTTAATTAAGGTGACGTGTTCCAGGAAATTCTTAATTTCACTTTGATCATGTTTTAATTTTCAGACTTGAGTATTGAACTCTGTCATCTGTAATTTACATCGTACCTAACGAAATCTTTAATTATCTTTCGTTGACACTGTAATTGAAATTACTTACTTTAAATGGCTGGTAATGTAGGTTGATATGTTAAAAGTAAAGTTGGAATATTTGAGGTTATCCCTAAATACAATTTTACTAGCAGAACTGGCATGATGCTAGCATGGAATGAACTAGCACACAAAATGCTAGCAAAATGCCAGCTTATTGCCAGCATGATGCGAAATAGCAAAAAGTATGCTAGCAATGAGCTATAGCTGGGTAATTCTCAGAAAAAAGGTCAATTTTGATGTGCATAATTTTGAAAAATAAAAATCATTTTTGCACCATTGGCTTTAAAACATGTCATCCATACGCTCCTGCCGTTTAACAAATGTTCTCGCGAACTCTTCTACCGACATTCAATGACATTTTGTGGAAACTGCAAGTTTCAAAAATCTGCTGACGGCTCCAGAACTACTCAAATCGGTTTGAAACCGTTTTCAATCGATTTGGCATGTCAAAAATAGAGTATATCCCAAATTTCAGCTTTCTAGGTCAATTTGAGTCCACAACACTCATCGTTAGGAACTCACGAAAAACACACTAGTAAAAAATGGCTCAAAATCCTGGAGGGGTCAAGCATAGTAATTTTTTTCAAAGTGGCAAGGCAGGCAGAGTTTTCATCGAAATTCAATTGTGAATAGGTCATTCGATAGATAAAACTCCAAATATTAACGTCCTGTGGTTGTTTTGGTCATAAGCAGTGTTGCCAACAAATGATGAGATCAGTCTCACCTTCTTCCAGACAACCTATGTAAATACACATGAGTACTGCCTATTAATTTTATCTATGACTCAGTATATTCTTACGTGTAATGAAAATGATGCTCAAAAACGTGTACGGGTATAATAAACTTAGCTGAATGACATACCCGGCCTCGAATGAATTTATCCAATGACATAATTTTTTTAATTCTCGTTTTAAAAAGATGCTCTCGATAATGAAAGGAAAAAACTCAGATAAAATTTCTAATTCGTAATTAAGAGTATTTGCGTTGTTAATTGATGCGATAAAAACTATGTATTTTAACGATTTAGACCATTAATTAAGCAATAAATTGAACAAATTTGTACAGCTTACGTACATATACAGAACATGGGTATACTCGTATACTGAATACCGATTAGATAATCCATTCGTGTAACAATAATTTGATCGTGTTGTAGTGCATTTTCATTGAATACGAGTCATTTCGCAAGTCAGGCGTTGTAATAAGATTACCTTTTGATTTTCATTTGTATACAATTTAGTACACAACTTGCTTTCGATAATTTTATCATGCTGAAATACTCGTATGATATCGCAAATTAATAAACTTTTGCCAAAAGTATAGCAATTTTTCGCATGCATAAAAACGAGGAGTTGCTTTTTACTATAGCAAGCATTTCAGAAGTATGGTGGATTTCATTCACATGAGACGTGGATAATCTTCTTGATACGTGTATTACCTAATTATGAAGGCGTATAGAATCTATAGAATAAAAATTAAAGTGACAATGGTATGAAAGAGATCCAGTCTTGTGGTCTAGGGTTATTTTTATGCTCGTTCAAGAATAAAAATTTTCAAATTAAGCCTCACAAAATTGGCATGTAATTTTGATTACCTAGATTCTTATTACAGATAAAATAAAATACTAAAATACCCAACCAGGCAATATTTTGAGCGCTGAATTTGTTTTTTGAACTTTTGAGGAGATTCTGGAAATTCAGATTTCCGTCATTTCCAGTGATAAAATCAAAGCTAAAATTTGATTAATACCTCATTTTTGATTTTTTGAATCAATCAATGGTGGTTACAAAATGTTTTGAAGCCTCGAACATCTTTTTGGATTTTTTTTTGTTTTCGAAGGAGCAAAGACAATTTTGAAAAATTGTATTGGAAGGGTCACAAGAGCAGTTGATCCGAATTTGCAAGCAATAAATTTAATTTGGGTCTTTTTTGAGATTTTTTTTCAACAGAGAATTCCAAAAAATTTTCCGGGGACCAAAAAAATTGCGCTGCCAAAATGAAGGTACTACCTGCCCCATTCAGAAAAGTGCAATTTTGAAATTTTTACCCCGCACAACGAGGGGGTGGACCCTCAAAAAAGTGATTTTGGGGACATGGTCGGGACCGAAAAATCTCGACGGGGTTGTGTTGGGGGACTTCTCCCGATGCCAAATATGTAATTTTTTTCCGTGAAACCCTGCACAACTGCATTCTAGATGGCACTTTGAATGCGATTTTTATGCATTTTTGGCCATTTTTGATAGTAAAATGGCTCTTATATGTCCACGATACGGCTGGGGACCGAACGATTCTTGGACGTATGTTAGACGGGGCTATTTGAAGCCCAACTGCGCAAAAACGGCGAAAAAATACGATCACAACGCGATTTTATGAGCACTAATAGGCTTGTTACCACTCCCCCGACCCCAGAATTAAATAATGCATTGTCTATTCGAAAATGTCGATGCGACCCATCAAAATGGTATAAAATTTCGCGCTGAACTCAAAAATCGTAATAATTTTTAATTTTGACCCCCCGCGGTGGAGTTTTGCCCCCCAAACCGAATATAACGATGATATTAAACAGATGTTACACATTACACGTCGATACTGAGGATTTATGTGTACGCAATAAGAATAATTCTCATATTCCTTGTCTTGGGAATATTTTTGCTTCCGAATTTTTCATTTAATCTCCATCCTCTCCCCTCTCCTTTAAAGACTATGTTTGTGCATGAATTTGAAAACTTGAACATGACCTATCAAAATGGTATAAAATTTCGCACTGAGCTTGGAAATTGCAGTCATTTTTCAGTTTGACCCCCTCGGTGGAGTTTCGTCCCCCTCTATCCACAAAGTCAACTATGAAATTGAACATTACGTGTCTGTATGAGTATGCATGTCACAATATGACACTTGTAATATAAAAAAATATTCAAGGAAAAAAATACAAAAAAAAATATGAAAATTAGAACAAACATGAAAGATGAAAAAATGAAATGAAAAAAAAAAACAGAAAAATAAGAACAACGAGAAAAAATACAAAAATAATGGAACAACAATGAATGATTCAAAAAATGCAAACGGTAAAAACGAAATGAAATGAAAAACAAATAACAGACAAATAAGAAACTGAAAAAATACAATCAGATAAGAAAATTGGAACAAAAATTAAAGATGAAAACAAATATACTTGAATAAAAAGAAATCAGATGAAATATGAAATAGAGAAAAACAAGAAAAAAATACAAACAAGAAAAATGGAACAACAATGAAAGATACAAAAAATGTAAGTAAATGAAAAAAATAAGATGAAATGAGTAAAAACATAAAAATGAGAAAAACGAGACAAAAATGAAAGAACAATGGAAGATATAAAAAATACAAACGAGATAAACAAGATGAAATGAAAAAAAAACAGTAAAATAAGAACGAGAAAAAAATGCAAAGAAATAAGAAAATTGGAACAAAAATTAAAGATGAAAAAAATATAAATGAAAGGAAATCAGATGTAATAAGAAAAAAAAAAATGAGAAAAAAATACAAACAAGAAAAATGGAACAACAATGAATGATACAAAAATCGTTTCCAAACTTCATTCCAGTCATGAGAAAAACAGTCAATCGAATGTGGGGACTGGGGAGCGAGGGGAAGAGATGAAAATGAAAATTGATTCCAATTTTCGATGGGCCGCGTCCAAGTTTTCAAATCCATGTTCTGACTTTATGGAGGGAGGGGGACGAAACTCCACCGAGGGGGTCAAACTGAAAAATGACTGTAATTTCCAAGCTCCGCGCGAAATTTTATACCACTTTGATAGCTCATGTTCAAGTTTTCAAATTTATGTTCAAAAATAGTCTTTAAAGGGGAGGGGAGGGGATGGAGATTAAATGAAAAATTCTGAAGCAAAAATATTCCCAAGACAAGGAATATGAGAATTATTCTTATTGCGTACACATAAATCCTCAGTATCGACGTGTAATGTGTAACATTTGTTTAATATCATCGTTATATTTGGTTGGGGGGGGGGCAAAACTCCACCGCAAGGGGTCAAAATTAAAAATTATTACGATTGATGGGTCGCATCGACATTTTCGAATAGACAATGCACTATTTAATTCTGGGGTCGGGGGAGTGGTAACCCTATTAGTGCTCATAAAATCGCGTTGTGATCGTATTTTTTCGCCGTTTTTGCGCAGTTGGGCTTCAAATAGCTCCGTCTAACATACGTCCAAGAATCGTTCGGTCCCCAGCCATATCGTGGACATAGGAGCCATTTTACCATCAAAAATGGCCAAAAATGCATAAAAATCGCATTCAAAGTGCCATCTAGAATGCAGTTGTGCAGGGTTTCACGGAAAAAAATTACATATTTGGCATCGGGAGAAGTCCTCCAACACAACCCCGTCGAGTTTTTTCGGTCCCGACCATGTCCCCAAAATCACCTTTTTGAGGGTCCACCCCCTCGTTGTGCGGGGTAAAAATTTCAAAATTTCACTTTTCTGAATGGGGCAGGTAGTACCTTCATTTTGGCAGCGCATTTTTTTGGTCCCCGAAAAAAAAATACAAAATCAACTTCTAGAGCACGTTCTCGTGTACGGATTATAGTCTAATACTTACCTACGTCTTAGAGAATTTGAGCTATTTTTCTGTATTGATGATGAAATCAGTCAGAGAGAACCTCGTGAACAGTTTTCGGAGAATTCTGGCGGGAAAAGAGGGAAGAGGGGTAACCCTTAGCCTTTGTACTACGAGTGTCGAGTATGCCATCACAATTTTTATGACCGTTTTTGCGTCGAGGTTTTAGGTTAGGTTAGGTTATTGAAAATAAAAAAAGGGAAATAACAATTTTACTGTATAAGTTCAAACCTCGAACTCAAAAAAAAAAAAAAAAAAGCTAAGATTTTGATAGTATAAAGGCTAGGGCGCGGGCGTAGGTAATATATCAACTTCGAAACACTTATTTATGAATTGATTTCCTTATAGGTAACGATATATCCGTATTATATAACGAATTACCTACCTACTTACCCTAATATAGTTCGCCCCCTTTTTAAATGAGCCTATTGTTGAATGCTCGAAAGGAGGGTTAAATCGAAAACCCAAGTAAGCTTATCCTTCTTCTAAAACAGTAACGTTAAACGTCGCCATCATCACAGGCGCTAAACAGGTGGCAAAAAAAAATCATCTCGAGAATTTAAGCAGTGAGAGATTGACTTCACTATACCTAATCGATGTTGATAAATTACATCATCGCGATTAATATACCTAACTTACGCCACTTACTCGTAAGTACACGTAACTTAACTTACCTATGTTGTTTTTTTATTTTCGTCTGGGTCCTTTAGTTAATTTCAAATCATTATTAACGACTCCTGCAATTATTTTACGAGCTAAAACATCTCTAGGCGTGTAATACGTATAAGATGAGATAAAGTTACATCCACCGATACATATAGCTATTGAGTTAGATACCTATAATTTTTCACCATCATTGATTTTTACTACCTATTTAATTAGTTTACTGATTGAGTAATTATGTGATGACCACTGACGAAAAATCTAATTCAAGATGAGGTTGTGTTTCCTTTCTCTGTATGAAAAAACCGCGATCGTAATTTTACTGATTGGAATCGCACGTGAAATAGGTATAATAATAAGCTAGTGATGATGTGCTACGTATTTAGAAGGCTGCTTCACTATTCTACAATCTATAGCTTACACGATTTGCTCGAAATCACGAATTAGTTCAATGTGGAATGTTGTATTCCATTTTGGAGATTAGAAAAGACTTCCTCGAAGACTCCAAGTCGTTTGCTTTGCCAATGTATGGATAGAATTATTATGGGTTTGTTCTGAAAGGATTTGTAAGATTACGAATATCTGCGTAGCAGATGCATAGAAAAGGATGAGCAATGAAGCTATTTTCGATACTCGCCTACCTTATAATATTATTGCTGGTATGTTTAAGTGATTTCAATGAATACATTATAAGTTTGTTTTGGTACCTATGGGATGCTTTTTCAAAATAAGTAAAAATGGAAACTATCTCGAAATTAGGACGATTTCTTTGTAAGAATAATGACATGATAACAAAAAAATTAATTTTGGAAATTGCAATTAAGGTCATTATTTAGAAGTTATTTATAAAGAGTGTTTTCCAGCTCCCTTCAGCTCAGGTAATTCTATTCTCCATATCTCTCTATCATGTTTGATGTTTCTGTGCCTATAGTGATGCGATATTTTGAAATCTAAAATTTTTCCAATTCTGAAAAAAATTAGTCACCTGCCAGCTAATTATTCCATTTTTCTGGATAAAAATTGATGTTACGATGTCCAGAAGTCCTTCTGAGAAAGTCAACATTTTAAAATAATGATTATTTTTTGAATAGCGAATTTTTAAAATCGAAATGCAAGGAAAATACTTGATAACTATCGAATATTTCTCATAAGCAATAATGACTAAATTTTAGGTATCTATGTTTAAGAAGTAACTGATGTTGAAATAGGTAGGCTAAACAGCACTAACAGCAGAATTGAAAGTGACCTCGAATCAACATACTACCAATAGACACGCTGTATTTAAAGAAAGATGTTGATTTTCAAACTGACATGAGCTCTACTGTGATTGTTTTCAAGGAATACCTAAAATTGTTTCTTTTCAAGAAAATTTTAAATTACATTGTAAAAAAATACCAAGAAGTGGATACCTATGAAATTTATGCTCAATTAGTGAAATTTTTTCGATGAAATTAAATATTTAGGTACTCACGTTAGATACTTATATTCTAAGGTTTTTTTCCTTCATTTTTTGTTTCTCTAAATAGGACATTTCACTGATAGTAAAAATAAGAAAAGAGAATTAAAATCGAATAACAGCCACATGATGTTAATGTACCCCATGTAGGGACGGGTCAAGAATATCCTTATGGTACCCTCTGCCTGTCGTAAAAGGCGACTAAAAGAGGACCAGACAAGCACAGAGGCCTAGATAGCAGCCCTATCACGGTGATATATCTGGCATGGCTGGTAACCAAGTCAGACGAAAATCAACCTTACTCAAAACTCACAAACAACAGAAAACGGATGGAACTATGGGATCCCAGGCGGAGGTGAACCCCTGGTTAAAATAAAAACACGCCAATGAAAGGAAATACAAATTCGGAAACTGGAATGTAAGAGGATATGCAGCCAAGGAAGCAGAAATAAACGGAATTCTAAGCAGCAGAAATATAGACTTTGCCGTGATGTCTGAAACAAAGAAGGAAGGAAGTGGAACAATCGAATCTGGAAATTACACCATTATCTACAGTGGAGTCGACAAGAAAACCAGAGCTACAGGCGGAGTGATGGTACACTACACATACATAATAAACACCGCGAAAACATTGACTCATACAACATATGGCATGAAAGAATTGTATCAGCAAGGATGAGATTAAAAAAAGACTTTCTTACAATAATCGGAGTATATGCACTGGAAGAGGGAAGAGAGGAACAAAGCGAAGAGTTCTACGAGCAACTACAGAGGGCAGTACAAGCAGTAAATCCAGAAAGATAAATTGGTAATAGCAGGAGACTTGAATGCTCAGGTAGGAGATAAGCGAGTAAAGACAGTAACTGGTATGTATGGAACAGAAGGAATGAATACAAATGGGAAGAAACTGGTAGATTTTTGCACTTTCAATGGACTAAGAATCATAAATACATTCCCGTCGAACATTTAGTGTCATTTTACTGTCAACCAACGCGCCAAAACATCGTCAATTCTGTGTCAAAGAATTTCGACCAATCGGAATAGAGGTGGCTCCGCCTACTTTCCAGTTTCACGTTTGGCGAAGATTTGACACTGTCAGTATTTAGTCAAATTTCCGTCAAATTCGTGTCATGAAATCCATGACACAACATTGGCACAAATATGACATATTATTGACAATTTTTCAAGGACACTGAATTGACAATTAATGTTGTGAAACGACGATGGGTCTTTGACGTGATTTTGACCCTTATGCGACACTTTGGTGACATTATGTATATTAAAAATTGCAATTTGTTGAACAGTTTTTTGATTTGTGATAATTCTTGAGTTCTAATGCGCATCAAATTTTTTACCGACTTTGCCGTGAAATGGAAAAGTAAGGTATTGTATTTGTCATGATGGTTGAGGATTTGGGTGGGGGTGGGTTTTCTTGACGTTTTGGAGTGTGCTGATCACGATAAGACATATGACGCAAAACGAGATAAGTTTATATATATAAATATTCTAGGGGGTAAACTCGTAACTTTTTTATAGATTAACCAGCAAACTCATAACGTTTTGGCAAACTTGTAACCTTTTTAGGACGTGACTTTTCGATGAGGTGCCATATGAATCTAGAAGGTGTGGGGAGTCTACTGGCAAAGTTTGAGCAGGGATGTGAGATTGCTGTTTATACACTTTCTCTTTTGACTCAATTTTCAAATGAGTGCATAGCCTAATTATTATGTACTAGGACATGAGGAAAATGTGTTTATTGCCAAGAATGCCAATAATCATTTTTTAAGTTCTGTTTGGTGATTCTGGTGGTTGAAGGTCTCCTCTTTCACGTCGAGTGGTCAAAAATCGCCTAAAATGAATTTTTGACTGCTGAATTTTAATTTTGAGTTAATTATACAGGTCCGAATTTTCGTGTTTTTCAGTCTAAATAGTGATTTTATGGGAAAAGTATGCATCCTAGGAAAAAAATGCAATGAAGGAAATTGTAGAGAATAAAATTTTCTTTCTGCTTAGAGCTGGTTATTTTTTTGTGGGATGCTTTGTTGAAAAGCTATTTGCGAAAAACAGAGACGTATGGGACTTTTAAAAAAAAGCTTTTCTGAAAAATTGATGTTTCGGCAATGAGATACCTCTCCACAGGTCACCCAAAAATCAAGTTAACGAATATAACGCGGCCTAACATCGAGTACTATCAGGCCTATGGGATGACGCGTCGAGCGCATGCACAGCAACGAAGTTACAGGTGGGACGTGAGTTTGTATTTCATGCAAAACGTTATGAGTTTACCTGTATGCGGCTATATATACATATATATATACTGTCTTAGAGTACATTGCGAGATCCGACATATACACAGGCATTACGAGATCCACCCCAAAAAATTTCGAAAAATGCTAAAAACTCAAATAATAACCCTACAACTTCGTTCGAACGCACGTTCCAGTGTGTAATCAGTGCCTTTCTATGCATTGCCGCCATCAATTTCGCGATCTGCATAAACCGAGATCCACTAACGGCCCGAACGTGATTTGGGGGTGGATCTCGCAAGATGCGTCGTTTACCTATTTTCAAAAATTGTATATAAGTATATAAATAGTAGGTAAAACGAGATCCGGCTGAAAATGTGTGTACAGGGTCCCCCGGATCTCACGAGTACCGTGGCATATGAGAGAACTTGCGAGATCCGGCAAACGGATCTCAGGATCTCGCAATGCCTGATTTTATATAAAACGGATCTCCTAATGTATGGTTTTTAGGGTACACAAATTATTCAAATTGCATGACTGAACTAGATTGAAAAAATCAATTTCAACTGTCAGCATACTTTCAAAACTTCAGAAACAGCAGCACAAATTGAAAAGTTCTGACAAGAAAAGGTCTCATTACACTAACACTTGCAAGCGATACAAGCTTGAAAAAGTCTTTCTCGTAAGTTCTAGATGGTGTACATTAGGGTGGTCCTTATTTTCGAATTTTCGAATTTTTTTGATTCCTCCCCCCAAAGTTGTTCCCTTGTATGAGAAAATAAATCCCTGAAAATTTTAGCCGGATCGGATAATATTAACCTGTGCCGCAGAGCATCTGAAATTATAGAACTGGTAGACCGCGTAGCCGTTGATTTTCCCACGAGAGCTGCGCGGCATTGTTCGTGTTTTCCCCTAACACGCATATTCCATAGTTTTATGTTCGGCTGGATGCAGTGAAAAATTTTTTTTTTGATAAGAAGGTCTCCTTTGGCCCTCAAATAAAGATCCTAGAGTATAATCGGCATCAGAAAATATTTTGAAGTGATTGAGATACAATTTCTGAAAAATGCTCAAAATCAACATAAGAAAATTTCAACAATTTTCAATTTTGAAAATGTAATGCCAAAAAAAGGATACCAAACGATGTCAAAAGAAACTCCAAACCAGTGTTACCAATTTTGGATTGGCCGCCTGTTACAGTGATTACATCATTGCAGCAATATTTTGTTCATTATAAAAAATTTTGAGGGACATAGCCTTTTGGCATGATTTTGACAAATGTCACCCCTGCGAGCTATCAGGGAGCAATTTAAAATTGGTAATACTGGTTTAGAGTTTCTTATAACATCGTTTGGTATCATTTTTTGGTATTACATTTTCAAAATCAAAAAATTGTTGGAATTTTTCTACGTTGATTTTGAACATTTTTCAGAAATTGTATCTCAATCACCTCAAAATATTTTCTGATGCCAATTATACTCTAGGATCTTTATTTGAGGGCCAAAGGAGACTTCTTGTCAAAAAAAAAAATTTCACTACATCCAGCCGAACATAAAACTATGGAATATGCGTGTTAGGGAAAAACACAAACAACGCCACGCAGCTCTCGTGGGAAAACACAACGGCTACGCGGTCTACCAGTTCTAAAACTTCAGATGCTCTGCGGAACTGGTTAATATTATCCGATCCGGCTAAAATTTTCAGGGATTTATTTTCTCATACAAGGGAACAACTTTGGGGGGAGGAATCAAAAAAATCCCGAAAATTTTTTTTGACCATATAAATAAGGACCAGCCTAGTGTACATGATGATCTACACATAGATATAACTAATTGAAAGTAAATAAATAGCAACATCACATAGTGATTAATCGCGCTTTATTTAACAATAGTAAAACTAATATTTCAATAACACAGAAACTACTCATCTAAAGATTCCAAAGTATCCAAAGGTTTGAAAATTTTCACATCAACTCCTGTAAGTTTTTTGATCTCTTTGTAAACTACTTTCTTCCGAACATAAGGATCAAACATTACGACTTCCAATTTGTCTGCTTTACGTTCTCTAATCGCATTTGCACGGTGTCCGGTGACCAGGCTTTCACAGATTACACGAACATGAGATGACTTCGCTGATAGTACTCCCGTAAAAAACATATTGAGCGAGCAAATTGCAAATTATATCACCGGCTATTTATGGATATGTGACACTTGTGACAGTTTTATGATGAAGAAGTTCCAAAAAAATACACCGACACTGAAACTTGAACCGCACAAGTTTCAACGGAGATTACTTTAAAACATTACCCAAATAAATTTAGGCTAAAACAATTCCATAATCTCAAAACTTAGTAAACTTACTAAATTTTCAACAACGAAAGAAATTTAGATAAATTTAGAGAATTAGAGAATTATTATCAAAAAATAACACACATTTTCTCATCAACTATCAAGAATATAGACAGTACAGGGAAGACTTCGCACTGTCCTTATAAAAATGTACATCTTCCGTGCGCAAGGTTTTCGTAATCACGAAGTTGCATGCGCGAGTGCCTTCTATAATTCACAGCGCGAGAAATGTACGACAGCGTTGCCAACTGATTTCTTGGAAAATCCCTATTTTCACCATTTTGAGTGAAAAAAAATTCCCTAAATTCATACAAAAATCCCTAATTTTTTAAAAATTGTTTCCCATCATTCCTGATTAGTAAAAAGGCACAATCAAGTGCTTTGTTTGCATTTCAAATGTATTTATATCATAAAAATGTGAGCCAGTTGCTCACTAGTTAGTTATTATCATAGTATAAAAATTGTCTGTCCAAATTTATTTAAATATTTCTTCATAATTTTAGTATTCAAGAATCAGTTTTAACTTTTAAGACCATATTCATAGAAGTTATACTTAGGAATCACTTGGCTAAGTGATGAATTTTGAAGCAATTTTTCCAGGCGTGATTGAATTTTTGAATAATTTTTTATTAATGAATTGAAATATTGAACTCTAAAGTATCGATTCATCAGTTTAAATAGGTATATGAAATTTTTACTCGTTTATGAGAAAAACTGAAAAATTGAATCAAAATTCACCACTTAGCCAAGTGATCCCTAAGTAAAAACCTGATACTTCAGAAATAGAACGACGTAGGGTGGTTTTTCTGGTTTTTAGCTTTGACAATTTTCTTTGAACAATAATTTTTTTAAAGTTTTAATCTCAGAATAGAAAAGCAATTACCTACTTATTCATTGGAAAATTTACTATTCCTAATAAAAGGTTACTTTCTTTACATTTTTTATAAAACAAGTCCAGTTTAAAGTGACCCATACCTATGACATTTTTTAAACCTTGAAGAAATGCTTCTTGTTAAAGGTTATACTTACAGCTAGAGCTTAAGTCAGAGTAAAAAATTAGTAGGTACTTCGAGATTTAAATGTATCGTTTTTATGGACAACTTCCACAGGCTCGACGTGATAAACTCTTTTAGCAAGTAAATTACATAATAAGTATTAATTTTTAATTTAAACACATATGGTCATGTTTAAAATTCCTTTTCACAGTCCTTCTTTCGTAAACAAATTACGATGACCCTCAAACAATAGATATTTAATTCCATTAATATTAAGCCAACTTATTATTTGTAAATTTTCAATTCTGTATTATTAAAAATGTGAATAAATTTCATATTCATTCGAAGTCTTTTTATTTCAATTCTAAATCCAATTCGACCAAAACAATGTTCCTGTTCACATATTTGAATGCAAAAAAACAACAACAACAACAACAACAACAACAATAACCAATATACGAGTAAATTGCGACCATAATATTCGCAAATATTGTACAGTTTTTGGTTTCGACACACATCAAGAACTGGCTTCAAACACACACACGTATAGACATTTATTTCAAAGACGATGAGACTAGATCTGTGTATTGGAAACATCGCCACAACCAAGTACACTCTCTCTACTGCAATCGATATTAGAAAGCATTTATTAATAAAAACCAAATAAAGAAACCCGTAGATCGTAAAATTTTTTTTCTCCTTGTTTTTATATTAAAGAGAACACTGTGTGCTGTGTGTTTCCTTTGCAGCGAAATAAAAAATACTCTCCGGTTTGTGTAACATATTGAAAGAAAAGCAAACTTGATGGGTGAATTTGAAATTTAAAAATTTCTCATAAAAATCCAGACTCGATTGGGCAAAAGGAATAAAGCCAGGGAGCGTTGTAAAAAGCGTGTGTGTGCGAAACGTGAAATTTATATGTGTGTTTGGGTCTATACTCGTATAGAAAAGATATGGTAGGTATATCTAAAATGGACGAGGTGGAGGTGGTTCAACGTATGTAGGTGTACGGTATATGGTTTAAATTCCGATCGTTTTACTTAAAGCGAGCAATTTAGATCATGAATTGGAAAATCACCTTAATATATACTCTTGGCAAGTTCATTAACGCTGGCCAATGTTCTGTTAAATATTTATGGGCGATGAAATTTCAAGCAGGTAAACGACACTCATAAACAACTTTTCCAGCAGCGTTAAACTTTCGTATTATAGAAGAGTACCTACCTAAATATTAGATAAATACAAATTGCGTTTTTTTTTATCGCCCGCGTTGAAAAACATACGAAAATTTCAGGTATTATTTTTCATCTCCCTCGTACCTGCTATCTGAAAATATTCGAACAATTGATACGATAAAAAAAAGGTAACTCTCCCCCCCACCCTTCCTTTGGTGGAAAAAATCAGTAAGTACGAATAGTTTTGATTCAACTTTGCAACGAACGACGACGACCAAACGAACCGATAAAATATTTTCGACTAAATTAATATAAACAAGAAGCGAACCGAAGCGAAAATTTAATTAATTCGTAAGCCGATCAGTATTCGGTTTTAATCACCGATAAATAATTAAACATTGTATCGTAATGGTCTGCAAATTTTCACTTCAAAGTACCCGAAAGCAAAAGCATTATAATACACTTGTCATCGCTAATATTAAACTCTTAATCTACTTTAATGTAGTACGAGTATACGCGAAAATACCTGCCATCTCCGAATACCATTTTTAAAGACGTTCGTAGTCGTACCTACCTGAATAAGTAAAATACTTCCTAAATTATGCACGCTTATTGCGTTTACAGGGGTTGCTTTGCAAAACGTATTCCCTTATATTTACCATTTTCAATTCGCTCGTCATTGTTTTAGAGTTCTCTTTTACCTTTTGCTTAGTACCTACCTATGTAAGTTATACAGATACGGAGTGATTCGCAAGCTATGATGGTGGGGATCCCATTGAAAATACACTCAGGCAACCCTAAAGACATTCAACCGGCGATATTTGTGATTGTACGTAGGTATGGTATTGACTTTTTTTTACGTAATATGTGAAAGTAAAATGGAGCTTACATAATATTTTAGAATAGACAATCTGTTTGTCTGAATGAAGATTTAAAACTAACTGGAGAGCTATCTCAATGGCCGGACAGAACATTTTTTTTGAACTATAGTGAAGCTAAATTGAGAGAGCATGCGAAATACGTCACCAGCCAAAATTTCAGGTACTTGATTCAATAAGTATTCATATTCAGCTTTCTCAAAATCTTACAGAAAGAGTAGTGATATGTCACACGATTTCTCCAATTTTTACGAAGGGGAGGGGGCAATGTGAACGTTGGAGAGGCTGAATCATAAAAATTAGCTGAAATTCGTATCCAGCGTTGTCGAAAACGTATAAAACGATATGTCACACCATATTTGACATTTTTTTTTTGCATTTTGATCAAAATTTTGGATATCAGGACCCCCCCCCCCCTCCTCCCACTGAAAATTTTGTAAAATATCATGAAAATGCATAATTTCTAGATTTTCTTTTAATTTTAAATCTTTTACTTTTCACTATTTTAGTTGTGTCTGTAGAGTGAGGCGGAGGAGGCGAAGGAGAGAAAGAAAAGGTTTTTTGAGAGATTTAGCCCTTGAAATATGAAGACGAAGGAAGTTTAGCATGCCCACTAGGGTGTATTGTGATAAAAAAAAATGTTGGAGGATTTTCACCAAATTCAGTAGATACCTAGAGACATTTATTTTTGAGTTGAAAGTTACTCAGAAAAAACTTTATCCCTGGAGGTGCCCCTGGAAGGGAGATATGAGTTCTCAAAGATAGAACATTTTTGAAAATATTTTTTCTTAAATATTTTGACAATGGCGAAATATTTTGGAATGCGGTGGCGTTAATTCTTTGGTCATTGTTGCCAATTTCCAAAAATTGAGAAAAAATGACTGATTATTGCGAAATATTTGTGAGGAAAAAATTTGTAAAACACAAATTCACCCAAGAATAAGCGATTTGTATGTAAAATTGTAACTGCCCTTTAAAACCCTAAAAGTGGTATTTTGGCTGGAAATTTTTTCTGAGAAATCAAAGGGCCAAAAATTGGAAAAATTAACCTGAAAACTATTGTACAGAGAGCAGCAGAGGAGGCACTAGGAAAAAGATCAAGTAGACAAAACCACAAAAAGCTGAAAATCTGGAATGATGAGCTATCAAGAGAAGTGAAGAGAAGACAAAACCTTTTCTGGAAGTGGATGAGTTCAAAGAACGAGCAAGACAAAGGAAGCTACAAAGAACAGTGCTGCAAGACAAAAAAGATGATAAGAGAAACATGACAGGAACAATACAAAAGGTTTGTGGTAAAAATGGAGAGAGATACATATAAACTGAAACCAAAAGTGTACAAAATAATCAAAAGAATATCGGAAGATGAGGTACACAGAGCCAACATTGCACCACCAGATTGTGAAAAAATGGTCGAATACTACGTGAACCTATGGAGTGATCCCGACAATGAAATTGAAGCGGTAAACCATGAGGAGAACAAATATGAGCCATTCTCTTGGGAAGAGCTAGATGGAGCCTTGTTGTATGAGTAATGGGTGTGTACAGAGAGTGAGCTAGTTGGATGAGTCAGAATTCGAGGAATAGGTTGAGGAGTGAGAGAATGAAAAGTAGGACACTCAAACATGACGTTTTTATATGGTTTATGAATTTAGTTGGTATCAAGCTAGACAGTAAGTTTGTACTGGGACAGTTTAATAGTTGAATATTGTACATTACACTGAATACATCGTTTTGGATAGAACCTGCCTATTATTTCATACGACAGAATTGGCACCCAACAAAGAAGAACCAAGGTAAATACTCCGAGAACAATGGTAAATAATTCGTTGAATTAATTAATTATTGAGTGATATTATTATATTTGCACCATTCGCGTAGTTATTATTTTAATCATACTCGTAAGTGAAGAAAAAGCACCAAAAGTGGATTTTCAAGAAACCAACCTAGGCAGAAAACATACTGTGCTTATGACCTTAAACTCACAGCACTGATAGAGACAATTCAACATTTTCGAGAGTATTTGTTTGGAATCCATTTTACCGTATTTACTGACCATGCAGCCTTAATTTATTACACAAAGGCCAAAGAACCAAATGCTAGAATGGCTAGAATGATTCTCAAATTATCAGAATTTGATTTTGATATCAAACACAAACCAGGAAAAACGAATGTGGTTCCAGATATACTAAGTAGGGTAGAAATACCTGAGAAAGAAGAAGAAATACCTACAGAAAATGTCATATAAGAAGTGAAAAATGAAGAAAGACAAGAAAAAATTTATTTCAAAACAGAGCAGGAAAACGATGAATTTTGTAAAAATGTGATTGAAGCCAAATTAGGAAAATTGAAAACCTCAAATCCAGATTACAAAAAATATATGAGAGCCAGTAGAAGATATGACATAAATGAAGATGGAATTTTGGTATTTCACCAAAAAACACCATATGGCCTAATTAAATCAATTGTTATTCTGAGAAAATTAATTCCAAAAATACTAGAGGCCCTCCATGATAACCCATTTGGAGGAGGTCATTATGGAATGAATAAAACTGTTGAAAAAATTCAGAAAAGGTACTACTGGACAGGAATGATATCAGATGTAAAAAATTACATCAAAAGCTGCCATTCCTGCCAGCTAAGAAAAAAAGATACTAGGAAAAAACCAGGATTATTGAAACCAATTGAAGTGAAAAATTATGAAATTTTTGGACACCTAGAACTGGACTTTGTTAGCCCACTTACAAAAAGCTCAGGTCATGAATACATCTTGGTAGGTACATGCCAGGCTACAAAATTTGCTATAGCAAAGCCTGTGTGTAGTGCTTCAGCTGAGAGTGTGATCAAATTTTTATATGAGCTTATAAGTATCTATGGATGCCCGAAAAAAATATCCTGTGATAATGGAACTCACTTTAAAAATTCAAAATTTCAAGAAGTGTGCAAAAAATTAGGAATTGAGTTAATTTATAGCTCTAGCTATTCAGCTCAGAGCCAAGGATCAGTAGAAAGGAAAAATGCCACACTTTGTAGCTCCCTTTCACATTACGTAAATGAAAATAGGACAAATTGGAGTGAATTTATAAAATTTGTTGTGTTTTCCTACAACACCACTCCAGTAGCTAGATTTAATGGATTGAGCCCATATTACATTTTATATGGACAGCAGCCCAATTTACCAATTGACAACAAGCTTGGACTGAATACAAAAGATAAAAAAGATAGACAAGCCCAGATAGACGAAATCCAAAAAATCAGAAAAGAAATTCCTGAACTGATTTTGAAAAATCAGAATGAATACAAAAACAGTTACGACCAAAAACACAGGGAGGTTTTATACAACCCTAGTGATCTTGTACTCTTGGAAAAACCATGGAAACATTTGGGAAAATTGAAAACAAAATACACAGGACCTCATAAAGTACTGAAGAGAGTAACCCCATTAAACTACCAAATTGAAGTTGATGGAAAAGAAGATATAGTACATGTAAGAAGATTGAAAAAATATATTCAGAGGAATCCAAATCAAAACTGCTGAGAAAATAGGATAAGAAATGAATAGGATTACAAATAGGTTAAGAATTTTAATTTTATATTATTATAAGGTTCCACATAATGCGCAGTGTGGATAGAATAAGTAGACTAGAATTACAATAGGAATAGAATTTTGAAATTATAAAAAATTAGAATAAGAAAAATCAGCAGAAATGTAGGCCTACAGAAAAGAAGAGAGAAAATTAGAGAGAAATAAAGAGAGAAATAAGAGAAAAAAATTAGAGAAAAAAGCCACCCACCTTTAAAGGTGAGAAAAGCGAAAATGAAAAAAGAAAAACGACAAAGAGAGAAAAATTAGACTACCTACCTATTAGAAACTTCAGTATTTACTTACTATAAGTTTGTGTAGAAATTTACTCAAATATGACAAAATACCTATCAAGAAACTTTAGGGACATGGTATGGACCATCTGAGGCCCTACCATGATAGAATGAACTAGAGGGGAGGTACTAGGGGAAAAGTAGAGTACCCTATTGCCACAATCCCTAAAGGTCATCTGATCAGAAATCAGATTGTAAGTTGTAAATAATTATATGTACCTATATGGTTACTAAGTAACAGTTTTTAGTACCTATCCATTATACATAGTTATTTTCTATGGGGAAAAAAAACTGGTCACATTTTATAAATTGGTAAATTATAATAGCATCAGAAATTATTCAACCTATAATTTTTAGTTCAGAACCAAACTTGATCAATATTCATTTATTTACTCATTATTTGTAAACAATAATGTTCAAAAACTAACCAGAAAAACACTGTTTCATTTTAAATAGTCTTGTTTTCATTTTATAAGCATTTTTTTTATCCATAAGCATCAAAAAATGTAAACTGTTTGTAAAAACTTGTCATAAGATGTTTAGAATTTTACAATAATAGACTAACTATTGATAAGTGAGGTCACTTATTTTTCAAAGGAAGAGGTAGATGTTGTATGAGTAATGGGTGTGTACAGAGAGTGAGCTAGTTGGATGAGTCAGAATTAAAGGAATAGGTTGAGGAGTGAGAGAATGAAAAGTAGGACACTCAAACATGACGTTTTTATATGGTTTATGAATTTAGTTGGTATCAAGCTAGACAATAAGTTTGTACTGAGACAGTTTAATAGTTGAATATTGTACATTACACTGAATACATCGTTTTGGATAGAACCTGCCTATTATTTCATACGACAAGCCTTGAAAAGCTCCAGAAATGGAAAAGCCCCAGGCAGCGATAAGTTACCAACAGACTTATTCAAGAACACCACAATAACCGTTAAGAAGAGACTGCTAGCTTTCTACAATAAAATACTATCAGGTGTGACCATACCCCATGACTTCCATACTGCAATTGTAATACCCATTTTCAAAAAAAAAGACCAAAATGACCCAGGAAACTCCCGTGGAATTAACCTACTAAATGCTGCTTACAAACCTACTTGCAAAGATGGTAGCGAGAAGAATCGAGAGCCATGTGAAGCCAATAATATTGGAATGCCAAAATGGATTTCGAAAGGGGAGATCATGTATAGATGGGGTATATGCAACAAAGCTGCTGGTGGAGAAGAGATGAGAATATAACTTAGAGACCCTTATGTGCTTTGTTGATCTGGAGAAGGCATATGATCGAGTACAAAGGAAGAAGTTGTTTGAAATCCTGAGGAAAATTGAAGTGAATGAACGAATAGTACGCTTAATTGAAGAAATATACATGGATAATGTAATAAGAGTAAGATCTGGAAACATGTCAGAAGCAAAGAAGATAGGAAGAGGAGTAAGACAGGGATGCCCAATGTCATGTAGTCTGTTCAACATCTACTTTAATGACATGATTAAAGAATGGCTGAAAACCAAGCCAAAAGGGCTAGACATCAACAACACCCATGTCAATACCCTGCTGTTTGCTGATGATCAGGTGGCCTTTGCTGATAACAAAGATGACTTGCAGAGAGCAATTTATAATCTTCAGAAAGTAGCTGATAAGTACAGAATGAGAATCTTGTTGTCAAAAACAAAGGTAATGGCCTTTGAGGGGAAAGAGCCAATACACAGTAAAATTGTTGTAAATGGACTGCCAGTGGAACAAGTTAAAAGCTTTAAATATCTCGGATGTGAGCTGTCATATGAAGGAGAAGTTGACAAACAACTTAAGATCAGTACATTCCTGAGAGTAAGCGGAGCAATAAACCGAGCCATACCTACAAAAAAAGTCAGAGCCGAAACTCGAATAAGAATCTACAATACACTGGCAAGACCAATGCTGCTGTATGAAAGTGAAACATGGACAATGAGAAAGGATATAAAAAGCAGAGTAACCGCAGCGGAAATGAGATTCATGCGAGCCATAGCAGGATATACTAGACGAGATAGGAAAAGGAATGAAGACATCCTGAAGGAGCCAGGAGCAGACCCAATCATTAAACGAGTGAAAGATTACAGAAAGAAGTGGAAAAAACATGTTGACAGAATGCCTGATGAACGGTCCCCTCAGAATGTCAAAGAATACACTCCAACTGGCAGGAAGAGGAGCAGAGGACGACCGAAGAAAAAACTTGATGATACATCGGCGAGCAATTCTTCTACAGTTTCCCAGACGGGCTGAACAGCCCACCAGATCAAAGTTCAATGATGATGGCCAAATTGGTCTTGAAAGCTGAAATTTGCTTTGGACTGTATTTTTGAGCTCTTAAATCAATTGTTGATGGTTTCGAACCATCCTGGAGTCTCCAGCTGATTTTTGGATTCTCCAGTTTTTGAAAAAACGTTTGGAAGTAGAGTGATGATGAAGATTTGCACATATTGACTCGAATTTACCAGCTTTGTGATTCATTCGATCGACTTGGGCATATATTTTCAAAATCATTTTTGTGTTTTTGTGCTACTTCAAATTTACAATATTCTCCAGATTATTTTCAAAAAATAAAAAAATCATCGTTTGTGAATACGTTAACAAAAAAAGTTGAAATTTCGTTTATTATCCTTTTTTTGCTTTTTTTTTGTTGTACTGCGTCGATTTTTGATGGTTTTGAAACATTTTGTAGCCTACATCAGATTGTTGGATCCTCTACTAGTTTTTGAAAAAATTTGATGAGTAAGGTCTAACAAATATAAAATCATTTATCAACTTCGTGACTCATTTAATCGATTCAGGCACATATTTTAAATATTTTTTTGTGTAAGATCAAATCCAAAATTTTCTCAAAAAAAAAAAAAAAATAGATGCTCCGGAAACTTCTGAAATATTATTACCAATTGACTAGGAATTTCAGTTTTCTATGTCAATTTAGCGAGATTTAAGTAATAAATCATCATCATCATCATCATAAAATTTTTTCTCATTTTTTGCCCAAATTTGTATTTTTAAAATCTGGGTACTTGTCCTAAAAATTAAAAATGAATTTCAGCCTCTGAAATTTTGGTAAGGTAAGTTGTTTGATAAGACAGTTAAAAATTACCATTTGTTTTGGCATTAAGTAATGCGAAATTTTTGAGAGAAAAAATTCAAATTTAATGATACCTACTTACTTTTTGGAAATTTCTGGCAGAGTGGGGAATACTTTTGGAGTTTTGGACAGTTTTTGGAAAATAAGAAAAAATCGTTGGTGAGTTGATAAAAAATGAAAATTTATTCAAAAATCAGTTTGACAATTTTAGCTAAAAGCAGCAATTTTTGTGTGTTAATGGCAGAGAAAAAATATTTTTTTGAAATTGTTTTGAATAATTGCTGAATCTAGGTTCTATCATCAAAATAATTCCCCAAAAATTTAAAAATCTGGAACCGTCAGTTTCCAAAAACCCAAAGGATACCTCAGGTGCTTCTTTTGGCAGTAGTTAAAAGTTCATTTTTTATTGATTCGTAGGTAGGTAGGTATAAGTACCTGCCTATTTTTAGAGACATTTTCTACTAAAAATGAGAAATAATTCAAACATTTATAAATAATATAAAGATATAGCTATTTATTTTTAGTCACGAAAATTCGGATAGTAGGTAAGTATAATATCTACTTAATTCAATTTAATTATTAAAAACGTCCAGTAACTCATTAACAATCAGTCACACGTTGATGGTGATAAGGGATTCTTTGTATTCTTCGCATGTTCCATCGTACAGCATTTCAATTGCTGCAGAAAAATAGCATTGTATAGTTACAAAGATTTATCATTACCTATCACAAAACTAAAGAAAATATTTTCCTTCAATAAAAGGAACTTCCCAGGATCATTCTTGTCATTTTGATAAAATTTTCATGGTTAGAAAGAATGGTTGTCAAACATAAAAATAAAAGTGACAACTGCAGTAATTTTCCTAGAGTTGTTTAGTTATTTATTTTTGGCCATAAAAAAATTTAGCTCAAGAAATAATTATCAATCTGGTATTTCTTGAGCGGAATTTTGTCCATAAAAAAAAGTTGGACAGTGGAATCAAGTACTCAAAACGAATTATCAAAACCATCAAAAGTTATTCCAGAATGTGAAAAGAATAAGGGGGGGGGGGAAATATCAAAGTGTTAAAATGGAATATTATAATAGATTTACGTACGTATATAACAGCTATCGAAACAGGTCAACCATCCCTTGTTACCATAATCATTCAAATCAGTGCCACAAAAAGGATCGTACAAGGCTGTTACTACGCATTGCTGTACACAGGGGTGGTTAAACACGGGATTATCATTTATATAAACTGGGACAACTGGGTCCTCGATGTATATCGTGTTGACCATGACAGCGGAAGCCATCACTGCTACCAGTACAAAAACTGTGAAATGAAAAATTATTAAACATTGATTTTATGCGAAAATGAAACATTGTTTGGAATAAAGACAAATAAGTAGGTATTTATTCCGATACAACTCACCGAAAAAATTGACGTTGTAAATCATATCTAAGCAGATCACAAAAAGTGCAGCACAAGTATAGGTAACTCGATCGAAACTGTTCGAATTTTTAAATTTTAAAACAAGGAGCAAGTTGTCACTTTATACGCCTGAGTGATACTAGTTGTGAATTTGGATTCAGCGAGGTATAAATAGGCTATCGTGACAAATAAATGTAGGTAGGTATTCGTAATGCGATGTGATTGATTTGCCATAAAATGGAAAGCAGATAATTAAAAACATTTGAACAAATAGAATTTTCGAAAAAAATAATCCGCAAGTTGTCATTCGGTGAAATGAGATGAATAATGCATACGAAATTTCACAATATTATTCTACGTACTCGTGATTTCACATTCGGGCGAAATATTAACCTAGGCTGACAAGCTGGGTACAAAACGACACGTGCTGTTTGCAATAGAGTTCAATGTACAAGGAATTCCAATTGTTATTTTAAAAAAACAATTTAATAATAGACTCACGCCAATAAATATTTTGCTGGATTTCGATTCAGTGTACAAATAAATTTCAGCTGTTCTTGCATCTTCAAAAATATCCCAACAATTCCATAAACTAATATTCGTTTAATGTAAGCTCGAAAACAGATTTTTAAATTTATAAAAAAATTATTTATTAATCATTAAAAAAGTTGAGTAACACTTTCACAATTAGTTCACTCCCATCAACGTGTATTCTTGACATGTTCCATCGTACAGCATTCCAATTGCTGCAAGAAAATGGCATACCTATAGTTAAAAAAGCCTCATAAATCTAAAAAATATATTTTGCTATGCCTTGTAAAAAAAAAAAAAACTTCCCAGGGTAATTCCTGCCATTTTAGTGAAATTTTGAAAATAAACAAAATGCTATTCAACATTTAAAAAAAAAAAAAAGTTTATTAGGCTATGGACCTGATAAATTTGAAACTGACACCAAAAATAAATTTTCTTACATTTTTTGCACATTTTTATGGCCCACTTAAGTAAAATTGCTGGTGCCTGATGAGCAAAAATTTTTCCACCAGATAATTGAACAGTAGATCATAAAGACTAGAAAATCTCTGCTACAAAATTGAAAATCGAAAGTTTTTCAAGGACATGGAGAGGGAGACGAACATTATACAAATGATGAAATCAAATCGAATGCAATATACATATAGATTCACATACGTATTAAACAGACTTGAAAACAATCCAGCCACCCTTTGGTGGAGTAATCATTCAAATCAGTGCCACAAAAAGGGCTGTAGTCGGCTGTAACCACACATTGTTGTACACAAGGGTCGTCAAAAACACTATTCACAATATACAATGAAGTAGCGACAACAGTTGAAGCCAATCCCACGACAAGTACTACAAAAGCTGCACACAAGAAAAATCAATGAGTAAGAACTCAACAATAATACGAGTAGGTATCATTTTGTAAAACATGAAAAAAATGCCCAATTTCACAGCCTTGAAAAAACATCAAAATGCTCCTACAGTTTCGTATTTCGGTAATTACGTATTTCTTATCTCTACTCACCGAAAAAATTGACGCTGTAAATCATCTCCACAAAAATTCCAATAATCACAAAAACTCGTAACTCGAAGGAAACTTCTCGAATTTTTAAAATTCTGAAAACCAAAACAAGCGGTCACTCTACGTGAGTCTTAAGTGATACTAATTCTGAGTTCAGATTTAGTGAGATGTAATAAGCTACCTATAAATACGTAAGCTACGAGACAAATTACATAATTATTAATTTACATATTATATTCGTAATAGATGAGTGATTGATTTCCCACAAAATTGAAACTTGACCATTAAAGAATTTTAACAAATGGAATTTTCGAAAAAAATAATTATTTGCGAGTTGTCATTCGGTAAAATGAGATGAATAATGCATTCGAAATATCCCAAGGTTGTTTTACCTACGTATAGTTTTACGTTCGAGCGAGATATTAATTTAAAGTGACGAGGTACATAAACAAAGCGACGACGTCTATGGTGTTTGCAATTGAGTTCAATATACAACGAATTGCAAGCGATAGTTGTTATTCATTCGAAAACAGTTTGAAAATTGACTCACCCTACAGCTTTTATTTCTCAGGAACGAAGTTCTCATTATTATAATGCAAAATATTACTTCTAAATCGTTGCTGTTGACGATGAAAAAAAAAATGAAAAATTAAAGACGAAATATAAAAATTCATAAAACTAAGTATAAGTAAATGAACAAATGCAAAATGAAATAAACAATTTTTGAAATGAATTCTAGTACGAATTGATTCACTTTTAATGAAATACGAGTACTTGTACAAAAATTTGATTCGAATCGAATCATTCACAAACGAATGAAAAGATCACTGGTTGGTGAATCATTCGCGAACGAATTGGATCGTATAGGTGACTCGTTCACGAACGAATTGATTCATTTATTCATTTTTGGTGAATCATTCTTGAACGAACTGCGAAACGATTCATTTCAATAGTTTTTGTTGAATTATTCACGGACGAATCGATTAATTTATTCACGAACGAAATGGTTCATATAAGCGACTCGTTTGCGAACGAATCGATTCATTCAATTAAATTGTGGTGAATCATTCACACAAACGAATTGAATCATTTATTTGCGAACGAAACGATTCTTGTAAGTGACTCGTTCGCGAACGAATCGCGTCATTTAAATAATTTTCAGTCAATCATTCACGAACGAATAGAATAATTGTTGGTGAATCATTCACGAACAAATTGAATCGTGTAAGTGACTCGTTCGCGAACGAATCGATTCATTTAATTCGGTATTTTTGGTGAATCATTCACGGACGAATTTAATTGTATAAGCGACTCGTTCGCGAACGAATTGAATCAGTTTTGATGAATCATTCGCGAACGAATTGAATCATATGAGGGACTCGTTCGCGAACGAATCGATTCACTTAATTGAGTATTTCTGGTGAATCATTCGCGAACGAATTTGATCGTATAAGCAACTCGTTCGCGAACGAATCGATTCATTAGAATAAATTTTGGTGAATCATTTATTTGCGAACGAAATGATTCATATAAGTGACTCGTTCGCGAACGAATCAATTCATTTAATTCAGTATTTTTGGTGAATTATTCACGGACAAAATGAAAAACTGTTTATGAATCACTCGCGAACGGATTGAATAAGTTTTGGTGAATCATTCGCGAACGAATTGAATCATATAAGGGACTCGTTCGCGAACGAATCAATTCATTTATTTCAGTATTTCTGATGAATCATTCGCGAACAAAATGAAAAATTGTTTATGAATCACTCGCGAACGGATTGAATAAGTTATGGTGAATCATTCGCGAACGAATCGATTCATTTATTTCAGTATTTTTGATGAATCATTCACGAACGAATTTAATCGTATAAGGGACTCGTTCGCGAACGAATCAATTCATTTTATTTGGTATTTTTGATGAATCATTCGACAACGAATTTATTCGTATAAGCGACTCGTTCGCGAACGAATCGATGCATTCAATTAAATTGTGGTGAATCTTTCACACAAACGAATTGAATCATTTGTTCGCGAACAAAATGATTCATATAAGTGACTCGTTCGCGAACGAATCGATTCATTTGAATAATTTCTAGTCAATCATTCACAAACGAATTGAATAATTTTTGATGAATCATTCGCGAACAAATTGAATCGTATAAGTGACTTGTTCGCGAACGAATCGATTCATTTAATTCAGTATTTTTGGTGAATCATTCACGAACGTATTGAATAATTTTTCATGAATCATTCGCGAACGAATTGAATTGTATAAGCGACTCGTTCGCGAACGAATCGATTCATTTAAATCATTTTTAGTCGATCATTCACACACGAATTGAATATTTTTTGGTGAATCATTCGCGAACGAATTGAATCGTATGAGCAACTCGTTCGCGAACGAATCGATTCATTCAATTAAAATATCATTCACAAACGAGTTGAATGTTGAATCATTTATTCGCGAACGAAATGATTCATATAAGTGACTCGTTCGCGAACGAATCGATTCATTTAATTCAATCATTCACGAACGAATTGGATCATTTATTCGTGAATGTATTGATCTGCATAAGTGACTCGTTCGCGAACGAAACGATTCATTTAATTAATTTTTGGTGAATTATTCACGATCGAATTAAAATAATTACTTTTTTGCAGTCAGGTGAGAAATAAAGAACAGGAAATTTTTTTCACTCGAGGGAACTCTTTTGGGGGGTGGGAGGAGGTGTATAATTCCAATTTTTCAAATAAAGTTACACCCTAATACAGAGTAAAATCAAAAATTTTGGAACTGAAACGTCAAATTTTAAAATCAAAATGTGTAAATTTTTGAAAATGAAAAATGAATTTGAAATATTTTCCAAAGCTATGTCTAAAACAGAAAATAAGATCGAAAAGTGAAAATTGTTAAGAAATTCTGAACATTGAATCAAAAACAAAAACGTTGAAAATAAAATTAGTGCCTAACTGAAAATGAAATCAAAAACAGGCATCAAGATCTCAAACTCTGTATGAAAAGTCCAAAACTGAAAATAGGTTTTATGCTGTCAAGTTTCAAGGTTAAAACTTCAGCGAAAAACTGAAAATCAAATCAAATATGTACTTAAGAGTGAAATCAAAAACTGAAAGTATAAAATCTATTAAACAAAAAACTGAAAATTAACCAAAAAGTCTCTTAAAAAAAAAATAAAAAACTTGAAATCGAATTCACAAACTAAAATTGAAATCAAAAACTGAAAATAATGCTTACAATCGAAAATCGATTCAAAAACCTATACTCGACGGTGATGAAGGGGGGGGGGGGTTAAGAAAGTGAAATTTCATTTTTCTATTTTGTTTTGGAAGTGATGAAATTTTTACCTCCTGTTCTTCCTTATAAATAAAGGAGAAAGCTACGTCCAATTTTTGTAAAAATTTCCAAGCAAATTCATCGAGTTTCCTCGATAGTGTGCCCTTCTCGTACCACTCCACTCGAGATCTCTTATCACGGCTCGAAAATTAACGCGTGTTTTGCGGAATAGAATTAAACACACGCCATATGTCTTGGTACTTTCGACAACTTGTTTAAAACGAATTACTCTCTTCTCTAAAACGAACGAGCAAACTTTACAGCAAGTTGGAAAAAATTTCCTTTGTTCGATACCCCCTTCGCCTCTTCACCTACAATAAGGTTACTCTCAATCTGGTAAAAAGTTGGATTTTAATCAAACCGTCGTCTCGGTCGCGTCTTATACAAAATGCCAATATTTACGACTCTTTGATTCTCGGCCGTTAAAGGAAAAAAGTTTCTCTCATCTGAAGCGACCATAATACTCGTATTTGGGCCGAATTACCATAAAAATGGCTCGCGAAACGCCATCGAAATGATTAATTCGGTAATTTCATTAGCGATTTTTTCGCTCATCGTCTTTGTTCGTCTGGTGTGTAATGAGCCTTGAGCGACAGAGCGAGAAAGACAGAGAGAGAGAGAGACTTGGCGAAAGGAAAAAAGGAAAAATCGAAAATTCAACACCGAAATGAGTTTCTTTTTGACAACTGCGCGGGTGGTTGATGAAATGTGAACGTTTGCCGATGTCGTATCTTTTTTACGTGTACTTTTTCTCTCTTTTTTTTTATACTCGAGTGACACTTTTAGTTTGGCGTTCTTGAAATAGGTACACAGTACTATACGTACGTATACGCCTCACCTTTATTGTTGTTTTATGGTCTCTTCTTCTTGAAAATTGTACGCTTTTTGTATTCCTTTTATTTTTTTTTTTTTTGTTGGTACTTGAATTGAAATTATTTTTAACTACGTTTCGCTCTCGTAGAACTATAAGTTTCACTTTCAACTCGACGCGTCTCCCAAGATTTGTGATATACTTTTCCCCTAGGTCAATCTTTTGTATTATGTATTTGTGTCGTTCGTGTTCGTACCTAGCTACTTTTTTTTAGCAGCTCTTGTATTACGCTGTTTATGTATTTTTTCGCTTTTCATCGTCGCTAAATTGAACGACAAAGAATTGCCTTTGCGCGAAAAGTTACACAAAATGGGGGAATTTGTCGCGAAATGTTCGATGTTTGCAATTCGCACGATGTTTTGTGTATAGCTAACGTTGGTTTTTTATGAATATTTTTACACGTGTTTTATGAAAATCGCTTGTAAAGCATCGAAGAGTTTAAAAAAACGTAGAATATTGTTTGAAACGAGTGCAGTTCTATGTAAGGCTTCGAAAATATGCTTAAAAATCAGACAAGATCAACCATTTTTACTGGGGAACTTCTGTCATTCTGGAGAAAATGAAATTCACGCTACAGGCATCGGGACGTCTTGAAATTGTGAACTTCTGATGGAGGGGATTTATTTTTGACAAGATACAGCCATTAGAATTAATTTCAAAATTTTTCTTCAAAAATAGAAAAATTCTGATTTTTTGATATTTTTCCCCACAAAATATTCTATTCGAAAAGTTTGTTTTTTCTCTAAGAGGGGGGGGGGGGCTTCATATAAAGGAAACAAGAAATATGATTCCAGATGGGTTAAAAATATTGTCCAAGCAGCTGAAGTAACCATTCCAAAAATTTCTACAAAAGTCTCTAAAAAATCTGTCCCATGGTGGTGTCATGAACTAAGAACTGCAATCCAAGATAGAAAAAAATCATTAAAAAAGTACCAAAAAAATCGCACTCTTGACAACCTCATTGATTTTAAGAAAAAAAAGAGCTATTGCTCGCCAAATCAACTTACCTAAACAAAGAGAAAGTTGGAATAATTTCATGTTGAGCATCACCCAAAGCACATCTACAAAAGAAATGTGGAAAAAAGTTCAAATCCTTAAAGGAAGTGATACACCTACTGAAATATCCTACTTAGTAGATGGCAACACTGAAATAAACTCAATAGATGACATTGCAAACATCTTAGCTAGATCCTTTGCAAAAGCTTCTGCCACTGTCTCTTATAGCTCTGCTTTCCAAACACTAAAAACACAAATTGAATCCGCCCCATCACACTTTTCATCTGAAAATCTAGAACCGTACAACTCTCTTTTTTCTCTTGAAGAGCTAAATCATTGTCTAAACTACAACATTAAAGATTCATCCCCTGGACCTGATGAAATTCACCCTCACATGTTAAAGTACCTTTCAGATACTGGAAAAGAAGACTTACTTCAGTTAAGTATATAACAAAATTTGGACTTCTGATTCCTTTCCAAAAATGTGGAAAACTGCGACAATCATTTCAATATTCCCGCACAACAATTGTCGACATCGACATTTACATCAACTACGTTTTTTCCAACATAATGATGGAAAAGTGATCAATTAATTATTTAGTGAGAATCTTCTGTCCATACAAAAGCCAGGTAAATGAAAAGTTTCAAAATTTTCTCATTATTTCTGATACCTCGACATGCCATCTTGACATGTAGATGTAAAATTCAATGCTCAAAATTTACATCTACAACTATGTCGACCAATTTTTCAGAATTAAAATTTCTGTTTTAGTGTTTAAAAGCTTAGTAAACATTCAAAAATATGATCTTGTTCAATGAGGAAAACAAATTTTTTAGGGCATTGATGAAATTATTCACTTTTCCACAGTTAGGAGTTGTAGATGATATGATGTTGTTATTGTGGATGTATTTGTTAATGTCGAATTTCACATCAACATTAACATCGATATGTTGACATGAAAAATGGATTATTTTAGTACTCTTAGATAAAGTATTGCAGCGTCTTTGATATAAGGAATTTCTGTTCAACTACTTGATTTCGTCTGTACTTCTTAAGAAGTGGACTTTGTGTCGATGCTGTTTTCAGCACGAGCAATAGCCACATCAGAGGAAATAATTTTTGGAAAAAAATTTTAATTTTTAAACTCAAATTTTGTAATTTTACAAAGCAGGAGGTCGACATAAATTTTGATTTAATGTCGATCCATCCACATCCGTCACTTTTGGATGCCCCATGTCGACATGAATTTCGACCCTGTGTTGAGCCAATTGTCAACACAAATGCAGATGAACATCAGTCGACAATTACATTGACAATTAGCTCAACACAGTGTTGAAATTCACATCGACATGTGGCATCCAAAAGTGACGGATGTGGATGGGTCAACATTCACATCGAAATTAGCATGGCCATTGTTGTACGGGTTAAAACCTGATAAGAACCCAAATCTTGCATCTAGTTATCACCCCTCTCCTTAACTTCAGTTCTTTGCAAAATACTTGAAAAAAAATGGTTATTAAACGTCTTAATTGGTATTTTGATTCCTCAAACTCTCTTAGCAATTATCAGAGTGGTTTCAGAAAGAAAAGGTCTACCCTAGACCACCTCTTTAGTCTCCAAAAAGAAATTAGTTCGGCCTTCCAGAATAAAGAAAGTGTTCTTTCAGTCTTTTTTGATCTTGAAAAGGCATTTGATAAAGCCTGACGTTATAAAATTCTCCAAAAATTGCATTCCATTGGAATTAGAGGACATTTAGCCTACTTTATTCAAAATTTTTGAACAAACCGTACTTCTAGAGTGAGAGTTAACAATAAATACTCAGAATTTTTTGAAATTGAAAATAGAGTCCCCCAAGGTTCAGTTCTTAGCACAGTTTTATTTATACTTTTGATTGACAATATTTCCAATGTTGTTTCTAGACCCATTTCTCGAAGAATCTTTCCTGATAATATAAACATTTCCTTTCGTTCAAATAATATTCAACTAGCTCTTCGTGTAATCCAAAAAAAAACTTGAAAAAATTGAATCATGGGCAGATTCTAATGGTATAACCTTCTCAGAGTCAAAAACCCACTGTATACTTTTCACCAAAAAAAATAAGATTCTTCCAGATCTCATTCTCGACTTCACAGGACACTCTTTAGAACTCAAAACCACTACTAAACTTCTTGGCTTAACTTTTGATAGAAAACTAAATTGGACTCCTCATTTCCTAAAAGTAAAATCAGATCCCATGAAACGCCTAAATTAGTTGAAAATAATCAAAGAAGTATAATCCATCTCGCAAACTCTTACTTCACTCGTATAAATCTCTAATTCGCAGTAAAATTGAGTATGGAAGCCCGTGTTTTGCAAATATTTCAAATAAAACTTCAAATATCCTAAAAACAATCTAAAATTCAGCCCTAAGGATCTGTATAGGAGCCCTCTATTCCTCTCCAATAGATAGCATTTATTGTGAAGCGTCAGAATTACCCCCAGATTTTAGAAGAACTCTCATAACAAACAAATTCATCTCAAATGCATCCACCAACCCTTCCCATCCACTCCAAAACTCAATTAACCCACTAAATCCTCAATATTTTGACCATATAGTAGGACCCATTTCTAATTTCATCACAATGTTGAATGATCTTGAAATCAATCCTAAAACACTCATCCAAAAACCAATATTATACTCCCTTGGCTTATAAAGCCTCCTCAAGTCAATCTACAGCTTATTAACTACTCAAAAAATAGCCACTCTCCATTAGTAATAAAACAGAATTATCTTGAACTCTTATCAGAATACAAAAAATTCAATCTTTGCTTTACAGATGGATCAAAAATACCAACACTTCACTCAGGATATTCCTACTCTATAAATGATAGAATTTCACATTTTAAAATCCATAACTGGGTCATTCCATGCCAAATCGGCGGATTTTTGCACGAGGGGTCTTCGATTTTTTTCAAAATCAGATCATTTGTAGAGGTCATCAAACGATGACGAATGACGCAAACCGGACATTTTTTCGATTTTTTTTGACGGAGCTGTGGCGCTTCAAAGTTCTCCAAAATGGCCGAAAATGGAAAATTTCAGTTGCAAATTGCTCCGGTTGTACGTGGTATAGAATTTTGAACTTTTTTTCAAATTGTAGTACTTTGAGAGGGTAATCGACGAGTGATGTCAAAATCAGTGTTGCCACTTTTAAAAACCTAAAAAAATCGATTTTAAAACTTATAATTTAAATATAACCACGATGTCCGCCAGTAAAAATTCTGAAAAAATTCTCAGTTTTAGTCCTTTTTATGTAGAATAACATATCAAAAAATTGGAGGGGCCTTTTTTTTCATTTTCGAGAAAAAAAATTACAAGTTTTACAATTGCTGCAAAAGTACCATCAGAAACCTAAAAAATGAAAATTTTTGCATTTTTGAAATATTTTACCAATGTGTGGACGATAATGTGAAAAAATCCCCCTCCCCCCAATTTGTCGACAAATTGACGAAAAATGCATATATTTCACTCTTGAAATAAAAATTTATAGCACGAAAAATGTCAATTCGTTGACAAATGGGGGGAGGGGGATTTTTTTCACATTATCGTCCACACATTGGTAAAATATTTCAAAAATGCAAAAATTTTCATTTTTTAGGTTTCTGATGGTACTTTTGCAGCAATTGTAAAACTTGTAATTTTTTTTCTCGAAAATGAAAAAAAAGGCCCCTCCAATTTTTTGATATGTTATTCTACATAAAAAGGACTAAAACTGAGAATTTTTTCAGAATTTTTACTGGCGGACATCGTGGTTATATTTAAATTATAAGTTTTAAAATCGATTTTTTTAGGTTTTTAAAAGTGGCAACACTGATTTTGACATCACTCGTCGATTACCCTCTCAAAGTACTACAATTTGAAAAAAAGTTCAAAATTCTATACCACGTACAACCGGAGCAATTTGCAACTGAAATTTTCCATTTTCGGCCATTTTGGAGAACTTTGAAGCGCCACAGCTCCGTCAAAAAAAAATCGAAAAAATGTCCGGTTTGCGTCATTCGTCATCGTTTGATGACCTCTACAAATGATCTGATTTTGAAAAAAATCGAAGACCCTTCGTGCAAAAATCCGCCGATTTGGCATGGAATGACCCAACTGTTCTTCAATGTACACTGCCGAACTAACAGCTATTTTCCACTGCCTCTGTGATATATTCGCTTATGAATCAGAAAATAAGTCTTTCTTAATTCAGAGTGATTCCCTCAATCTCACTAACTGCTATCCAAAATCTATTTTCTGACCACCCCCTAATTCAAAATATCCATAAAACTCTATTTGATTTACAAAATTCAAACTTCTCCATCCAGTTTATGTATGTACCCAGCCATGTTGGAATCACAGGAAATGAAATTGTAGATAAAAATGCAAAATCCGCCACTACTCTTTCTCCTCTCACATTTATCACAGTTGACGACCTCAAATCTATCTTCACCCAAAGCACACTTAAGAAATGGCAAAACTTTTGGTCCCTCCAAACCACAAACAAGCTCTTTCAACATAAAAAATCGGTCCATCCTTGGAAAAACCTCTCCCACTTAAACAGACTTGAAGAAATCATTATAACCAGATTGAGAATTGGACACACAAAAATCACACACAATCACCTCTATGAAAAGGCCCCAAAACCCACATGCCAGTTCTGCATGTCAGAACTTATATCTGTCCAACACTTACTGTTTCAGTGTCCGTCCTTACATCAGCATAGACTATCCCTACATATAGATGAAAGATCCCTATTCATGCCAGACGACCATTCCGAAATTAAAAAATTCTTAGACCTAATTAAAAAACTTGACCTTACCAACTCGATTTAGATCTCACACGACGGGTGTAATAATCAAGTAATTACAAACACCCCCCCCCCCAAAAAAAAAAAAAAAAAAAAAAACTTCGAAGATATGAATTCAGCCCATCTGAAAACATCTATTCAGACACCCAACTCAGTATTTGACAAACTCGATAGAACTTACGTATACATATTTTATTACAAACGGAAATAAAAAAATATCGCATAACGAACTAATGAAGCGGTAATAATGTGATTTCAGTGCCGGCTGCGTTTTTCACAACGTTCCAAGAAAATACGGTAAATAACGAGACAGAAACTATTAGCGAAGGAGATGAAGCTGCTCCATGTCTCGTATCGGATATTCTTTATAACCACGGACAACAGGTAGGCGATAATTTATTTACGCCTCGACAAGAACAATCTAGCTTTTTATTTCTCAAGGCTAAGGAATAAAAATTTTAATTTATAACGAGCTAAAAATCCCGCATTCTTTTGAAATTTACTCGTAATATTTCGTCGGTGCTCGACGACGACAAAGTTTCCTGGTTTTCGTTTTGTTTTTTCAAAGCATTAGCAATTATGTTAAGTATATAAGAAAAAATATATCCGCGGGTTGGGAATGGGATTAGATTACACCAACGTGATGTTTTTTATTTTTTTTGTTTAATTTACGTCTCTGTGTATGTAAATCTAGTGCAATCTAATGACCAAGAAGAGACGACCGAGAGACGTTGCACGTTAACGATCTCAAAAAACTTGTCAAATGCTGTACAGAAAAAAGTCAGACGTGTCGATTGAATAAACCCAATTACCCCGAGTCTTGGGAAACGAGTCGACTGAACGAAATTAGCATGTTCGTCTGTTATAAACTTACTATGGCTGTGGCTGGCTGTGGGTTAGTGCCACTGTTGGATGAAGTTTTCAAAGTGTGGTCGTAACTTTTGACCAGATTTGCGACGTGGGGGTTTTCTTTTTTGTTAAGTTACATTAGGATAAATATTTAACCTTGGTAGAAATCACCTGAAGTGTTTGGATTCTTATTTTGAGAAATAGCTAGACTCGGTAATATTGAATATTTTGTACCTAAGTAATTTTCAGTACCAAAAATTTGAACCTTCTATGTTGAATACAAGGGGAGAGGGGGGGAGTTACAGGCCAGTCTGAAAGTAGAAAAAAAAAATATGGCTCAAAAACCGACTTTTTTGATCCCGTGGAGAAATCAAATTGAGTCAGAAGAGTGGATTGAGCCCAAAATAATTTTTGTAATTCCTGAAAAAATGTCACTGTGACCCATAAAACTAAGTTGAGTTTTTGCGAAAAATTCGAATTATTCCAACAAAATATTTCTTGATCAAAGGCATGATTTTCAAAATCTGAAAATTTTACCTTGCAACCTATAAGAAATAGGCCACAATTTCTGGCGGAAAATAAAAAATTTTTATCCATACTTTTTTTTGAAAATTTTTGAATAATGTTGACGCCAAAATCGAATTTTGATTTTTTTTTGGATTTTTTAAAAAAAAGTTTCTTGTAACCTATCAAGATTAGTTTAAATGCAAAAATATCAATTTGTGTCAATAATAATGTTTTTGAGCAATTTTTGAAGATTTTTGAGCCCTAATTTTGGGCATGATTCTAAGCTGAAATTACGGACAGAAAATCGGAAATTTCTATTTGAATTTTTTTTGGGCACTTTTGAAGAATTTCCAAATTGTTGGAGATGACTCCAGAACAAGTCAAAACCGTTTTCGGCCAATCTGCGAAGTTGAAAATGAGATATACATCAAAGTTCAGCTTTATAACTATATTGGGAGCAATTTTGCAGAAATTAGCACTTTTCAAAAATATACTAGAGGCTCCAGAACTTGGTAAAATTCCAGTTTTTTTTTTTAGCTCAATTAGGATTACGAGTGGATGAAATCTTGATTTTTGTTTTACGATGGATCGCAAAAAAAATGTTCGGGGAATTCGATCAAATCAAGTACAGACCTTCATTTTGAGTTGAAAAATACGCAGAAAAAAGTTCAGCCCCGGAGATGCTCCTGGAGGGAAAATATAGGTCCTCAAAAGGGAATATTTTTTTGAAAAAATTGCTGGTTCTTCGCTCTGGCTTGTACCCAACCTGTCTTGGGAAAAGCAGCCATCTCCAAAAGACACTATTCAAGATTCTGCGTCAATCTAGGCTATTGCCATCAAAATCCAAAATAACTTACAAGATTCTGCTTAGAGGTGGAAAATTTGTGAATCATTTATTTTTAGGTGAATTCATGTTTTGAAAATTTTTTCTTCTGAAATATTTCACATCAATTCCAAACTGAAAAAATTTGATCAGTGTTTGGTCATTTTTCTCGACTTTTTGAATTTTTGAAAAGTTGCACGCTATACAAAATCGTTTTAAATTAACTCCAATCCACTCAGTCTGCTGAAATTTGGATCTAAAGTGAACTATAGTTTTCCACCTTCATTGAGCAAAATTTGATGGAAATTTCAATTTTAAAAGATCTGCTGGGAGCTTCAGAACTTATCAAAATAGCTTGAAACCGTTTCCAATCGATTCGAGTAGTCAAAAATAGAGTAGATCTTAAATTCCAGTGTTCTAGGTCAATCTATCAAAAAATTGATTTTTTTCAATTTTTGGCCCTTTATTGATCTTGAAAATCAAATTGAGGCCAAAAATGAGGGGAAAAATCAAAATTTTACCAAATTGATCAAGAAAGCTGAAATTTGGGATATACCCTATTTTGGACATACCAAACCGATTGGAAACTGTTTCAAAATGTTTTGAGCAATTCTGGAGCCTCCAGCAGATTTTTGAAACTCAAAATTCCCACAAAATTTCACCAAATTGAGTTAGAAAGCCGAAATTTACTCTGCAAACCAATTTTACTACGCTACGAAGTCAACTGCAGGTAGATTTCAAGTCGTTTTGGAGCCTCCAGCGACTTTTTGAAAATTACTGGAGTCTCCACCAGATTTTTGAAACTTGAAATTCCCACAACATTTTATGAAATATAATTGGAAAGTCAAAATTTACTCTGTAAACTAATTTCAACACGCTACGAAGTCAACTACAGGTAAATTTCAAGTCGTTTTGGAGCCTCCAGCGACTTTTTGAAAATTGCTGGAGCCTCCAGAAGATTTTTGAAATTTGAAATTTTCCCAAAATTTCATCAAATAGAGATGGAAAGCGGAAATTTCTTTTGCAAACTAATTTCAATACGCAACGAAGTCGACTTTTGGTGGATTTCGTCGTTTTGGAGCATCCAGCGACTTTTTGAAATAGCCCGGCACATGACAATAGGAGTAATTGCACCCCTGCCCCCCGCCGATCCCCCGGGACAACTTTTTTCTCAAAGAGGACACCCTGAAGAACATTTTAAAGCAAACTCGCCCAAAAAAAAGTTGGCCTTACTTACAAGATGGCGGCCATTTTGATTGATAGGTAAGCCGAAATCGCGGATTTTGCGTTTCAACATAGGACTTGCACGACATTTTTCAAACTTTATAAAAGTAGATCGAAAGATCATGCAAAAATTTATCACCTCTCAAAATTTCAAATGCTAAAATGCGTTTTTCGATTTTTGGTGAATTTTTGAAAATCTAATTTAGGCCAAAAATGAGGGAAAAAATCAAAATTTTACCAAATTGACCAAGAAAGCTGAAATTTGGGATATATCCTATTTTCGACATGCCAAATCGGTTGGAAACGGTTTCAACCCGTTTTGAGCAGTTCTGGCGCCTCCAGCAGATTTTTGAAACTCGAAATTCCCATAAAATTCCATCAAATTGGAGTTGTAAAGCTGAAATTTATTTTAAAAACTAATTTCAATACGCTACGAAGTACTGCAGGTGAATTTCAAGTCGTTTTGGAGTCTCCAGCGACTTTTTGAAAATTACTGGAGCCTCCAGTAGATTTTTGAAACTTGAAATTCCCGCAACATTAATTTATCAAATGGAGTTGGCAAGCTGAAATTTACTTCGCAGACTACATGGTGGTTTCAAATGGTTTTGAAGCTTCGAGCTACTTTTAGGAGATTTCAATTTTCCAAAAAAACTCCATACAGCCTTTCAGAAAGTCGCTGGAGGCTCGAAAACGACTTGAAATCCTCCTGCAGTCAACTTCATAGAGTATTGAAATTAGTTTGCAGAATGAATTTCGACTCTCCATCTCAATTTTGATGAAATTTTGGGGAAATTTCAAATTTCAAAAATCTACTGGAGACTCCAGTAATTTTCAAAAAAGTCGCTGGAGGCTCTGAAATGACTTGAACCCACCCGAAGTCGTCTTCAGAGGATGTTAAAATTGGAGTGTAGAGTAAATTTCAGCTTTCCATCTTCATTTGATGAAATTTTGTGAAAATTTAAAGTTTCATAAATCTGCTGAAGGCTTCAGGAATTTTCAAAAAGTCGCTTAAGGCTCCGAAACGACTTGAAATTCACCTGCTGTACTTCGTAGCTTATTGAAATTAGTTTTTAGGATAAATTTCAGCTTTACAACTCTAATTTGATGGAATTTTATGAGAATTTCGAGTTTCAAAAATCTACTGGAGGCTCCAGACTTGCTCAAAACGGGTTGAAACCGTTTCCAATCAATTTGGCATGTCGAAAATAGAGTATATTCCAAATTTCAGCTTTCTTGGTCAATTTGGTGAAATTTTGATTTTTCCCTCATTTTTGGCCTGAATTTGATTGTCAAAAATTCACCAAAAATCGAAAAAGGCTCTTCAGCATTTGAAATTTTGAGAAGTGATAAATTGTTGCCTGCTTTTTCGAAATACCTGTGGACGGTTTAAAAAATTTCTTGCAAGTACTCTGTTGGAACGCAAAATCTGCGATTTCGGCTGACGTGGCAATCAAAATGGCCGCCATTTTGTAAGTAAGGCCACTTTTTTTTTGAGGTCAAGGACTAGAAATGTTCCTTAGGACTCCCCCTTTAAGAAAAAAGTTGTCCCGGAGGATCAACGGGGGGGGGGGGTGCAATGCGGGCTTCCCGACTAGCTGAAATTTTGGGTTATGTATTTTGTGGATGCTCTTCCAATTTAGCTTTGTCTGCCATTTTGAATACGTAATTTTAGATGCTTGATGAACGAGGGGGAGGGGTGAGGCATAAAGAGCTCTTCGTTTTACTAAAATTGTCAAAAGTCTCACTTTTTTGGGCAATTAATTTCCAAAAAAGTGAGCCAAAATATGCTCGAAATTACCTTCACAGAGCTCACGAGTTGAGAACCTCGTTGATGGCATAAAATTCAACACCTATCCGCATCCACATTAAACTAATGGTAACGTAGGTAACAATTCGAATAAGTCGAGTCGAGTCGAGCCGAGTTGGTAAACAAGCTCGCCATACTTGGGGAAATTTCGTTGCAAAAACAAGGCGAAAAGTTTTAGCATGTTTTAAAAACCGCATGTCGCTTATTTAGGCAGAATGTAGCGGGTCACGGTAACTACACGGGGGTGAAATTACATAGTAAAACTGCCAAGGAGACATCGTCTCTTATACGGCTTACTTATCCTCTCACGACGAAGTTAGCAAATGTTCGCTCACGAGGGAAGGTGGCCGCACCGCCGCCTCGGAAACGGAACATAACGAAAAAAGAAAAAAAAAGTCAGTCTACAAAAAAAAAAGGAAAAAAAAATACTTTGCTCGTCGTCGTCGTCGTCGACGACGAAGGTGTAAAAAAAAATTCATTAATCACCGGAGAAGTAAGAGACAGACTGAGACGAAGGAAGTAGAAGGGGGGTAAGTTGAAATCCTAGGGAAGTTTTCTTAGGGTGTTGGCGTGTTCGTTCGCCGGCAGCATCAGCATCATCTTTATCCTCTTACTCGCGTACGTATTTTAAAGGTTTGCGGGAAACAAGCCTTTTATCAATTTAATTATACGTGTTTGGAATTCTGATAGGTATTAGAAAAGGGATTCCCGAATTTCCTTCACGTCGGCAAATTACCAAATTCTATTTTACGCGATGCGAAGAAAATGGAATTTATGATTTAAAAGGATTAAGTCGAGCACATTAATGTAGCATGGTTGCTGGATATATAAGCTTCAAGTAAAAGTCATTAGTTTGCCAGCAATATATTTCAAATTTATGAAGTGTAACGTTTAAAACAAAAGTCACTAGGTCAACCAGACGGAATAAGTGGCTTAGCTGGTACGGTCAAAACGCTATCAACTTTCGAGCCAGAGGCTTTAAATTTGAACGCTGCTTATACCGACTATTTTGCGACGTCATTTTACAAATATCACAACCTCCACCCCCCCCCCCCCTCCCACACCACTCACGGATCGTCCTGCCGAAAAAGAACCCTCATTTTCATTTTTCTCTATTGTGCTGCGCGGCTTTTTTTTCTCCTCACTCTGCTGCTCCTCTTCCGCGACCGACCCCTTTGACCGGACGTTGGCGAGCGGTCAAACGTCGTATAATCGACTAAATTTTCAACCAACATAAGAGCCCGCATCAAAGCAATCTATTCAACGCCCTGCACCACTGCCTCCTACCTTATGGCCGAGTAAACTTCATTCTCAAGACCCTCGTCACCGCGTACCAGTACCTACATAAATACTATAAAGACTGGCCTCGACTTTGCTTTATCATTAGGTGCCCTATCTCTCTATGTATTGCATAGACTTACCTCAAACCGTTCGAATAACTCTCCATAATGTACTCGACAATTGCTTCGACGCATCTGGCACCACCTTCGTTCTTATCTCATCAATTTTATCAACTCCTACGAAAATTTCAGAAATTAAAATGATCGATATCGACATCTTATATGCCGCGTGTAATTGAACGAAATTTGATAGTGTACCAGACGATGATCATTTGATAACCCCCCCTCCTCATTTATCTATCACGACACCAACCTCGTCGTGTAATTTTTCTCGTTATACAGTTTCAACGACAGAAAATGTCGCTAAATTTTACGCCGTTTACAAGAGCGCTTATTAAATTTATGTTTCATTTTCACCCCTTTAATGATCTTGCCAGGATGAAAAATGTTTTATCGTCGTCGTCGCACGAACGACGTTTTATACATTGTATAGAATACGACCTTCGGAAAATCTATCATTTGTTGTTATATTATCCATATCGAAAAGTGTATGTTTGCGAAACATCGCTCGTCGTCCTTTCATCTTTTTCAAGGTTCTTATATCCTTGTTGCCTTTTCGAGCAACTAACCACTGTTTTTCTATACGTTCATTTAGCAACTAAGTATCTCGTGTAAGGGGTGAATTTATATTTCCATCCTTTTTGGAAAAATTTAAAAAGTCTGAAAAAATTGAAAACCACATTGAAGGCTTCAAGATGATTGGAAATGGTAAAATTCGGTTCTAAATTTATGTAGTTGAGTTTCAGGACTAGATTTTCTATCATTTTTACTGATTTTTTTTTCTCAAAAAGTATTAATCATCAAGAATTTTAATCTTTAGACTTTCAAAAAATTGTAAAAAAATGGAAAAATAAATTTAAGCATTTGAAACTTTGGTTGTGAGGGTTTCAAAAAATGTTTTTTTTTTCTTCAAAAATCACACTCCCATTTAAATCGAAAGCGGGCATCTCGAAACGTTTTCTTGTACGTTTCCTTCAGATCAACATCGTTGTGACAAAATATTGTGGAAAATACATTACAAAGATTCAACTTGACATGCATTTTAAAATATCTAAGAAATTGAACTAACTCACCAGCACGATGCAGCATATCCCAACACGAAGTCTCATCCTGGAACAAAAAAAAAAGAAAATAATTATTGAATGATTTAAAATTGAAATGAATAGAACGAGAAACTCTAAAATTTTGCTTTAAATAACAAATCGATACTTGATGTGATTCAAAAACCCACAAAAGGGAATGAGGGTGTGCGTAAAAACAAAGCAAACGTTTTTGAACCTCACATTTAATTTAATTTTAAAAATCACGAAGAATCGTCGCAGATTTTTCATGAAATATTTTTCGAAACAAAATAAACTGGTGTTATTATTTTAACCACCCCTTCTATCATGCCAAAAACTACCTACTCGTATTTCCGGTAATTCTGCAGCTTCCAGGTATTTTTGAAATTTTTTTCAGAAATGACGAATTACTCTGGAAAGGCTGAAATTGGACTTGACCATCCATAAAAATCTGTTTTTATTTCATATCATTTTTTACATTTTCAAATTACCTACCCAAAAATTATTTCTAGCAAAAACTCACGATTTTATACCAATACTGCACTTTTTGAACATTTTGCAGGTAGTTCCTTGTAACTTGCTCTTCTCACGGGCACCTAAAATTAAATTGTCATCTTAATTATTCGAGTTTTTATTGCATTTCTCGAAAATTGCAGGCATGCTAAATCAAAAGCATGCAATAATGCATTTTTCAATTTTTGAAAATTTTTTAAATATTTTGTCAAAAAAATTACCAAATTGACCCAGAAGGCTGAGATGTGGTATAAATCCCATTTTTACTCCTCGAATCAATTGGAAACGATTTCGAACTATTTTGAGCAGTTTTGTAGTCTCCAATAAATTTTTGGGAGGGAAAATTTCCACAAAATTGCACCAAATGAAAATGGAAAGTTGAAAATTTTTTATAGCTTAATTATTGAAGGTAGTTGGAGGCCATTCTGGAACCTCTAGCGTACTTCGAAAACTCCAAATTTTTAAAAATTGCCATAAAAAGTTAAACTAGGTATTAGACGGATTTCACTTTTTTTTTTGAAAACTAGAATTTTCAAAATCTTGCTACACGAGGCTCCAAAACGGCTTGAAACCACTTCCAATCAACTAAAAATATTAGAATTGGGATATGAAGTGAATTTTAGCTTTTCAGCTTCATTTGGTAGCATTTTGTGGATATTTCTAGTAAAATACAATGCGCACTTTGAAATAAAACAATGTATTTAAACATATTTACACAATATAAAATATGTACCTACACGAAATAAAAACGGTAGAAAAAACTCATAATACATATGAACGTTAGCGTGATATCTATGAACATTAGATGGAATATTCGAAAATCAGAATCGCAAGTATGAAAAAATACAAAGTCATCGGAGCTTTTAATTGACTTCTCGGAAACGTAAACGATTTTGATAGTTCGAAGTACATATTACCTGTAGGGGAGAGCTGCCTAAGATGGCATAGTGACGATTACTCAAAAACTACAAACTGAAAAAAAAAAGTTTTTCACTTAGAATGTTGTCAACACTGTGAACATTGAATCCCGATATGTGACAAATTTTTTAATGGTGAAAGTAGGAAAAAAACGACAAACAATATTTTGGGGGTTGTGATTTTTACATTGCTGCTACTTTGGAATGAGATATTAGTTCGAAAAATATTTTGTTGGAAAAAAGTGGTTGCCAATACAAAAAGTATAAGAAAAAAGATAAGTAATGAGCTAATAGTTATAATAATTGCATCACCTTATATGCTGCTAATATCACTCTGAAATTATCAATGTGTTTGCCCAAGATGGCATAGCATTTTTTGCCCAAGATGGCACCTACCAATGTTCAAATTAGTTTTTTCTTCATTTTTGAAATATTTTTATTGGTATTTCAGCGTTTGTATGTACTTGAATTTCATAATAAAAGCCACTTTTATTTGATTTTTTCTTCATTTTTGAAATATTTTCATAGGTATTAAAACGTTTGCAATAAAAACCACTTTCCTTCAAATTTTTCTTCATTTTTGAATTATTCTCATACACATTTCAGCTTTTGTACTTGAATTTCATTATAAAAACAGCTTTAAATTGACTTTTTCTTCTTTTTTGAAAATTTTTTATAGGTATGACACGCATTGATTCAGATTGAAATTTAGCACGCCAAAAATCAAAAAAATTTAGTGCTCAAATAAAATTCAAAATCGTGCCAAAGTATTAAGTATAGTCTAGAACCTACATATCCAGAGTATTGAGACTGGAAGTAGCACTGTTGTTGCCTAATCTATGAGACAAGATGTCACTACACACATGATAAAAATAGTGGTTACTTGAGGGTGTTTTTAAAATGCATGTCTTTTCCAGTCATCATATTCAAAAGTAATAACCCAATATATCATTTTAAAGCTGAGTTTCTCTAGTTTTGCATGGTGTATGTGTTTTTTCATTTTCGTTTGATGGGTGCTTCGATTTTGCAAAAAAAGAAAGTACATTTTTTGAATTTTTTCTACTGATATTTTAGTGTCAAACTATTTCCGTCCAAGAGATACCAAAAAAAACTCATTGCCATTTAGAGGGCCCAAGTATCAGGTTTAAGACTATGCATACACTTTTTCCACCTTCTTCCGCCTTTGGCTCTTTTTACACATTTTAGATTTCACATAATACAGCCTAAATCATCAAAAAATATGAATATTTTTGACACCCCACTCAAAAAATTCAAAAATGTACTTCGCATCATCTCCCTTTGAGGGTTCATTTTGAGGCTAAGCTAAAGAAAAATGTTAAAAACGAATTTGGAAGGCAAAAGTATGTAAATTTTGACACCCCACTTGAAAAATTCAAAAATTTACCACTCAGCACCCCCATTGAGGGCCCATTTTGGGGCTATGGTAAAAAATAACGTCAAAAATGAACTCAGCGCTTCAAGTTACCCCTTATTACACATCTAAAAGTTTACAATATCAAAGTTTTGATTTTTGGTGCGCTAAATTTCAATCTGAACCAGTGTGTGCCATCTTATCCATATCTGTGTCCAAGATGGCACATTTGGAACTTTTTTTAAAAAAGCAAATTACAGGTACTAAAAATGAGTAAAATTTTAAAACTAGGGGGGGAATTTGTAGCCAAATGTTCAAAGTTTCAGATGGTGTATTCATTTTTTCGGATAATTCATTATAGCGCCCTCCAGATCGCAAAATGTGCGAAGTATGCCATCTTAGGCGGCTCCCCCCTATTCACGATGAAATAAATGAATACAGATAATGACACTATTTTACATTCTTTTTAACACTTTCCCTAATTCGAGAATTATTGAACAATAAATTCACAGCAAAACTGCTCCATACCAAACATAAAGAACATTGATCATGTTTCCTGGATTTTGGTTGATGTTAAAGATGCTTTGTAAGCGGCGATCAGGCGATCAACTCGGATAAGTAACTCGATCAGCTACCTGGATCCACAATATTGCCTTATCAGCATTTTCGATGGGTATGCCAGTGGTCGAGTGAAACGTACTCAGACATTCGGCGAAATCAGCATTGCTAGAACAAATCAGCAGTCTATCGATCATACCGGACAAGTAATGAATTAGGCGTTTCAGATAGCTGATGTCTTTGGTGGCAAAATTCATCAGAGATCTCGATAACACACCGGCTACATTGATGAGTGTGTCTCTGGCAACATACAGCAGATTGTGTACTGCTGCTCAATGATCAATAGGAAACATCAGACCTATCAATGTCTGATCACTTTCCCTGAGGTCTAAAACCTACATTCAGCACATTATTTAGCGACTATGGATTTCTTCAAAGTATCCATAGTATCTTTCAATTTGGAATAGTCCTGGCTTCAAACAGCTTCTGCATATGATTTTGGTGAAGCTTCTAGTCCAGCCACAAAATCTCAATTTCAATGCAATTAGCAAGATCGTTGGGAATTGGAGATTTTGATCGATTTTGGCCGCGTAATAATTGTCATTTAGTCAAGTCTGTTTTGCGCACAGAATTGTCTTGACTGTCATTGATATTATTGTTAGCATCATCAAACTTGTCATTCCCAAACAAGGAACTATTCAATGATTTGCGCAAACTTTTCAGCGTTGATTTGGTCAAAGATTTTGGTGTAACAGGCATTGACTTCAATGTAGAAGGTGCACTTTTCTTCGGTGTTGACATAGTGCTTTTAGTTTCCTTCACATCGCTGATGTAGGCATTGGTTTTGGTATCAACTGGATCTAACAAATCTCAATTGATTGGTAAGATAACTCGTCGGTTGCAATCTCAATGTTTCTCCTTGAAACGTAACTTCTTTCAAAATCGCAACGTCACGTTTCTCCAGAATGTAAACTCAATATTGCTCACCAAAAATCAAAAGAAGCTCTTTGGCACTTGAAATTTTGGCTAGTGATGAATTTTTGCATGTTTTTTCGATCTACGTTCAATTCAAAAAATTTTGATTGAGTCTTATGTTAGAAAGCAAAATCTGTGATTTTGGCTGACCTGTCAATAAAAATGGCTGCCATTTTGTTGGTAAGGCTAATTTTTTTTTTAGCACAAGTTTGCTTTATAATGTTCTTTAGGGTGTCTTCTTTAAGAAAAAAGTTGTTCCAGAGGATCGGGGGGGGGGTGAGGTGCAATTATTCATATTGCTTGATTGCTGGACTAAATGTATGTACTTTGAAATCAAATTGGTCAAAACTGCTGCAACTTGAAGAAAATCTGTTGGCATCAATGTTGTTGGGCAGCATGCGGATGTCGGTGTCAAATGAAATCTTCATAAATATTGAATAGAATTTTCATAGATTAAGCTCGCGTCTAATCTCAAAAATAAGGCTCTACAACGGCTCCATAGGTATTAATGAGCCAACGATTAATTAAGAATGACTTTCAACGATGAAGATACCTTTACTCTTAGATAATTGAGAAGTTCCACCGCATGAATATTCGAGTACAAAACCACATGTTGGTAATGAAAACAGACAAATTCCAGCCACATACACTTTAGTACGAGTAGGTACGAGGTACGCCTACGCATAACTGCATTTCATTGCGCTGCCAACTACATAAAAGAATGTTGAAAAGAAAGAAAAACGATGCCGGTGAAATATGTATTACGTCTATACGAAATAAGAACTACACGCTCTCGCGCACTGATACGAGTACAAAATGAAAACTGAAAAGCAAAAATACATAGCATATGAAAAGCTGCTCGGTATCCTTTTGACGTTGATTATTTTCCAATGAAATAGGACAACGAGTTGTTCCGGTTTAGGATTTAAGTTTAGTGATTACGCGACCGAGATTTGTGGAAATGTGGACTAATAATTTAGAAAATATTTCGTATTCTTTTGCATCGCTGAGATGGTTGATGCTGATGCCTTTCATTTGGCACGACGCTGTACCTATTTTGTGTTTTCTTTTTGTGTAGCAATTTCTTTGAGTGAGCTTTTACGTTAATTAAAAAAAAAAAAAATAGGAACACGGCGCACTCTGGATGACGATGGTGTTGTGATTTCTTCAACTATTAAGGTCTCGACTCGCGAGCTTGACACATCGATGAATGTCGCCAGACTGCGAATACGATTCTGGCTCAGCTCGAGGCTCATTTACTCGTTATATAAAGTTAATTCAACCCCTATGTAGTCGATTTTATACACCGAATTTCAGCATGGCCGAATCACAGAGCTCGTTGCTGCAATGCCAAAGCATCGTCGTGTCAAAAAACGTGATTTATTGCGCTGGGTTATAAATTTTACAGATATTCTGTACCTATAGATGGGTTCTACCTTGCCTATCGCAAGGTACATTACGTGTAATCTTTCGTAGGTAAGATTTTAACGCATGGAGAGCTTCGTGTGGTTCGTTAGCGAATTTCCAAAATATTCGATTCTGTCGTACCTATATTTAGTTTTAAGCATCGAGCAAGTGAGTACATTTTGATCAAATTTCGATTTTCTTCGTGAGATTCAGGATAAAGATTTTCAAAAATTCATCGAAGATCGAAAAATTCACTTTAGCACTAATTGAAATTTTAGCAAGTTTTAAACTTTTCCATGCTCTTTCGATCAAGTTTTTTGCAGCAACTCGGAATGAAGCCGATACTCATCAAAGCTTGAGAAATATGTATTTCGTGGAATTATTTTCTACTTCACAATTTTGCATTCGAACTAATCACTTGGTCAAGAGTATAGCAGCGAAAGAATACTGGAATTTTATTTTCGCTTTAAAAAATAAATACATATAAAAAGTTTAATTTAACGATACGCGAATAAAATACAATCGTGCCAAAGTTGATTCTGAAAAACTTTCCGTAATCCGGAATTTTGCTGGTTTTTTTTTCACTGCCAAATATTGGCCGAGTTGATCCTTGTTCTACGTTCGACTTGGAAACAAAAAGTTCTCGAGTAAAAATAAATATGTTGAGAAAACATTTAAAAAAAATAACTCGAGCGATGAAAAAAATATTATTCGAATACGATGAAGTGAAATTTTCACCATCGTGTCGAGTCAGCGAAAACTTTATAAATTATACAAAACTGCTGACTTTTTCCTTATGTAGTCTGACGCGATATCAAGGTTAATGAGATTGAATGCGAAGGGTTTGTTTTCAATTCGAGCTTTTCCTCGAGATTTTTCAAAGTTGAAGAAATTTTCTAATTTTTTGATGATCTTTATCGACGTTTTAAATCGGATTGATTATTCGTTATCGTCGGGTGATTGAAAAATAACGAGACTCTTTCATATTATTGCCCTTTAACCCCCTCACCCAGTACCACGTGGCACAGATGAGAGGATTGAATCGAAAAAATCAGCACATTTCTTTGAGTTTAGTTTCTCACAAGGTGGAGGGGGGAGGGGTATCCCAAAAATTAGAAAGAATAAAAATTTTATCAAACGGATCCAAAAAGCTGAAGTTCGAGATATGTATATCCTATTTTCGACCCACAAAATCTATTCGAAACTGTATTAAACCGGTTTGAGCACTTCTGGAGCCTCCAGCAAATTTTTGAAGGTTGATTTCCACAAAATTCTACCAAATGAAGTTGAAAAGCTAAAATTCACTTCAAATCCAAATAATTTTAATATTCTGAGTCGATTGGAGGTGGTTTCAAGCTGTTTCGAGCAGTTCTGGAGCCTCCAGCAGATTTTTGAAAGTTGAAATTTCCACAAAATTCTACCAAATGAAGTTGAAATAAAGCTGGAATTCACTTCAAATCCCAATAATTTTTATATTCTGAGTCCATTGGAGGTGGTTTCAAGCTGTTTTGAGCAGTTCTGGAGCCTCCAGCAAATTTTTGAAAGTTGAAATTTCCGCGAATAACTCAAAGAGTGCAAATGAAAACTATTTAATTTATCTCTGATATATAAACATTGAACAAATTAAACACGTTAACATTATAAAAAGGCATCTGGAATAACGATTCCAGATGGAAGGTCTAAAATGCTACATAACGCTAGCACTAGTGAAAATATACTCAAAGCTTTTGTGCTTCTCTGATCTCGGAGAGGCGTAAGTTGAACTAAGCCAACAGAGCGCACTACTTCTTCAGTGCTGCCACTCCGAGGGAACACATCTTCCCTTTAGACGGAAGGTGTGGGCGCATCCCCTACCGTCACAACTTATGTAACTTTAGCAAAAGGTAGTACTTTTGGCAATTTCTGGTTTAAAAAAACGACAATATTCAGACATTTGTGGCGAAAAGAGGAACTTTGACAATTTCTGAAGAAAACAGTTTTTTTTTGTCAAAAAGCAACAATTATTAGAAATGTTTGGCAAAAAATGCGATATTTTGGCAATTTGATCAATTGACAAAAATATTTTCAAAATTTGTTTGCGTCAATTTAAATCAAAATGTAGTGGGAGAAAAATACACAGCTTTCTTCCACTTACGTGGGAGAAAAATATTTTTATCCGTCACCTACACTGGGAGAAATTTACATACGAAAAGTTCAGTCACCCTAATGGGAGAAAATTTCCCTGTCTCCTAACTGGGAGAAAAATTCTCGTTCACCATAGCAGTTGAATATTTTCCTACCCCCTAAGCGACAGATATTCGATCATTTTAGTGACCATTTATGACGTCAGTGACCAAGCCGCGGCAATTCGAACTTCCTATTCGGTGGTAGTGGCGCTTACGTCCAATTATAATCAAGAATTTATCGAATACATCCGATTATACTCGAATACATCATCGTTTTTTAGGTGGTGGCACCAAGCTATCCACCACTCTCGCAATAATAACCAATAGAAAACCAGTTCAACACGAATATCGCCGAGTATAATCGAACATAATGTAATTCTAGCGCCAGCCATAAAAGATAGCGCCGCTAGGTACGTTGAGCACGTGCGCCACTGACTACACATGTTTCCCACCTGATTTTCGTAAAAAGTGCAGTTATAAAAGCTCTGATCCAAGACAATTTAGGCAGGACTGCAGACATCGACGCCGCCAAGTATAGATCCAACTTTAATACTTCCATCTCCGCAAATGGGCTGGAGCCCTTCGCCAGAAGAGACCAGTAAATCCATCTTTAGCTCAATATTTCCAACTCATAGTTCCTACTGTTTCCACCTTTAGCTTCCTACAGTTCGTGATTTATTGGACTTTGATGAATTTTGGCGTCTGCAGCCTTGGACTTTGTCACCATCTGCGATGATATCGTTTCTCAAGTTAAGTCCCTATGCGTCAATTAGTGAATCTTTAGCTGTCTCAGATCACTCTTTGAAATGCACAGAGATAGGTTTTAATAACAAGTTGCCTTGGTTCACATTGTCCAACTTTAGATTTAAGTTTCAAGACCTTGGCTCACATTGTCTTTCTTTTTTTTTTTTTTTTGAAAATGATGTATTGCTCAGGACGTGCATTTTAGTTTTAAGTACAGACGCATCGCTCAGGGTGTCTTCCTTTCTTTCTTTTTTTTTTTTTTTTTTAATATTTATTTTCCTTTTTGTTGCTCCTAGATTAAGAATTCCCAAATTCTCCAGGGTTGCGATCCTTTTTATTTGTGTTTGTTTTATCCCTTAAGCATAAGAATAAATGTCCTAAATGTGAATTTGTCTTGGACTTTTATTTGACTTTCATGACTTTGAGAATTCAATAAATATTTCCAACTTTACCACAAATATATCATTCCGTCAAAAGTTCAATCATTTCTTAGCTCAAGCTTCAATTAATCCAACTTTAACCCCACGTATTATAAATATGTAAATATTGGGGAGGGAACCCTAGACTATAATCCATAAGTACACGAAAAAGTGCTCTAGAAGTTGATTTTGTATTTTTTTTTTGGGGACCAAAAAAATGCGCTGCCAAAATGAAGGTACTACCTGCCCCATTTGGAAAAGTGCAGTTTTGAAATTTTTTCCCCGCACAACGAGGGGGTGGACCCTCAAAAAGGTGATTTTGGGGACATGGTCGGGACCAAAAAAACTCGATGGGGTTGTGTTGGGGGACTTCTCCCGATACCAAATATGTAATTTTTTTCCGTGAAACCCTGCACAACTGCATTCTATGGCACTTTGAATGCGATTTTTATGCATTTTTGGCCATTTTTGATGGTAAAATGGCTCTCATGTCTACAATATGGCTGAGGACCAAACAATTTCTTGGACATTTGTTAGACGGGGCTATTTGAAGCCCAACTGCGCAAAAACGGCGAAAAAATACTTGCACAACGCGATTTTATGAGCACTAATAGGCTTGTTACCACTCCCCCACCCCCGAATTAAATAATGCATTATGAATTCGATAGTATCGATGCGACCCATCAAAATGGTATACAATTTCGCGCCGAACACAAAAATCGCAATCATTTTAAATTCTGACCCCCCCCCCCCGCGGTGGAGTTTTGCCCCCCAAACTGAATATAACGATGATATTGAACAAACTTTGCACATTACACGTCGATACTGAGGATTTATGTGTACGCAATCAGAATGAATCTCATATTCGTTGCTTGGGAATATTTTTGCTTCAAAAGTTTTCATTTAATTTCCACCCCCTCCCTTCCCCTTTAAAGACTATTTTTGAACATGGATTTGAAAACTTGAACATGACCTGTCAAAATGGTATAAAATTTCGCGCTGAGCTTGGAAATTGCAGTCATTTTTTCCATCACTATTTTTCCAACAGAACGAGAGTGCATGAATCCGATATGTCACGGGGACTTAAGCAATTACACTGTTACACCTTTAAAGCACATAGTACACATACGTTGTAATCGCAGGCACGAGGCTAGGAAGCAAGGTGGCAGCTGTAGCATTCCAGGGGTAGTTCCAGGGAGTTCCGTTCTAGGGGTAGTTCCCAAGGTATCATGGAGCAAGGTCGGGTGTAAGAGAGAGAGAGAGATATCCGCTAACACCCCCTCCCAACCGACCGGGCAAAATGATAACAAGAACAGAACTTTCACTTTTTAGAGACCACGCAACACAGAGATAAAAATCTCTTCTTGCTACTCTGTTTACAAAGTTACCTCTGAAAGACAAACGACTCAGAGACTAGTCTCTTCTTCGTAGCAGTAAATCAAGTATCACAGAGACAAAAAAAAAATCTCTTCTATACTTAATTGCAAGTAAACTTTGAACTTTTGTACAACATTTATTTTATTCACGTAAGTAAGTAATCTCAGGGAATATAAAACTCTTATCATAAACGTAAGTACACAAATACGTTCGCGAATGGAATACATATAATACATGGGAGACCGGTCTTACATATATCTTTTGAATGCGTTTTGGTTCACGAATTACTAGAACCGCAGCAGTTTATCTCTACAAGAACGGAAAGGTTCTTGTAGTAGAGCTTTTGTCAAGATATCAGCTAGTTGGTTCACTGAGCTGACTTGCTCAACTTTCATTAAGTTTTGGTTGATATATTCACGTATTTTTAAGTAGCGAATTTCAACATGTTTGAGTCTACCTTTACCAACACTGTTGTATGCCTGTTGTAAAGCAGCAAAATTATCTTCGTAAACAGTGACAGGGAATACATTTAGATCGAGGGTTTCTTTTGTTAAGTGACCTATAAATAGGATATCGAGTGTTGCTTCGTTTAAAGCAATAAACTCCGCTTCGCAGGTATGCTGGGCAATACATTTTTGGAGTCTTGAGCTCCACGCGATGGGTGTACCACATAAACGAACAATAAAACCAGTGGTAGATTTTCGAGTAGAAATATCACCAGCGTGGTCAGCATCTACAAATGCATCAATTAAACCTGCTGGATTTAATGATGAAAAAGTTTCATTTACTTGCTTCGGACAAGATATTCCCATACCTGGTGTTTCTTTTAGGTAATGAAGAATTCTCTGTGCCAAAGTCCAGTGTAATGGCGTTGGATTCGTTTGAAAGCGAGCTAAATAGTTCACTGCAAAATTTACATCTAGGCGAGTATAATTTGTAAGGTACATAAGAGCTCCTAAAAGTTGTCTGTAGGGAAACGTTTTACCATTTAATTCTATCACTTTTACGTCATTATGAGCAGAAATTGGCGGCATAGGAATACAAGACCATTTTAATTCATGCAAACTAGACTGATAGAATTTTTCAATTATCGAGTTAGTATAAGAAGTTTGATGCAAAAAGAGAAAATTTTCGCGTTTTTCTACTTCAATACCTACGAACATTTTTGGAAAACCTAAATTTTTCGTTTCAAAACGTTTTGATAAAATATCAATAAATTCATCAATTGCTTGAGAATTATTTCCAGTTACGAGAAAATCATCAATGTAAATAATTAACATAATAAAATGTTTTCCGATCATTTTTGTATAAATACAGGGTTCACGAGGGTTACAAATAAAACCACAAGAAATTAAAAATTCATGAAGTGTTCGATTAAAACATTTAGGCGCAATAGCGAGCCCATAAAGGGCTTTATTAAGTTTACAAGACATTTTTTTACGATCAACATTTAGTCCCAAAGGAATAGACACATATTTTAATCTGTCAATTTTTCCATTTAAAAACGCATTTACTAGATCAAGTTGAACTACTTTCCAACCAAACAGTGATACTATAGAGAAAAACCATCGAATTGTTGCAGTGGAAGGTGTAGGGGAGGCGGTATCTTGTTTCAGATACTTTTCTTTATCTCTACAACCAACTACTACGAGTCTAGCTTTATACACTCCGTTTTTCTTTACAGTGAATACCCATTTTAAAGGTAGAATTTGTATATTATTGGGTCTTGGTACAATATCCCAGACCTCATATTTACTCATAGCATCTAGTTCTTTTTGAATAGCTGGGTTCCAATTTTTAGCATCAGATCCATTAACTGCTTGATTATAAGTCAGATTTTGGATCTGATGAGCTGTAAACATTCTCTTATCATACTGGCCAAAGTGATCATATAAAATTTTTAATGAGTTGACACAAATTTTATCGTCATCTTTGTCCCAGTTGTAATCAATGGTGGTGACCTCTTGTGCTTCTTCTGTATCACTATCAGTTTCAAGTGAAGTATTAGAGATCGCATCAGTCGCTTGGGTATCATCTACGTTTACGTTTACATCTACATTTACGTCTACATTTGATGGAATGTTGAGAGGCGAAGGTGTAGAACTTCCCCCTCCATTCCCGGCATCATCTAAGTTATTAAAAAGTTGCAATACTTTACTTGAGATTTGATCATTTACTGGAAAATCATCTTTGAAAAGAAAATTTTCCTGAACAGCTATACTACAGACATTTTCAGTTTTATGAGTTTGAGGATCAAAAATTATATAACCTGTGTTTGTGTAACCAACTAGGTAAGTAGAGTTTGATTTTTCATCAAACTTTTTACCCTTTGCCAAAGTTTCATCTAAATTTTCAACTCTGGAGCCAAAAATTTTGAGTTCTTTCAAGTCAGGTCGTTTATTATATACTTTTTCAAAAGGAGTGATGAAATTAAGTCCAGCATGAGGAGTCCTATTATAGAGCCAGCAAGCAGCATCTACAGCTAGGCCCCAGAAATTTGCCGGCATGCCAGCCTCGCAAAGTAAAGCTCTAGCACGTTCACATAAAGTTCGGTGTGACCTTTCAACTAGACCATTATGTTCGTGACAGTATGGTTCTGAGAAGTCTAGCCTAACATCAAATTTATCAAGCACTTCGCGAGTGGCTTTGCAGTCAAATTCCTTACCATTATCACAATGTAATAAATTGAATTGTCCAGGATTCGGATATAATGCTCGGAGTTCACGATAAGCTTCATGTAAAAAATTAGGAGTTTCACTTTTAGATTTCATAATGAAGATTTGTAAAAAACGTGAGTAGTCATCAATTACAGATAAAATATACCTATTCTTTTTGACAAATGTAGGTGGTGAGATTTCACCAATAATATCAGCATGCAGAATTTCGCCTACTCTTTTTGCTCTTTCCCTATCTTTTGAAAATACTTTTCTCGTCAGTTTGGACTTTGCACAAACCTGACAGTCATTTATAGTGGTAGTAGCAATAAGATCGTCTACACCATCAGTTACACCTTTTAATTTATGCATATAATCACTTGAGATATGGCCCATTCTTTTGTGCCAAATAATACCTTGAAGTTTCAATTTCTCAATTTGCTCTGGAGTTAATAATCGTCTACGTGCTCTTAATTTATTTCGATTAATTTTATTGTCATTTTTTGTAACAACATTTTTAGAATTATTACAAGTATCATCTAAATCATCTGATAAAATATGCGCTTCCAGTTTGAAAACGTCTGCTCGGACTTTTAGCAAGGTCACTTTTCGTTTCTCTTGTCTGGAAAAAATATAACCACTATTAGAGTTTAGGACAAAGTAAGTTTTCAAGCTTTCGTTGAACTTTTTAACACTTATCACATTATCAGTTGAACTTGGTACGTATTGTACATTTTCAAGTTCAATAAACATTTGTTTATCACCAAAAGTAAGTAATAATTTAAGAACCCCTGCACCAAGTGAAGCGCAATCCTCGTGAGACACGGAGGTGGTCACTGATTTAGGCGAAGGGTATGCTTTATAATTAATTAAGGAGTTTACATTCGAGACAATATGGTGACTTGAGCAAGAATCAGTCAAGAAAACATCAATGGGCAAATTATCAGTATTTATAGAATGAAAATTACCATTTTTACGAGGGGGTTTGGGACAATCTTTTGCTTCATGCCCGTAGCCGTGGCAGTTGAAACACAGACGTCCAGGATTGACACATGTCTCAGCTGTGTGGAAGTATTCGCTGCATTTCGAGCATTGTACAGCTCTTTTCTCATCTGGGCTCATGGATTTCAGTTTTAGTATTTGTTCATCTGTGTATTTTCTCTTAGGCGGAGGTTGCACTGAACCAGTATTTCTCTTGTCGTCAGTGTGCCTCTTAGTAGAGGGAGCACCGGACGAATCGTTCGAGGATCTTTTTCTTTTATCTTTATCGTCTGTACAAATTACATTAACAAATATATCATTAATCGAATTATCATTAATCGAATTATCAAGAACCGAAGAAAAATCATTTACATTAGCGTTTAGTAATTTATCATTTGTATTATTTACATTTTCGTATATATTAATAACATCCGACTCATTACCTGAAGGTTTAGCAAGAGGTTGGCGAGGTATTGATTTGTGTTCTAATTGCAAGAAACCATCCTTAACAGTTTGGAACTCTGGCATGTCCGTGAGCGAGGCGATGTTATTATAAAAAGAAAAGTAAATTGTTTTCGGATCGTATATACCACTAATCTTGTTGAGAAACATCGAGGTAATAAACTCCTGATTAAAAGTAGTGCCCATTTGAGTGAAATCTTCAATGCAGTTCTCGAAGTCCGTAGCAAAACGTACTGGGTCATATCCAGGTTTAAAATAGACTCTGGCAAGGCGATTGTTCAGCTGTACATAATCCCTCATACGAGTGGTAGAGTAAGTTTTACTCAGTAAGTTGAAGGCATCGCATGCAGATTTCAAATTCTGGATGAGGTATGTGTTGGAACGAGAGAGTGAAGCTTGCAATACTTGCAAAGTTTGAGCGTTTAACACGTCGCGCCTACCTTGTGAGATATTCACAGCCTGTCCACCATCAGTTTTAATAAACGGAAGAAGCATTAATGCTTCCAGGCTCAATTCTAATTTAATTTTCCAGGATTTAAAATTCTTGTAACCCTGTAATTTCTCCGATTCATGGAATGATGGAATAATAAACGGAGGCGTGCGGTAGGCCTTGTCCAGCTCCGCCAGCCTGCTCTCTTCAGTATTAGTATTAGTAACATTTGGTAGTACTAATTTACCCGATTGAATTAATGACACGAGAGTAGAAAATTGACCTGTAACCATCTGACGAATTTGTTCTTCTGACATTATAGGCGTTGCATTTGGCGGTGGTTGAACTGGCTGATCATTTTTTTCATTATTTGCTGCACCTGCACCTCCGGACCGCGTGTTCGGCATTTTAACGGTTTTTATTCAACGAGAATTTTACAATTTTTCACTTTTTATTAATTAACGACTGTACGTTATCGAATGTACGATTTTTCTTTTAAAAAAATATAAAAACAGAGAAAAAAAAACCACATTAAGTAAGTCATTAATGCATTAATGTCACGGGGACTTAAGCAATTACACTGTTACACCTTTAAAGCACATAGTACACATACGTTGTAATCGCAGGCACGAGGCTAGGAAGCAAGGTGGCAGCTGTAGCATTCCAGGGGTAGTTCCAGGGAGTTCCGTTCTAGGGGTAGTTCCCAAGGTATCATGGAGCAAGGTCGGGTGTAAGAGAGAGAGAGAGATATCCGCTAACACGATATCCAGATGGCCAAAGAGGATTTGAATTAGTCTATATTTTCTTATCTTCAAAGAAATCAAGATTCAAAAATTTCCATTTTTGAACTCTTGGTGAAAAATCAAAAACTTCAAAACAAAAAATTTAATTTTTTGTTCTATGATGGTTTTTGGGTTTTTCCGTAGATTTCTCCCTCCACAAAAACTTTTCTGCATTAATATTATTACCTATTTTTTTTTTTTTTTTTTTTCGAATAAAAAAAATAATTTTTTGTGTACAAATGAAAAAAAGTTGAAATTTTGGTCGGTTTGACCTTCCGAATCGATGATGCTCAAAGTGAAAATTCAAAATGTAGCCGTTTCTATGAATTCTCCCCTCCTCTCTTCCTGTATCACCGTTCAACATAATTTTTGCGAAGGCTTGGTAAATTTCCTCCAACAATGAAGACGAGAATGCTTCTTTATCAAAATATAATTGATTCCGGACCTTTTCTTCGAGCCTTCAAATTCAAGTTTAAGGAATAATCAATCAAGACGACAAAAAAAGATGATAAAATTTTTTTTCATGCCCCATGTGCAAATATTTCGCCCCAAAAAAAGGCAACAAAAACTCGATCAAAGCAAAACCACGACGAAAAAAAAGTTGAAAATGCAACGAATTTAATATTTTTTCCAAATTACCGCGAATTTTACTAAATCACTGCAGTACCACGAAGAGAAAGTTTTCTCATTAAAAAAAATTATCACAAGCTAACAAGTAAGTAGAAGAAGGGAAAAAAACACGAAAAAACTCGCTCTCGCTCTAAGCTCCGGGGCTAAATCGATTTAAAAGAAATAAATTTCTTCGCAATAAGGTCGAACGCGAGAACAAACTGAAACATTCGCGTATTTCGAAGCAAAAAAAATACCATCTTGTAACACTTCGGAGTTGGGAATTTAGCCAGATTAACGACGACGAGCTGTTCATTTTATTTAAAACGTGGAAAAAAAAAGTCTCGGCGTAGTTATATTCGGTCAAGATGGTTTTTCGTCCAATCATAGTCCTATATACGTCGTTGTAGAGGGCACCGCACACAAACGTGCATTTGAGCATTTCTCATATTATCAAAAGTTAGTACTTCGGATTTAGCTGCGGAATAGGCCGGATAGTTTATAGAGCGTAAATCCCTATTTTCTGAGCACCTTTGTTGCTGGTTTGAAAATGTAAAAGTGTATTAACGCGTTTTTTTTATTTGCGTTTGCATAAAAGGGTTAGTTCTGCCTTTTTTTTCTTTCTCTCTCTCTCTTAAGCATCCAGTTATAAAATAATAGGAACAGGGAGGCGTCCAATTTATACGATGCATATTTATAAACGGAAAATAATCGTTACCGAGGAACTTGTTACGATTTAACTTGCCGCAATGAATGAAATTTTATAATTTAATTTATTCGTTAACTATGATAAATTACGAGTGTTACAAATTCACTTTGTGTAGGTTTGAGGAAGAGCTGCAACGTCATTTCAAATTTATACTCGATAAGAGCGATTAAAACTTTGCATATTTTTTACCTACTTTACTCGTCGACTTTTGAGTCAAGATATTGAGTTTTCTCAACACTAAAAAAAATATGCTCGGTGTAAATAACTACACGCTTAAGCGACGAAGCGAAAATTTGCATTATTTCATTTTCATTTTTTCTTCTTTTCTTTCCTCGACTAAAAATAACCTACTTTATACTGTGCTGAGGACGCGACCAACATCAACGCAGTTATACGGTAACAAAACAACGCCAAACAACCTAAATTATTCTCTAGTCTGTGCCTCTTGTAGTACTACGTAGGTTCGCCTCAAAATACATTAACTGGTATATCTTAAGAAGGCCTTATATAAGATAACGTAATAAGCGCAATTGTTCTTAATGTTCTCCTAACGAATACTTAAAGATACTCTCTTTGCTCTTTTGCATGCAAATGTATTGAAATTTTCTTCCCAAATGAACTCTCTTCGTGTTCTTTCTTCCATTTTATTTTTACTGCGTTACAAATTTTTTCAACAGGCTGAAGATATTTTATCCTTGCTCGACATTTTTTTTTCACCATTTTATTGCTGCTAGATTTTTTTTACCGTCTTTAATTGATCTTTTTTTTCGCCTTTTTCAAATACAGTCTCGAGTTTTTGGTTAAAATTTTAATGGGATGGCAAATCTAATCATTAGTGTCCCGAGACCATTTTACAAAGTCAGTAATTATACTCGAAAGATGGACGGGAAGGGAATAGAGTTTTTTTTTATTTCTTGATGATGCCAAAAGTAAATACGTAGAAGAAAGGATGAAACAAGCTGGGCTATGGACTCTGATAAATCATCAATTCATATAAGTATTACCCCCTCTCCTCCCACGAACCATTTTAACAAGATATTTTGAGAGAAAATTGGTACACTAGAAATTCTACGGGGAATCAAAAGAAACCCCCAAAATACAACACCATTTATAGTCCTAAAATCCATTTCTCAATTTTTAACAAATTTTTAAAATTTCAAAGACCACGAAAAAAATCAAAATTTGATCCAAGTTCCTTAAAAAGCTGAAAATTGGCTTATATCATACGAAATTGTTATTTTACCATGTAAATAATTTGTTACCTGAGTCATCAGTGGTGATTCATTCATTTACGAACGATTTTTCTCGTCTTCATGTAACCAACATGACGATATGAAAAGTAAAAATCGTCATTAAACAAAATCATTTATAAAGAAAACATGAAAAGTACATGAAACAAATTGACATTATATAAATTTCGCGAATTCGCGTACATAAAAAGACGATATGAAAAGTAAAAATCGTCATTAAACAAAATCATTTATAAAGAAAACATGAAAAGTACATGAAACAAATAGATATTATATGAATTTCGCGAATTCGCGTACATAAAAAAATTATAAGAAAAAGTACATTGACAAACCAACGAATTGAAAAAGAATGAGGAAAAATGACAAAATTTTAGCGAGTGCATAAACAAAAATCAGAAAACTGAGCGCGGCCAAATATTATTGAAAAAGCTCACAAATGCCTCGAAAAATTGGAAAATTTATCGGATAAGTTTGGAATCCCAATTTTGGCCGTTGCATATGCCCCCTGGCTGATTCAAATTTCTCAAAGCAAGCTTAGAGAAAATTGAATTGGCCATAGATGAAAATAACAAAATTGTGAAATAACAATAACAATAAAAAATTAATTAATCATTAAATCACATTTGAATTACACAAATTATGAATACAGAAAAAATATAAAACAATATTATGAAAACGAAAACGGGATAAACATTTGACAAAACTGCGTAATAGATAAGATAAAGTAAAGAGAAAAAACAACAGAAACAAAGACATTACGAGGAAAATTGGAAAAAGGAAAGGGAAAAGAGAGTGACACCAACGTGAGACTCGCGTAGATGAAAAAACAGCGAGCCTACACCATGGTCTGCCACCTTCTCTGGAATGTAAGGCTTGGACAAAAGTCCCTCACCCCATTCCAGAGAGTAGGAAAGGAAAACAAAGGAAAAACAAAAAGATTAATAGGAAAAACTAGGAAGAAAAACAGGAAAGTTGGAAAATTGGATCAGAAAGATGTGCATAGAAATGCCACTAAATTAGAAAAAATTAATCATTTTCATTTTGAGAATAAAAATTAATTGATCAGAAAAATCAATAACTTCGAGCAGTTTGAGCGAATAAATTTACAGAGGAAAGCAAACCATAAAGATCTAAAAAACATTTTTTCCTTTTGCGTTTCAGGGAAATCAAAATAAATTTCAAAATCGATTGATTATCGAACATTTTATTATATCCACAAAAATTATCATCCTGCAAAGGTTTTACAAAAGATACAGACTTGCCCCCTGCATGAGAAAATGCAGTAAAATAAGAGAGCTCGGTTTTATCAAAAATCATTTTTAAATAACGTTTTGTTATACTGATGATTATAAATTTTGTATCAAAATTATTGACAAGTTTGAAAAAAGGATTTATAAGTTTGATTTCAACTTCAAGATCTTTAGACACGTTGGATTCGTGAGAGTTCTCACTTATAGTTACATCTAAAACTAGTTTATCATGAACTTTTGGAATTTGCGATCCTAAATTTATCAAGTTTGAAGTTTGTGGTCTAGTAACACTATTTGAAGACGACTCAAACATGATTGGCTCAAAAAATATTTCATTTTCTAGTTTTAACAAATCAAACTCAGAAAAACTTGGACTGAAAACATAGTTTTCTGAATCACAACAAACTTGAGATAAAATTGAGGGTTCAGATACCTCAACTATGTTAATATTTTCAATCTCCGAAAAATTCTCAACTGAATGAGCCTTTTCAGATATTTTGATCTCACAAGTTTCAAACTTTGGTGAAATATCAGGACAAAAATTATTTGAATTTTCTGCTTTGGGAAAATCATCAATGATTTTAAATTCAATTTTCAAAGAATTATGAGTGAAATCACATGCGTGATTTTTGTCTGAGTTCAAAATTTCAAGTTGGAAATTATTTGTATTTTCGTTCACAAGTTCCAAAGATTTGCTCGAAACTTTTGCCTCACAAAAATCATCCATAAAAGACATATCGATAATTACGTGATTGGTTTTTTTGTGAACTCTTGGACCTACATGGCTTAAATCAAGATAATTTCCATAAGTTTGTTCGTAAACTTGAGAAACAGGTACAATTTTAGACTCAATAAAATCATTAATTTCCTTATTTTTGGAAAGACATCTTTTTGTATCACTAAAATTGAGATAATTTCCGTAACTCTGTTCATAAATTTGAGTTGAGTTCGTAGAAACGTAATTATCGGTTGCATTATTTGAAGACAAATAATAATTACCTCTAAATGTTTCGATGAAATTCGATACTAGTATTTGAGGTAAACATTGAGAGAAAGGCTCACCATAACTTTTTTCATTATTTTGAGATAATAAATTAGACGAAAAAGAGGTCTTTTTACCTTCTAATAAATCTAGGTGATTATGGAGTCTAACCAAAGTTTTAGTTAATGTAAGGAGACAATTGAACAATTTTGGATTATTTGAAAATTCCTCCATTTCTTACCTTGATCAATCGATTTTCAAAAAAAATAATTAATTACGTAATATCGTGGGTTTTAAGTATGTGAAAATAAATTGACGATTTATCAAATAAAACATCGCGAATAAACAAAAATTACAAAAACATATTTTTTCAAAATATAAATACCAGGTCTACTTGAATATCAAATGAAAACGACGATGTGATGACGTGAGTGGTGATGAGCTGAATGAAATGAATGAAAACAGCGAAATATTATTACCAATCAATTGACACAAGTGCTGGTGGTTGTAGCTGCGAAAAACGGCATGAATAATTGCAGAAAATTGATCAAATTCAGCGAAATCAACAAATATTATGCAGATTTAATTGACAAAATCGGAGGTATAACGTAGTATCAAGGTTGACGCATTCGGCATACTCAAACTCCGCGGAGAAAACGTAGTTGTAGATACGTACAGATGTTTGGATCTTGGTTCAAAATTTCAACCAAATGATTTTTTTGATCGAACATTTCTTTTAAAAAGTTGAAAAACAAAATATGTAAAAAACGAAATTACGAACCGTTTCGTTTCCATCCCGGACAGGCCCCCATTTATGTAACCAACATGACGATATGAAAAGTAAAAATCGTCATTAAACAAAATCATTTATAAAGAAAACATGAAAAGTACATGAAACAAATTGACATTATATAAATTTCGCGAATTCGCGTACATAAAAAGACGATATGAAAAGTAAAAATCGTCATTAAACAAAATCATTTATAAAGAAAACATGAAAAGTACATGAAACAAATAGATATTATATGAATTTCGCGAATTCGCGTACATAAAAAAATTTAAAGAAAAAGTACATTGACAAACCAACGAATTGAAAAAGAATGAGGAAAAATGACAAAATTTTAGCGAGTGCATAAACAAAAATCAGAAAACTGAGCGCGGCCAAATATTATTGAAAAAGCTCACAAATGCCTCGAAAAATTGGAAAATTTATCGGATAAGTTTGGAATCCCAATTTTGGCCGTTGCATATGCCCCCTGGCTGATTCAAATTTCTCAAAGCAAGCTTAGAGAAAATTGAATTGGCCATAGATGAAAATAACAAAATTGTGAAATAACAATAACATATTTATGTAACCAACATGACGATATGAAAAGTAAAAATCGTCATTAAACAAAATCATTTATAAAGAAAACATGAAAAGTACATGAAACAAATTGACATTATATAAATTTCGCGAATTCGCGTACATAAAAAGACGATATGAAAAGTAAAAATCGTCATTAAACAAAATCATTTATAAAGAAAACATGAAAAGTACATGAAACAAATAGATATTATATGAATTTCGCGAATTCGCGTACATAAAAAAATTATAAGAAAAAGTACATTGACAAACCAACGAATTGAAAAAGAATGAGGAAAAATGACAAAATTTTAGCGAGTGCATAAACAAAAATCAGAAAACTGAGCGCGGCCAAATATTATTGAAAAAGCTCACAAATGCCTCGAAAAATTGGAAAATTTATCGGATAAGTTTGGAATCCCAATTTTGGCCGTTGCATTCAATTCGAATCGATAAATGTAAAAAAAGTCTCATTTTGCCACGTCTCTTTTAACTGAATCTGATTTATATTGATTCAGTCGTTCTCGAGTGAATTTCTGATTATGAACAAATCTTTAGCGAACGAATCGAGTCCAGTTTTTGACGATAGGATTGAAAATGTCAAGTTTTAAGCATGTTATTCCTGCCTCTGCCTAATTTGATTTTTTTTTGGTGATTCATTCGTTCGCGAACGATTTTTTTCATCTCTGAGCAAATCGTTCGCGAACGAATGAAGCCCAGTTTTTAAAGATGGGATTATTGTCGAGTTTCGCATTGTGATTTTTACTTAATTTGATTTTTTGGTGATTCATTCGTTCGCGAACGATTTTTTTCGTCTCTGAGCAAATCGTTCGCGAACGAATCGCAATTTTTGTTGATGAGTGAAAAAATGTCTTACTTTGTTTTTCAAATGAATATGTGTCTGGTTTGATTTTCAAGTGATTAACTCGTTTTCGAATGAGCCGAACGATCCGTCGTTTCTGAGTGAATCATTCGCGAACGAATCAACTAGAATTTTTGTTCATTGATTTGTTATGTCAAGTTAAACTTGAAGGATTTATTTTTATTTTTACAAGATTCTATACACTTGAAAGTGATACAGTCGTTCTCAAATGATTCGCAGATTCTGAGAAAATCGTTCACGAATCAATTAAATCAAGTTTTTGATTACAGAATCAGAGGCGCCAACTTTCGTCATGTAATGTTGACCTGATTTTATTTTTCAGTGATTCATTCGTTCGTGAACGATTCAGTCATCTATGAACAAATCGCTCGCGAACGAGTTGAGTCTTTTGATTCACAGATTTTGAGCAAATCGTTTGCGAACCGATTGACTACAGAATTGGAGGAGCCAATCGCCAACTTTCGTCATTTCATGTTTACCTAATTTGATTTTTTACTTTTTAGTGATTCATTCGTTCGTGAACGATTCAGTCATCTATGAGCAAATCGTTCGCGAACGAGTCGAGTTCAGTCTTTGACGACAATAATACAGTAAAGTTTCATCGGGTCGTCTTTGCCCATTTTGAGTTTGCAATGATTCATTCATTCGTGAACGTTTTTTCTCATTCGAGCAAATCGTTCGCGAACGAATCATTCCCAATTTCTATCGATGGAATAGTTCGCGAACGATTCGAGTCCAGTTTTCAAACATGCTTCGTCATTTCAATTTCCATCTTCACGTAGTCTGATTTTTTCAGCGATTCATTCGTTCCCGAACGATTTTTTCTCCCCCAAGACAATCGGTCGCGAACGAAACATTCGTAATTTGTATTCAAGGAAAAAAAATCGCCTAGTTCTGTCTAGTAGAGAATTATTGATTGGAGTCCCATCTGATTAAGTGGTTCTCGAATTATTTCTTGATTTTGAACAAATCGTTCGCGAACGAATCGAGGCCAGTTTTCGATGACAGGATTAAAGGTGTCAAGTTTCGTCATGTCATCATTATCCAATTCAATTTTTCAAGTGATTCATTCGTTTGCGAACGATTCTATTTCTTTGAGCGAATCGTTCACGAACGAATGAATCACCATTTTTGTTGATAAATTGAAGAACGGCTGATTTGGTTTCGCATTAGAAAGTCTGGTTTGATTTTCAAGTACCTACCTAACTGAGTCGTTCTCGAATGAGTTGAACGATTTGTTTTTTCTGAGCGAATCGTTCACAAACGAATCAATTCTGATTTTCAAGTTCAACATAATGATCTGGTTTTTCCTCGCGTTTTTTTTTTTTTTTTTTATTCGCGAATGATTCTTTTTTCATTTCAAATCACCTGAATCAATTACGAACGAATCATCCTCAATTCATATTCGTGAACACAAAAACGTCATATTTTGAGTTTTTGACCCGCCATTTTAGTGGATTTAATTTCAAAATGATTCAGTCGTTCTCGAATAATTCACTGATTTTGATGAAATCGTTCACGAACGATTTTTGTCTTCTGTGAGCAAATCGTTCGCGAACGAATCATTCGCAGTTTTCATTCATGGATTTATTAACTTCTATGTTTTATCTTATAATAATGGATTATCTGATTCTATTTCGAAGTGATTGAGTCGTTCTCGAATGATTTAATTTTGAGCAAATCGTTCGCGAACGAATACAGTTGATTTTTTTATGACAGAATTAATGGTGTCAAGTTTCATCTTGTCATATTCACCTAATTTAATATTTCAGTGATTCATTCGTTCGTGAACGATTCAGTCTTCTCTGAACAAATAAGTCGTTCGCGAACGAATCATTCACAATTTTCATTCATGGCCCACAAAACCTTTAGCTTTGCCTTATAGTGTATTATCTGATTTGATTCCCACGCGATCAAGTAGTTCTCGAATGATTCGTCTTTTCTGAGTGAATCGTTCGCAAACGATTTTTTCATTCAATTAAATATGTACATCGTTTACGAAAAATCATTCTATAATATTTTCCACGCTCTCTTTTTGCTGGATTTGATTCAGAAGTGATTCAGTCGTTCTCGAATGATTCGATGATTTCGAGCAAATCGTTCGCGAACGAATCGTTTACCATTTTCAAAGCCCCAAATCGTGGATTTTTCTATTTTGTCAAAACTTCCCAAAATGTGAAAAATAATGAAAAAACTACTTATTCAAGACGACATTGATCAAATAAAAATATTCCAATGGAATTTTTACAAAAATTTATCGAGTGGTATCACCGTAGGACAACACAGAGAAATAGGTCAGTTCCTTGCTCAACTCCCTGATGGATTTTCAGAGTAGGTATCTGTCGACGTTGGTTTCATACACTTCAAGTCTGAATTCAAAACTAAAAATATCGCTTCAACAGCGAATAGAATCGATGGAATATGTACTTATTCAAGAAAAAAGTCCCATCACCCAGGTATTCCAACATGTAGGTAACAATTTACACCACTTACCTCCTAATAACGTCGCCTTCCAATAAATTCCCCAGTATAGATAGAATTTGCTCGTAAAAAGCATAATTTTGTTACACTCTGCAATCTGCAAAGCAAAGAAGAAAAAAATAATAAAGTTTAGAAAGAAAAATCAATTTGCGAAAATAATTCAGAATGTAGGAAAAAAAGAGAGAAAGAAATCGTTTAATATTATTGTGTAGAATACGTCGTCGTATTAGGGTTAAAATGAGAAAAGCAGCACTTTGAATAGTGCGATTTGATAGGTTTACGAGTATAATACTGTACGAATAGGTAAAGGAGGTAGTACATGGCGTTGAAAAGAGCTCGTGTATATTGAAAACTTAATTAATATAAAGATACGCGTTCGAGACTTTAATTTATTCCACATCGAAATGGTGTAGAGTAATTTGGCGTCAATCAAAATTTTTCAATACGTGTATTGTTTCGTTGATAAAACTTTTAAACGCTTCGAGATATTAAATTTACTAATGAAATTCATTGCAAATCGTTTGCAAACACTCGACTCGACGTGCGATGACGTGGTGGTACTCGATAAGTGTGTACCTAAACCTATATGCGATGAGTACAGGCAGACGAGGCACGTACGTGTAATACAATAAAGTACCTCTACAAATGTTTAGGGTAGGTACAGGTAAAGGTAAAGGTACGACGATGATGAGTACGTGTAGTATATGTAAACTCGTAAAGAATAGGCACTTTTAGCAGGGCTTGTTTCACAGTTCACACACAGTTTATAGGTAATGACGTAAATAGCCGCAACACCAATCATTAGCGTGTACAACTTGCCCGTATCCAGCATCACTTTGCCAAATTAGCTTATCCGTGCATTTCATTTGTAAAACTCGACTACAGCAACCCTTTGTACAGATTTGTTTCGTTTATTTTAACGCCACTTTTACAATGCACAACAATATACATACATATTATGTACGAGTATAGATAGGTACGCATTAGAATGTATGTACAAATACGAGTACCTATATATATGTACATATGAATGTTGGCATGCATATGATGGTTTTTCGTTAACGAGCTACAGATGAAATTTTTGCAAATTGCGTTGCTTCCGCTATTTCTCTAGCACATATTAGCGTTATGTATGAACGAAACAACACGCTAAATCAAAACCAATCAACTGCCTGGTTTATTCTTCCTTCCTTATATATTATGTACTTTGATTTTGTTCGAACTGTGAACCGTGTATAATAAAATAGTACGAGAATAAGGGCACATTTCTCGTTGGGCGAAATACATCAAAAAACTACTGTCATTTGACAGTGTTGATACTGAGACTTCTGACTCTGAAATTGACACTAAAATTTCGAATAGGGTCAACGAAAGGTTGCAGGAATAGTCAGGTCTCAATAGGGCATTCGCTCGCTAATTTTGTCGAAAGCAATTTGATGATTGATTATTAATCTGCACGTCAATACAAAGAAATTTAGTCCAGATGCCCATTTCCCCTCCTCCTTTTCCGAGAATTCACCCCCATAACTTGAAAATCCGTTCATCTCTTCACCTATTGGTTGTACAAAGAAAATGTTCAAACAAAAATTGTTTTTTGATATTGATAGAGTGAAATCTCTAATTATTGGGATAGAGAGGTATTATTATAACTTTTGCCTAAGGTGGTTGAGATAATTTTCATTCCCTCGAGAGTGAGATTTACCTACCCATTAGATGGTTTAGTCGGAGAGCTTTTACAATAAAACCAGATCACCCTACACACATCTAATTTGCTATTTGTGGTTTAAACTCAAATAAATAGATATCTCCAGACATGTCAATATTATTTATTCGTCGTAAAAATGAGGGGTGTAGTTCCAAAACTCACACTTTCTAAAAAGCATATTTTTCAGAAACCGCGAAATTCTGTGGCGTGGAAATGAGCGAGCGTTTCGAACTGGAAATGATTTTATTTCGTAGTTTAGAGGTAGGTTCATCGTTTTGAGGTGATTCGAGCACATGCCATGCCAAGGTTTAGTTGCTATTGACAATTGAAAATGGCAACTGTGAGTTTTGACTCCAACCTGACTTTTTTCGCGTTTTATAGTGTGAGTAGTGAAATTTTTTTCAAATTTTGGGTTAGTGAAGGTCATATCATGGTATATTGAACACCAAAACATATTTGTTTCTACAAGAAACCACAACAATCTCTTAATGTTAAATTTTGCATTTTAAACAAATAAAAAAAATACAATTGTTAAATTTGAGAATTATGAAAGTTGAAATATGTTAAGTAGCTTCTTATTACATACATTGACATACACATATCGTACAACACTCAAAAATTGAAATTATGAAATCAATCAGGTCAAAAATATCATAAGTTTGTTCAAAACTCACAGTTGCCAGTGGCAAGTGTGACTTTTGACTCCAACTCCTCGCTTTGAACGGTGATTCCAAGCCGAACATTTATTGAGTTAGTGATACTGTAGGGTTATAGAGGGCGCTTTCCTCTATCCGAAACCGTATCAAACTCATTCTAGCTATTTTTGCCAAGTGTGAGTTTTGGAACCACACCCCTCAAATACAAACAAGAGAAGTTAATATAAAATACTTGCAGATATTTTATAATTTAGAAGGAGACACCTCCAACTAGACGACACGCGTTAATGAATCAAGCATTAATTAAAATGATATTTAAGGGCCTGTGTTATTTAAATCAATGTATTTAGATTCCCTAGTTTAGACACATATTGTTAACATGAGCTAATAGGGCCCATGTCACAGGTAGGTGTTCACAATTAACTACGGTGAAATTGCAATTAATTATCCATTGAGCCTTTCGACTCAGGTATGTGCCATTTCATCACTTACCCACACTGTTCTCATTTTCTGCCTCTCCTGTGATCTACTCATACTAAGATCGGCGACAGACTTGGGTTGTATTATTTAAATACTATCTGATGGCCGGCAGGATCAAATAATAACGAGAATACAGCGCGATTGATTAAATTTGTCAATAACACATTATTTTTAACACAAATTATCCACAGAGTTGTGGGCAAAAACTAGGAATACGGGGAAGAGATTAGAACTCTTCTGCCTATTTAATTGAGAAAATACACGTTTTGGTGACATTAGCTCTGACAAGCTGGAGATATCGATGCTAAGTGAAGTTCAGAGCTCGCAGCGAGTACCACAATGGTACCTAGCTCACTGCTCTAAGGGAGGGTTGATAGTTCCTACATTCTCAGTACTTCCAGTACACATAAATCACCCACATTCCCGATGTACATAAATCTTGTACACCTTTAAAGAGGGATTACGTTAAGAATTGCTAAGACGATTAAGGCATATATCACTCTCTCATAATCACCCCCCCTTTCCCAAGGTTTCAATATTTTATTTCAGGAACAATTGGAAATAACCTTGACAAAAAATGTTTGTTTTCATCATTCAATCAAAAATTTGATTTTTATTCAATTTCGAGGAGTGAAATCAAATTTTAGGGTGGGGGGGGGGGATCGTCGTTCATTTCAAGTATTCCAAAAACTAAGTTTTTAAGCTTGATTTTTCCAATTTCGATTTTCTGGCTTGTGGATGAGGACTGAACAGCGTTTTCATCCTTCGTATGAGAAGCACTGGAACATGAAAACTTCTTCATTGATAGAAAAAATTTCTAAAGTGACCCCAATAAAAATTCATTTTTTAGCTGCACACTAAAAAAGTCGTAACAGTCTGCCACTACGTAAGAGCCAAATTTCTGTACAAGGAACTTTGATGGCTTTTTAAATTTAATGGCGATGTTTATCAGTTGAAAACATTCAAATAAAATGGTGACATGATGAGTGTTTTCAAACATATGAAATTACAGCTCCGTATCCGCTGCAATGCTTTCCTACTGTGTAGGTTTTTCTTCACAAGCAAAATGTTCTTTGAGCATGTTCGCTGGGATATTTTCGTGGAGGACATTCGTCCCCCCGGGAAAAAAATCAGGTTTTCCCCCTTAAATGGGGTGGGAATGACCGTGGAAGCTGAAATTTGGATATGTTGTTCACAATGGCGTTACTCACCAATGGTATGAATTTGGACAATTTTCATAAATTATGGTTCTCCAAAAAATAACCCTTCTGTAATTTTCAACTTTGACCCTCCAAACTGCAGGGATCAATTCTAGCTCCCAAAAGAACCCCATTCCCCAAGTATGACTTCATTTGATCAATTAGAACCGGTTGCAGGTCATAAAATGTAAAAATCACCATCCTGCTGAAACATTATCTATAAATCAAAAACTGCTGGCCTACCACAAATAGCCCATTTTTTACAAAAATTTGGCTACAAATTCGGCTGAAAATCCAGTTTTTTGACTCTGGAAGGAAGTCAAATGGATTTGGAAGGCTGAAACCTGCAAAAGACACTTGGGGTACATCCTCCCAATGTACTGTGAAAATTTGGACTCTCTAGGGACATTTGTAGGAGCTACAGGGTGTTCTAAAATTTGAAAATAGCTGAAAATCCACTTTTTTCACCCTGGAGAGGGGTAAAATGGGTTTGGAAGGCTGAAACCTGCAAAAGGCACTTGTGGTACATATATCCTCCCAATGTACTGTGGAAATTTAGACCCTCCAGGTCAATTTGAAGGGGCTACAGGCTGTCTGAAAAATTGGAAAACGCGTAAAATAGCAATTATCAATCATCCTCCATTTAGAGGGCACTCACCTCACTTCAACTCATTCCAAACATTGGCCTCAAAAAGTTCAGTCGATAAAAAAATAATGACGATAAAATTGAATTATTACCTAACTGTACCTAAATTTTTCCATTTCATTTTCCCTCAATTTTTTCAAACCACAGACCGAAAAATTCAACGTCCCAAAAACAGAATTTCAACCCTTTTTTTTTTGAAAACGTTCAGAAAATTTCCACATCACGATAAAATTGGAGAAAAAAAGACGAGATAATGTTGAAGGAAGAAGGGAGGGGGAAGTGGAGGAATTTCAATCGAGGAAAAAATTCATTCCAGGATTTTAAATATTGGAAAAAATTGTTTGAAACCAAAATTTTCAAGAAATTGATAGAGTGGGTTTCTGCATAACTGAGATAGAGGGAAATTCTCATCTTTTCCTATTTACGTATTTGAGACTAGAAATATTCCTTAGAGAAGGAATATTTGCCTTGCCGTGGATAGCTCAGTTCATAGGAGAGGTTCCAGTATATGCCAGTTCACCCTTCATATAATCACTCATATTTATCAATAAATAATACACATTTGACTCGGAGAGATTACAATGTGATTTATTGATAAAAAGAATAATATAAAAGTACAAATTAACAGGATATGGTTAGTTCTAAATATAAAATATCTACGAGAAACATTTTATAATGGACATACACTCTGGTGTATGCCACACGACTCGCGTTAGTTATTAAATACGTATTCGACTATTTTACCATAATGATAGGTGTTAGTATAGGTTAAGTACTAAATACCTTTATGAGTACCAAGATCAAATAACACTGTACGCTTTTTATACCTCTTTCGCGGGAGCTCACTCATACTAGGCTCGTCGGTATAAATGGATTACAAGAAGTACCTTTTGTCGAGAAGCAATCCAGATGGCTAGCAGGATCTGGTGTTGCCCAATAAGTACCACGATAATAACACTTCGGAAAACTATCGCGTTAAATTGCACATATTAACCACTTCATAAGGTGGGTACCTCGAAAATATAAAGCCCAAGGAGAGAAGACGAACTCCATCATCCTTAAGCTGACTGAGAACCAGCATTCGCAATCTGCCGAAACTAAGTAAAGTTGCTGGTCAGAGATCCGATCCACGGAGCCTCCAGCTACGTGTCGCGGATGGATACATGCCTATGATCTTTTCTATGAGACATGCGCATTGTTTCTAAAACATAGTTCTCACGTTGACCTACTTGCAGTATAGGCGGGAGATATTCTTAGAGATATTTCTAATAACCATCGCTTACGCGATGAAGGCATATTTCCTCATATCATAATAACAAATTTTTAAAGTTTTTGAACTTTGGAAAAATTTTAATTTCGAATTAAATGTAAATTTCTACACAAAAGGCAAAGATGGGAAAAATTTGAAAATTGGAATTTGAAGGTAAAAATAAGACATTTGGCATCATGACCTTTCAAAAATGAAAACTTTTTTGGGGGGAGGGGGATTTTGATTCTGTAGTTTTCTACTTTTAATACGACCATAAAACTGGATTTTCGAAAGAAAAATTCGAGAAAATGTTAAGTTCTTATTCAACATTTGGGCTAAACTTTTAGTCATCCGGGGAGATTTCAAAGAACAATTTTCACTCGAATTTTTTTTTTCGTACGACCAATGGGTGGGAAGATTCTCACTTAAGGGTGGTGGATCCTCGGAAAAGGGGGAGGGGGAAATAGGCATCTGGGCTGAATTTCATTATATTGGCGTGTAAAATGATAATGATTAATTTTGGCATCAATCGTGATGCATCAGTGTTTAATTCTAATGATTTTTTTTTGACTGATGACAAAAGAATTTTTTCACAATGATTTCAAGTGAATTTTTGAGGTGATTTGGAATAAACTTTTCAATAATGATTTACCTAGTTTGGAACTTTTCCTTGATTGATTTTTTAGTGTTAAATTCTAAGGATTTTTTTTCGTGATGATTTCAAATTGAGTTTTTAGAGTGCCTGTTGAATTCTAATGATTTTTTTTTGAGTGAAAACAAATCAATTTTTCATGACGATTTCTAGTGCATTTTTCGGGGTTATTTAGAATAAATTATGCATGTGTTTTTTTTTCTTTGGTGCTGATTAACCAATTTTGGTATTATTTGAACTTGGAAAATGTCAATTACAGTTTCCTCGAACCTGCCACAAGAGTATCATCTCACACTCAACTCCACAAACGTGTAACTTTTTGACAAAAACTCCACGAATCCAAATTCTCCATTTTCGATACATTTTTTTTGGACCCATTGAATTCACAAAATACAGAGCCCTCTAGAAATAACTCAACTTCTCAAATACTGTTACGTTACACTGACACAAACACCCTCACAGAGAGAGAAAAAAAAAGGGAGGAAGGAAGTACATAGCGTGATAGAGAAGGTTTACTTTCAACTTGGCGAACGTTAAAGCTGCTAAGATTTACAAATTGTTCGCCGTTGTTGGAGCTGGGTGTGTTACGTGGTGCAATTTCAGCCAACGAACCAACGAGAACGTCGAAAACGTAGCAGAGAGAACAATGTCGCTACAATGCGGGATTTACCTATCTTTGCGAAAACGGTTACAGATTAAATCTACTTCGTGTGACGGTTTTACTGCATCGGTTGCATCCATTTTTTAAATTTTATTGCTAAACTGAGAATAGAAAACGCGAAATTTATGGACGCCTTGTAACCCGGCCGCCAAATCGGCCATAATTTCTGCTCCATTCGTCTCGGGAATTGTATATTTATATTAAAAATTCGGTCATTTTAAATTTTTCACCTTTAGTACAACGTATGCGAGAGCGAGTACACCAAATAACGAATCGAGATACGCTGATGAAAGGCTTTTTAATTATACGTCAGTTATATGTATATAGCAACGTATCTGAAACCGAATTCCACCACAAATGATGAGGGCGTTAAATATAGAACTGTTCGTACAAAAGGAGCAGGAGAAAAAAAATACACACACACACAGACAGGAAAAAACGACGTAGCAAGTTGCAACTGCGACTGTTTGGTGTAAATTTTTCGAGTCGAGAGCTCGTCCAGCTTTCTCATCTCTCGTTCGTCGCGTGCAATTTACCAGATTATTTGAAGAAAAAAAAAAATAAGTATAAAAAATATGTAGAAATTACCGCATTTATATGCTCGCTCGTATTTAGAAAGAATTTTTTAAACAGATGCGCGTCTGTTTTAAACATATTATTCCTAATTGTTTCATTCCGCTTGCAGCTGAGATATTCCATTCATTAAAAAAGGAAAAAGAAAAAAAAAGGCGAGACTCGTTTAAACGCGTTAATCAACAGTAAACGCGAACGCGATTCTTCCAAAATGCAGGTTTATTTTTCAATTAGTACGAAATTTGTACTCGTATTTCGCTATCCCAGAGACTGAGACCGAGAAGCTCTTAGAGTTAGTTTTTCACTCTCGTCTCTGTGAGAGCTTTCCAGTTTTCAGGCGGCGTTCGTAGTGTATTATGCAACTTAATTAACGCGACAAGTGACAGCTCATGGCGAAGATGAGGTCACAGGGGTAATTGTGTGGGGCGTTGGGAGTTACCTTGCGGAGCTGGTTTTATTATCACCGACCGTTAACGGAATTGGATTATTTTAATCGAATATTTTACGACGATATTGGAAAAAATTTCTTTCGTAGGGCGAGTTTATGTGGCAAAGATTTAAAATTACCGAAGGACTTGGATGTGTCCGATTGGAAAAGAAAGGACGAGCTTTTTCTGAAAAAAAAAAATCATGGAACAAAAATGAATCTTTTGATCTCAGCACGAAAAACTAGGATCAATAGAAGGTCATTATCACCAGAAATTTTTGAATAGCATGAAGACGAAATTTGATTAAAAGAAAATTACAAGCCAAAATTATCATTGAACAAATGATTGCGGAATAAAAATGACAGCCAATTTTCAAAAAAATAACAAAAAAATTACTAATAAAAAAACATTTTTTAAAAAAAATACATGTAAAAAAAATTTTTGAACCAAAAAAATCCACGAGCAGAAGAGAAATATTTGAACAGAACAAAACAAAGCTACAAACAACAGAAAATTGCGAATAAAAGAAAGTTATTTACACATCAAAATAGGATCATAAACAAAAGAAAATCATCAAGAAAGGGAGGAGGCGCAGGAGTGAAATAATGGGAATTTTCCAGTGTACTCGGTAGTGAGAGAAACCCATGAAAAAATAATTCCGAACTGAATAGGAAGATTTGATGCTGGAAAATCGTTTGTCAACGTCCACCTGATTAATTACGGCAAACAGGTTATGCAATTTTATTAACATCTCTTCTTTTTAACAACATTCTTATACATTTACATATTTTCTCGTTTCAGTTGAACTTATTTTCATATTTTCCTCGACATTTAAAAAAAATATACATAAGTATATACAGACGTATTAGTCCGGCATATGACAATAGGAGTAATTGCACCCCCCCCCCCTCGCCGATCCTCTGGGACAACTTTTTTCTTGAAGGGGACATCCTAAGGAACATTTTAAAGCAAACTTGACCAAAAAAAAGTTGGCCTTACTTACAAAATGGCGGCCATTTTGATTTGATTGACAGGTCAGCCGAAATCGCAGAATTTGCGTTCCAACATAGGACTAGCAAGAAATTTTTCAAACCTTACAAAGGTAGATCGAAAGATCATGCAAAAATTTTCACCTGTCAAAATTTCAAGTGCTAAAGTGCATTTTTCGATTTTTGGTGAATTTTTGAAAATCTAATTTAGGCCAAAAATGAGGGAAAAAATCAAAATTTTACCAAATTGACCCAGAAAGCTGAAATTTGGGATATACCCTATTTTGGACATTCCAAATCGATTGGAACCGGTTTCAACCCGTTTTGAGCAGTTCTGGAGCCTCCAGCAGATTTTTGAAAGTCGAAATTCCCACAGAATTCCATCAAATTAGAGTTGTAAAGCTGAAATTAGTATTCTAAAAACTAATTTCAATACGCTACGAAGTACTGCAGGTGAATTTCAAGTCGTTTTGGAGCCTCCGGCGTTTTTTTGAAAATTCCTGAAGCCTCCAGCAGATTTTCGAAACTTTAAATTTTCACAAAATTTCATCAAATAGAGCTGGAAAGCTGAAATTTACTCTACACTCCAATTTTAACACCCTCTAAAGACGACTTCAGATGGGTTCAAGTCACTTTAGATCCTCCAGCGACTTTTTTGAAAATTACTGGAGCCTCCAGTAGTTTTTTGAAACTTGAAATTCCCGCAACATTAATTTATCAAATGGACTTGGCAAGCTGTAATGTACTTCGCAGACTACATGGTAGTTTCAAATGATTTTGAAGCTTCCAGCTACTTGTATAAAATTTCAATTTTCCAAAAAAACGCCATACAACCTTTCAAAAAGTCGCTGGAGGCTCCAAAACGACTTGAAATCCACCAGCAGTCAACTTCGTAGCGTATTGAAACTAGTTTGCAGAATGAATTTCGACTCTCCATCTCAGTTTGATGAAATTTTGGGAAAATTTCAAGTTTCAAAAATCTGCTGGAAGCTTCAGGAATTTTCAAAAAGTCGCTGGAGGCTCCAAAACGACTTGAAATTCGCCTGTAGTCCTTCGTAGGCGTATTGAATTTAGTTTTCAGAGTAAATTTCAGCTTTACAACTCCATTTTGGTGAAATTTTGTGGAAATTTCAAGTTTCAAAAAAGTACTGGAGGCTCCAGTAATTTTCCAAAAAATCGCTGTAGGATCAAAAGTGACTTTAACCCACCTGAAGTCGTCTTTAGAGGGTGTTAAAATTGGAGTGTAGAGTAAATTTTAGCTTGCCATCTCCATTTGATGAAATTTTGTGAAAATTTAAAGTTTCAAAAATCTGCTGGAGGCTTCAGGAATTTTCAAAAATCTGCTGGAGGCTCCAGAACTGCTCAAAACCGGTTGAAACCGTTTCCATTCGATTTGGCATGTCGAAAATAGGGAATATCCCAAATTTCATCTTTCTTGGTCAATTTGGTAAAATTTTGATTTTTTTCCTCATTTTTGGCCTAAATTGGATTTTCAAAAATTCACCAAAAATCGAAAAACGCACTTTAGCACTTGAGATTCTGACGAATGATAAATTTTTGCATGATCTTTCGATCTACCTTTGTAAAGTTTGAAAAATTTCGTGCAAGTCCTATGTTGGAACGCAAAATCTGCGATTTCGGCTGACCTGTCAATCAAAATGGCCGCCATTTTGTAAGTAAGGCCAACTTTTTTTTGGGCAAGTTTGCTTTAAAATGTTCCTTAGGATGTCCCCTTTAAGAAAAAAGTTGTCTGGGAGGATCGGCGGAGGGGGGTGCAATTACTCCTATTGTCATATGCCGGACTATATAGCTGGGAAATTATAAACTTTTTTTATTTTGAATTTGTTCGTGTATCTCCAACTTTTTTTCTGTTCTGTTCCATTTATTAAAAAAATCAATTACGTATCGAAATTTAGTTTTAGACACCCGAGTAACACGAATTGAAATTCGTTTAAAGGAGTAATGTAGTATAAACTACATTCAGCAGCTACACATTTGGGCAAATGGGCAATTCAGCATATACGAGTACGTATAAACTTTACCAACAGCTTGCTAACCTTTGAGGTTATATCATTAAACAGGGAGTGATTCGCACAAAGACCTTTTTCATCGTAAAAGAAAAGAACAATAATTGAATTTTATCGACGGAAGCTTTAAAAATACCAATCAAGATTTCAAACTGAAGCACTACCGAACTAGAAATAGTGTAATTTCATTTACTCGACCAATTAAGGCTCATTTATAATGGTAATAGAAATTCATCAAAAAAATAAATGAAAAAGTTGAATCTGTGGTTTTCAATAATACCATTTATAATGGTAATTGAAATTCTCCTATTAAAAACCATAGATTCAACTTTTTCATTTATTTTTTTTGTGAATTTCTATTACCATTATAAAAGAGCCTTTATCGTGTTCACGCAGGGAAAACACAGGATACACGCACCTCGCTATGATTAAAGGTAAATTCGACGTACTTCCAGTCTGAACAACACAACTCTCGAATACGTTAATAAACTATTGTAAATTGATTGGTTTGTTTGATTTGGATGAAAATTGCAATTTAATCTCGACCCATAAACGATGACGAAGCCTTTGAAGGGCAAACCAACAACAAAACATATCACTGTTCACTTAATCTAATCACCTCACTTACCTACCTACCCATTTCTGCCAACATTCTATTTCCTTTTCTATCTACTTTCCATTTCCTTCGCGAACCAAAAAGACGAGATATTTTTGGTGTTTTTCTGTTCTTCATTCATCGGCATCGTCATCGGCACAACAAGTACAAGGAGTATGTACGGTAAGACTTTTTAAATGAATTTTTCAATTTTATACGCGACAATATTTACCTTTGATTTTATACGGAGGCATTGACGCGAAACGAATAAAATCTGAAAGATTATTCATTCGAGTCGAGCAAAGTGGGAGGAAAGGGGCTGTCTCGTTTACCTTCTGGCGGAAAGTTTTTCGAGGAAATGGAAATTTTAAAGCTACGATATTATCATTTTGGAACGAGGATTAGGAAACGAAATCGTTTGAATTTCACATATTCGTCTGTGTAGTCGCAGCATGCAGGGTAGTTTTCTGGTTGTATTGTATAAACGACTTCGTATTTGTAGTGTGCGCTGCACACTATTAGTACTTTCAGTCTGAAAATTGAAAAATTCTTATTGGCTCGAATGTTCTTTTAAAGAAATGAGCCGATTTTTTTTTTTTGAAATTTTCAAACGTAGGTGAGGCCTAACAAGAGGAGTCAACGCCGAAATTATAAATGCAATTACTCGAGTATGTAGCAGTAGCTTCCTGAGTAATTACAAATAACTACGAAAATTTGTACCAAAAAAGAATTTTTTAAAAATGGAAAAAAGGGTTATATCAAAAGCGAATCCTGATATTTTTTTAGGCAAAAAAAGCTTTCAAAAATTTGTATTTTGAGGGATGAAAAAAAACTATTTTTTCACGATGAATCTACATGTACCTATTTTCTGACTCCACAATATGAAATTTGAATATTGGTGTAGTGGGAGAAAATTTTACATTTTCTCCCACCTATACTGGGAGAAAATTATTTATTTTCTGTCGCTTATGCTGGGAGAAAATTATATCCGAAAAAAACTCCCACCTATACTGGGAGAAATTTATTCCAGTCGCTTTACTGGGAGAAAAATAATCTGTCGCTTAGGCGATGGAATTTTTCTCAGTCGCTTAAATGGGAGCCTATTTTTCTGTCCCCTAGGATGACGGAGTTTAGTGACCATTTATGACGTAAACGACCATGCCGCGAGCATGTTCCATCTCTACAATTCCAATTGACCAATTGAGGAGCTGAGAATCAAAACTCACATTTGCCAAAAAAAAAAAAATACGGTTTTATGGCAGATTTGGATATACCGTTTTACACTCTATAATGTGACATATTATCCGGTTTTTTTGGATCAAAGTCATTTTGGTGTGAAATTCACCTTCAAAACCAAGGGATAGTATCAAAACTCACATTTGCCATTGGCAAATGTGAGTTTAGTTTTGTTTGCAAAATTCCATAGGGAAAAGTTTGATAACAAGCTGAATTTTGGTACACGGGGTTTTTTTGATACGCTGAACACGAATTTGGGGTGTCCAGGAGAATCCGGTGTACGCTTCCCCCTTTTTTGTGGACCTTAAGCCCCCTAATTTGTTTTTATGCGTTTAAGTCCGAAAATATGCAATTTTATGCAAAATTTATGTTTTTTGGGTCGCAGAATACGAATCTGACAATATTTTTTTTGTAGGGGTGGGGGATGAGGGGGTGAGGGGGGCGAGAAATTCAAAATTTGACTATAATGATGTGTGATATATCGAAATGTATGTTTTTGAGGGTGTAGATTACGAATTTGACAATATTTTTTTCGTAGGGGTCAATGGTGGGGGCTGAGGGGTGAAAATGGGTAAAAATTCAAAATTTGACTATAATGATGTGTGATATATCGAAATGTATGTTTTTGAGGGTGTAGATTACGAATTTCACAATATTTTTTTCGTAAGGGTCAATGGTGGGGGATGAAGGGGGTGAAAAATTCAAAATTTGACCATAATGATGTGTGATATGTCGAAATGTATGTTTTTGAGGGTGTAGATCACGAATTTGACAATATTTTTTTCGTAGGGGTGAATTGTGGGGGATGAAGGGGGTGAAAACGGTGAACAATTCAAAATTTGACTATAATGATGTGTGATATGTCGAAATGTACCAAGTATGAATAATTCAACTGAAAGTGAGTAATTTTCATCATTTACTCGATTTTAGTTGTTATAAAGTCATTATAGAGGTTTAATTTACGTTAAAACTCCGTGTTTTGCCTACTCTGCTACATAAACACATAGGAATAGAACACATTTTTGCACGTAGATGCACGGCAAATCCCAGGGGCTAGTACTGTAGATAGTGTATTTTAAGATGTCATTTGCCATTTTTGCCCCCGAATGCCCCGGCGTCCACAACAGTCAATTATAGTGAAAAATCATAGTGAATTTTGTTTAAATGTTACAAATTTTTTCTTCCAGGGACTTTGACGGCTCTCCAGTAGAAAATTCTCCATCCCCCGCCCTTCACCTTTTCTACACCTTCAAAAACATACATTTTGACATATCACACATCATTATGGTCAAATTTTGAATTTTTCACCGTTTTCACCCCCTTCATCCCCCACAATTCACCCCTACGAAAAAAATATTGTCAAATTCGTGATCTACACCTTCAAAAACATACATTTCGACATATCACACATCATTATGGTCAAATTTTGAATTTTTAACCATTTTCACCCCTCAGCCCCCACCATTGACCCCTACGAAAAAAATATTGTCAAATTCGTAATCTACACCCTCAAAAACATACATTTCGATATATCACACATCATTATAGTCAAATTTTGAATTTCTCACCCCCCTCGCCCCCTCATCCCCCACCCCTACAAAAAAAATATTGTCAAATTCGTATTCTGCGACCCAAAAAACATAAATTTTGCATAAAATTGCATATTTTCGGACTTGAACGCAAAAAAACAAATTTGGGGGCTTAAGGTCCACAAAAAAGGGGGAAGCGTACACTGGATTCACCTGGACACTCCAAATTCGTGTTCAGCGTATCAAAAAACCCCCGAGTACCAAAATTCAGCTTGTTATCAAACTATTCCCTATCGTCGTAATTAAAACAGTGAAAAAAAATTTGATCGCAAATCTTGGAGTCAAAACTCACATTTGCCATTCTTTGTCTGGATATCAAAGCAGAAGGGAGCTAGGTGAAAATCAGCCAACACACGGAATCGTGTGCTAGTAGCGCTATCTAATGATTCATTTTGGTATTATAAGTTTTTTCAACTGGCAACACTACTAACTCAGTTTTTCGCGTTTTTCTCAAAATCGTTTATGGTGGCAAATGTGAGTTTTGATTCTCAGCTCCTCAATTAAAACCCTTTATTAATCGAATATCGCCGATGTTACGCGAATATACACTCGTATTTCCGGTGGTGGCGCCTAGTTTTCCACTACTTCCGCATCGGCGACCAATCAGAAGCGATTATTTTACGAATATCGCCGAATACGCTCATTTACGACGCGAATCGAGCGCCAGACGCGGATCTTGGCGCCACTGGAAGTCTACGACGCGTGCGCCACTTATCCTACCCTCTCACCTACCCGATAGCGACTATATAATGTCGTGTAAGGCACAGAAGCACTGCTAGTTTCCTGTTAACTTCTACTCGCTCGGTTCAGCCATCGCGGTCCCAGGTAGAAGTGAGGAGCCATGCCAAGTGCTACTTCTCGCTGGATTAACCTCCTCGCGGTCCCAGGAAGTATGCCTAGTCCCTGCTCCCTCCGTTTCCCTCCCTTGGCCCTAATCCAATAAAGAGAAACTGGATCCGAATCAAGTCCTGTAAATATGAGATGCTAGAGATGGTGCATCGTCCCTATCATGCCAATAAATACTTTGACAAGAAGTGGATACGAGCATGAGACTCTGTTATTGCCATGACCATACGTGGTAATTCCTATTCCCTTGGATACAATGGTAATTATTCTGTCCGTCTTGAATTACCATCGAAATATGGCATCGAAGATAGTCATTTTGGCCCTTTATTTTCCTTTTTTTCCCAAATCACACCCTATTGGATAAGTTATTGGATAAGTACCCGGCATTGCGCACCCTGCCATTTATTGGATAAGTACCCGGCGACGTCACATTCCGCTATTTATTGGATAAATTATTGGATAAGTTATTGGATAAGTCAAACCCCGGCGATGCCAATTCCGCCATTTATTGGATAAGTTATTGGATAAGAAAAACCCCCAAACCCACAAAAAGTCCACAAGACAACAACAAAAATCTACAATTTTCTACTTTTTGATTAAATATATTCCCTATGTAATTCCATGTCACGAGTTCTTTTATTTATTGACTTTTATCTTCATTGACTTATGGTAATATTGACGAGCAAATATTTATTACGTCCCTCGAAGATATATAATTCCACCGATACTCGAGGTGAGTATAAATCCCTACAGATGCCCCCACTTAGATACGCAATCGTATCTAAGTCCCTCAGTGAAAAATGCCACGAGTTGAATGTTCCCAAATATTCAACTAAATTTCCAATTCCCAATGCTCCAGATTGAATATCTTGATACTCGATTGAAACAAATATTCCAATTTGAACGTCCATTGATCTTCGAATAATATTACGAGCATTTCCCCATTATAGGCATCTTTGCATCGTATCCCCACGTAAATATAAATGAATTTAAACCTTGGGAAGGACCCCCCTAAGGCTCTCGATACAGACGACCCTGAGAATCCCATTGAGCTAGTCACGAATCGAGCGAGATATCAATTACAATCACTCTAACCACACCATTATAATAGTATCCAAAACCAGGAGAGTGCTTGATAGGATATCCAGTGCCGCAAAGTAGGTATAGGTCGAATAGCTCATTTTAGAGGTCCGGCAGATCCTATATTTATAAAGAAATAATCTTCAAAAGTTCATCTCGACCAGGAGGTTGAGGATTTTGAGAGTTTTGCAAGATATTCAAAAACTATAAATCAAAAAATTTAATTTTTTGTTTTATGTTAGTTTTTGAAATTTTCTCCCCCCCACATTGGGTAATTGAAAATTTTAATTATGAAATAAAAGAAAAGCAAACAGGCCTGAGCAAAGTTAGGGCAAAAGTTTGCAAAAATTCATGTTCAGCAAGAGAGAAAATTAGCATATTATTTTTGGTTTTAACATGAAGCCCCTGGCGATCCAAACAGGTATTCCCCATCAATAACAAACGAATAAATCTGAAAAAATGGGGAAACAATGAGCAACCAATTCGACATTATGTTTCAAAAGATGAGTTGTTCCTTCGTGTTTGAAATTCAACGACTCGGTAAACTTTGATTTTCGACGAGAAAATACACGAGGATAAAATAAAAGCATCGTACCATATACATTTCAGCAAGTGGCATTTACCATGCAAAAGATGTAAAAGGAACATCGCGTCGAGCATTAAGATGATATCTAACGTAAATCACCTGTACATATATTAGGTGACGTACACACTCGTAGGTAAAGGTGTAGACTATATATATAGGCAGACAAAGGTACTCTAAAATCACGGACATCATCATATTATTCGAAAGGGTTGTTTTGTACGGGATGGTGGAGCGGCGGGGTCGAGCTGTGGGAAAAAGCGGTGGGCCAAATCGATGATGAATAGACGTGATAAAGAGGTTAGTTACGTGAAAATGGACGTGCCATTGTAGATTATAGCGGTATTTTATCTGTTGTGGCGTGTGCTGTATCGGCAACAGAAATGAATTATAGTTAGATGCCACTTGTTACATTAGGTTATTCGGCGCTGCCTCCTAGTCGTATTTTTTTTCTCAATTTCAAAATTATTCCGAGGTTATTACGACGAGTTAGGTACACTACGTGAATGCGCAATCAAATCATTTTTATCAGCACTGGGATTCTCGAGCGAGCGCCGCTACTACGTTTTAACCAAATCATTACATTATTTGGCGGCGAGAAACGAGTTTGAAATATTTATAAAGCAGGCTAGCTTTTTCAACCACCGTATAAGGCGAAAAAGCTATACCTCTATGTACATACCTACACCTACCTAATCATTTACATGTTGCCAATGTGTAATCGTGAGCAGATTAGAGAAGATGTAGGTTGTACGTGCGTCTCTCGCTCTCTTCCTTTTTTTTTTTTCGTATATCTAGGTATAAATGTAAACGCTAACGCTCTCTCACATGTGTCAGCAAATATCGAAGATAACTTCAACTTGGCTTTTGCTGATGTTTAGTTTTAAATTAATTTTCTCCGCCGCGCCGCTGTAATGGTAATGGATAACATTGTCGCGTATACCCTACCAATCTTCGCAACTTTTATGCACATTTTCCATGAATTTTCATTAAAACAACATCAACAATTTACCCGCTACTCTGTTACCCTCCTCGTGTTGTGTGAGGGTGCGGGGCGTGGACGAGGCGAGGCGCCATGTCTGGCGTTAAAGCTTTAACACGATACCGAGGATAAACGTCATTTTGATATTTTATCGCTGCCGACGATGACAAAGACACGAGACATCCTAATGGCACATACGCCGTAGAACAACCTCAGGTACATAGCGTAAAATACGTACGTATGTGCATAAGTACCGTAGATGCTCTCAATTCCCATTTTTTTTTACACCGCAAGAACACGTCAATGTGCTCATATACTTACTCCTACGATTTTTTTTTTCAATTCTCATTTTAGATGTTCGAAGCTTTTTAGGCTTACATTTCAAAGTTTACGAGTTGTGCGAAAGTATGTGGTAGATTTTGGATTTGTACCTAACCGAATTTTACTATATCAATCCTAATGTGAAAATGATCTCGTTTGGAAAAAGAATCATAAAACTCTAGACATTTTTGAAATTTGGAAAAAAAAATACAATATGGAGAGTCGATAAAATTCATTAAAAGTATTGCGTATAGTAGGCATGCATTTTCTAATCTTCAAATACAAAATAGATTTTAAGGAAGTCTATTTTCATAAAAATAAGGCACGTAAAATTGATGATGATTTTAAGTTTATGATAGGTACTAGCACATACCTTTTACCACAACCGAAGAAAAAACTTTTCTCGAATATATTACCAGTCAAATTTAATAGACTACCATTAAACTTAATTTACTGCATCATTATAGTTTTTATTTTTATGCATCAGGCAGGGCACATCTGCTTAAAAAATATGTACCATCATAAAGGCTCTGCCATGCAAAATGAATACCTACAGAGCGTGTTAGTCACAGTTACACTCCTCTTCCTTTTTGGAACTCTCATTGTTAGATACTAAATTACAAATTATTTTTCAGAGTTATATCCTTCAAATTACAAAATTTCAGATCAATCTATGTATTTGCATTTCCTCTAAGTAACTGTGAAATGTTAAATTATAACGGTCAATTTTGAGCAATTTTTCTGATTTGGTGGTTTCAAATAATTTGATTGAATTTTTCAGCACTTTTTGTGGTGTTAAACATTATTTTCAGGATTTTTCAAGCAAATATTGCTAAACTTATAAAGGGAAGAATTGCCGCATTTTCTATCACTTAGGTGACAGAAAATTGTTCTGTATTCAGTTGTTTCTCATATTAGTTAAGTAAAAGCGCATTCTGGCAGTTTAGTTACATAAAAGCGCCATCTGGTGGATTTGTTCTCTCTTGACAAACGTGTTGTGAGAGCTCCGAGCCACACTTCAGTCATCCACGCACTCACCATGCATAGCATGGGTATTTCATCCGTTCACCAAGATAGGTCTATGTCAGGCTTCCTATCTGCAGGGTTGAGAGAATGAACAGAGAACAAGAATGAAGAACAAAAGAACAGCTATTTTTTTCCTGAGAACGAACAAAAGAACAAACGTTTTGAAACCTTTTTGAAAAGAACACAGAACGAAAGAACGAACAAAGAATGAATCTATTTTGGAACAGAAGAACAAGAACCATTCCCTTAGTTTATTTGAATGGCGTTCTCGTTCTCTCCTTAGTTTTTGTTGCAGACAACTTTTTGAGTATAAATCTGTCAAAAAAAAGTGACTTGATTGTTGTTATAATTTATAAATGCTGAATTTTTTAGCAAAGGCAAATCGATAATACCTATTTGACGTTTGTTTAATGATGTATAATGTAAAAAAATTGCAATTGAAAGCATATGCACGTTTTGTTTACCTTTTTTTTTAAAAAAAAATTGTGTATTTTTTACCTTAAATTGCATTAAAAAAAGTGGGAACGAATGATGGGAATGAGAACAAAGAACAAAAATGTCACAGGAGAACGATAATGGGAACGAAAGAACAAATTCTACAAAGGATTGTGAGAAGGAAGGAAAGATCATTCATGGTTCATTTGGCTTCAGGAATGTCGGGAACACAGAACGGGAACAAAATTTTGTTGTTCTCTCAACCCTGCCTATCTGTGAAGATAAGACAAGTCAAGGTGTGGAGCCTTGTCTTTATGGACATCATATTTACATAACATGAACTATTCACTTGTGATCTATTGCATAAATATAATTGTCACTTACAGCGTGAAAAGCCCAAAATTTTAGTTTCTAAGTTTGGTTTTTTGTACCAAAGTTGTTATACCTGTTTATTGTAATTTTTACCTTGTTGAATAAAACATGGAGAAAAAGATTGGACATTTTATTTCCTTCATAATTAATGTCATTTAATTCATTTTATCGCAAAAAAAATTTCATTTTTTCATTTTTTTTACTCTTGAGTCTCGGACTCAAGACAATAATTGGGATTCAAAATAAATACATGAAGTTCAAGGTGGCTCAGGTGTTACGTTAATTATCATCCTTCTTGAAAAGTTCCAAGTAGAGTCATGGACAATGGACCTGCCTTATTCGTTGACCATGCCCTTCATCCCTGGGTGGTACATTCTGAACATTATCTAGAATACCTAGTATTCATTCCTATTTATCTAAATTGTATATACTTCAGTATTACATAACCACACAAAGATTATATTTCTATTGTAAGTGCTGAATCAATGAAGCTGGTGAAATATAATTGACTGAGTTATTTCTATATGTCGCACCTCCCCAGTTGACCAAATGCTAGCAAATTTTGTGCTAGCGTAAATGGTGCCGGAATTTGAGACACTTTTTTAAAAAAATGCTAGCAAATCAGTTGCGATTAGGTCGCATTAGAGTAGCAGAATTGCGCACAAATAGCTAGCACGTAGCCGGCACAAAGCTAGCAAAAAGCTAGCATTTTGTTGGCACTTTGCTCTGCATTCTGCTAGGTACATGCGACTAAATCGCGACTGATTTGCTAGCAATTTTTGCAAAAAGTGTCTCATATTCCGGCACCATTTACGCTAGCGCAAATTATGCTAGCAAGAAGCTAGCATTTTGCTAGCGTAGAAAAACTTTGATCAGTAAAGTAATTACTATTAGTTAATTTTTAAAAATTCTGGGTGTTTACCTTTAACAGGTGGTAGTTTTCCAGGAAATTCCAAAAATTAGGCGACTGTCCCAGCTCAGAGCTAGCATAACGCTAGCATCTTGGGATAGTATAAGAAGAGTGATGTCACTCTTCTTACTTTTCAACAAGATACCACCTTGAGCTTATATTCAACTTGATGACACACTTTATCTAAGAGTAGCAAACTATACCATGAGAGAGATCGACGCTAGCAATTCGCTAGCATTATGCTAGCGTTTAGGTTGAAAAATCTCTTTATTAAATAAAAAATGAAGTTTTTTTTTTTTTAAATAGAAAAATTGTCAAAATTTAAAATTTGAAAATAAAGTATCAAACAAACCATGAAAATGAAAAATTTCAAAAACATTTGAACAACATTTTAGTCCACGGCAATGGGAGTAATTGCACCCCCTGCCGATTCTCCGGGACAACTTTTTCCTTAAAGGGGACATCCTAAGGAACATTTTAAAGCAAACTTGCTGAAAAAAATTGGCCTTACTTACAAAATGGCGGCCATTTTGATTGAAAGGTCAGCCGAAATCGCAGATTTTGCGTTTCAACATAGGACGTGCACGAAATTTTTCAAACCTTACAAACGTAGATCGAAAGATCATGCAAAAATTCATCACCTGTCAAAATTTCAAGTGGTAAAGTACCTTTTTCGATTTTTGGTGAATTTTCAAAAATCAAATTTTGGCCAAAATGTGAGAAAAAATCAAAATTTTACCAAATTGACCAAGAAACCTGAAATTTGGGATATACCCTATTTTCGACATGCCAAATCGATGGGAAACGGTTTCAACTTATTTTGAGCAGTTCTGGAGCCTCCAGCAGATTTTTGAAACTCAAATTGAAGTTGTAAAGCTCAAATTTATTCTGAAAACTAATTTCAATACGCTACGAAGTACTGCAGGTGAATTTCAAGTCGTTTTGGAGCCTCCAGCGACTCTTTGAAAATTCCTGAAGCCGCCAGCAGATTTTTGAAACTTTAAATTTTCACAAAATTTTATCAAACTGACAATGAGATGGAGAGTCGAAATTTATTCTGCAAACTAATTTTAATACGCTACGAAGTCGACTGCTTGTGGATTTCAAGTCGTTTTGGAGCCTCCAGCGACTTTTCGAAGGTTGTATGGCGTTTTTTGGAAAATTGGAATTTCCTAAAAGTAGCTGGAAGCTTCAAAACCATTTGAAACCTGCGAAGTAAATTTCAGCTTGCCAACTCCAATTGATAAATTAATGTTGTGGGAATTTCAAGTTTCAAAAGCCTACTGGAGGCTCTAAAATGACTTGAACCCACCTGAAGTCGTCTTCAGAAGGTGTTAAAATTGGAGTGTAGAGTAAATTACAGCTTTCCATGTCCATTTGATGAAATTTTGCTGTCCCCTTTAAGAAAAAAGTTGCCCCGGAAGATCATCCGGGGGGGGGGTGGTGCAATTACTCCTATTGTCATATGCAGGAATATTTTTAATGATTTTTGTATGCATGCTGAGGGATGGAAAAGATACTTGCTCGCATTTTGCTACAATTATAAGTAACGCAGAAAAAGGTTTATTGGTGAGAAATGCGTAAGATCTGGTAGCACGTTCCTATCATTTGACTATGTACAAAGAAAACGCCAAATCACCAGATGCAGAAACTAGAGATATGCTTACATTTTTCTAGAGCCAGATGGCTAAGTAAATGCTAGCTCAGAGATGCAAGAATATTACCTGAAGTTTCCTATCATAAAACTGTGAGCAGGTACATATTAGTCAGTGATACGCTGGCATTAAGCGAGCAGGTATAGAGTGAGGCAAAAGCTAGCTGAGATATGCGAGAATATTGCTTGAACTTTCTTGGCATAGAATTGCAAGCAAGTATCCATCAGTGATACGCTAGCATCAGGCGAGCATGTATGAAGTGAAGTAAAAGCTAGCTGAGATATGCGAGAATATTGCTTAAACTGTCCTAGCATAGAATTGCGAGCAAGAATCCGTCAGTAATACGCTAGCATAAGGCGAGCAAGTTAAAGTGAAGTAAAAGCTAGCTGAGAGTCGCTGGAAAACAGCTCGAAAATTGCTAGAATTGAATTTGCTAGTGAAAAACTGCAAGAAAATCGCTTACTTTTAGCGAGACAATTATTGCTGGCCACAAAAAGCGAGTAAATTGCTAGCAACTTATCAAAACGCGAATAAAACGCTAGCTTTTTGCTAGCATGTGGTCAACTGGGTCGGGAGTTATAAGGTCACATCTCAAAAAAAATCGATTTTGATGTTTTTGCATTTTTGGGGTTTGCATGACCCCCTGCAACCAAAAATAACACTTTGAGTCGGGTATGCTGCTTAGATCATGTAAAAAATGCAAAGGGCCTAACTCAAAATTTCTACAACATTGCAAGTTGTTTGGAGTTAGGTATAAGGTCACATCTCAAAAAACTCCTCTTTCTTTGAGTAAAATTTGCACATACAAAGTGTCAGAAACCAGTTTCGATAGTGTTGAACGTTTTTAAGATGTAAAATAATCACAAGGAGTGTATTTTTTGTAGGTTTGTTCCAAAACAAAACATTTTTAAAATAGAACATTTTTCAGAAAAATTAATTTGCATATATATGTATTAAAATTTTAGTTTTTTGGGGAAAACTCAAAAACTAAGCACTCTAGAAAAAAACTAACGACATTGTGTCGATTGGAAATTCAATTCTCTACAATTTTGTTATCATGAAAATTTTTTTGGACGTTTTTTTTCGCCTCCAGATCACTTTTTATGAAAGGTTATAACTCAAAATGTTTTCCAAACATTGAAATATTTCCTCTTTAAGATTTTATTTTTCAAAATATTCTTATGCTAAATAAAGGTAGGATACCCAATCTTCAAAATGACATGCTATTCATTCCTCACAATTGATTATAAGTTGATGAAAATAATGAATCAAGTTTTAAAAAAAAAGAAAATCACTCTCCTGTAAAATTTCACTTTTTTGAGATGTGACCTTATAACTCCCGAGGTGCGATATGTATCTTATCATGCATTCCATATTTATATCTAATTCATGTCCTATTACCAAAGAGTAGGTATCGAGGCAGTAAATCGCTAGTGCCTACCTGTGTAGCACTAGGTAAAGGTTCACTTCATTGAAGTAGGGTGGAATGTGAACCATGTAAGAGTATTTGGCATAAAGTGCCAGAACCCGTACAACAATGACCATGCTAATTTTGATGTGAATGTCGACCCATCCACATCCGTCACTTTTGGATGCCACATGTCGATGTGAATTTCGACCCTGTGTCGAGCTAATTGTCGATGTAATTGTCGACTGATGTTGATCTACATTCGTGTCGACAATTGGCTCCACACAGGGTCGAAATTCACATCGACATGGGGCATCCAAAAGTGACGGATGTGGATGGATCAACATTCACATTGAAATTTATGTCGACCTCCTGCTTTGTTAAGTTATAGAATTTGAGTTTAAAAATTTTTAATTTTTTCCCCAAAAATTATTTCCTCTGATGTGGCTATTGCTAGTGCTGAAAACAGCATCGATGCAAAGTCCACTTCCAAAGACGTACAGACAAAAAGGTCTGTATAATCAAAGAGTAGAACAGAAATTCCTTATATCAAAGATGGTGCAATACTTTATCTAAGAGTACTAAACTAATCCATTTTCATGTCGACATGTCGATGTTAATGTTGATGTGAAATTTGACATCTACAAATACATCCACAATATCAACATCATATCATCTACAACTCCTAACTGCGGAAAAGTGAATAATTTCATCAATTCCCTAAAAAATTTGTTTTCCACATTGAACAAGATCATATTTTTGAATGTTTACTAAAATTTTAAACACTAAAACAGAAATTTTAATTCTGAAAAATTGGTCGACATAGTTGTAGATGTAAATTTCGAGCATTGAATTTTACATCTACATGTCAAGATGGCATGTCAAGGTATCAGAAATGATGAGAAAATTTTGAAAATTTTCATTTACCTGGCTTTTGTATGGACAGAAGATTCCTACTAAATAATTAATTGATCACTTTTCCATCATATGTCGATGTAAATGTCGATGTCGACAATTGTTGTGCGGGAAACTGGGGTGTTTTTTTTTTTTTTTGAAAAAATTGGATCAGAAAGCAAAAATGAGCCAGTTTTTATATGTATAGGTATCTTATTTCACAATTCCACCCACTTAAGAAAGGCAATTGCACCCTCCATCCTCCAGGTGACACCCCCTGTCTCATTTTTCAATTTTGGTACTATTTTGAACTGAAATGTGATCTTAAAAATTACTGTTATGATCTTATTTTAAAGCCAAAATTTCATTTTTTTTAACATTGACTTGTGGCAACGTGACACAATTGCTTGAAAACAATTTTTTTCATTTCCAAAGTATTTAAATAATCAATTTTTACTCAGTTCAGAATTTATAAGTAGCGGAAATTGGGGTGGTGGTAATTGGAAAACTGAAATTTTGGGGTGGCGGAAATTGGGTAAAAAAAGCAATATTTTGAAAAAAAAATTGAATAATACAAAAATTCACATTTTAATGAAAACAGCAGCTCTACATGTTACACAAGACTGGAACTTCAAGTACTTATGATACCATCCCCATTCAAAAATATTCATCAGGTAGAAAACAGCAGGCAAAATAAGTGAATAAAGTCCGAATATGTGGCGGCTATTGGCAATTTTACCTCATTATTTTTACTTTGGCTCAAATTCTATTTTTTCCTTGTTTTTATTTGTTCATCACTTCTATTCGTGGATCCAGTCTCATTTTATTTTTCCTAGAATTGACTTTTTCATCAAAAATTGCCAAAATCCTTACCTTGCTGCCAAAATATTGCCAAAAAGTCTTGATTTTTCATGAACAAATTTTGAAATAGTTCAACTTTTCAAAAGAAAGCCGAATTTTTGAAATCTTCTGCACTTGCTTCACTGGGGCTAATTCTTATCTCTAAACTAAAAAAATACCAGTTTTAAACTTCCATAAATTCAGAAATGAAAATAACAATTTTTTAATGAACCTAACTTGATGTGAGTATTATATCAATTGGTAAAATTTGTCATTTCGTCTTTTATTATTGTATTTTATCTTAAAAACTCCTCATTTTATTCTGCGAAATTGGTATTTTTTTCTCACACCAGTTGGCAAATTTTTATTTTAGTCAACACCCCCCCCCCCCCATCTCCAGGTTTTTCTTGTCAGATTGACTCTTTTTTTTTTTTGCAAAAGTGAATATAAAATGTGGAAAAAATTACAATTCGCATTCAACTTTTGAGAATCCGAACCTCAGAAAAAAGTAGGTGGAGAAAACTGTCGTCCAATTTTTTATCTGTTGCGCAAATGTACGAATTTGTGATTTAATTTATTTTCCTGGCGTTCAATTTTTTTTTGTCGGACCAGTTGTTTAGACCACCTTTTATATTGTAACAGATTTTAGAACATTTCTAAATCTTTAACTTTGTTACCAGTAACCACCTGGTGTATTCTCCAACCACAGCTGCTGTGAGATGTTAGAACATTTCTAAATCCTTATCTTTTTCATTCATCTATTTCGAAATTTACAACCCTACCTTATCTTTTCATCTCGATCCCAGGTCCCTTTTCTCTCTTTTTTTTTTACGAAATTATGCATCAAAATAATGCACTAAAATTTCAATTACTCGGCAATAATTACACATGGAAATTAAAAGAAAAAACTAATCTATTGGTTGGATAGTTTAAGAGATCATTCAGGTCCTAATAAAATTACTTCTCTGAGACCAATACTGTGTTAAGCACACTAAAAAAAAAACTCGAACCATTATTGGCAGAATCGAAGAGAAATTAGGTACACCAGATTACTTACAAGGAGATTAGATCCGATCAACTGAATACCTCTGGTAATCTGAGGAAACAAGTTCTTTTCGCGTAAAATTGCAGATTTACAGCGGTTAACGCGGCGTTGGCAAAGTTAATCATAACAATGTTGAGGCTTATTTTAATCGTTGCTCGACACGTGACACGTACTACATAATCCTGTTCACGTTGTGCACGCGAATTTAGCGCACAGTCAAGTACCTACTCGTATACTAATCTGAAGGATGAGAATGGGTGATAAATTTATAGTTCGGTTTGATCTGCGTAAATAAACCGCTTTTAAAGACAATAAGCTGTATCGAACGAAGAGAACAATATAACGATGGATTGTTACAACTTAATTCGCGTATATATATAGCAGATATTAGGTCTCTACGAGTACATACAAGTTCATCTCGTAATGTGTGTAACACGTAGTACGATACCCTTATCGATAACAATACATTGCAGCTTGTATTGTATGTAATGTAATGATACCGACCTACTAATGTCATACGACCATACTTAGTCTATAAAGTCTAGACTTACTTACAGTACAATATTGTAGCTTTCGTACTACATTACTATACGACGATTACAGTACAATAATTTCGATTATTATACGAATGTTGCAGATAGAAAGACAAAACGAATGCGATTACTGTTTATGTGTGGACGGCGATATGTTCTGTTACTGGCAATGCGCCACCAAACAACCACCCAGTACCAATTCGCAATCCACCTCTGATACCACCACCGCCGTACAAGTCGCCGACGTGGAAAATTTCACTTCCGCCCAGCTTGGTAAGTATAAATAAAACGCTTATCAAACGACCACCACCCAGGTACATTCATATTGTTGCGCATGAAAGCGTGAAAAATGGTACAGTACGTCTCGAAAGTTTTGAGTCGTGGGTCGTAATCGACTTTTAAAATATTGGATGCTGAAAATAATACCTAACGAGTAGCCAATCTTTTCAGTGGTGATGAATTTTTAACGAATACTTCTAATAAGGTTATTAATTTTTTAGTCAGACCTGAATTAAATTTGAATTTTAAAAAAAAATCATTTTCAAGAAACCTAAAAAAAAACATCACCCCAAATCCGCCAACATAGAACTCGAACACGAAACCATACTCAATTTATCTGGAATCTTGCTTAGGAATTTTGAAATAATTCGTACTCACCTGAAACAACGAATAACACATTGCGAATTAGTTAATCCGCAAAAAATCTTTGGCAAAGAATTCTAACCCCCCGCCCTCCCTCCAAGGAAAGTTATTACAATTATGAAAATAGAGGTTGGAAATGAAAAATTATTTTAAATAAAATTAATAATAATAGTATCAAAATTTATTGATATAAATAGAGTAAATCCCCGCCATTCAATACATTACTGCATAATTTAAGTATGAATGTACCTACATTTTGAAAATGTGGTTCAGTTAAAAAACAATTGTAAAAATGATGCATTAAGTAACTGTCAATGGAGATAAGATATTTTAGAGATGAAAAATTATTGAAAAAAATAATGATAATTAAAGTAACAAAATTTAATGATATAGATAGAGTAAATCCCCGCCATTCAAAATATTATTCAATGATTTGAGTATGAATCAAGATTTTGAAAATGAAGTTTGAAGAAAATGAAATATTTTATATAATTTGACTGAGAAATGCATATGATTGAAAATGGTAATGCTTTAAGAAATTTGCAGTAATATTCTCTTGGCAAAAAAAAGGGCGGACAAAACCACAAATTTCTTAAATTATAATTCATAATGAAAGGGAAGCAATTTATTATGATGAGTAAAAAAAATTTAGAAAAAGGTTTTGTCCGCCCTTTTTTTTGCCAAGAGAATATTACTGCAAATTTCTTAAAGCATTACCATTTTCAATCATATGCATTTCTCAGTCAAATTATATAAAATATTTCATTTTCTTCAAACTTCATTTTCAAAATCTTGATTCATACTCAAATCATTGAATAATATTTTGAATGGCGGGGATTTACTCTATCTATATCATTAAATTTTGTTACTTTAATTATCATTATTTTTTTCAATAATTTTTCATCTCTAAAATATCTTATCTCCATTGACAGTTACTTAATGCATCATTTTTACAATTGTTTTTTAACTGAACCACATTTTCAAAATGTAGGTACATTCATACTTAAATTATGCAGTAATGTATTGAATGGCGGGGATTTACTCTATTTATATCAATAAATTTTGATACTATTATTATTAATTTTATTTAAAATAATTTTTCATTTCCAACCTCTATTTTCATAATTGTAATAACTTTCCTTGGAGGGAGGGCGGGGGGTTAGAATTCTTTGCCAAAGATTTTTTGCGGATATCAGATAATTTTTTTAATGCATCTGATAACCCAATTCTCATATTCACATTACCTACACATTCATATTCCTATATTTTGTTTTATAGTTTCTCAAATTCACATTACCTACTGATTCATATTTCTATATTTTGTTATATATTATATGGAACTGGTTTTAGGATAAAGGCCCTTGTGTTGATATTTAGATTTTTTCAGAATAGAGAAAAGAAAACATTGAAGTGCTTCAATTTTTTCTATTTTATTTTATTTTTTTGATTTAAGGGGGCAGTTTTGTCTTATTCGTAGGTTGAATGAGAAATTTTTACAAAAGGAGGAGTCTCGATAAGGCCGTTTTTTGGGCCCGGACAGTTATCGACTCAACCACTCTTCAAATGTTGTAATAAATGTCCCAAATACGAATCCGTGGTCAGTTAACCCAAAACGACAATTTTTTGGGCTCCAGGGGTTCCCAAAGTTGTGAATAAGAAAAGAACTTTGGGAACCACTGACAATCAATTTCAAAAACCTTTTATAGCGTAAAATATCTTTTTGAACCCTATAAACGTTATGCGAGGTGATTTTTTTATTTTCGACCCTCGGGAGCAGAAATTGGGGGGTTTTGATTTTTGGAAAATTTTGGAACCACCATTTTGAACCTACCCCTTTGAACCCCGCTAAAAAGCTTTTTACAGTTTATTAGTATCTGAAAGACCTCCATCCTACCAAATTTTGAGCTCAATAAAATTTTCCGGTACTCAAAAATCCAATTTTCCCATTTTTCGTAATTTCGATATTTTGGGAACCCCTGGAAAGCTAGAAACCAGCGATTTGCGCCAAACGTAACGTTTTGAGGTATACAATCAACTATCCAGATGAAAAAGTTTAATTAGGCTCCCTGCATATTCGTAATTTTGAACCCTTTTTTTGAAGCCCCCCACTTTAGGCACCCCTAAAAAAGGTGTTTATGCATATTTTTTCAAATAAATTGGAGCTTTCCAAATCCATTTTCGTGAAATTTTGTGGGAAAAGTCGGATAATCGATTTTTTGATTTTTTTCAATCCAATGGACACTTTTCGGCGTATTTTTGTAAACTACTTTACGGTTAGATTTCACTTTCTGATTCATCTCAATAAAATGAACAAATTTAACAAAAAACAAAAAAAATAATAAGTAACATTTGACAACTGACTAGACTAAAAAAACAATAAGTGATTTGAACCCACCTGAAGTCGTCTTCAGAGGGTGTTAAAATTGGAGTGTATAGAGTAAATTTCAACACGAGACGAGGTGTAAAATAAACTTCTAGTCAGCTGAATCATCGTTTATGAATAAACGATCGTTTCAAAATTAATAATAGAATAAACATAATTATTCAAAAAGTCGGAAAATTGCACAGTGAATTTTCAGCTATACCAATACAGTATATTTAATCTTAAGATAATGAAATTCCCTATAGATTTATTTCAATTTTTAATCAAATGCCTAGCAAGGGGGTAGATTCAGCAAATGTTGTAGAGATATTTTAATTACAAATAAAACAACACTGATTTCATACGAAATGTATTCTTTGGACAAGGCTACAGAGAAAGCTACAAGCTGTAGAAAGCTGAAATTTTAAACATAGGTACTTTGAGTATAGGACTAGTGCCTTTTGTTATTTTCAGGAAATTTTTAACATTTTTAGGGGGTCAAAAAGGGGAAAAAAGAGTGAAAATTGAGAATTTTAGAATTTTCTCGACGACAATGCCTTCATTGAGACGATTCATAACAGTATTCAAAATTTCATCAAAATCCGTTCAGCAGTTTTGCCATAAAACCGCTTACTAAAAATTCTACAATAAATTTAGAGTAAATGCAAAATGTGATTTCGTATCTAAAGAACTATTCAACATACAATATTGGTTTTGGTGTACCTAGATAGAGCTCGTGAAAATAAGCCTAGGTACAATTTCAATTTTCATTAAAACCATACCATTTACAAGATACATAATTTTTTAAATAAATTTCTAAATGATTACAGAATATATAAGCATGCACGCTCGGCCGTATATCGGATAATCTCGGCCTTTTCCGCGGATTTCCATGGAAATCTCGGAACGGGAGGGCGGGGGGGGGGCGGCACTACCGTGCCGCTCTTTGATAGAATTGAATGAGTTAGATCATTTCTATGCTTCATTTCTTCAAATATAAAGACCTCATTAGTTATAGAGAGAGGAGGGAAAGGTTGGAAGAGTCTAATCGTAAAATTAAGGCCATATTCGCATTCAGCACCTTCAAAAACATAGAATTCGATACGTCACAGCACAGGGATTATTTTTCCAATTTTAGCCTTATGTGGAAAGGGGGCTTACTGGGGACTTTAGATGGAGTGCAATCAAAGAACCAACGTTTTTAGCACTTTCAAAAACCTATCATTTGATATGTCACACTACTAATTTTATTTTTTCGAAAATTTGACCCAAATTTGAGGGAAGGGGGTTGATGGGTACCTTGGGAGAGGGCAAATCGAAAAACTAAGATCATATTCTTGTCAAGCTCATTCAAAAACATGTCATTTGATATGCCACACTCCTCACTTTATTTTTTGAAATTGTTGCCCATTTTTGTGGTGGCGAGGGGAGGGGGGTTATGAATACATAGGTGAATTCAAATCGAAAAAACGAGATCATATTCGAGTTTAGCATTATGAAAAACGTATCATTCGATATATCACACTCCTCACTTCATTTTTTTGAATTTTGAGACAAATTTGGGGGCGGGGGGGGGGGTTGTTTCCTCATCAAGAGTTTCCATTTCAAAAACAGTACATTTCAAAATGTCATATAATATAAAAATAGTGAATCAAATTCATCTTAAAGCATCGTTGAAAATAAAGGATTCGATTTTTTTTCATTATTTTTTCAAAATTGTGGGGAGGAGGGTGCCATGTCCCTTTCGGTAAAAAGTGTGCATTTTGAAAATACGGCTAGGTAGTCCGACGTAATTTCGGATCAAAATCGTTTGTAGTCGTCCAACATAATAATGTGGTATCGTTTTGCCTTCAAATCTGTATTGCGTGAAAACTTTTAAAGATGTTAATAAAATTGCCTAACCAGTTTGCCGTAAATACGCGATTTCATTTTTTCCACATATTAATTCCAGCTAAAAATGCATTCCGGTATTCCGATTTCGCATGAGTTGTTCGTGTTTCTTGAAATTAGATGGTCCAGTGAATATGCTTTAGTGTTCCCATTCCAAAAATCAAAGAGAAGGAGGGAGAGGAGAGGAGAGTGTTCGTCAATTCCATTTAAGATGCTGCCAGACTTTGAAAGCTCATATTTCGAGACTAGTTCAACTAGGAGAGAATCGGTTTTTGGGGCTTAAAAAAAAATGATTAGGGTCTTACGAAGTTCAAAATAAAACTTTCACTACAGGGTGCCCAGAAATATCGAGTACCCCTAAGAACGTTTTTCATTAAAAATATAGGTTGGCAACGTGAAATAGATGCATATTATGATTGGTGGAATGTTATCTCTCCAGTCCAACAACCAATCATGTGCTATCATTATTATCGTTCACAAGTATTTCAGAAGAAAACTTTTTTAGGGGTACATACTCGATATTTCAGGGCACCCTGTATGATAAGTTAAAGTCTGCCATTTCAAAATTTGAAAAAAATAGGTCGTTTTGAAGAAACTTCGTTGCTTTATTTTCAGTGAAATTATTTTCAAAGAAGGAAGATATTGACACTTTTGTGATGCAAAAAATTTCAGATTATGATAAATTTATTTTAAAAATTGTAAAACGAAATAGCATAAGTTATCAAATAATTGTTACTATAATTGAAAAAATTTACAATAAATGCGCCTCCTACCCGCAAACAAAATTCCAAGGACCTCCGCTATGCGCAATTTTTCATCGTTTAATGACCTCTACCGACTCAAAATGATTCCAAAAACGGATAGATGACAAAATTTTGAAAAATGGGGGGACTGACCCCGCTTACTTCGACCCCTTCTATGAAGCTTTTGTTTTGGAGTACTTGTGCTTCAAGCAAAATTTCATGCTTCTATTTTGAAATGCAGAGTAATTGCTGATTGCCACACGAAATTCCCACAAAATTCCATGAAATTGGAGTTGTAAAGCTAAAATTTATTCTAAAAACTAATTTCAATACGCTACGAAATACTGCAGGTGAATTTCAAGTCATTTTAGGGTCACCAGCGACTTTGTTTGAAAATTACTGGAGCCTCCAGCAGATTTTTGAAACTTTAAATTTTCACAAAATTTCATCTAATGGAGATGGAAAGCTGAAATCTACTCTACACTCCAATTTTAACACCCTCTGAAGACGACTTCAGGTGGGTTCAAGTAATTTTAGGGCCACCAGCGACTTTTTTTGAAAATTACAGGAGCCTCCAGCAGATTTTTGAAACTTTAAACTTTCACAAAATTTCATAAAATGGAGATGGAGAGTCGAAATTCATTCTGCAAACCAATTTCAATACGCTACGAAGTTGTCTGCTGGTGAATTTACAGTCGTTTTGGAGCCTCAAGCAACTTTTTGAAAGGCTGTATGACGTTTTTTTGGAAAATTGAAATTTCCTAAAAGTAGCTGGAAGCTTCAAAACCATTTGAAACCACCATGTAGTCTGCGAAGTAAATTTCAGCTTGCCAACTCCATTTGATAATTAATGCTGGGGAAATTTCAAGTTTCAAAAATCTGCTGGAGGCTCCAGTAATTTTCAAACAAAGTCGCTGGTGACCCTAAAATGACTTGAAATCCACCAGAAGTCGTTTTTAGAGGGTGTTAAAATTGGAGTGTAGAGTAAATTTCGGCTTTCCATCTCCATTTTATGAAATTTTGTGAAAATTCAAATTTTCAAAAATCTGCTGGAGGCTCCGGTAATTTTCAAAAAAAGTCGCTGGTGTCCCTAAAATTACTTGAACCCACCTGAAGTCGTCTTCAGAAGGTGTTAAAATTGGAGTACAGCGTAAATTTCAGCTTTCCACCTCCATTTGATAAAATTTTGTAAAAATTCAAAGTTTCAAAAATCTGTTGGAGGTTTCAGGAGTTTTCAAAAAGTCGCTGGAGGATCCAAAACGACTTGAAATTCACCTGCAGTACTTCGTAGCGTATTTAAATTAGCTTTTAGAATAAATTTTAGCTTTATAACTCCAATTTGATGGAATTTTGTGGGAATTTCGAGTTTCAAAAATCTGCCGGAGGCTCCAGAACTGCTCAAAACGGATTGAAACCATTTCCGATCGATTTGGCATGTCGAAAATAGGGTATATCCCAAATTTCAGCTTTCTCGGTCAATTTGGTAAAATTTTGATTTTTTCCCTCATTTTTGGCCTGAATTCAATTTTTAAAAATTCACCAAAATTCGAAAAACGCACTTTAGCACTTGAAATTTTGACAGGTGATAAATTTTAGCATCATCTTTCGATCTACTTTTGTAAAGTTTGAAAAAGTTGATGCAAGTCCTGTGTTAAAACGCAAAATCTGCGATTTCGGCTGACCTGTCAATCAAAATGTCCGCCATTTTGTAAGTAAGGTCAATTTTTTTGGCAAGTTTGCTTTAAAATGTTCCTTAGGATGTCACCTTTAAGAAAAAAGTTGTCTCGCAGAATCGGCGGGGGGGGTGCAATTACTTCTATTGTCATATCGCACCTCGGGAGTAATAAGTCTGCATCTCAAAAAAGTGAAATTTTACAGGAGAGCGATTTTCTGTTTTTTTAAAACTTGATTCATTATTTTTATCAACTTATAATTAATTGTAAGGTATGAATAGCACCTGATTTTGAAGATCTGGTATCGTACCTTCATTTAGCATAAGAACATTTTGAAAAATAAAATCTTAAAGAGGAAATATTTCAATGTTTGGAAAACATTTTGAGTTAGAACCTTTCATAAAAAGTGATCTGGAGGCGAAAAATAGCGTCCAAGAAAAATTTCATGATAACAAAATTGTAGAGAATTAAATTTCCAATCGACATAATGTCGTTAGTTTTTTTCTAGAGTGCTTAGTTTATGAGTTTTTCTCAAACAACTAAAATTTCATTATATATGCAAATTCATTTTTCTGAAAAGTGATCAATTTTTTAAAAAAATTTCCATTTGGTACGAACCAATAAAAAATGCACTCCTTGTAACTATTTATAACTGAAAAACATTCAAAATAATCAAAACTGTTTGTTAACACTTTGTATGTACGAAATTTGTTCAAAAAAGGTGAAGTTTTTTGAGATGTAGGTACCCTTATATGTAACTCCAAACAACTTGTAATATAGTCCAACTCAAAGTGTTATTTTTGGTTAAGGGGGGTCATACAAACCCCAAAAATGCAAAAACATCAAAATCAATTCTTTTTGAAATGTAACCTTACCTATTACTCCCGAGGTGCAATATGCCGGACTATTAGGATGTAATTGAATTTCTGAAAAAATTTCACAGAGGGTCGCCGCCCTGTTTTTTTCTATGAATTTTTGACATTTTCACCCCTCTCCCCCCTCTTTCCAAAACCCCCTAATATGAAAATTTTTTTGGAGAAAATTTCATACACGCACCTAGTTTTTGTTTGAAAATTGTTGGACCACTCCCTTCGAAGAACCGAGATTTTGAAATTGGGGGGGGGGGGTCAGCTCAAAAACTATTTCGGTGTGGTTTTACATCCAAGCTAAAATTTTGGGTGAGTTCCATAAAGATTGGAAACATTTCCGATTATTAGTTCATCTACTGTCCTTTCCTAGGTTGGGGGGGGGGGCGGTGCATTTTTGACGTAATTCAATCGAAAATTAGGAGGTTCGAGGTTCGATTTTATTAGAAGATTTTTCATAGGGCCAGGGTGTTCGTACAGACCACACATTTTTCTTCGTTTTTTGACGTATGCTATCGAGTTTAATGCTTCATCGAAGATATCAATCATGCGTTAAATAAAAATAGTTACGAAATCGATGTTGCCAAATTAACTAACGAGGTGCGTTCTCTATTGATTCATCGACGATTTGATAACCAGGCACCTAGACCTATACTGGTAGGTAAGCCTATGTGACACGGAAAAATGAAACGAAAACACGATACGATACGATGCATTTGACTGTGAGTGTGAGAGCAAGTATACAACGAGAATATAAGGGGTAAAATGAGTGGAAGTCTAGCGTGGTATTTCGCATCGCCGCAAAAGAAAATAAATATAAGCAAAGAAAAAGAGGTCTGGAGCTCCGGAGTTGTGTAGATGCGGTGGCAACGGCGACGGTGACGTTCATTTAGCAAAGCGCAAAATGTATACGAATTAAATTCGGTCCTTCTGGTTTCAGTTATTAAGTTAGCAGCAAATCTCTAAGGACGGCGATGAATGTAATTTCGTCGTTGAAAAATCGAACCATCGTGAAAAGATGAAATCCTTTAAAGAAGCAAGGGCAACTACACGTACAGAGTGAGAGACTAAAATTCCCCGGCGAAATGAAGAAAAACGTTTGTAACCTATTTTTATCGGTATCTTTTGTGCGATTCGTTTTTCTCTGCTGTGTATGTATGTGTCACTCTGTTGTCGTATAGTATACGAGAACGAATACGTACGTATAATGTGTGCTTGAGCAATGAGCGTATAGTATGTCTATGTATAAATACGCGGAATAATAGTACGAGTAGGTAGGTACACGTATAGTAATCCTCGAGTAAGTTAATTCGATAACGGCGCATATTGAAGCGATGAACGTGATATGGTTGCAACTTTCTTGACATTTATACTATACCTATATGTATACAGGAAAAGGAAAAGCTTGGCGTATAGTACGAGTACATACGTATCCTCTTTTCTTTACCTTCCATAAATCTGTTGTTTTATTCTGCAAATCTCTCAAACAATTCGTTGCCGCGTTCATTTTTAAATATAGCTCGTATCCCAACTGCGAAATGTACCTTACACACTTACACCTATTTCTTTTTACGTATTTTCCTCGTCTCATTTAGTTGTAGGTACTCGCTACTCGCACCCCGTCGCGTCATCATCCTTTTCATCCCTTTCGACAAATAAAAAGGGAATAGGGATACTCGACGATGTGGATGTCGTCCTCATCCACTCTCTGGACTCTCTCCAGTCTCCATGCACGAGCTTCTCTCTCCGCAGCTCCGTCTGTTTGTTTTTAAAAACGAATGTCAGATGTAGCAATATTTCATTTTGATACGTCAGAAATTCAACGACTACCAGCATCGCTATCTACCTACACTTTTCCACGGCGTTGGTAATCGACATACGTAAGGGTAACGTGCTCTTGTAATACCTACGTGCTCGTTGCTGCTGTTCGACGAGCAGGCAATTTATTAACTTTATACCTACTTGGTTCAGGCATAAGCATCTCCTCCATTCTGCTATTATCATCTTCATAATGTAGGTACTCTGTACGCATTACTTATTACAGCACTGCCTGCTCAAAAAAAAAGGAAGCGAATAACACGATACATACATTCACACTTTTTCACTCGTTTAATTGTCAGCAGTAAGCACATCTTATACGTCTGTGAATCGATTTTCGCGCCTTTATTATCTGTATCTTACACCTACGTACATTAGATGTAGGTATATACCTACCTTATTTTGCAAAGTTGGAATTTCCCACGTCTCACTACCCAAAATTGTAACCTCGAGTGAGAAAATAATCCCTATTTGTTATTTTCCCCCTATAAAAAAAAAAGTGGTGCCGGTAGTCGCCTCCACCTCCCCACCCCCCATTCTCCCGTTGAAAAAAATCATCAAAATTTTTTGTTTGTGTGTTGGAATTTTTCAAAGCATATTCCTTTTCAAAAAAAAAAAAAAACTTCCGCCAATCCTTCACACCATATTGGCCTCCTAGAAAGGAGCACCCCCAAAATTGAAAAAAACAAAACATGAGAATAATATAAATCAAAAGCAGGGGAAATTTGTTAGAAACACCTCATTTTTACATTAGAATTATTGTTCTACATAACCCCCTTTTCAAGAAAAAAACCTTCGTTGGGCTCCCAACGGAAAAAACAAAAAAAAAATTCCACTATACAGTAAGGTACTGGTACCGTACATCCTAAAGAAGAATAAAAATTGGTGTAAAATTTACTAAATAAGTAGGTATGCAATTCGTATCTATGTATATCTGATAAAGCAATTTGAAAAAGTGCCATTCATTCATTTTCACTTCAATAGTTAGGAGCTCCGAAATATACCTACTCGTTGGATATAACTTTTCAGCAGAATTTCATGTAAGTAAAGAACGATAGAGAAGTGGCTGATGTTTTTTTTTTCTTTCAACAGCCGATAAAACTTAACAACAACAAAATTGATGGCAATTGCAAAATTTTCCTTAAAATTCGAGTGGAGGTAAACTTTAAATTGTTAAAACGTACTACATATGTAAAGATTTTCTTTTTAAGAAAATTGCGATAAGATTTTCAAAATTATCGATGAAAATTTAAAAGCAGATGTGGGCGAATTTGGGGAAAAACAGTTTTTCTCATTGTCAGATTTGTGAAAATGAAATTACTTGGCCATAGTTTTTTCTGGGCTCGATCAAATCCCCCCCTCCCCCCAATACAAAGAAGATTGAAAAACAATTTATTCCAAGAAGAGAGGTGTGCCATCTGGTAGAAAAAATTCTGAATCAAACAAAACTAAATCGAAAGATGATGTAAAAATAGTAAGCCAAAATTTCAGGTACCTACATATAAAAATTCATATTTATACTTACAGTAAATTTATATAATAAGTCGAATTTGGACCAAAAATTGAGGGAAAAAATCAAAATTATTGGTACCTACCTAGGTACTAAGTTCTGTCAAAAAAAACGACACATCAAGGAACCCTTTTAGAAAGGAGTGAGACTTTTTAGAATTTTTTGCAAAAAAAAACGCGAACAATTTTTGTGAAAAAACGCAAGTCGCGACTTTTTGCTATTTCTGGCAGAAAACTAGGCTTCTACTAAGCAAAAGACAGGGCTTTCTGAGAACATTTCAAACAATGTTGCCAAAATACACGATTTTTTGTCAATTTTTTGCAAAAAAGGAAGTGTTTGTTGCGGAGTGATTTCAAGATCATTGGCAGGAGGTTCCTTGCTAAATTCACATGATTGTGAGGTATGTCCAGATTGGTGACAGATGAAGCATTTGACAACAGCATCGTTGTAGAATACCCTATATTCAGCTTCATTGTGTTTAATGAGCTCAGAATAAGGTAATTTGATAGCATCTTCTGCAGGAATGTACACAAATCGGCGTTCTGATAAGATATCTGTAAAATCCTCCTCTTGTGACAGTCTCAAAAACTTTATTTTGGAAGACGGAGTGATTCCATGTGAAATTATTATTTTGGTTATCTCATCATGGGGCACATGTGGTGGTACATTGGATATGATAATTTTTTTGTCATTTCTTTCTTGCTTCTTGCCTATACCATCTGGCTTTGATGGGCTTACAATCAATTTCAATTTCACCACCATTTGAGAGAAAATGTTCTGCAATTTCTACATACGTACATGATTGTTTGATATCTTTGCACAGGGAAGAATGTTACTACCTATTACTCCAATCATTTTTCTGGTATAGTACTGGATTGGGACTCCATCAATGAATGGGAAAATAATTGCTTGGTCAGCAGATGGGAAGGTGTCATTTTTTAATGCTGAAGAGTATGACACATCTGGTCTGTCTCTGTACTCAGTACCAGTGAGACTGGCCTCGTTTTGAAGTTAAAAATAAATCACACCTGTCGTTTTATCCGAACATGAATGTATCAAGAGATAACAAACAACAGATAGGCGAATAATGTAAAAGGCACTGAAGTAGGGATACCTACTTTTAACAACGCAAGCAACAGACAACCATATCAGAACATGTTGGTAACAGAATTGAAAAGCAAAAATTTGTTAGCAATAATTGACAAAAAAATACACATACCTACTTATTTTCTTGGCAACTTTTGTAGAAAAAGTGATACTTTCCCTACTGTAAACAAATTATTATAAATTCCTGAAAATGTCGACCCTCCAACTAAATACTTACCCCCAAAGTTCAAAAATTTCATGGTGTCCACTCATTTCTGGAAATGATTTTCCCTGACTTTTCCACTTCAATTTTCCAGATTCTTTAAAAATGAATTACACATGCGATCAGGTGTGGGGGGAGGGGGTCAAATTTTTTTGAACATCATGAGCTTCAAATATTATTAATAGATCCACAGTTGTGCCCTTTTTTTTTCAAGCGTGACTGTGTGCTCAATAGAGTAGCCCTTACTTAAACTTGATGGGAAACTTTTTTTTGTTTTTTTAGTGGGAAAAAATCAAGAATTTAACGTGCTGAGCTCAATCGATGGTATCAAAGTTTTTAAAAAGAGAGGTATTCTGTTAAAAGAACAGAAATTGTATTAGGTAATAATTCGCAATCAAGCATGGGCACAATGGAAGAACATCATTTTTCAAAAACTTTTTAAAACTTCTATTTGAACCCTCAAACATCTTTCATTGGAACTTGAAACAAATGATGAACTGAACAGAATACTTACTGAAATTTCATTTTATTGTAGGTATTTTATGTTTTTATTAAATCGTTCTTTCATTCAGTCTTTCTGTCTTTCTAGGTGTCTTTCCATCTGTCGAGTTTTTTTTTTGTTGGTCTTTTTGTCCTTTTGTCCTTTCATCCTTTCATCTGTTCATCTGTTAATCTCTTTGTATTTTCATTGTTGAATGACCCAAGCAAAGTGAGGGCAAAATCTATGGAAAATGTACAATTCCACAAAAGGGACGAGGACAACATCATAAAGAAATATATTTTTTCAATATCAACATTACTGAAATTTAATCAATAGTTTTTTGAAATTCCAAGGCTCCTACTTCAGCAACCTAAAACGCTCAAAAAAGCAACCAAAAAGTGACCAAAAAAGTGGCAAAACATAGGAAATATATTTTTAATTCAAAAAAAAACTAGAACTTTTTGTTTTTAATTAAAATCTAAGAATGAAACTTGATAAAAACTTGTTTAATTTCAGCAAAAAGCACTAAAAGCAACTCAATGAATTAGAAGCTGCCAGTATTATCACTAAAACAGAGACGAGTGATTGGGGTTCGCCACTAGTTATAATTTTGAAAGCAGATGGAAGCGTTTGTTTATGTGTCGACTATAGAATCAGTGTAAACAAAGTTCTAAAAGATGCACATTTTCCAATCAATAAAATCGAAGAAACTCTGCATAAACTGCGCAGTGCGAAGTATTTCTGTCTTTTGGATTCATTCAAAGCTTATTAACATCTCATGGTAGATGACAAATTGAGTGAAATCCAGACAATCACCACGCCATCCAATACTTTCAAGGTCAATCGTCTATCATTTGGTATCAAAACAGCTCCGGCCGAATTCAATTGTTTTCTACATCGCATATTGAAGAAATTACGTAATGTTATCTGGTATTTTGATGACATTGTTGTATATGTATGTCCAATTTTTGCCGAGAAAAAAATGCAATTTTTTTGGAATTTTCAGACCAAAAAATGGGAATTTTTGCAATTTCTCGCAATGAATATGACACTTTCAACAATTTTGGCAAATAAAACAATTTTTTAAGCAATTTCTGGGGAAAAACGACACATTAGAACTATTATTGGAAAAGAGTGGAAGTTTTCGGATGCAAATAACAACACAATTCTTAGCATCCTTTGCCCAAAAGAAAAAAAAAGAAAATTCTTGGAAATTTAGGCTAAAAGCGAGACTTTTTCATACTTTTGACAGAAAACTGAGAAAACCAGCCTTCCACAACAATTTCAGTAAAAGGCAGGGCTTCTTAACCATTTTTACCAAAAAAGCGAAACATTTTAGCGCTAAAAAGCGAGATTTATCAATGATACTCAATACTCATAACTCATAAGTTGATAAAATGCAAGACTTTATAGGAATTTGGCAATTTATGACAAAACCAACCAGCAAAAGAATTGCCTGAGCAAAGTGAAGGTGAATTTTTTCATAATGAGAAATGGAAAAATCTGTTACAAGTAACCTTTCACAAAATTCCCTTACTTTTGAGTAAAGAGTGCTGTAAAGGGTATTCCTGGTTAAGATAGGTGAAATGGCCCTGTTCTCAGATTTGGAAAATCATGATGGATTATTGTTGGGTACCTCCAATAAAAATTTTCGACTGGAATTTCCGCCCCCCAACCCACCCCCCTTGGTCAGTATAGCCAAAAAACGCGTTTTTTGCGCGAAAAATTCGGTATCCATGAGTGGTGGGGATAAAATTTTGGTACCACGCGAAATGTGTAGGGAAAGCCTGGGCCTTTCAACACGATTTTTTTCAAAAAATTTTATCGTAGTGGTGGGGGTAAAATTGACAAAAGAAAACTTTGAAGCGCCACAGCTCCGAACTGAAGGGTACTACACAAAAACTGTTTTCGCCAAAATGTGTCTTTTTACTAGTACTTTCTTCCTACTGATCCATGAAATTGAAATTTTGTCTGCAAAAGGCTCATATTTGCAAAAAACCCTGAAAAATACGCGTTTTTCGCGTTTTTTTGTAAAATTATGCAAAATATGAGAAAAATGTATAGAACAAAACATGTTAAGCGTCGAATTTCACCCTAGAAAACGTGTTCATAAGGTTGTCAACACGCTCATCTACTGAAGTTAGCTTATATTGTAATCATGCGCTCTCTGAATAAAAAAATACTTACCAAAAATATTCAAATTGAGGTCAGAGCGATTCAGTTATAATTTTCACAGTCTTCTCATTTTAAACACGTTTCCACAATGCTTGGTCAACAAAATCCTTCAAAATGAAAATATCGCAAGTCAAACTTACAAAAAGTTACCAAGAGTAGGCAATTATTACCCAAAAATTGTTCAGAAATCTAACTCAAAATCAGTATTTGCAGAAAATACAAATTTCGATTTAAATTTAAATTTTCAAAAATTTCAACAAAATCTTTTTCAAATCCAATAGGTACCATACCTACATGTTCAACAAATCTTACCAAAATTCAAAAACTTGACCCATCATGAGTGACAAATTGTTTGAAAAATCAATTTTTTTTAGCAGTAACATAGGTACTTATCATTTTATTTACAAGTATAAATTTCTTTCGGGTCAGAATTTTTCAATTTTTAAAGAGAACTAGAGAAAATGAATAGAAAAATAAATCGAGAGAAAAAATACCTATAAAATTACAAGTATTGATTTTAAAAATGGAGAAAGTAGCACTTTTGAGACAAATTCTGATAAACGTTAGGACTTTTTGACAATTTTTTCAAAAACTGCACCTTCAATCTATTTTGGCTAACACGAGATTTTATTAACCATTTTATAAAACAGAATTTTTTGGACAATTCATCAGAAAAAGGCCTTTGCCCACAATATTTCTTCAAAGAAGTGGAACTTGCAGACAATTTTGACAAAAAGCAGTAGTTTTGAAAATGTTGGCTAAAAACAGAAGTTTTTTACGATACCTAGGCATGTAATTCATCTATTCATTTTGAAATAACTAAGAAAAAATTAATTTTGACAATGATTTGGCAAAAAACAGGATTTTTTAAAGATAATTTTTGGAAAATCAAGATTTTGGCAAAAAGAAGGAGTTTTCTTCTGACAATTTTTACAAAGTTAGGAGTTTTTTTTATAATTTTGACAAAAAAGGAAATTATTTACGATTCTGACGCAAACGAGATTTTTTGACAATTTAGGCAAGAGCAGAATTTTGCAGAAAATTCTGGCAAAAAACATAACACGGACTTCTTAGGATCATTTTGGCAAAAGAAGGAAATTTTGAAATTTTGGCTTCTAACAAAGTTTTTGGTCATTTCTGCAAAAAATATTAGGACTTTCTAGATAACGTCAAAAAAAGGTATTTTCTCAACAATTTTGGCAAAAAACGGAACTTTTTTGGAAATTTTGACAAAAGTTGGGATTTTTCAATAATTTTTTCCACAATTTTGGCGAAAATGAGACTTTTTTTACAATTATTCCGGCGATAAGATTTTTTGAACATTTTGGCATAAAACATGTGCTTTTTTGGCAATTTTTACAAAAAGTCAAGATTTTTTGATAATTATGGCAAAAAATTGGAATTTTCGACATTTCGGACAACAACAGGTTTTTTTGCTCTTTTTTACAAAAAATATTAGGAATTTGATAACATCATTCAGAAGAAAATGTATTTTCGACAATTATGACCAAAAACAGTGCTTTTTTGATAATTTCGACAGAAGTTAGAATTTTTTTATAATTTTTACAAAAATGTGACTTTTTTGATAATTTTGGCAAAAGCTGGAATTTTTGACAAGTTTGCAGTAGCGATTTTTCGCCCCATACTATGTAGCGACATGACCAACGTGACAATTATCACTTTATCAGGATAGTGCACAGTGAGGTGCCATACCTCATCTCATGAGTCATGACTTTGCTGCAAAGATGTGATGTGTGCGCGCGCTTAGCTCAGTAGATGAGCGTTTTGACAACCTTATGAACACGTTTTCTAGGGTGAAATTCGACGCTTAACATGTTTTGTTCTATACATTTTTCTCATATTTTGCATAATTTTACAAAAAAAACGCGAAAAACGCGTATTTTTCAGGGTTTTTTGCACATATGAGCCTTTTGCAGACAAAATTTCAATTTCATGGATCAGTAGGAAGAAAGTACTAGTAAAAAGACACATTTTGGCGAAAACAGTTTTTGTGTAGTACCCTTCAGTTCGGAGCTGTGGCGCTTCAAAGTTTTCTTTTGTCAATTTTACCCCCACCACTACGATAAAATTTTTTGAAAAAAATCGTGTTGAAAGGCCCAGGCTTTCCCTACACATTCCGCGTGGTACCAAAATTTTATCCCCACCACTCATGGATACCGAATTTTTCGCGCAAAAAACGCGTTTTTTGGCTATACTGACCAAGGGGGGTGGGTTGGGGGGCGGAAATTCCAGTCGAAAATTTTTATTGGAGGTACCCAACAATAATCCATCATGATTTTCCAAATCTGAGAACAGGGCCATTTCACCTATCTTAACCGGGAATACCCTTTCCAAAATTCCCTGACTTTTCCCCGCGTTTTCCACACCGACCAAATTCCCTGACTTTTCCAGGTTTCCCAGGCTAGAGGACACCCCCTAAAATATTTTCATTTGGGTCCAGGCCATTTTTTCTAAAACTAGTTGGGTAGCGACAGAAGCGAAAAAGATCTTCATTTCTTTAAAAAAGTGCCCTCTTTTTGAGGGTTCATTTCTCCCCTCAAGAGGTCCCTCCAGAGCTAAAATTTTTTCTCAGTAACTTTCAATTCAAAATGAAAGTCTCTGCTGAATTTTCTCTGAATCCGCTAAATTTTTTGAAAGGAGAGGGGGAGTGGGCAATCGCTCCACCTTAATGAATAATCCGGGAACAGCTGATACATGAGAGATATAAAGTATGTTGGAGAGGGGGAAAGGTCGTTACAATGTCCCAAAATTTGTAAAATTAGTATTTCATTCGTGGTCGAATATTTTTACGAACAAAAACCAGATATTCAGGAAGGAATTCACTTTGGAAAATAATTTTGGTCCCAGGGGTGGCTAAAAAAATGTTTTTAAACAACATCTGAACTATTTGAAAGTTTGAATGAAATTTTGTAATATTTTAAATCTTTTTTTTTTTTTGCTGAATTTCTACAATTTTTTATAAGTAGGTATCTATGTACATAAGTAATTTAGCTAGTGTGTTTTTAAAAATCGAGAATTTTGTTTATGCTCAATTTAAAAAATTGTTCAAAAAGTTGGATTTATTGTTGGTTTAGGTACATTTTGAAAAAATTAAGATTAATTTGATTAAAAAAAGAAAGAAAAAAGAATTTATAAAATTCACTTCTTTGCAAACAAGAGTTTTCCGGACACTGAATCGATGTGACTGGACGTACAATATTTTTGCCTTTCAACACAGAATTTTCACCACTTGACACGTATCTAAAGAGTTTTTGGACGGTTGAAATAATCGTCTCGTACCTTTTTAACGACCAGCTTTCCACTTGGAAGGGAAAAATTTCACCAGCTAAGGTAAATCTTTCGTAGTAGGTACCTCTCTAATGACCCCATCAGCTTCCTATTCTAAGTTTAAAATAAACTGAACCTACCACTACCTACATAACGATAATATTCGTAAAAATTTACAAATTTGCGAGTCCACGACATTCTACAGCAATGGAGTAAAATAGGTACACTTATAGACTTAGTTAGTATAAAATGCTCTTAGGTACGTATTGCAACTTTTCGAGATTCCAAGCCCTTATATATTTATATGTTTACTTTACAGACAAACTCACACAAAACAATACCGCAGTAACGACGGAGCCAGAAATATCATCGTCAAAAGATGGATCAAACGTAACAGGCACTGCCCAAAATAATTCGACGACGAAACCTAATAATCAAACTTGTATCGTAACAGGTAATTTGAAATTTATACTTCAAAGAAAACCAACGACGATAGAGAGCGAACAGCCACCATAACAACAGCAAACGAGCAGGAAAAAGATGACGACGATGATGATGATGATGAGGCCGTCATCGTATAAAAATTATACTCCCCAAGATCCCCATCGAGATGCCTAAGAAGGGAGGGGGAGGGGGTGTAGGGAGGGAGGGGAAAAAACTTCACCGGAATCAAATTCAACGACGACTACGAGTTGTTAGCATTATACGTAGCAGCACAAACACTAATAAGAAATTCTATCGCTTAACCTTTAGATTTGAATTGTAATTACTAAAGTTGATAGCGTATAATTTAGCCTTTTCGCCATGTTTTTTTTTTCAACTGCGAGTTTGGTTTTGCTCGGCTCGTCTCGTCTCGTCTCGCCTAAATGCAAACTCATAAAATGGTAGAGTTTTAAAATTCAAATTTTTTAAAAAGCGTGAAAAATTGTACGGCAACAATGTAAACCACGACGAAAGCATGCGAAAGTTGCAAAAAAGCAGAACAAAACCGACGACGAGAGGCGAGGAGACGAGGAGGTTTTATGCAAATTTCCCCAAGTTTTTGGTCTTCCTGGAGTGATTGTTTTAAAATTGAGAGATAATGCAAAATAACCAAAGTTTCAAGTTTGAGAGAATAATAAAAATGCAAAATAAATACAAGATACCGCTGCGAGCTGAATGAAAAATTTATACACGATAACTTTTTAACCCTTTTCTGTTTACTAAATCTTTTTTCTCTCCTGCTGCTCATCCTGAGTTCCGCGTGTAAACAGATGAACGAACCGTGAAACGAGCGACGAAGTAAAAAAAAAAACACCAACACGACGAACACGATGCAGCTTCAAAAGAGAGAAGATAAATGTGAAAAATTTAGAAATTAAAAATTAACGTTAACACGCGCTTATAGCGCTCGCAAATTAACATTTGATAATCGAAAATGGCTCTGGCTGCGGATCGCGTTTCTTAAAAAACATCGTTTCGTCGACGACAAATTTCAGCTGCGAAAAAATAATGGCGATGGAGATGCCATCGTTGTACTAAAGAGAAGGCGAAGACGACGACGTCGACGTCGACGTACAAAAAAACAACTTCTCTTTAAGTGGTTGAGCTGAATTTTTGTAAATTATTTAATTTTCAATTGAATATTAAAATATTCGTTTAATGAACGAAGAAACGTGACGATTTCAAGAGGGGATCTGGTTTATAAAATATTTACTAGACTGGCTAATTTTTAAATTTCAATCAAAAATTTCCGCTTGGATTAATTTAATTCTTTTTCTGCTTTCGCGTTTTATTCGCCAGCAGCGTTATTCGCCCCGTTCTAGTTGCTTTTTTTTATACGTGGTTTAGTTGCAGCAGTTGTTTTTTCCTTATTTGAATCCTTATATTCGCTCGGATTGAAAATTGAAAAATTAAAAAAAAATTGTTCTATAAATTACCAAACGTGTATACGTATAGTAAATTCATTAAAAGAGTCATTCAATGTCAAATAAGCATGGTTTGAGGTTTAGGTCATCCTTCGATTTTGTTCAATTTTGTTTTCTAGGTTCCTCCAATTGATGGATCTTCAACCCCCCTAGATAGCGGTTGGTTGGGTGAGGTTTTTTTTTCAATATATGTAGTTGGGGAGCCCGCATAAGGATGTATTGCACCCCCCGTCGATCCTCCGGGACAACTTTTTTCTTAAAGGGGACATCCTAAGGAACATTTTAAAGCAAACTTGCCCAAAAAACAGTTGGCCTTACTTATAAAATGGCGGCCATTTTGATTGACAGGTCAGTCGAAATCGCAGATTTTGCGTTCCAACATGGACCTGCACGAAATTTTTTAAACCGTACAAAGGTAGATCAAAAGATCAGGCAAACATTTATCACCTGTCAAAATTTCAAGTGCTAAAGCGCGGTTTTCGATTTTTGGTGAATTTTTGAACATTAAATTGAATGGTTCCATCAGAAAAGGGCCTAACTTCAGTTAGGCCCTTTCATAATAAATCGCAAAAATGGATTCTACAGTGGAAATACCACCTAGCACACTTCGTTACTTAGCGCTACCTATAGTCACGCCTTCAAAACTGAACGTCAAAGTCTGACACCTCCGCCACCCTCCGCCGATTTCTCACCAAATTGTCTCTGAGAGTCTGGTGGTTTGCGTTATTACTATGTTTTGCACTTGGTTTTCATAACTTATCAGTGGTACACCATTTTTTACAGACAAAAGTATCTTTTTCGTATTTTTTCAGTGGTGCGGAATTTCTTAAGGAAAAAATAAATTTCTACAAAATAGTTGTTGAGAACGTTTAAATGACCTATTTTAACCCAACTTCGTTATAATGTTATAAAATATTGCCTTTTACATGATAAAATTACGCGATTCAGCACATTTTTTCATCGAAAAAGTAGGTTCACAAGAAAGGGCCTAATTGTCCACTTTGTATTTTCAGTGTTTTCTTTGTATTTTATTGCAGAAAAGTAAAAGTAAAGAATGATTTTGAATCTTCAATGTATGCGGAATGAAAAAAAATAATAAGTTGCATGTTATTCTAATATTTTCTATATGATATTCATATTCAAATGTTTGAAATGCGTTTTTCTCGAATCGCCATCTTTTCAGTTAGGCCCTTTTCTGGTGGAACCATTCATTAGGCCAAAAATGAAGGAAAAAATCAAAATTTTACCAAATTGACCAACAAAGTTGAAATTTGGGATATTCCCAATTTTCGACATGCCAAATCGATTGGAAACGGTTTTTAACCGTTTTGAGCAGTTCTGGAGCCTCCAGCAGATTTTTGAAATTCGAAATTCCCACAAAATTTTATCAAAAAATGGAGTTGGAAAGCCGAAATTCATTCTGCAAACTAATTTTAATAGGGTATGAAGTCAACTGCAGGTGGATTAATTCAAGTCGTTTTGGAGCCTCCAGCGACTTTTTGAGAGGTTGTATGGCGTTTTTTTGGAAAATTTAAATTTCCAAAAAGTAGCTGGAAGCTTCAAAACCATTTGAAACCACCATGCAGTCGACTTCATAACGTATTGAAATTAGTTTGCAGAATAAATTTCAGTTTTCCATCTCCATTGAAATTTTGTAAAATTTCAAGTTTCAAAAATCTATTGGAGTCTCCAGTGATTTTCAAGAAGTCGCTGGAGGCTCCAAAACGACTTGAAATCCACCAGCAGTTGACTTCGTAGCGTATTGAAATTAGTTTGCAGAGTGAATTTCGGCATTCCAACTCTATTTGGTAAAATTTTTGTAGGAATTTCGAGTTTCAAAAATCTTCTGGAGACTACAGTAATTTTCGAAAAGTTGCTGGAGGCTCCAAAACGACTTGAAATCCACCAGCAGTTGACTTCGTAGCGTATTGAAATTTGTTTGCAGAGTGAATTTTGAGTTTCAAAAATCTTCTGGAGGCTCCAGTAATTTTCAAAAAGTCGCTGGAGGCTCCAAAACGACTTGAAATCCACCAGCCAGCAGTTGACTTCGTAGCGTATTGAAATTAGTTTGCAGAGTGAATTTCGAGTTTCAAAAATCTTCTGGAGGCTCCAGTAATTTTCAAAAAGTCGCTGGAGGCTCCCAAACGACTTTAAATCAACCTGCAGTTCACTTTGTAGCGCATTGAAATTAGTTTGAAGAATGAATTTCGGCTTTCCAACTCTATTTGGTGAAATTTTGTGGGAATTTCGAGTTTCAAAAATCTGCTGGAGGCTCCGGACCTGCTCAAAACAGTTTGAAACCGTTTCCAATCGATTTGGCATGTCGAAAATTGGGTATATCCCAAATTTCAGCTTTCTTGGTTAAGAAGGAGGGTCATTATGGGCATTTTCGTGCCCCTCGCTACTTCGAGACTTGAATGGCCTTTTCTTATAGGGGATGGTCCCTAGTATTAATATTAGGCGATATTTTCCCAGAAAAGCCCATAGGGGGGCTGTGGGGTGGCCCCAAAGTCGAAAATTTCAAAAATTTTTAGAACCACTGCTCGAAAATGTAAAAAATTTAAAGTAGCGAATATATGTTGCTTTAAGGGTAAGCAATGCAGCACGTAACGCTTTTTTCATTTTTGACCTTTTTGGGGGTTGTGGTGGGGGTATTTCTATTTTTGTAAATTTTGAAACCCCCTTTTTTGACCCTTCCCGTCGAGCCACCCTAATGCCCTTTTCATGGTTTATTGCTACTAGTAGTAAGTTCAATTGATATCAATTGCAACCCCCTCACCAACTTGGCTCATATCGAAAAATTCAATTTTTGACTTTTTTTTGAGGTCCATATTTTGGGAAACCATGAAAAGCTATCGAGGTCCGGTTTGCGGCAAATATGTTGAATTTTACTTCTGAATCGACTGGCATGCTTGAATTTTTATTTCAAGTCAATTTTTGACCTCATTGTTGCAGATCACTTTTGGGGGTGGCGAATTTTGAGAACCCCTGAAAAAAGTTCTAAAGTGAATTTTTTCAAACTTTGAGCTGAAATAGTCTTAAATACATGTGTTTAACCAATATAATATGCGAATGCGATATTTTAATACAATTTAGTCATTTTGGGTGATTTTATCAAAAAAAGTAGTGTTTTAACAACAGGCATAGCTTTCCGGCAAAAGTTAAGCTACGTGTATTCGTGGTGTAGTCCAGTCATTAAAGACATTTTTGCAGGAAAAATTAATATCAAATTGATCTTTCGCAGATATTGTTCACAGAGGTCCCCTCAACAACCTACTAAAAGTCCTGGCCCCTACGGGGTCCGGAACCTCTCAAAGGGGGTGGAACCTCCCCCAAAAACAGTTTTTCGCCATTTTCTCCCCCGCATTGCATTTTAGCGAAAAATATGTGGCTAGATAAAAGAATCTATGTCGAATTTCCGATGTAATGATGTATCAACTTCCCTTGTATGTTCAAGAGGGGCGAAACTGCAACCATTCAAATGAAGGGGTTCTCTGAAAAATACATAAAGCCTATAGGCGCCTAAAAGGGGTGAAATAGTCACCGAAATCGTTCGAGTTGATATTAGCATGGGAGGTAGGTACCATTGAGAAACTTCCGCGTGGAAAGTTTCAGATCCACACCCCCTCCCCTTTTTGGAGAGCCCCCCTTTTCTGAAACTTCAATAACACTTTTCTCAGCTCCATTCCAACCGATTTTGAAAATTTTTCAGTATGTTATGTATATCCTCATTAGGTATCCCCACAAAAATTTTCAACTCCCTCCCCTCATATTTACCATTCAAAATGGTGTAAAAATGTGTCATAGGGAGGGTTGGGGGTAAAATGGGAATTTTAGGGAAAATAACTAAGAATTAAAGAGTAGGGTATAGTTTTCTTATGATTCGATACCGCTGAGCACGAATATGACGTCAGCTTTTTTGCTACACTCATCTAGCCCTCTACAGAGCACTTGGCCGCCTCAATTTTTATTTTTATTATTGTTAAAAAGCATAATATTAGTTGAAATATGCCATTTTGAAGGGTAAATATAAGGGGAGGGGGTTGAAAATTTTTGTGGGGATACCTAATAAGGATATACATAACATACTGAAAAATTTTCAAAATCGGTTGGAATGGGGCTGAGAAAAGTGTTATTGAAGTTTCAGAACTTTTTCCGGAAATGCTATGCCTGTTGTTAAAACACTACTTTTTTTGATAAAATCACCCAAAATGACTAAATTGTATTAAAATATCGCATTCGCATATTATATTGGTTAAACACATGTATTTAAGACCATTTCAGCTCAAAGTTTGAAAAAATTCACTTTAGAACTTTTTTCAGGGGTTCTCAAAATTCGCCACCCCCAAAAGTGATCTGCAACAATGAGGTCAAAAATTGACTTGAAATAAAAATTCAAGCATGCCAGTCGATTAAGAAGTAAAATTCAACATATTTGCCGCAAACCGGACCTCGATAGCTTTTCATGGTTTCCCAAAATATGGACCTCAAAAAAAAGTCAAAAATTGAATTTTTCGATATGAGCCAAGTTGGTGAGGGGGTTGCAATTGATATCAATTGAACTTACTACTAGTAGCAATAAACCATGAAAAGGGCATTAGGGTGGCTCGACGGGAAGGGTCAAAAAAGGGGGTTTCAAAATTTACAAAAATAGAAATACCCCCACCACAACCCCCAAAAAGGTCAAAAATGAAAAAAGCGTTACGTGCTGCATTGCTTACCCTTAAAGCAACATATATTCGCTACTTTAAATTTTTTACATTTTCGAGCAGTGGTTCTAAAAATTTTTGAAATTTTCGACTTTGGGGCCACCCCACAGCCCCCCTATGGGCTTTTCTGGGAAAATATCGCCTAATATTAATACTAGGGACCATCCCCTATAAGAAAAGGCCATTCAAGTCTCGAAGTAGCGAGGGGCACGAAAATGCCCATAATGACCCTCCTTCTTTTGGTAAAATTTTGATTTTTACCCTCATTTTTGACATAAATTTGATTTTCAAAAATTCGCCAAAAATCGAAAAAGGCACTTCATCACTTGAAATGTTGACAGGTGATGAATGTTTTCGTGCAAGTCCATGTTGGAATACAAAATCTGCGATTTCGACTGACCTGTCAATCAAAATGGCCGCCATTTTGTAAGTAGGGCCACTTTTTCCTGAGGACAAGGGCTAGAAATATTCCATAGGACTCCCCCTTTAAGAAAAAAGTTGTCTCGGAGGATCGACAGGGGGTGCAATAGATCCTTATGCGGGCTCTCCGACTAATAGTTGAAATTCCTCGTCATTATATCCAAATTTGGAGTTTAGTTGCTCGGGACTGCTGTAACTTGGGGGAAATCTGTTTGCGGTGTTTTAGAGGTATTTGAAAAATACGTATTTTCCAAAAATTTCAAAAGTTCAAATATGAGCATTTTTGAGAGCTCAATTTTCAAAAATTTGTCAAATTTTGGAGCTATAATTTACAAAACTGTTATACTGCATTATTCATGAAAGTGAAGTAATCGCCCACTCCTCTCCAAAAAAAGGTCGGCGGATTTAGAGCAAATTCAGCAGAGACTTTCATTTTGAGTTGTATGTTACTCAGAAAAAAGTTTAGCTCAGGAGGATTCCCTGTGCGGGGGGGAGAGAGAGAAATGCAAAAAATCTGGATTATTAATCAGAGTGGAAAGATTCCCCTCCCCCCTCCCAAAAAAAAGTCGTCGGATTTAGAGCAAATTCAGCAGAAACTTCTATTCTGAGTTTAAAGTTACTCAGAAAAAATGTCAGCTCCGGAGGGTTCCCTGGGGGGGGGGGGGAGAGAAATACAAGAAAAAAGTTTTCAAGAACGATTCGATAAAATTTTAATTTTTTCTTCATTTTCGGCCCAAATTTTAATTTTTTAAGAATCGCCAAAAATCAAAAAATGAATTTCTGCACCTGAAATTTTAATTGACACCCCGAAAACATATCCAAAAATTTATCAATTTTTTGGGTTTTTGAAATTGGCCATAACGATCAGAAAATGGGCATCATTGAGTTCCAAAATATTTCCTGTGTTTCAGAAAAGATATCTTTCGATGTTTTGGCATAATTAATTCGAAGTATTCGAGATGAAAAAATTTTCAAAACACGACTTTACCTAAAAATAAGCAATTTGCAAATTTTCAAACACTTAGTGAAACCCTAAAAGTGATTTTGGATTTTGATGGGAATGGCTTAGATTGACGTAGAATCTGCTTTGGAACGGGGACATTTTCTCAAAATCAGGTTGGGCTGGAACTAGAGCGAAAAAATTCACCTTTGAGGATCCGTGTTTCCCCTCCTCGGATACTCCAAAACTAAAAATGTTTTTGGGTACTTATTGTTTCAGCTCAGAATGAAGATCTTCACCAAAAGTTTGAAAATTCAAATTTGGGGAAGTTACCAAATTGACTTGTAAAGCTGAATTCAGTTTATACCCTATTTTCGACCTCTTGAATTGATTGGTGATGATTTCAAACCGTTCTAGAGCCTCCAGTGGATTTTCAGATTCTGTAGTTTCCAAGAAAAAAAAACTGTAAAGTGGAGTGAAAATGAAATTCAGCAGTTATAATCCCGAATTAAACCATTTTTGTGACCCATTTGATCAATTTTGGCACATATTTTTAAAATATGTTTGCGTCCGTTCAAATTTGAAATTTTCTCCAGGGAAAATTTTTCAAAAAAATGAAAAATTAATCGTTCGCGAATGTGCAAAAGAACGAAGTTGAAATTTGGTTTGTGTCCTTTTTTTGACTTTTCGAGTCGATTTATGGCATTTCGAACCGTTCTAAAGCCTCAAGTGGATTTCGATTTTTTTTCTTTTTTCCAAAAATAGGTACCTAATCACTGGAGAAAATTTTGGATTTAATCTGGCACAAAAAGATATTAAAAATCTAAATCAATCGAATAGGTCGAAAAAATGTCCAACCTGAGCTCAATGGAGCTGAATTTCATTTTCACTCTATTTACACTTTTTTTTTTTTTTTTTGAAAATCGGAGAATCTGAAAATCCGCAGAAGGCTCCAGAACAGTTCGAAACCGTTCCCAATCAACTTGGGAGGTCGAAAATAGGGTAAAAACCAAATTTCAGCTTTCCCAGTGAATTTGGTGAAATTTTGATTTTTTTTCATTTTTAAACTCTTTGAATTTTCAAAAATGTTCCAAAAATCGAAAAATGAATTTCAGCACCTGAAATTTATTTTGAAGTTCTCCACCTCCATTGATTCCCTTTCGTCGTTTATAAAAATTTTTGTGTGAGTTGTGATATTTCCTTTGTTAGTAAGAGGGTTCGTAACTATATTTTACCAGATTTTTGGGCATTTACCGTTGCTCAAGTTGGGAAGAAAGAGGTGCTCTTGGAAGGTAAACATGAGTCTTCGAAGGGGAGTAATTTTTGAAAAAATCGTGGTTTTATCGCTCTGGTTTCTACCCAACCTGTTTTGGGACAAGCAACCATTTCCAAAAGATACTATAAATCCAAAATCAATCTTCATTTTGAGTTGAAAGACACTCAGGAAAATGTTTAGTCACGGAAGTGCTCCTGAAAGGGAAGAATGGGTCCTTAAAGAGGAGTATTTTTCGAAAAAATCGTGTGGTCACTTATTTCATGGTAAATTGGTGTTTTGAAAATGTTTTCTTCTCAAAGATTTCACATTAATTATGCTAAAATATTGAAAGGTAGCATTTCTGGAACTGAGGAAATATTTTGGAACACTGTGTTGCCAAATCGAAAAAATTTCGTTTTCTTCAATTTTTAAAAAGTGCTCGGAGAGTTCAAAATGGCTTTAAACCAACTCCAATCGACTCAACCTGCTGAAATTTGGGTCTAAAGTGAACTTTAGCTTTCCACCTTCATTGAACGAAATTTTATGGAAATTTCAATTTTCAAAAATCTGCTGGAAACTCCAGAACTCGTCAAAATGGTTTAAAACAGTTTCCAATCGATTCGAGCAGTCAAAAATAGCGTAGGTCCTCAATTTCTGTGCTCTATGTCAATTTTCGAATTTTAGCCCTGTCATGTTCAAAAATTTGCCAAAAATAAAAAAATTCAGGTTCACAACTGAAATTCTGTTAGCTTTGTCTGCTATTTCGGATACCTCCCTTTAGAGGCGTGTCGAAGGGGGGAGGGGGTGTCTCACCCTTCTAGACTGAAAAATTTAGGAGAAAAGTTGGGAAATTTTGGAGTAAATTAGGTGAGTTGGAAATTGTGGAAAAGTTGAGAAGAAATTGTGTAAGCAGGGAAAATCAAAGAATTATCAAAAACCATATGAGTTTTTACTTCTTGAATTACAAATTTTCAAAAGGGGATAAATAGTTGAGGAAAAAAGGTTAAAACACCCCCTCCCCCTTCTACGGCACATCACTTCGTCACGCCTCTGGTCTCAATAATGATCTAAATTAAAAACTTTTTTACTCGTAGACATAGATTTTTTAACGCATTTATCAATTCTCCTAACAAACCACCAACTAATCAAAATAATTCTCCATTATTCTCCTCACAGGTACCGAGTACTCAGAAGGGGACATCCTACCACAAGAAGAAGGCTCCTGTCTGCAATGTGTTTGCGGTGCCGACGGTCGAGTAACGTGCTCTCCTCAGGACTGCGTTAGCCTTCAACAAGACGCTTTCAGGCACGGATTGGATTCCAACTCGCTGGATATGTTCGACGTAGATGTGTTTTAAGCAGAAATTCTCAACCATTCATACAATACTATAAATAACTTTCTCGTTTTTACTTGATTTTTTACCTGTATAAAAAGCGGATTGTTAATGTTTCGGTTTGGCTTAGTATAAAAAATTATTATCTATGTACCTAAATGCAGTTCATCAAATCAAAGTGATCTGCAACACGTCATCGAGAATAAAGATTTGGCCGAGAAAAAAAGAAAACCATTCACGCGACATCTGAAAAAAAAATCATATCCTTGTACTTCCTTTTCCCTTTTCCTCCTTTAGACTGTAACAAAGTCACTTTGGTTTTTTTATAAATACATAATATACCTACGCACAAAAATACATAGACAAAAGTTCTCGTGACTTTTTTCCACAATACCTACCTTACACTTGGACCTATAGACACATAGACTGAGGTATGCTCAAACACCATGAAATACCTTTCTATTTTGAATTTTGAATCGCTTTATCTTCCAATTTTAAACGATTTTTTCGTTTCAATTTCATTCATATCGAAATCATATCCGACAGTTTTTAATAATTCTATCATCGATGTTCAATACTTACCTTACCTATCATATTGGCAAACGACAAATCTTTCATCATACATATGTTTTGTTTTACTTTATAATTTTATTTAATCGCATTTAAATTTGAATTATTTTTCTATATTAATGCGTAAGTGTATTATTTTATTTTTCATGTTCAATATGTTCATTCATTTATGTACCTATTCTTTACGTACAATAATGATTTCATTTCTTTTGGAAGAGTTTGTCAAAGCCTATCGAGTTGATTTCTCCCTTTTAATTTTTTTCTTTCGAAATGTGATATAAGTTATAATAAAATGAAACTAATTAAACATATTATTTGTGTACCAATTAGCGTGTAATTTTTACATATCGCTGTGATATGTATACCTTACATAATTTATCACAGTTTTAGGCCGAGAAAAAAAAAGAAGAATATATCTAGTCAGCTTCAGATGATTTTTTTGTTTTTTTCGATTTACTTATTACGAAATTATCTACGTACGAGTATTATTTCATTTTGTATTACTTGATTACCCACAATACTACATAAATAATTCATGAGTATTTTTTTTTCTTTTTTTCCTATTATACACAAAGATGTAAATATTAAGTTATTCAATTTACTGATACGAGTACCCATTTTCTTTGATTAGAGTAGTTTGTATAAGGGGTAAGTTTAATAAATTAGCGTTTTTGTTATAGATTCATGTAAAACTGGTAGGTTTTAAATTAATAAATAATTTACGCAGTTGAACGGGTTATTTTTACGAGGGGTCTGCGAAGCTGTAGCTGATTTATTAGTTTTTCAGGTTCCTGATTTTCTATCTCACACTGAAATCAGAAACTCAGAATAAAATTAAAAATTAAAAATTAAATTAGAAACCGAAACGCCAAAGTGAAATTTAAAATTCTGCAAAATTGGATTAGAACCTGAAGATGAATCCAAAAACGCCAAAAATGAAATTGAAAACTAAAAATGAAATTAAAGCCTAAAAATAGCATTATGTATTAAAAATCGAACACGAAATGAAAAATTCGGAAAATTAGATCAAAAAATGTAAATGAATTCAAAAAATCTAAAAATAAAATTCAAAACCAAAAAATGAAATTGAAAATTCAAAAATTTGGACCAAAAACAAAAAAAAACAAAAATTCCAAAAATTGAAATAAAAACTGAAATAATTGAAATAAGAAATTCAGAACTAAAATTAAAAATTAAAAATTAAATTAGAAACCAAAACGCCAAAGTGAAATTGAAAATTCTGCAAATTGGATCAGAGCCTGAAAATAGATCCAAAAACTCCAAAAATGAAATTGAAAACTAAAAATGAAATTAAAGTCTAAAAATAGCATTATGTATTAAAAATCGAACACGAAATGAAAAATTCGGAAAATTAGATCAAAAAATGTAAATGAATTCAAAAAATCTAAAAATAAAATTCAAAACCAAAAAATGAAATTGAAAATTCAAAAATTTGGACCAAAAACAAAAAAAAACAAAAATTCCAAAAATTGAAATAAAAACTGAAATAATTGAAATAAGAAATTCAGAACTAAAATTAAAAATTAAAAATTAAATTAGAAACCAAAACGCCAAAGTGAAATTGAAAATTCTGCAAATTGGATCAGAGCCTGAAAATAGATCCAAAAACTCCAAAAATGAAATTGAAAACTAAAAATGAAATTAAAGTCTAAAAATAGGATTATGTATTAAAAATCGATAAAGAAATCAAAAATTCGGAAAATTATAGGTATCAAAAAATGTAAATAAATTCAAAAACTCGGAAAATGAAAATTAGAAATTAAAAACACATTAAAAACCAAAAAATGAAATCGAAAATTCAAAAAGTTACACCAAAAACAAAAAAGCACAAAAATTTCAAAAATTAAAATAGAAACTGAAATTGAAATCAGAAAGTCAAAACTAAAATTGAAACTACAAATTTAATTGAAAACCAAAACGCAAAAATTAAACAAACAATTCTGAAAATAACATCAAAGATTTGATACAAAATAAATTATGACATTTTAAATGAATTTTCGGAATTCACGTTGCCTCCAAATAATACATACTTTTAAATAATTACCAGAATGTGCATTTCCTCACAAATTACTACAGTGGAGTCTCGATAACTCGAAGCTGAAGGGAGAAGGAGTTGACTTCGAGTTATCGGAGTTTTCGAGTTATCGGAGTTCGAGTTATAGAGGTTAATTTTTGGTATAGTTCGAGTAAGCGAAGTTTTGAATTTTAGATGAGTGTTTTTTTTTTACCAGAATGAAATGGAAACACGTATTATACCTATGTACGAGTAAAGTATGGAATGAGATTGTACAATGTACCATTGAAGATAACCAATATGTGAATGTGAAAGAGTTTTGTATCAATGAGATTCGAATTTACAAGTGTTTTCAACTAGAAATTCGAGTTATAGAGGCAAAACGTTGGCAACGTTTGACTTACAGAGGTTTTTTCTTGTCTTTTTCAAAAATTTTACTTCGAGTTATCGGAGTTTTTGGACTTTTTACTTCGAGGTAAAGAAGTTAATTTTACATTGAGTCTTATGGAGAGTTGAAGGGAAACAGACTTTGCTTCGAGTTATCGGAGTTTTCGAGTTAACGGAGTTTGACTTATCGAGACTCCACTGTACATACATTTTAAATCGCAGAATTCCTATTTTTTTTTCAACTCACAAAATGTCCCATCACATTAATTTTCGAGTTCACATTGTATACATAATATTATAAAATTTAGAAAAAAAATTATTTTCATTGTTTCCATTATCTCCAAATTATCAGATTTTAAATTATATTTTCACAATTCTGCATTGCCTTCAAATTTTATGAAATTCTGGATCAATTTTCAGAATTTACGTGTGGCATCTAAATACATTTATAAGAATGATATTTTGAATCATTTTTCAGAATTCATCAAATTACATACAACATTTTTAATAAATTTTCAAATTCACACATCTACAATTTTATTTTTATTTTTTTTTTAATATTTTGGGTGTTTGTAATTACATTTAAAAATTTTTAAATGAATTTTTAGAATTTTCTTTACCTACAAATTAGTATGAAATTTTATATATATGCGTCAATTTTCAGAATTCCACAATATTACAAATTACAAAACCTTTAATTATATTTTGAATTCCAGAGTGTCTAACAACAGGGTGTCCAACAAAGCGCCTTCCATACAAGAAAATCATGACTTTTTCATGACTTATTTCTCACATTTTTACTGCATGAAAAATACCCTCTCCCCCCCTAAAAAAATTAAATTGGAACTGCGAGAAAATCGAACAAGGTTGTCATTTTTTATAGGATCAAAAATTAGGCACCTATTTCAACTTTTTCATTTTTCTGATTTTTGAAAAAAAATTTCTTTTTCCATTTTATGAGCTTTTAAAAAATTTTCAAGTTGTGTTTCGAGCAAAATTCATGACTTTTTCATGACCTATTTTTCACATTTTTACCACATGAAAATCCCCCCCCCCCATCAGAAAAATTAATCAACTCAAATCTGCGAGGAAATTTTTTCAATACATATTTTTTATGCAAGTAAGTATTTTTGTTTTTTAATTTTTCTGGTTTTTTGAATAATTTTTTTGTTTTTTGATTTTTTTTCATTTTATGGGCCTTTTGAAAAATTTTTAAGTACGTTTCGAGCAAAATTCATGGCTTTTTCTTGACTTTCCATGACTTTTAAGACCGTTAGACATATGTCAAAATTTTAAATCATGTTTTAGAATATCCACTGTCTCCAAGTATGAAATTTCAAATCAATTTTTAAGATCACATTTTCTACAAATTACAAAACTTTTAACCTTTTTCAGGAATTCATATCGTCTCTGAATGACTAAATTTTGAATCAATTTTTGGAACTTTCATTATCTCTAAATCACAAATTGTTTTTTAGAGTTAGTTGCACATCTTCCAAATTACAAAATTTCAGCATAATTTCTGTGTTTGCAGGTTGCATTGTCCTCAAATTATGAAATTTTCAATCAATTTCTGAAATTCACATAGGCAAATGCTTTTAAAATGATAAAATTTTTAAGTTTTTTTTTCAGAATTCTGCAGTGAGATGCCAGAATGCTTTTAAATCAACATCAGAGTGTCTACTTAAATTCGTGCTTTTTTCGTACCCCAATTTTGTACGCGACTCAATGACCTCAAATCTTCCAGTAGTCAACACCCCCCCCCCCCCTCCCTCCATCCATCAAGTCTTCAAGATGTCAATTAATTTCACCTTTAAAAGGTGAAATTAATTGATTATAAAATGTGCGAAAAAGGAGAAAAACACTACATTCAAATCTTCAAGATGTCTCCAAATTTTAAAAATTTTCTAATCTGAGATTTTTTGATATTTTTTTCCATGAAGGTATGTAGATAAAATTTCAAGATTCCCCTCTTCTCTGCATCCTTCCTTCTGCACATTTCATCATTTTATACAAAAGAACGAGAGAACTGTCAAAAAAAAATTCACACAGCCTTTAAAAGGTTTGTACAGTTTGTTGAAATCCAAGGTTAAGACATTTTTGTGATTTTTGGGCTACTTTTCTGAATTAAAAAAGTACGATGCGATGACTTGCAAAATTTTAATTTCTTTCCTTAGGCTACTCAAAATTTTGTAAAACTATCTCATTGTGATTAAACAATAATTTTTCAGAAAAGAAGGAGGGTCATTATGGGCATTTTCGTGCCCCTCGCTACTTCGAGACTTTAATGCCCTTTTCTTATAGGGGATGGTCCCTAGTATTAATATTAGGCGATATTTTCCCAGAAAAGCCCATAGGGGGGCTGTGGGGTGGCCCCAAAGTCGAAAATTTCAAAAATTTTTAGAACCACTGCTCGAAAATGTAAAAAATTAAAAGTAGCGAATATATGTTGCTTTAAGGGTAAGCAATGCAGCACGTAACGCTTTTTTCATTTTTGACCTTTTTGGGGGTTGTGGTGGGGGTATTTCTATTTTTGAAAATTTCGAAACCCCCTTTTTTGACCCTTCCCGTCGAGCCCCGCTAATGCCGTTTTCATGGTTTATTGCTACTAGAAGTAAGTTCAATTGATATCATTTGCAACCCCCTCACCAACTTGGCTCATATCGAAAAATTCAATTTTTGACTTTTTTTTGAGGTCCATATTTTGGGAAACCATGAAAAGCTATCGAGGTCCGGTTTGCGGCAAATATGTTGAATTTTACTTCTTAATCGACTGGCATGCTTGAATTTTTATTTCAAGTCAATTTTTGACCTCATTGTTGCAGATCACTTTTGGGGGTGGCGAACTTTGAGAACCCCTGAAAAAAGTTCTAAAGTGAATTTTTTCAAACTTTGAGCTGAAGTGGTCTTAAATACATGTGTTTAACCAAGATAATATGCGAATGCGATATTTTAATACAATTTAGTCATTTTGGGTGATTTTATCAAAAAAAGTAGGGTTTTAACAACAGGCATAGCATTTCCGGCAAAAGTTCTGAAACTTCAATAACACTTTTCTCAGCCCCATTCCAACCGATATTGAAAATTTTTCAGTATGTTATGTATATCCTTATTAGGTATCCCCACAAAAATTTTCAACCCCCTCCCCTTATATTTACCCTTCAAAATGGCGTATTTCAACTAATATTATGCTTTTTAACAATAATAAAAATAAAAATTGAGGCGGCCAAGTGTTCTGTAGAGGGCTAGATGAGTGTAGCAAAAAATCTGACGTCATATTCGTGCTCAGCGGTATCGAATCATTAGAAAACTATACCCTACTCATTAATTCTTAGTTATTTTCCCTAAAATTTCCATTTTACCCCCATCCCTCCCTATGACACATTTTTACACCATTTTGAATGGTAAATATGAGGCGAGGCGGTTAAAAATGTTTGTGGGGATACCTAATAAGGATATACATAACATACTGAAAAATTTTCAAAATCGGTCGGAATCGGGCTCAGAAAAGTGTTATTGAAGTTTCAGAAAAGAGGGGCTCTCCAAAAAGGGAAGGGGGTGTGGATCTGAAACTTTCCACGCCGAAGTTTCTCAATGGTAAATACCTCCCATGCTAATATCAACTCGAACGATTTCGGTGACCATTTCACCCCTCTTAGGCGACTATAGCCTTTATGTATTTTTCAGAGAACCCCTTCATTTGAATGGTTGCAGTTTCGCCCCTCTTGAACATACAAGGGAAGTTGTAACATCATTACATCGGAAATTCGACATAGATTCTTTTATCTAGCCACATATTTTTCGCTAAAATGCAATGCGGGGGAGAAAATGGCGAAAAACTGATTTCGGGGGAGGTTCCACCCCCTTAAAGGAGGTTCCGGACCCCGTAGGGGCCAGGACTCTTAGTAGGTTGTTGAGGGGACCTCTGTGAACAATATCTGCGAAAGATCGGTTTGATATTAATTTTTCCTGCAAAAATGTCTTTAATGAATGGACTGCACCACGAATACACGTAGCTTAACTTTTGCCAGAAATGCTATGCCTGTTGTTAAAACACTACTTTTTTTGATAAAATCACCCAAAATGACTAAATTGTATTAAAATATCGCATTCGCATATTATCTTGGTTAAACACATGTATTTAAGACCACTTCAGCTCAAAGTTTGAAAAAATTCACTTTAGAACTTTTTTCAGGGGTTCTCAAAGTTCGCCACCCCCAAAAGTGATCTGCAACAATGAGGTCAAAAATCGACTTGAAATAAAAATTCAAGCATGCCAGTCGATTAAGAAGTAAAATTCAACATATTTGCCGCAAACCGGACCTCGATAGCTTTTCATGGTTTCCCAAAATATGGACCTCAAAAAAAAGTCAAAAATTGAATTTTTCGATATGAGCCAAGTTGGTGAGGGGGTTGCAAATGATATCAATTGAACTTACTTCTAGTAGCAATAAACCATGAAAACGGCATTAGCGGGGCTCGACGGGAAGGGTCAAAAAAGGGGGTTTCGAAATTTTCAAAAATAGAAATACCCCCACCACAACCCCCAAAAAGGTCAAAAATGAAAAAAGCGTTACGTGCTGCATTGCTTACCCTTAAAGCAACATATATTCGCTACTTTTAATTTTTTACATTTTCGAGCAGTGGTTCTAAAAATTTTTGAAATTTTCGACTTTGGGGCCACCCCACAGCCCCCCTATGGGCTTTTCTGGGAAAATATCGCCTAATATTAATACTAGGGACCATCCCCTATAAGAAAAGGGCATTAAAGTCTCGAAGTAGCGAGGGGCACGAAAATGCCCATAATGACCCTCCTTCTTTGAAAAAAAATCAAGTGGCCCAAGCAATATGAAGGGAAAAGAAAACTTGTGATTTGAAGAAAAAAAAATTCTGTATTTTCTCGAACCATTATGGCAAAAAATATGAGAAAACCAGGTTGAAAATTCACAATTTTGGATGAATTGAGCATTTTTTTTACAACTTTGACTACTATAACTGATGAATTTGCAAAAAAAAATTTGAATTTCAAATCTAAGTCGCTAAAATAGTGAAAAAGATGCACAATTCGTTCAATATCGTGAATTTTCCTAAAATATGTTCAATTCACTTCTCTCTTCGTGAAACTCATCACTACAAAAAAATCACCCAACACGAGCAAATCGAAACGAAAAAAAAAAGAAATTTATTGCAACGGAAAATTCAAAACAATCGGCCAAAAGATTATTAGTTGTACAACTGATTAACTATAGAGAAAAATATCTTTATAAACATCGTAATCATCAACACAGTCATCATCATCATTATTATTATTACAAGATGAATACGTAATATGTATAACGAAACACCACGAAATTCCGTTTGAAAATTCTTCGTAAGTATATAAAGTAGTATATAAGGGGGGGGGGAGGGTGTGTATTGAAATATACATAAATAACATCGGAACCAATGAAACGGGGAGAGGAAAAAAAATAATGAATCGGAAAATATATAAGAAGATCGACGAGGCAATATTAAAAAATACAAAAAAGTTATCCTATAGGTATTTACAAAACGCAGTGAAAAAGTTAACTAGGCCTATCCGTGGTGCCAGTTATCGTTCATTATTTGTTGCTCATCGCCTTTTACACAATATTATTATGATGAGAGAAGAAACTCGTAAATCGTCGGATACTCGTAATAGGTATTTATCGAGGTAAACTACACATATCACAGGCGTTAAGGACAGGACTGTTGAGAAAAGTGCAATGAGGACATGTCCACGGTTGACCATTCGACGACGATGAGAAATTATCGTACGATTCCCGGCCCGGGGTACTAGAAGTAGACATACTCGTGTCGCTGTTCGCATTCGAGGGTCGCCTTTTTAAGGAACTGTACGAAGCCAAGATCAGTTGTTCCAGTGTGGCCCAGTGTTCCGATTTCTTCCAATCTAATATAGCCTCGGTGTTACCGGTACGAATCGCCTCCAGTAAAGGATCCATGTAATCCTATGTGTACCAAAAATAGGGGTTAATTAGAAACATGTTTGGAAAAAAAAAGAAAGTAAAATGCTGATTATTCTCGTGTATTGGTTTTCTACGTAGTCCTTTTACATACCTTCATCGGCACTATCGTATTGGTGGCGATATACAACAACAGGTGAAAATCGGATATAGCGTCGGAGAACGAATCGTTTGAAAATTGCATCAGATAGTTCGATAATGAATTAAAATCTTGCACGTGACCATCGATAAGTCTAAGATAGATACACACACACACGATTATTTAATGTCAACAACTTAACAATATGTAGAATATTTTTTTTTCCAAGCACTCAAGCATTACTCAAAATTGAAAAAAAAAACTATTTTTGTGAGATCAACGATTCAATCAGAGTTAGGTGCTTGAGTAATTATGCTAATGATGTGACTGATTCTCAAAATTGAGGCTGCCCATAACATTTTTCGGCCATTTTTGGACAGTTTTTTGAAATTTTGAGCCCAAAAAATACTATTTTAGATGCGTTGAGGTACAAATCCTAGAACACTCAATTTGTGACTGGAAAATACAACTTTCACAATTTTTCGACCATTTTCAGAAATTTTTTTGACAATTATTTTTGAACTCAACAATACTATTTCGGATGCAAAGACTCAAAATCGGGCCCAAATCTTAGGAAACTCGACTTGTGACAACAATTCCTGAAGTTTTATCAGCCCAATTGCATTTTTCGACCATTTTGGGCAGTTTTTTGAAATTTCCAGCCCAAAAAATACTCTTTAAGATCAGCTGACTTGAAATCTCGCCTAAACCCTAGGAAACTTGACTTGTGACTAGAAAAAGCGATTCTTAAAGTTATAGCAGCCCAATTGCATTTTTCGACCATTTTTGGGAAATTTCTTGAAAATTTTTGGACTCAAAAAATACCTTTTTGGAAGAGCTGACTCGAAATATCGCTCAAACCCAAGGAAACTGGACTTGTGACAAGAAAATGTGATTTTCAAAATTGTAGCGACCCAATCACATTTTTTGACCATTTTTGGAATGTTTTTGAAAATTTTTGGGGCCAAAAAGTACTTTTTCGAAAGCACTTATTCCAAATAACCCCTCCCCCCAAGGCTAAGGAAACTTGATTTTTTACTAGAAAAGAAGATTTCGAAAGTTGTGGCTGCCCAATCACATTTTTCGTCTATTTTTCGACTATTTTTCCACCATTTGTGGACAACTTTTCGAATACTTGGGGCCCAAAAAATACCCCATAGGCGCTATGACTTTTTAACGTTTGATATGAGAATTACTACTTTACTGTTTTAGGCACCTATTTTGGTCAAAAATCAAAATTTTGGAACTTTTGGCACCTTGTGAGACCTATATGGTTATGCGATTGAGTACCTATCTATAAATATTTTGGGGACTCGTGAGGTTCCATTGCCAGTCTCCCAAGTCACGTTGGTCTCCCTTGAATAAAGCCCATATTTTGAATAAATTGATGAAAACTTATGAAGATCTCTCATTTTTGCATCAGAGTTCTTCTAAATAACCACCTTTTTCAAGAAAAAACTTTCATCGGTCTCTCAAAGAATGTTTGTCTTTTTGTATGAAGCCTCTCCCCCCTAAAATGGAAAAAATAACATATGAAAATTGAAATTTTTTCCTATTTTAATCTCGTGTGTTAGAATTATTTAAAATGACCTCGTTTCCAAAAAAACACCCCTTCAGGGTTTTTTCACTTTTTGAGCGAAATAGAGACGTGACAGAAGGCAACTCAATTTTACTAAAATTCCCAGAGTTTTTTTTTGTTCAATAAAAACAAATAACTTTGAGAAAAGATCGCCATAGAAAATTGCTAAAATTTTTCCCCAAATTAGTGTATAGTTATAACATGGTATCTAACGGATTTTTGTTTTTGTTTTTTTTTTTCAAAAAAACCACTTTTTTCACAATTTTTTTTCAACCAATTTCAGAAAGCTTTTCACTAGAACCCCCCCCCCCCCATGCACACAAAAATTAACTAACTCGAATTTTTCACAGAAAAATTTTCAAAAAAATTGAAATGGAAGGGAAGTTGTAAGCATACGAAGAACTTTTCAATTTCAATCAAAATTATTAAAAAAAAAACAAGTTGCCAATTTCATCAAAAATAAACTTTTTTTCGATGATTTGAAGGTTTTTGTTGGACATTTGAATTTTTTCATTTTTTCATTATCTTTTTGACTAAACTCACTACTTTTTCACCACTTTCATTACCTGTTAGAGATATCCCGTGTAAATAAATTGACACTTCACATGTTAATCATGGGTGGGGAAACTATAAAGTTTTTTAAATTCAAAATTTTGCTCAATACTTTGATTTTTCAACGTTTTGTAAAATGGGAGGGGGGAGAAGCTCGAGCAAGAGGACTGAAAATTTGTCAGCTTGATTTTTTCACCCGATGTAACAACTCGAAAGAGTAGGAGCAAAAACATGAAAAATTTTTTTCAATAAGTAGGTATATCTGTAAGACATACTTCAAAGGGCATCTATCGTATCTACTAACCCAAATTTGGAAGAAAATTTGAAAAAAAAATGATGAAGTCATACAAAGAAATTTTCAATTCGACCCCTTTCAGGTCTCTCAAACCCTCTTTTATTGAGGGTGAAAATCTAAAAAAAAAAAAAAAAAAGATGAAATCATACGATATATCAACGGAAGCCCTGCACAGTAGTCTGACTTCTTTTTTCACGACCACCCCTCCCCCTCCCCAATTCTGAAAGTGGACGTAGTCGATTCGTTAAATCACGGATTTCAGCGTTCTAGATCAATTTGGTAAAATTATCATTTTTTTGGCATTTTTGGGCCAAATTTAATTTTTTTAATTCACCAAAAATCGAAAAACGAACTACAGGATCTGAATCAAATTTTGGCTGATAGTGTACTTTTACATTCTCTTCCTTCATTGTTGAGAGTTCAAGACCTTCATGGACATATTCGTCCATTTGTCACCCAGCTTGAAAAAAATTTAACAGAGATTTTCACCCCCCCCCCCCCATAAAGGGTGCTGGGAGACGTGGGGGAGGTTGAATCAAGAAAATAAGGTCACATTCGTGTTCAGTACCTTCGAAAACGTATTGTTCGATATATTGCATGGCATTCAGAATTTTATTTTATTTTTTCAAATTAGCCCAAAATTTAAGAAAGAAGGTCCCCCTCTCCCTCCAATTAAAAATCTCAAATTTAAAACGTGAAAAAATTACTTCGATGTCAATTTTTATGTAATTTTTAATCATAACTCGAATAACATTCACAACACCATTTTCAATTTGACGAGCTTTGAACCGAGAAATTCAACTTTCAACTTGTGACAATTTTAATGCACCACGTTTCTAAATAGGATTTTTAAGAGCTTTTGAACGGTGAATTCAGTTTTGGGTTCAGCATCACAGCTTCAGATTTACACCTTTCTGAAGTTGAGTACTTCCAAATAATCCGAAAATAAACAAAGCCCCCCCCCTTGGCTTCGAATGAACGAATCACAATCCGATTTTGATTTGTGGGTAGAGGATGGAGAAAAATTTGATACATTACTTTAAAATTCTGGCGGAGTTTTTTTTTGTTATCATTTTAATATAGTCGGGGGGGGGGGGGGCATAAGGATCACCTGCACCCCCCAGCCGATCCTCCGGGGCAAATTTTTTCTCAAATGGGAAGTCCTAAGGCACATTTCTAGCCCTTGTCCTCAAAACAAAAGTGGCCCTACTTACAAAATGGCGGCCATTTTGATTGACAGGTGAGCCGAAATCGCAGATTTTGCGTTTCAACATAAGACTTGCACGAAATTTTTCGAACCTTACAAAGGTAGATCGAAACATCATGCAAAAATTTATCACCTGTCAAAATTTCAAGTGCTAAAGTGCGTTTTTCGATTTTTGGTGAATTTTTGAAAATCAAATTTAGGCCAAAAATGAGGGAAAAATCAAAATGTTACCAAATCGACCAAGAAAGCTGAAATTTGGAATGTACCCTATTTTTGACATGCCAAATCGATTGGAAACGGGTTCAACCCGGTTTGAGCAGTTCTGGAGCCTCCAGAAGATTTTTGAAACTCGAAATTCCCACAAAATTCCATCAAATGGGAGTTGTAAAGCTGAAATTTATTCTAAAAACTAATTTCAATACGCTACGAAGTCAACCACAGGTGGATTTGAAGTCGTTTTGGAGCCTCCAGCGACTTTTTGAAAATTACTGGAGCCTCCAGTGGATTTTTGAAACTTTATAAATTTCCTCAAAATTTCATCAAACGGAGATTGCAACTTAGGTATTGGTTATCGAAAAAAAAACTGAAAATTTTAAACTTATTATTATAGTTTTTTTCCTAATGAAAATGAAAAAACTGACGGAAAATGTGAAAAAAATAAGTTGCTATTAAAAAACAATGTTTTAATGGGAGTTTTCCTATTTTTTTTTTTTTGTTTAAAACTCAATTATTTTTTTGCTGTTTTAAACGCTTTTTAAAATCTCCGAACAGAGGACTCTGGTCAAATAAACATGGTATGATCCCACTGGGCCTATAAAAGAAAGGAAAGTGGGTCAAGTCCTCGCGATTTCATCTCAATTTACATCCCAATACGAAATATTCTACAAAAATTGTAGAATCCAAGGTGAATCCTCACTCTTGAATACGATATATTCTATTTCACCCCCTCCCCCTCCCCCTCCCTCCCCATCAGAATAAAAACAACACCTACTCTACAACATTAATCACCTCAAGATCCTGTGCACAAAATAACCCATAAGTAAAATAAATCCTCAAAGACACGACTAACTCGATTATCGATATCGAATCTCACAAAAAATAAAATAATTTCCCATCCCCCAAGATCCCTAATACACAGTAATTTATCTACTTGCACACGTAACAATACAATAGGCTACATGAAGCCGAAACAAATAGTCAAATACCTACGAAACACCCTGGTTTCACATAATTAACGTACCTGTTTTCAACTGGAAAAGGAGTAGTATTGTAATTAACCGGAAATGTATATTGAGGCGTAAGAGGCGTCGACGTAGGAACGTCTACTAACAAATACTCCACAGGCAAAGGTCTCGCTAATTTTGACACTTCGTTTCCATATTTATCTTTCTCCTGAATAAACAATCGTTCAATTTGTAATTAGTACCAGGGTACTTATAACCTTAACAAAACAATGTGCATCGTGCATCGTGCAGTTATAATAATACTCGTAGCATCAAGCCAAGCCATAAAAATATGATTAGATGATTGTCATAATATCGTGCAGCAATTTAGAAAATGGATTAGTGAAAGTAGGTGCTCTTATTTTTAGAAATTAGAATTAATATTAATTGTTAAAAATATAAATTATTTATGTACATGGATTTTCATATTGCTAAGGGGTAGGCCTAAGTCTAAAGCAAAAAGCAAATATCTTGGGATTATTTGAATGGAAACCAATAAACCGATTTTTTTTCAATTAAAAAAAATCGTCCACTGTTTTATTTATTTTTTAATTTATTTAGCTGAGAAATCAATTTAAATTGTCTGGCCTAACGCTATTTTCATCTCTCAACCTGGAACGAGCTGTTATTTCCAGCCTATTTCGAGCAACGATCAATAATTATTTGTCCAAAAAAAATCATCCATGATCCAATAATATTTTTTTTTGAATTTGAGCATCACCCCCCCTCCCCCCCCCCCGACTGGTAAATTTTCCATTAGACATCCTCGAACAAAATTTCATCATTCTAAACCAACTTCGCTCGACCTTTTCTCGTCAACCAATCAAAAAAAAATAAAAAAATAAAACCAAGTCTAGCATCCGTGTTTTCTCGACCAATCGAAGCACTCGAGCCTCCGCGATAAGACCCTAACAACCAATCACCGATAGCATCAAAACACTCGTATCCTACAAAACTTCAATTTAACTTCATTCATCTCGAGTAATTCACTTTTAACCAAATAATTATCAGCAAGTTTACAACTTTCATTCAAAAATTACCCCTTACTTCACCCTTTCACTCGCCTGAACTGCAAGTTGTAAAAAATGTCGACCTAGTTAGCGTAAAAAATACGACACTGGGTCGAATACGAACGTTACGAAAACTCCATTTTATAAGCGAAGACGAACACCAATAACAGAGTTGTCCTTGAACAATTCTGATACGCCATAAAAACTGTTTGAAAAAGAAAAACAGTTGTAACTGTTAACATCCACTCGTAATCGATGGTATATATTTTGTTTACGTTCATTTTTAATTATTTGCAACGAAAATTTCATCGTTTCGATGTTAAAAATGTCTAAAAAGTCGCGTACAAGTGTATCGAGTGGTAGAAAAACACTTCTAAAGTGATAAAAACACACACCAACCAGGCCAAGTAAAATCTTAGCTAATAGTGAAATTTTTTCATCATAGTTTACATCCGAGGTATAGATAATTTGGCTGGATATTTTTTTTTTACCAAATATAAATTAATCTTAGCCTATAAATGCGAGCACGAAATTCGTATAAATAATCGGTGGTACTATCGAAATATCGTCATGTATTCGTGGTGTTTTCATCTACGCTAATAGTTAGTTATACCTAAAGGTGCATTATTCAAAACACATAAACATCGAAAAGGTAAGATGGAATAGTTTCGAAGTGAGAATATTTACGATAATTTAAACGTTAGTTTGTTTCATTTAGTCGACTACTCGAGTAAAAAAGTAAACCAAAATAATCTTAGAAATTGAGTATTTTCTCGATAAAAGTAGATATCAATATGTATGTAAACAACCTACATAAATACATTTTGATAACCGTTTGGAACCTAAAAAGAATCTGGAAACATCCTGGAATTGCTTCGATTAGCTCATTTTGACTAAAAACCTACCTAAATTGGCAACTTTCGCGCCTAATTTAAAATTATAACGACTTTGGAAGTGTACAGCATCAATCCTGTATTGATATCTAATCTCTTGTTATCAATAATTTTGACGCGACCATCGAAGCTTTAAATAGTCAATATCCCAAAAAGTGAAATTAATTTGATATTTAACACAAAAAACTGCAACTTGGGTGAAAAAATCCGACTCCTATACGAGATACGTGTAAATGATGAATTTTGGCGCCAATTGCCCATTATCACATAGTACGCTGTAAATAATCACTATAGACGAGTTACGTAGAATTTCGATGAATATTGTTTCTATATTCGATTTAATAATGGTTATTTTTGTTTTAATTTTTTACAGGTAAGATGGAGTATGGTTCGAGAAATCTAACTTAATCCAGATCAACAGCATTTTAAAGTATCGACCTGAGTGGTGACGAAAAGTGACGCAACCGTTTATGTTTGAATTCGAAGCCTAGCCTACTTTTTTTATTCTCGTTTCCGCTGCTTTAGCATTGCGATGGCTTTAGATACATTGAATAGGATATGTCGACGGGTTTGACACGAAAATTGGGAAAAAATTGAGCAATTTTTGTACCTGTTGTGTCCTTTGGCTATAAGTTATCACTCAAAGTAATTGGAAAATGTCGACGAATGCTGCTTTTCGAGCTTATACGACGTGAATTGGGTAAAAATCGTAGGAATTATGGAACCCAATGGTCAACGAAACTTGGTTCAGGGATGAAAAAATAAGAATAAGGGAAAATAATGAGGAAATAGCCCATATTAAAAAATTAGGAACGAAGTAGGCGTCAACTGGAATTCCTATGAACTCGTGTACAGCATATGGAGGGGCCTCACAGAGGATTTAGTCAATTTGAGTCTCGTGTAGCTATTTTGTTGATTTTTTTTCTCAATAATCGAGCTTTATTTGAATTTTTTCAGCTTTCAAAAGGATCTTCACAACTCATCAACCTTAAATTGAGCAGAAATTTGGCTCAATGAGGAAGCACGTCATCGGTATCTCACTTCAGAGTGCAATTTTAGGCTGGATAAATTGATTTTTTGATTTTTGAAACACTTGAAGGAGCATTTTGAAATTTCTGGAGAGAAATGAACTTTTACTAAGGGCTGCAGATCGGTTTAAAAGTGATTAAAATCGATTCCAGAGGTTGACTTTAGGAGTAGGGGAAGTTTTGGATGATTTTTTCTATCAAAATTAGGCTATTTTATGATTTTTTTCAAGTCTGGAATTTCAACTAGGCTGTAAAAATAGCCCTCATCGATTTACTAATAGAATGTCGAACTTACGATAGGATTAAATTTTCAGCAGGTAGACTCGATCACAGCACGTTCTAGAGCAATTTAAAATTAGTGGAGAAACGTTGAGGCTTCAAATTGGCTCAAAAATGGTCGAAATTAAGTTTTTTTTAAAAAACTCAATTTTCAGATTTTTATCTCGAAATTGTCCTTTTTGAAAAATAATATACCGAAGGGTTATTTTCATTATTTTCAAAAAATTGTCAAAAATCGAAAAATGAACTCGAGCAGCTCAAAATATGGTTTTCAGGTGTGGATGACATGCTCTTTCAATGAGACAAATTTTAGTCCAATCGAAGTTGGCGTATGGTGAAGATCCCCTTGTCAAGTTGATAGGAGATATCAATAAGCTATTTCTATGTAGCATTTTCGAAAATTCGACAAAAATAAAAAAATCTTCTCGGGCAGCTCAAAATTTAGTTCCTGAAGCTGAGGAAATATTTTGAAACTTCCTCTTCAATTCTTGGTCATTATTGCCAATTTAAAAAAAAAAAAACGAAAAATTTCACGAGTTGTTGGTTATTTCTCTGGAATTTTTGAAATGAGCAATTATGATAAAAAAATTGGCACTACTGCTTTTTCAAATATTTTCTCGGTTTCAGAAATGATTTTTTGATATTTTGGCACAATTCATGCGAAATATTTGCGAAGAAAAAATTACCAAAATACGAGTTTACCCAAAAATAATGGATTTGTAAATTTTCAACTGCTCAGTAGGTAGTCGGGAAGCCCACTTCAGGATAAATTGCACCCCCCCCCCCGTCGATTCTCCGGGGCAATTTTTCTCTTAAAGGGGGATCCTAAGGGACATTTCTAGCTCTTGTACTCAAAAAAAAATTGGCCCTACTTACAAAATGGCGGCCATTTAGATTGACAGGTGAGCCGAAATCGCAGACTTTGCGTTCAAACAAAGGACTAGCACAACATTTTTCAAACTGTACAAAGGTAGATCGAAAGATCAAACAAAAATTTATCACCTGTAAAAATTTCAAGTACTAAAGTGCGTTTTCTGATTTTTGGTGAATTTTTGAAAATCAAATTTAGGTCAAAAATGAGGGGAAAAATCAAAATTTTACTAAACTAACCAAGAAAGCTGAAATTTGGGATATACCCTATTTTCGACATGCCAAATCGATTGAAAACTGTTTCAAACCGTTTTGAGCAGTTCTGGAGCCTCCAGCAGATTTTTAAAATTCGAAATTTCCACAAAATTCCATCAAATTGGAGTTGTAGAGCTGAAATTTATTCTAAACACTAATTTCAATACGCTACGAAGTACTGCAGGTAAATTTCAAGTCGTTTTTGAGCCTCCAGCGACTTCTTGAAAATTTCTGAAGCCTCCAGCAGATTTTTTAAATTTTAAATTTTCACAAAATTTCATCAAATTGAGATGGAAAGCTGAAATTTACTCTACACTCCAATTTTAACACTCTCTGAAGACGACTTCAGGTGGGTTCAAGTCATTTTGGAGCCTCCAGCGACTTTTTTGAAAATTACTGGAACCTCCAGTGGGTTTTGAACTGGAAATTTCCCCAAAATTTCATCAAACTGAGATGGAGAGTCGAAATTCATTCTGCAAACTAATTTCAATACGCTACGAAGTTGACTGCTGGTGGATTTCAAGTCGTTTTGGAGCCTCCAGCGACTTTTTGAAAGGTTGTATGGCGTTTTTTGGAAAATTAAAATTTCCTTAAAGTAGCTGGAAGCTTCAAAATCAAAACCATTTGAAACCACTATGTACCCTGCGAAGTAAACTTCAGCTTGCCAACTCCATTAGATAAATTAATGTTGGGGAAATTTCAGGTTTCAAGAACCTACTGGAGGTTCCAGTAATTTTCAAAAAAGTCGCTGGAGGCTCCAAAATCACTTGAACCCACCTGAAGTCTTCTTCAGAGGGTGTTAAAATTGGAGTGTAGAGCAAATTTCACCTTTCCATCTCCATTTGATGAAATTTTGTGAAAATTTAAAGTTTCAAAAATCTGCTGGAGGCTCCAGAACTACTCAAAACGGTTTGAAACAGTTTCCAATCGATTTGGCATGTCGAAAATAGGATATATCTCAAATTTCAGCTTTCTTGGTCAATTTGGTAAAATTTTGATTTTTTCCCTCATTTTTGGCCTAAATTGGATTTTCAAAAATTCACCAAAAATCGAAAAACGCACTTTAGCACTTGAAATTTTGACAGGTGATGAATTTTTGCATGATCTTTCAATGTACCTTTGTAAAATTTGAAAAATGTTGGGCAAGTCCTATGTTGAAACGCAAAATCTGCGATTTCGGCTGACCTGTCAATCAAAATGGCCTCCATTTTGCAAGTAAGGCCAACTTTTATGTCCCCTTCAAGAAAAAATTTGTCCCGGAGGATCCGCGGGGGGGGGGGTGCAATTACTCCTATTGTCATATGCCGGACTACAACTTTACTGTACAGTTGTGAAGTTAAAATATGTAGCCATTTCTTTAGGTCATGGTTCCAGTACCAGATCGTGGAAGGGGTAATTTTGGCTCAATTTTAAAAAAATATTTATTTCACTAGGTATGATCAAATAGTAGGCAGCGTCCCATTGATAAAATAACTCATTAAAATATCTCATATAAATTTCATAACACGACATACGAGACCTAATTCTGGTTCATTTTTTCGATATGTTACAGATGATGGACCTAACAAACGTAAAAGACATCGAAGAGCTGGTCATTTGCAACCTATGCAAACAGAAGTTCAACCACCTGGACTTCATACCGAAACTATTAACTTGTAAACATTATTTTTGTCTATCGTGTATACGTTCGACGATGATGAAAGGTATGGAGGTATTCTGCGTGAATTGCTGGAAGCGGACTGAATTAGAAGAACAAGACCCCGAAGTGTTACCTACGTATAATCCAGTATTGGTTTTATCCACCAGTTTATCGAATATTAAAAATTCCATTAATGGAGGCAACAACGTTCCTACAGTTAACCACGAGAGTATACCGCCGGATAAGGATAAAAAAGTGTGTTTGTTAATTCATCGTAATAATATTTCGAATCGAGTGCTTATATACCTATTTAAATTATACATATTTTTTGCATGAAAAAAAAAGGTGAATGGATGAGGGTACGAATGAAAAATAATTGTAAATAAAATATTATCGAGTTATTAACAGGTAACTGGTGTCTTTGAGAGGTTCTACGAAACAAAAAATTTATGCGAATGAATCAATAATTATTATCAAGATTATTCGCAAACATTCAAATAGGCCTACATGTCTAGAAAATTTCAAAGAGTCGAAAAACCATTCTCCTTTATAAACGAAATTCACTGAAAAAGATGCGAGAATTTTCGAGAATTCTAATTTGCAAAAACTGCGATGAAAAAAAAATGTACAGCTCAAAATGTGCATGAAAATATTTCTAAAAAATCACAAGCTGATTGACATATTTGACAAGATGAAAAAAATTCCAAATCGAAACTTTCAAAAATGAACTATAAGATCAATTTTTCAATTTAAAATGAAAGGATGGAGTGATTAGCGAGGACAGGGTTGTCGAAAAATCACGTCATCAATTCCTCAAGTTTGATAAGATATCACGATTCAACATTCAGAAACCATTCGTTCAAATTAGGAACAAAAGATTTAAAATAATGCTTCGCAGTGAAATGCTTTCGCGCTTAGTTTTTATCTAAACCATTTTTCATTCATTTTTTCTACTTTTGCTACCAACAGAGACGATATTATTTTGCCTAATCTTTATAATAATGATGATTTATAAATTACAAACTGAATCAGTTCCTAAATTTTCCATAATCAAACAATCATTGATTTTTTGATGCACACTCGCAGTTCAATTTTCAAATTCGAAAAAATTATCAATTTTTAAAACAAGGTGTGTTTTTACTCGATTTTTTTCGACCATATTCATGCAAGTAAACTACAGAATTTTTTTGATAAAAAATTCGTAGAACAATACCCCCCCCCCCCCCCCGTTAAAAAGAAAATATTTCAAAAAAAAAAAGCTAGAAAACTTCAATGCATTGTAAAAATTAGTTGTTATCACAGTTTTATGCCTTCCTTTCATTTTATTTTTTTTTTTTTTCAAAGTACAGTTGCTCACGTGGTCTTGCGAAGTGTGTTATTCAGTTAAATATGGTTTTACCAGATGTTCCAAGAAAAAATCGTTTTTAAAGTTAGGAGAATGTTTACTTCAGTCTTCGACCATACATTCTACATAATAGACTGGCACAGTAAATGTTCTCACACACGCACACAATGCATACGCTTATCAGTAGTAGAGAATTCAATATACGTCACACTAAAAATGGCGACGTTTTATTCTGAACAAAATGAAAATACCATCTATGTAGTTCATCGTTAAAACTTTTCCATCTACAGATGTCTGCCAGATTCTCAAAATTAAAAATAAAATATCAACTTTTCTACAAATGAAACATTTTTCATCCCCCCCCCCCCCCACAAAAATCGAAGAAACTAAAAAAAGTGAATTAATTTTTTTAAGAGATATCAAATTAATACAGGTGTTCGCAACAGACTTTATTCTTTTTCCTTTGATTCTGTACTGCTTTTTTGCCAATACATATTGTACGTAAAAAAATCGCCAGAAAATGCTGCTTTTCGCAAAACTTGCCAAAAAGTCCTGTTTACAGCCAAAATGTCAGATAAAATCATGTTTGTATTTGCAAGAAAACATCAGAAAACCTTGCTTTTGCCAAATTAACAAAAAGTAAGGAGTTCCCCTTGAATTACCACCTGTTTCATCCAAATTGCTAAAAAGTTCTGTTTTCAGCAAAAATTCCAGAAAAATCCTGTTCTTCACAAAAATAGTGAAAAAATCTCCCTTCTATCAAACTGATCAAAATACCATATTTTTTTTCCAAAATTGTCAAATGGTGCTGTTTTTAGCCCCCTCCCCCCCAAAAAAAACAAAAAAATCCTGTTCTTCGCACAAATTGCAAAAAAATTTCACTTTTTCGCAAAAGTAGTTAAAAATCCTCTTTTTTCCAAAAATGCCAAAAAAAACGAACTTCTTGCTGAAGATGCCAAAAATTTTTACTGTTTTTTTGCCCAAAATTACCAAAAAACAAATGTAATGCTTTTGACCTAAATTTCTAAGAAAATTATGTTCTTTACAAAAATCATCAAGAAGCTGAATTTTTCTGCTAAAATTTCCAAGTCTCATCTCTCTCTTTGCCAAAATTGTCAAAAAGAAATTCTGTCTCAACCCAAAAATTCTGGTTCAGTTGAAATTTGAAATATGAATCCAGTTCTTTATAAAAATACCTAGTCAAAAAACAACTGCACTTTTTTGCCTCAATTACCAAAAAAATTCTGTTTTAGCCAAAATTGCCAAAAAAAATTGTCCTCCTAAAATTTCCTGTTTCCTTCAAGAGTTTCACTTTCTACAAGGTTTTAGCCAAAATTTCTAAACAAATTCTACAAAACCTATTTTTAACCAAAACCTGTGATATCTGAAAATATCATTTTTCATTAAAATTGCTGAAAAGTTTTATGTACTTTGTTTCGGGCAACATAAATTCAAACAGTATTACTTTTTCATAAAAATTACCAAAAAAGTCTTCTTCTGGCCAACATTTCTAAAAAATCCTGTTTTTCACAAAAATTGTAAAAAAATTATACTTTTCAACCAAAATTTCCAACATGGGTCATCTCTATGCTAAATTTATCAAAAAATGCGGCTTTTGTCTAAAATATTGTTGTTTTTTTTTGCCAAAAATTTCTAAAAAACAAAAAAAGAACTTTACCACCAAAATTGCTCAAAGCCCTGTTTCTAGCCCAAATTTGAAAAAATCGCGTTTTTTTTTTTAAATTATTGAAAATCTTCGACTTTTGGCTATAAAGTAAGTGACCAACAATTTTCTTTTTTAAATTACTTGTTTCCATCAAAAATTTCAATTTTAGTCAAATTTATCAAAAAAAAACCTGCTTTTTTCAACATTTCTGGAAAAAGTTACTTTTTTTTACCAAAATTACTAAAATAAAATCCTTTCTAAGTCAATTTTTTTCTAAAAAAAAAAAAAAAAAAAAACTCCAAAAAATCCTACTTTTTCGCCAAAATGTCTAAAAAATCTCTTCCATTTCTGTTAAAATACATATATCACTGATTCATTCAATTTTATTAAAATTACCAAAAAAAAATCGTTTCAACCAAAATTACTAAGAAAAATCTGTTCTTTACTTTTCAACAAGTTAAGTTTTTTTTTCAATCAAAATTGCCAAAAATTTTGTTTCTGCCTGTTTGATGAAATTGAAAAAAAAAATGAGTGACATGTTGGCAAGTTGGCAATTTTGAATGTTCAATGATAAACTGACAACTCTAAAATTTCTAAACTGTGTTTAAAATTGCTAAAAACCCTCTATTTTTCAAACAAAATTTCTGAATTTTTTTTATAAACTCCTCTTTATTTTTTTGAATTTTATAAAACTCTTTAAAATCAAAATCACGTTATATTTTTGATCATTTTTCATCTATATCTTTCAATATTTCCAGGATTTTGTAGTTGGCATTTTCAAGATCCCCCTCCCCCTCTCTCACTCTATAGAATTGGTTTGTTTCGCCCCTGCCACAATTGTAAAAACTCACTTTTTTAAATCAAAAAATTCATTTTAGGCAGAATTTTCAAAATTTTGTTCTACAAATTGTACCAAGATTTCCAACAAAATCATTTTTTTCGCCAAAAAAATCGTGTTTTTGTCAAAATCACAAGTTTTTTTTTAGTAAAAATTTTTAAAAATCCCCTTTTTTCATTTTTATGGTCAAACTTCAAGTTGAAGAGGTTTGTTTATTCTCTTTTTTGAAAACGTTGACTTTTTTTTGGTTGAGAAATCCCGACTTGAATAAATTTTGACCCGACTTTAGATCAATTTCTTTGCCCAAAGTTCTACCTTTCTTTGTTGCCCTGCATGTTGGACACCAGTGTTTGGGTGCAGGGGGGGGGGGGATTTAAAAAAAATGTCTTTTTTCTTTTTAGAAAAAATCAAATTTTGAGGAAAACATTGAGAATAATTGAGAATTTTGTTGTTTTACAAAAAAAAACCGAACCAATGAAAAGGGAATAGATCAACTTCCCTGCCCAAAGTCCTAAACAATCTTAATATAAATTTTTTTAATCCTTTAGAAAATGGTAATCCAATTTTATATCAACATTTATTTTGATTTTTTGGACATGCAGAAGTTTATATTTTAATTTTACCAGGTTTTGGAACTATATTTCAAATTATAAATCAAGAAAGAGGAAAAATAGAAATTTTCAGAAAAATTGATATAATTCTTGCTATAATTTCAATTGGAATTTTAGGTTTTATTGTATGAACCCATCATCCTTTGCTTTTTGCATGGATGTTGCAGATCTGTGTTTGAGTTCAGGGAAAGATTTTTCTCAAAATGTCTCAAATTTTGAGGAAAACATTGAAAATAATTAAGAATTTAGTTCGTCTCTATACGAATAAAAACCCAAACCAAAAGGGAAGGGAAGGATTTAAAAAAATAGCCATTTCATTCGTACCTCATAGCTTCACTCTGATCAAGTTGGTTGTATTAGTTTTGAGAAACCGTATTCTAAATTTGAAAAAAAATAATCGGAAAACGAGTGGACAGCTATGAATTGAGAATTAGATTTTATGTTTGCAGATGGACACGTGTCACGCTCACAGTATGCCGTTATCACTCTGGTGTCATACTTGCTTCATTTCGATATGTCGTTTGTGCGCATCGCAGCCGGAACAAATGCATCTAACACACCAAATAATGTCTCAAGAAGAAGCCAAAGAAAAATTAATATCAGAGGTTAGTTCGAAACTTGTCTCTTTCTCCCCCCCCCCCACCTCACATATTGTACCTTTTCCACCCTCTATTCATACTCTAATCTGTGTATAATTCTCAGGTGCAAACGGAAACAGTGGCCATAGCCAAGCTGGTAAACGAGGTGCAGCGTTTAGTCTCGCAACAACGACAATTCCTGCTAAAAGTGCACGAAGCCTGCATAACGTTGAAAGCTTTCATCGAAACCGATCTGCAAAACGGTCTAATCGTTATACCGGAAGTAGACGAAGCTCGAACACTCCTAAACCGTACGCAAATCGATCTGGGCCGATTGGACGAGCTGAACGACGTCCAGCTCCTCTACTCGAATCTGGTACTGGAGAAACAAAAGCTGCAAACCAAATGCCAAGAGATGTACATGCAGTGTCGTATGGATGCGCTGATACGAAACGCCAACGTAGTATTCGATTTCAGCCTGATCAGGCACGTGCTGGATAATCTGAATTCGCCCGATTCCAGCATCTCGCAGCAGCTCTCGCAACACCAGACGAACGGCGCGCCTTTGAACAATCCTATCCTATTTCTAGCCAACTACTGTATGTCGCAGCTGTACTCGCGACACGTGGTCTCCAAACAGCAACAACAGCAGCAGCAGCAGCAACAGCATCGTCAGTGTTTGCAGCAGAATGGTATTGGTTCAGGAGTGGAGTTCGTCTCGGTCAAATCGCCTTCGCTGACACCGAGTCTGTACGGTGGAGGTGGTCCGGCATCGACCACAGGGGCAGAGAATTGCGCCACTACTTTGCTAGCCTTTAACCCAACCATACAACCGTTACCTCCTCTGCAGCAGCAGCCGACAGCCGCAGCATTGACCATGCAAACGATAAGTCCGTCATTTGTCATATTCTACTTCAACGTCGAAGTGAACGGATCACCTTTCGGGCGTATTTTGATCGAGACCAGGCCGGACGTGGCTCCCAAAATGGTACGCAATTTCTCGGCGCTGGCCAGCGGTGAGATGGGCTTCGGCTACAAGGGGTGTCTGGTGTTCCAATGTTGGGCCGGCGAGTCCATAATTACCGGTGATTTCGAGCTGAACAACGGTCGCGGCGGCAGATCCATCTACGAAGAAGGATTCTTCATTCCGGACGATACGAAATTCCCAGCTACCAGAGGAGCGGTGGGTATGCGACGAACGCAGAAGAAACACGATAGCTTGGGCATGGTCGGATCCCAGTTCCGAATCATTCTGCAGGAGATGAAAGGCTTCACAGCCATATTCGGTCACGTAGTCGAAGGTCTAGATTTAATCGAGAAAATCGCCACCTTCGGCGACCTAGCCGGCAAACCAACGAAATCCATAGTTATAGCCAGCTGCGGTAAATTATAATATCCTTCAGTCATCAGCAGTGCTGCTTCGAAAAATTTATAATCGCCCGAGCTTAATAATTACACAAAATACATACAATTTTCTTCGTACTTCTCATTTACTACCTATTATTCGAGAGAGATATTCCAACTCTCCTACTTTCTGGTCTCATCCTATTTATCTCTATATCCTGCTCCTTTATACCTACCTACTACATACCATATAATCGACACACATTATCCAACCATACAGTACATATACGTACATATAATATAGGTAATTTTTTTTCTTTTCTAGCCGCGCCATGCTCTTTATTACAAAAGCTTTACTATTATTACTCGTACGTATATAAAATTGTGTATTATCGAGAGAGACAATTTTGTTCATTATCATTCTACATTTTTTCCCTTCATTTTTATTCTATCATATTTTTGTTTTGTTTTCGGAGTTCGATGAATCGGTCATCGAACAAGACCACACAACATAACACGCCAATATTTGCTTCTTTATCTCTCTCTCTTTCTCTAAGTATATATTTTTTATTCCGTACTTAAATATTCCTCCGGGGCGAATTCGCGACCAACGCCATTTAATTGATACTATACGAATGAACGGATAAACGCGTTTGTTTTATCGTATTATATTAATAATAATAATATAGGGATTATTGTTCTTTTAATATTATAATATATTTTGTTGTATGTACTTTGATCTCAGAAACCGCGCGAATCCGCGACCACGAACCGTTTACCTTATACCAAGATCCTCGAATCGAATCGTCGCGTGTAATTTCCTTTTTCCTTTCGATTTTTTTGCGTGTTAATTTTTCGTTTCTACTAAGACGTTAGTAGTTGTATAATCGTGTACCGGTGGCATTGTATGTGTGTATAATTTGTATTACGATATCAAGTATGTAATATGCGCTATTAAATATATTATGTAATGTATGTATTCCAAATACCTATAATATTGATCGAATAATTGAAAAAAAAAAATCTCAACTTTTTTGGCTATTAAATTACGTGAACGTTTGATGAGAACCTCGAGTGAGGAATGAAAAATTTCGAAATTTGTTCAAGTGAAATAATACTTGATTTTTTTTGGCAAAAATTGGCTTAAATCATTTGACCAAATCGTATGAACAATCATTTCAAGATGAAAATTACAAATATTTCAAAAATTCGACTCTGCTTCACCCTCCCCCTAACCCTCCCTCCTCTTCAAGATAAACGATGATTTCCACGTACCAATGTTAGAATGCAAATATTTCAAAATCAAAACATAAAAGATGTAATTTTTTTCAGTAACCCTAAATCTGAATACAATAAATTCAAAACTCCAAAAAATGAAACAATCAATTTGTCCCCTCCCCCACTTCTTCGTTAAGCTGAAATTCATTTAATCCAAATCAGTTGTAATGACTTTGACTTTTTAAAAAAAATTTAAAAAAGAACGTTGAAGATTTTTTTTTTTTTAAATCCCAATTTTATTGATCAAAATTACGTACAAATATGTACAATTTGAAAAAAATCAGACCACCCACAATAAAAATCTGATTGGGATTTCCTTTAAGTAAATTTTTTTTGAAATTGATCTTGAAAAAGCAAAACTCACAAAATGAGACATGGACATTTATTTTTAAAGTGACAAAATTTTAAATTTTTCATTCAAAAAATTAATGTAATTGGGTGTTTTTTTAAAAATATCAAAGAGTGAAATTCGCGATGGTTTTTTTAGTAGGGGGGGGGGTCAGATCTCGAGGAATTATTATTTTTACATACCATAACCCCCCCCCCCCTTTGACCGTTCTTTGAATACATTATAGAAAAATAAACTCTGAAAAAAGGCTCCCATGCATCTCTCAAGTTGTTAGATTTTATGAGAAAATACTTCCATATTTTTCCCCCTCAGGTTCAAAAAGTTTTTTATAGATTTCAATTTTTTATTTCTTATTTTGTTTTTGTTTTTTTTTTCAATTTTTGGGGCCTTTACCTATACATATAAATAGGACTAACATTATTTTGGGGACCGAGAAACGATTTTTCTTAAAAATGAGTTTATTAAAAAAATTCTGACACAGAAATGTGAAATTTTCAACCTAAAATGAAAGCCTGACAAAATAAGAAAAAGTTGTTTTTAAAAGTTTGACATAATTTTAGCAATTCTATGATTTTTTTCAACATGTTTGAGAAATTAATCAAAATTTTTTCATGTTTTCAGGTCTTATACTTATAACTTCAAGAATTGACCGAAATTTTTTTCAAGTTTTCAAAAATCAAATTATTCCCCCACTTTACGGTTGTAATAATTTTGTAATTATAAACACCCCCCCCCCCCAAAATGTCAGAAAGTGATCATTTTTAGGCGAGATTTTTTTCTCGAAAAGGGAATTATCAGAAGAATTTTGACCCAGAAAAGAAAAAATTTTCACAAAAATTAGATTTTTTCAACTTCGGAGGAGGAGAAGCTTCCAAGCACAACTGATTTCAAGTTTGAGGCCAAAAAATCTTTTTCTTCAGTTTTTTTTCACCATAAAACCGAACATCATTTTTGAGGGGATGTTTTTTTCTTGAAAAGCGAATTATTTCAAAAGAATTTCGACACAAAAATTGGATTTTTCAACTTTTTTGAGAAAGGGAGGGGGAGGGAGCTTCCAGGCACAACTTGATTTCAAGTTTGGGGGAAAAAACCTTCAATTTTTCAATTTTTTTCACCATAAAACCAAACATAATTTTTTAGGGAGGGGGGGGTCTTGAAAAAGGAATCATTCAGATAGAAAAAATTTCACAAAAATTGGAGTTTTCCAACTTGAGGGGGGGGGGGGCGGGCGCGAAGCTTCCAGGCACAACTTGATTTCAAGTTTGAGGGCAAAAAATCTTCAAAGTTTTTTTTCACCATAAAACCGAACAACTTTGGGGCTTGAGAGAATGAAAAAAAAGTCTAAAAATGTTCACAAAAATTGATAAGAATCTTCCTAATATTCATTTCAAGCTTCAAAACGACCAAAATTGTCACAAAAACTTCCAAAATGGCCAAATTTTGAGATACATATTAGAAAATGAACAGTCAAATTTTTAGCAAAATTTTATTATTTAAAAAATTAAAAACTAGATTTTTCAGTGTAGATTGAAACATTCTAGATATTTCAATACTTCTCAACCTGTTTTCAAAATCTCGAACTGACAGAGACAATTTTAGCAAAATCTGACGCCCCCCTCCCCTCAATCCACCAACAATTAAAAGCATGTGTAACAAAAGTTATTTCTTGACATTTTTCCTACGATTTCACTTCCTACAAAAATTTATGTAATTTGAAGCAACCTTTGGCTCGAAATTTTGAAAATATCCCTCAAAAAATCATGAATTTTTCAATTTTTAATTTTTAATGAAAAGTTTCAAGAATACAGCAAAGTTTCTCTTCATAAAAAGAGTTCATAACGAAATTTCCTTTCAAATGAGGTACATATCGACCATCCCCCCACTTAGGGGGCACTCACCTCACTTCACCTCACCTTCGCATTCCAAATATTGGCCACAAAAAATTCAATTATAAACACCCCCCCCCAAAAAAAAAAAAGTTGATAACAAATCACGATAGTAAAATTTAATTAGGATGTATATTTTTTCAAACTCCTCATAGTAAAATTTATTGCCCCAAAAACGGCAAAAACAGACTTTCAATCTACTTTTTTTTTGAAAAACTTTGACAATTCATCATCATAACCGAAAATTTCCACATCACGATAAAATTGTAGAAAAAAGGACGAAATAATGTGGAAGAAGGGGGAGAGGAGAATTTCGATCCAGGAAAAATTTAATTTCGAGATTTGAAATTCTGAAAAAAAAATTGGTTGAAACCAATATTTTCAAAAAATAAAACACGAAGGGCAAAGATGGAAAAAATTTAAAAATTAGTTGCAATTTTGTTTTGAAATTTGAAGGTGAAAATAAGACATAAATTTTTGTGAGGGAAATTTTGATTCTGCAGTTTTCTACTTTTGATTAAGACTATAAAACTGGATTTTCAAACGAAAAACTTGAAAAAACGTCAAGTTCTTATTCAACATTATTTAGAGAATTTTCTTCAGTTTTTCAAAAATTCCAGGATTGAAGTCGAATAAATAAATCAATTTAATGCAGTTTCACGAGACTTGTGATTTTACTAACTCGAAATTCTAAAATTAAAATTTTCGAATTCGAAACCCCTCGTCTTCTCCTTCCCCCCATCCCCCCTTATAAAACTCACCCCCATTTCTGCTTCAAAGAGCAATACACCTCAAAAATGTAAAAAAATTATGGATAAATTTTGAAAATGAAACAAAGTATCCAGAATTTGAATTTTCTTTCGAGTGAAATTGTACCTAAATTAATTTTCCAAATAATTCTTTACCCCCCCCCCCTCCTCTTGACCATAACCAACATCTAAATCATGAATTTTTCAACGATATTTTCGAGAAAAAAATTTCGTTGAGTGTCCTGAAACTAAAATAAAGTTTTCAAGATATGATTTTTGTAGGGATATTTAAGGGTTGCTTCAAATAAGATTTTTATGAGAAGTGCAGGCTAATTGTAGAAGAGATATGTTGATGAATAACTTCTATTCAAAAATTTTTGGCATATTTCATAGAAAAGGTGGAAAATTGAGGGTAAATCCTTAGAAACTTGAAGGAGAAAGGGGAAAATTTACACCTCGACTAGATTCTAAAACTAATCTATGCAATAAAATTCAAGACATTTCAACAGTCTGGATGATTTTTTTTAATGGTCAGATGAACAAAGTTGAAATCATTTTACGAAAAGCTTTATTTTTTCAATTTTCAATTTTTTCTCTCTAATTCGCGATTTTTTGAAACAAAATACAAATATAAATCCGTTTATCGTCATTTTAGTCGCACTCGCTTACGCATTTTCAATCAAGGCTAAAATTTTGATACATTTCATCACTTTTCGAGTTTGTTATAAATTACTAAAATATTTCCTATCGTTGACCTAAAAACTGCAACCAAACGACTTATTCCTTTTTTTTCTCCATGGAAATAACGAACATAATCTTTTTTTTTTCTTTACGTATGTTTTATCATATTTTACTGTTATTATGTTATAATAATATACAATTCGTATAACGTTCGCATTACCATAATATAATATAATATTAACGTACCGCTCTATAAAGAAGCGGTATTTTCATTTGTTTTGTTCTTTTTAATTTATCTTTCTTTTTTTTTCAGCTTTTAATTATGTACTATTTTAATATGATTGTATTAATTCGTTAAGCGTATAATGGTTTTATTATTAATTTTATTCGATGTAGTGATGGCAACTATTTTTTTCCTTTCGTTCTTTTTTTTCTCGTTTCGATTAAATTATACACGAATTTTACTATAATAATGCGGCATTTAAGATTTTTAAATGTACATATTCACGTCACGGGGCGACATATTTTAATATTCCAAAGCACAACGTACGATGTACCTTTTCTTAAATATTTTTTTTTTCCTCCTCCATTTTATATTCTAGATTTTACGAGGGGTACTTATTATTATTATTATAGTTTTATATATCGATGACGATGATGATCGGGTTCCAAAGAACGTAATTTTTGTATAATTTTCAACATCGGTGTGCTTGTTTTTCGATTTTATAGTGTTATGGTTTCGGTTATTCGAGGGTAATTTTTTTTATTTGTGAGTGTTCTTTTTTGAATTGAGACGATCACGAACGCGATTGAAATCGAAGTGAAGAAAATGACCCCGATTTGGCTCGTCCATAGCTAAATTTCGAGTTTAGTTGGCCAAATACCTACTAGCGTAAAGCCTTCTATGGTAAAATGATCTTGAATACGAGAGACGTCTAGTTAGCGGTGCAAAGTGAACAATTTGGCCTTTGGGATTTGTGGGGCAGCCCTCTTTGCCACCGCTAGCGCTATTTAAGTTACCACATTTTACCTAGCCGTCCGCGTTTATTTAGGTTTTTCCGAGCGAAATTTTGCTTTTAGGAGCTTTCGAGTTGGCCCTCGTCCCCTTCCCCCCTCACTATTCCGCCTGTTCTCGTTTCGTTAGTTGCCTTTGTAATTTAATTCTAAGTTGTGTATACATCTTTTATGTATTGGTGTACGAATGTAAGCGTTTTTACGAGTGTAATACCTACTTATTTAGTAAGCTGTGTTGTTATACGCTTAAGTTTTAGTAAAATTAAATGTCTCGTATTTTATCCCCCGCCCGGGCCCCCGGTTTCTTACGCCCTATTATTCCTATTTTTTCTGCCCGATTTTTTTTCTCGCGCTTCTTATGTTTCTTTTATATAAATATCTAATATTTAAAAAATGTTGTATTACGAACGCGATAAAGATATAAAATTTCGAGCTATAGTGAATTCAATAGAATCCAATTTCGTTTCCTTTTTTCACCCCTTTTTCACCACAACTCGGTACGAGCCTTTTTCTGATTACTTCTTTAATGATGAAAAATTAAAAAAATAAATAAATGTGCCCATATTTCTCTCACTTTATGGACCATTGGACCATGTAAAAAACAAAATTGATTTTTTGCCGATTATTCAAGTTTTTGGGTTGAATTTCTCCTCTTTAAAATATCAGATTTGCAGGTAAAACTACCAATTCGTACACATATTGAATTTACTATACTCGTTATTTATATATTGAATGTACCTTAAGGAAACGTAAATACGATATACGTTAAAAAGTATTTAAGTCGATGCGATAGAAACGATTTTTTTAAACGCGGTTATAACGATTATATGACGATTTTTGTCCTTTTTTTTTCTCTTTTTTTTCTTTTTTTTGTTAGTTACATTATTATAGTACTACGTACGTTTTAGATTAATTATTAGAAAAATCATTATTTTAATTGAATTTTTATTTCGTATTTGAATAAATAGCTGGCCTACGCGTTTTAATATTGTGTTCGTATAATTTTTTTCACTGTTTCTTCTGTTTGGTGGAGAGAAATCGATATCAAGTATATCAAGGGAACGAAGATTCAAACGAGTCTTATCTGTTTGGTTTCAGCGATAAAAATCATGAAACGAGAAATAAAGAGAAGAACATAGAAAATTGGGAGACAATGAATGGTCATGTTCTTCCCAGTGGAGAGCAACAGACCCCCCCCCCCCCACATCTCACTCAAAACATCGAGGTAATAAAATAAAGGAAATCGAAGAACAGTCTGTCAAAAAATTTCAAATTTCTGTATTCATTTTTTTGAGAGAAGAGAAGAGGGAGAGGAAGATCTACTCAACACATATTAGAGTCAAAATTTATCAGTTTGTTTGGAGGGGGGAGGATTTAATCAACATAGACTCAAAACGAAATTTATCACCTCGAATTGGAAACTTTTCCAAAAAAAATTACAAAAACAAATTTTATAATTTTCAGAAAATTTTCAAAGTGAAAAAATTTACAGTTTGATTTTAAAAAGTGAAAAAACAGGACTTTTTGGGAGGAAAAAACACGATTTTGAGCAAAAGGTTTTGGCAAATGTTAGAATGGAGGGGGGGGGGAGGCGAGAATCTAACCAACAAATATTCGAAACGAAATTTATCGACTCAAAATGGAAAAGTTTTCCGAAACAAAACTACAAACATTCCGTATTTTGACATCTTTAGAAAATAAAAAATGAAAAAATTGATACTTTGATTTAAAAAAGTGGAAAAAACAAGATTTTGAGCGAGAAGAATCGAGTCAAAATATTTCGAAACAAATTCTACCAGGTTAAAATTGAAAATTCCCCCTCCCCGCCACAATGTATAAAACAAAACATGAAAAAAAAAATAAAACTTTGAAATCTGAATTTGGAGAAAATAAATGGAAAACTACATAGTGACGTAGTTTTGAAAAAACAAAACTTTTTGAAACTTATAGCAAAAAATTTTTAAAAAAATAACAATGATTTTGAGTGGGAAATTTTTTCAAATGGGGACAGAAAGGAGAGAAGGCCCAGGGGAGATGTTTCGAATTAAAAGCACATTCAAGTCAAAAAATTTTCAGGTTATTAGAAATTCCTTCTCCCTCTCCCCCTCCTCCATAAAAATAAAATAAAATACAAAGGGGGACGATGAATGGTCATGTTCTTCCAGTGGAGAACAACAGACCCCCCCCCCCTTCAATCAAAACATCGCAAATAAAATGAAAGAAGTCGAAGAACAGCCTGTAAAAAAAATTTTTCAATGACTGCGTCAAAATTTGATTTAAAAACAGGAAAAACTAGGACCTTTTGGCACTTTTTACAACCAAAAAAAAAAAAAAAAAAGACTAAGCAGGAAATTTCTATAAATATTCAATTTTATTAAGAGAAGAGAAGAGGGAGAGGAAGATCTATTCAACACATATTAGAGTCAAAATTTATCAATTTGAAATAGGAAATTTTCCAAAAAAAAAAAAAAAAAACTACAACAACGAGACAAAAATTCAAATTTTGAAATTTTCAGAAAATCCGGAAGTGAAAAAATGTACAGTTTGATTTCAAAATTGAAAAAACAGAACTTTTTGGCTTTTTTGGCGAGAAAAAACATAACTTTGAGCAACAAATTTCGGCAAACGTTGGAAAAACATGACTTTTTTGCTATTTTGGCAAGAAAAAAAGGTGCCTTTGAGCAGAAAATTTCGGAAAATGCTATAATGGAGGGAGGGAGGAGAGGGGAGGGAAGGGAGAGAGGATTTAAATATAATTTATCAGCTCAAATTGGAAACTTTTCCGAAAAAAATTACAAAAATTCAAATCTGATAATTTTTAGAAAATTTTTGGCTTTTTTGGCAAGAAAAACAAACATGACTTTGAGCAAATTATTTCGGCAAATGTTATGACGGAGGGAGAGGAGGGGGGGAGATGATCTAATCAACAAATAGTTCGAAACGAAATTTATCAGCTTAAAATTGGAAAGTTTTCTAAAAAAAAAATTACAAAAATTCAAATTTATAGAAAATGTATAAACTGAAAAAATTTACAGTTTGATTTCATAAAGTGAAAAAACAGGACTTTTTGGCAAGAAAAAACGTGACTTTGAGCAGAAGATTTTGGCAAATGTTGAAATGGTTGGGGGGGGGGGGAATCCAACCAACAAATATTCGAAACGAAAATAGATTCAAAATGGAAAACTTTTCCGAAAAAAAACTACCTACAAAAATTCCAAATTTTGACATCTTTAGAAAATAAAAAATGAAAAAATTCATACACTGATTTAAAAAAGGGAAAAACACAATATTTTGAGCACGAAATTGATGCAAATTTCCAGTTTTTTTTTAATATAAAAATGAAAAAAGTAAAGGGAATCGAGTCAAAATATATTCGAAACAAATTCTACCAGGTTAAAATAGAAAATCCTCCCCCCCTCCCTCCCAAAAAATATATACTTGATACAAAAAAATGAAAAAAACACAAAACTTTTTGAAACTTATAGCAAAATTTTTTAAAAAAACAACAATAATTTTGAGCAGGAAATTTCTTTAAATGGGGACAGAAAAGAAAGAAGGGCCATGGGAGAGATTTTGAGTTGAAAGCACATTCAAGTCAAAATTTTTTCAGGTTATATTTCCTCTTGCTCCTCCTCCTCAAAAAAAAAAAAAAAAAAAAAAAAAATACAAAAACTCGAAAAAAATAAATGCAAAATTTCTTGGTTTGATGTAAAAAGTGGAAAAACGTGACTTTTTGGTAATTTTGATAAATAAAAAAAAACATGACTTCAAGCAAGACATATTTTTGAAGTCACAATTTATTAGAGGGAAATGAGAATAAAGTCAAAATTTATTCAAGACATAATTTGTTCAAGCCAAAATTAAAAATTTGTCCAATAAATGAAATAAAAAATCAAAATTTTGAAATTCGGAGAAAATAAATGAAAAACTTCAAGATTTAATTTAAAAAAAAAAAAAAAAAGTTTTCCTCAAATATTTCAAGTTGAGAGGCGAGAGGGAGGTGAGAGAAGGGGTCAAAATTCATGTTTCAAAATTTCAAAATAAAAGAAAGCAGAAGATGAAAAATTTCGAAGACTTATTAAAATATGGAAAAAACCAAAACGTTTTCGCAATTTTGGCCAAAAAAAACACAAATTTTTCAATAATTTTGTCAAAAAAATACACTTTTTGGTAGCTCTGGTAAAAAACGGATGGAATTTCTGACAGATTTCATTTTAAATAATGTAAAATTCTAAAAGTTGAAAAAAACATCAAAAAGTTTAATAAAAAAATTTGTGAAAATAATTTGGGCAAAATGCAAAAAAGCAGCTGTGAAAGAGAGGGGAGCCTGGGTCCAAATCGGATCAAGTCAAAAGTTTTCAGTTTCAAAAGAAGACTTGAAAGAAAGAGCAAAATTTAAAATTTAGAAAGATGAACTGAACAGGATAAATAAAAAATTTCGAAGTTTTATTCGATAAACAAAAAAAAAAAAAAAAAAAAAACAGAAAAATTACAAAACAAAAGATGAATGACCAAAATTCTGCAATTTTCGCAGCGAAAAATTAAACTGCCAGAAGTGATACTATTTTACACGAATCATCTTGGAAGATTAATTGGAATAAAATTCTAAAAAAAACAATCATTCACTTGAATCAAGTCAATAATGCAGCAACGTCGATTTCCCCAAAAACTCAGCGGTTTGGGCCAAACAATTTAGGGAAAATAAAAACTCGAAACAAAAGAATACGACCTTAAAGAGACACAGCCTGAGATCAAATAAAAAGGTAGTAAAATAAACAAAGAATATCGCAGAAAAATGAATACGAAGTGGATAGTTTCAATTAACACGACAAAACAACTCGAATTGAACCTCAAATTAAAACAACTACAGAATGAGACCGAACATCTCGTTTCGAAATCACTTCGTAAAAACGATGAAATTACAACAAAACCGACAGAAAATCCCAAACCTCACCTTCCATAACGGTTCGAATTCATCTTCATTTAAAAATAAATCAAAATAGTTTTAAAAAATTGGGGAAATTACCGCATTGATACGAATAAAGCATTAACAAACGACCAAGCAAACAACCACTACCAATATTATTGGATTTGATATATGGAATATCTCACCTTATAAAATACATCCGGAACGTACTGCTTATCAGATGACTCCCTGATGAATCCAAGTTCAGCTGCATCAACTGTAGGCAACAAACAACCATCTCTGACCAACGCCATACACTGATTCGAAACACTGTATCCTTCCATATGCACTTGATTCGTAGCATCGCCTAAATACATTACATAAATTGTTAGAGAGAAAAAAAAAACAACAACTAAAATTATCAACGATAGGAAATTTCCACAGGGTCACGAGTCGCAATCGAGTCGTTAAATTTACTTACCTGTCACACAGAGGGTTACAAATTTCGAACCGAACGAGCCACCAGGTGCGAAACGACAGGGATTCGGATGCAGGTTTTGAAAATGACCAGCCATGATGCATTCTTGTGATGATAGAAAATGACTTTCGATACCTCGTACACATTTTACCTGCACAAATAATATGAAATATCGCAACGTTAATATAGGAGTATTATTAATCACGTATCGAGAACTCGATTCGCGGCCAGTTGTTCGAAATCAGAAATCAAATTGTCAACAGCCAACGTGTAGTCGACTCGATTATACTTTATCTTAATTAATGAAAAGAAACGTAATATTAGTACAATGAAATCAAGTCGAACAGAAACAAAAACGTTTCTCAAGACTCAAGGACAAATTACGTGTACATTTTCGAACAAATAAACGAATAAGTACGAGTGAAAAATAATCGAGTAATTTTCAGAAAACGCAGATGAATTAAAATATTACCGTTCCTCGTTGAATATCATCAGCGATAAGATCGGTAAAGATCCAACCGACTCTCTTCAATCCTAACTTTTGAGCTATTTCTTCAACGATCATTTCTTTATCGTCTGGTAACAATTTAATGCTATCTCTAGTACTCTCCTAAACGTTGAAAAAACAAATTAAAATATTACACTCAGAACTCGATCATTTCAGAGGAAAACCCTTGGAGTAAAGCTGACCTGAGGAGGTTCGTAGATAGCAGCAACTGTAGCTCTAATGCCCAGAGGAACATCCGAATGTATCTCGTATTTACCATACAGATAACCGATCCTTTGGTGACCGCTGGATCTCCAGTAGTTTAAGAAATTTTCAACCAGATGCGGATTTTCAAACATAACATTATCTACGTGTCTGTATATCTATAGTTAAACAGAAACACAACACACGAGAGTTGATAGTGATACGATGACGAGTTCGTTAACGATAGAAGTATTCTAGTTACTTGTCTATTAAGAGTGATAGCGCTGGGTTGACATTTTGAGCAGATTCCTTTGGGCCATGGAGGATGATCTTTGCATCCTGGCTTAATTCTACAACTGATATCTTCTAACAGGACGAACTTCCCTCTGAAATATCAAAACAAAGGTTATAGTTACGTACACATTGGGGCATTGATAAGGTATTGAGATCGAATTACCTATCGACTCCGGCTGTTAATTTTCTTAAATAAGAATGAAACGACATGTGCTTAATATTATGCTCGGTTAGATAAGCTTCATCGAACGGTTCCAACGACGAACAATGAACGCACTGTGCTTTAGTCCCATGACGACATCTACTCAACAAAAGAAAAATCAGCTGATTAAGTCTACGTTCTTCAACGATCAAATCAGAATAGAATCAAGAACCGAACGTACAATTTGGGATCTCGTTGTCTCTTGACTTTACCATCAGATTTCCATAACAACTGATCGACTTCGTCTTCGGCCGAATTATTATTACTAGGAAACGTATTGGCGGTGGACGTCGAACTAGACCCATTAGATGAGTTTCCGGCCGATGAACGCGAAGGTCCGGCTACACTTTTACTGTAAAAGCTCGCTTCGTCGAGATAATCCGCATTATCAAATATTACAGCTCCGTTCAAAGGTTCCAAGTACAATAAATCTCCGTGTTTTAAACCAGCCGAAGAGATTGTTTTCGTTCGCGATGAAATGATTTCGCCTTGATGGCCTCGATTCGTGAACAAAGCGAATGCATAGCTGGATAACGAGAAATCGTCGTGAACCTACGAACACGTGGACACATTGTATAATATACTAAACTAGTGACGAAGATGATAGTGCAATGAGAAGAAAATAACGTACTTTATCGTATAAAGTTGACGTCGAATCGTTGGCATCGATTTGCAATCGTTTCGTACCCTCTTGAGATTGTATTCTTAATAGCTGTAACATGGCAGTGAATGGAATTAATCTCGAGTAAGTATACTACGTATATATCTAAGCCACAAAATGTGGAATTATTCGCACCACACGAGCGATATGAATTACACAACGAACGATGCAAAAGTGAAATATTTATAGCAACTCGGTCTCTCAAACAATCAACAACCAACTGTGGCTTATAAACAAGACAGTAAAATGCTCTCGATACAGAGAAGATGAAAAAAAATTAATTTAAAATACACGTGAAGAACACCACGTAAAAGTAATTCGTCTTCGATACAAAGAATTATGCCCTAATTGTTCAAAAGTGTATTGTCATTCTGAATGAAATCATAATCGTGATTACAGTTTCATAACAACTGCTGTACGAACCCGGCTACGTAAATTATTGATAATAAAGTAGTACAATATGATATCTTACTATTGATTTCGACATAGTTTATATTTCCCATTAAAGTTTTACATGAAATTTTTAAACTCGAGACGTTAATTTTAGCATAGAAAAATATCACTGTTCGGATAACTTTTTCCAAAATTCTAAATCTTTGTACATTGATAGAAGATCGCGAAGAATAAAGTGAAGAACCGGACTTTGCTGAATTCACAACACACTCGTTGTATTTTGCATAGATATGGATTGAAAACTGGATTGACAACTTGCAGTGATGGGAAACTGAAACTGGAACTGAAACCGAAACTGAAATAAAGAAATTTTGATTTTTGAATTTTGAAAAAAATACAAAAAATGAAAATTTGCAGAACTGAAAGTGAAACTGAAATTGAAAACCGTGGTCAGAAATGAAACTGAAACCGAAATGAATTTTGGTTTTCATATTTTCAGTTCTTTGGTTTTGACTTTTGTTTTGTTTTGGTTTATTAAAAAAAATTGTTATTCCCCCTTTATTTTGATTCATGAAAGCTTCAAACTTCCAAAATATGAAATTTTTCAGGTTAGGAAAGAAATAGAAATAAATTGACAATTGACACGAGTGAACAAAAATTTGTATTCCAACTTTCAAGTCTTCAAGAGTTGAAAAACAAGTAAAAAACAATGTATTTTTGCCTTTTTGGGTCTATAATTTTAAAATTTGACTGATGAGTTTTTTCTTCAAATATCAATTTTGGAAAAGAAAAGCAAACAGACCTGCAAAGGGAGTGCAGATGCTCGTTTCGAGAAGTAAAAACAACGTTTTTTCAGGTAAAAAATGTATGTACTCGTATTTTGTTTAGTGTAAACATTTTTTTAAAAAATCAAATGATACGAGTAAATTTTTTTCGAAGTTTAGTTATTTTTTTTTAAATCACAGAGGCCCGAGCCAAGCTATAGGGCAAACGCTTTCAAAATTCTCAAAAATGAAAAATTTGTATTTTGAGAAGTAATAAACAATGATGTTTTGTGATGAGTCATGAGTCGTATTTTTTGATTCCATAATTTCAGAGTTAAATAGGTACCTACTTAGATTCAGATAATAGTTAAATGAAAGTTTCAGTTGTTAATCTCATAAATATTAATACATAGGTACTTACCTCGTAAATTTTCATTTTTCAAGCATCGATAGCAGCTTTATTAAAATTTCTTCATCATTTTTGTACTTGAAATTCAAACTTTTTCCTGCTAAGTATAGCACATTTGTGTTTGAATTAAACTATAATGAAAGAAAAGAAATTCAAAATTCATGTCTTTTTCGTTTTTTTCACTTTAACAAAAGAAAATTTAAACAAATTTCTAATTGTGAATTAAATTTCAACGCTATTATTAAAAATTAATCAAGAAAGATGAATTAGGTACTCCATCTAATTCAAGTTTCCAAAAATATTTCAAGTGCTTTGTAAAGGGTCATTCCATGTCAACTCAACCAACGTTTTTGAGTCATGTCTTTCGACTTCGCTCAAATTTTTTTTACAATATATACCCACCCAGTATGTAAGAACTCCGCAATTAGTTTGATCCCAGCACCCTCAGTGGTCGGGTGGGGGGAGGGGGCTTCCATTATCTTCACATTGTCTCGAGGTACTCAACTTCAGCAGGCCATTCCTCCAAAACTATGATTCTTTGATCAAAACTGATTTCACAGTTCGAAAGGGCATTGCATTTAAAACTTTTTAAGCATTTTGAAATTTTCATAAGTTAAAAGTTGACTTTAAAATTGCAAGTTCAAATTTCAAAATGGCGCAGTATGGGAGCTACAATTTAAAATGTTGAAAAAATTTCCATAGATGTACCTTTTGATGCTTTTTCGAAATATTCAAGTTTCGAGATGGGATCTCTCAAAGGAGGGGGAGAACTCTCACCCCCAATTTTGGGCGAAACTTTTGAAAGAAAATCAGGGGCATGTGATATATCGAATTCTATGTTTTTGGTGACGCTGAACACAAATATGACGTCAGATTTTTGATAGGACCCAAATCCACGGCCCCCAGCACCTCCCCAAAGGGGGTAAAAGTTCAAAAAAGTGGTTTTGTTCGTGCGACACATGAAATAGTATGTTTTTGGTGACGCTGAAAACGAATATGACGTCAGATTTTTGATTGGGCCTCATCCACGGCCCCCAACAATTTTTTTGGACCTTTACCTATTGGATGTGGTTCTGGAGGCCATGGGTGAGGTCGATTTAAAAAACTATGGCTATACCTATATACATACTCATAATTGATGTACTTGTGGCACCATTTTATATACTTTACACACGTTCAGGCACCAAAATTTACGTTGTGGCACCACCAAATGGTGCCACAACGTATTTTATTTAAAATCGTGTGGAATGTTATCAGGGCACTGCCAGGGGTCGTTAGGCAAATTTTTGTAATGGTGCCACAACGACATTTAAAAGTCCCTTTTAATATATTGGTAAAATTATATAGTCAACAGACGTTGTGGAACCATTTTCAGGTCTCATTGGTTTTCGATGTATTCTTTTGTAAAAATTCATTGTAAAATGTTTCGATTAGATGGCGCTGTTGCTTATACCCTTAATCATCACTCTATACTCATATATTATAGAGGCATCAATTGGTTTTTATTAATGAATAAACCGTTGCCAGAAAAACGCTCGCGTAAATGACTAAGTTTTCTTCACTTGCTACCTGGTGCCACAACGACGTTCAACTAAATGGTGCCATAACGTTACAAAAGTAGATATTGATATATTCGTGTTCAGCGATATCGAAAACATAATTTCATGTGTCACACGAATGTTACCATTTTTTTTGGGTTACCCTCTTTGGGGAGGTGAAGGGGGCCGTGAACGGGTCCAATCAAAAATCTTACGTTATATTCGTGTTCAGCGTCACCAAAAACATACTATTCCATGTGTCGCACGAACAAAACCACTTTTTTGAACTTTTACCCCCTTTGGGGAGGTTCTCGGGCCCGTGGATGGGGTCCTATCAAAAATCTGACGTCATATTCGTGTTCAGCATCACCAAAAACATAGAATTCGATATATCACATGCCCCTGATTTTCTTTCAAAAGTTTCGCCCAAAATTGGGGGTGAGAGTTCTCCCCCTCCTTTGAGAGATCCCATCTTGAAACTTGAATATTTCGAAAAAGCATCAAAAGGTACATCTATGGAAATTTTTTAAACATTTTAAATGGTAGCTCCCATTTACAGCGCCATTTTGAAATTTATTGAAAGTTCAACTTTCAACTTTTAAGAATTTCAAAATGCTTAAAAAGTTTTAAATGCTATGCCTTTTCGAACTGTGAAATCAGTTTTGATCAAAGTATCATAGTTTTGGAGGAATGGGCTGCTAAAGTTGAGTACCTCGAGACAATGTGAAAATAATGGAAGCCCCCCCACCCGACCACTGAGGGGGCTGGGATCAAACTATGCGGGGTTCTAACTTACTGGGTGGGTATATTTATTGTAAAAAAAAATTGAGCGAAATCGAAAGACATGACTTTCAAAATCGCCTTTTTTTGGTCGAGTTGACATGGAATGACCCTAAAACGAAAATTTTTGTCTTAATTGTAAGCACTTTCAAATAAATATCTATCTATTTTAATAAATGAAAACTGAAACTGAAACTGAAACCGAAAAGTAGAAACTGAAATGTAAAAATTTTACCATCATTGCAAGTAACCAAAATATTTTATAAGAATGCTCTAACAGAAAATAAAATTCATAGAGCATCAATAAAATGAAAAAATTACAACCCTCCCTAATTTCCAAAGTCAGGGATGGGACCTCCTTTGAGAAAATTTAAATTATACCCTTTGCAATATAAAATAAAAATTCGAAAAAACGATTTAAGCAAAATAATGTTGTAAAACATCAAAATAGGAACAATTTTCATGGCGAAATTTTTTCTCCAATCTCCAAACTTAGGTTATCGCGTACGTTGTTAATAATTAGGTACCTAGACCTACGTGTTCGTCTGAATATATTAACAATAATTTCGATAAATGATGAAAAGTCAACATAATTCGACCGTTGTACTTGTATGTACCATCACTTTATCTGAATAAATTGAAATACCTATGGCGTATAGCAGAAAATGTGAAATGATTGAAATTTTGACCCAAAAATTGTAGAGCTGAAAATAGCAGGCAATATTATACGACATATCCCTCGTTTCTCAGGTTTTTTGGTATGCTGAGCTCGAATATCAACTTGGTTTTCTGATCTGGCCTTTCTAGCTGCTGCCATAGACATTACAATTTGGTCTTCGAGATGTAAAGAAAAATGATACCATGTGACATAGGTACTTATCGTTAATTGATTTTTTGTGGCGCTACATGAGTCTGCTCTACCTACCTACTCAGTACTTATAATGATGAGTAATAGCTGAAAAACCAAAATATGAACTCGTTTGCCCCCTCCAGGGGACAAGATACGCTCGGATTTCAAGAAAGTTTGAAAACGCTGAAATACCTACAAACTTACTCCACTGTGTCTGTTAAAAAACCTCCTTTTCCCATGGATTATTGTTTTGGAATTTGGAGTTTTGAAATGTTCAATTTTGCCATTAGTACCTACTCGTTGCCAAAAATACAATATGGGGGGGGGCGGGTCGACTTGTTCAGAAATCTTATTGTTTCTTCAAAAATAGAAAATAATTGTAAGATCAATGAATGATGAAAAAAAGTTTTATAGGTATAGGTACCTATAGGTATAGCCATAGGCATAGATAGGCACATATTACTAAATTTTGAATCTGAATGACTATGGTGAGGTGGGCATGTAATTCTTATGAGATAACTTCGAATCTCTTTTTTCTTATGATATAAAGTGAGATTAATTCAATTTTATTAGCGGTAGCAGCTTTCTTTCTGACACTTTTGACTTTTGAATTGTTAAAATATAGGGCTGTATTATGGTGTTGAATGAAATACAAGTTTCGATTTTTAGATCAGTTTATTACAATTTAACTACTTAATTCTTTATTTGAGATACATGCGGCAGCATTGCTGCCATCATATCACGTTAAGCATTACATTAGGTTTAGGTAGTTGAAACAAAATTATTTGAATAATACTTATTTATTTATATAGAATACAAATTTCAGCTTTAAATAGGATAAAAATACCTACATGATTAAAACATAAAATGGTTTAAGACTATAGGTACATAAAATCTACTCTAGGTTATTTCAAAAAAAAAAAAATTAAAAAACACATAGGTAAGGTGCACCGGGGGAAGTTGGAATTCGGGGTAAGTTAGAAAACTTGCTCTAGCGCCTACAGGTTTATATCTGGCGAAGTGCCACTAAAGGTGACTTGAGGGTACTACCCCTACTTCATCACGGCATAAACATTTTCGCGATTCAGTTTCATTTTAGATGTCTTTGGTTCAATTGTATTTTGTTGTTGTTTTGAACTTTTTTTGAATTTGTTCTAAAATACAGACTTTCTATTTCTTAGTTTTTCGCATATAGCGGACGAACCGTGCATCCTAGTGAAAATCTGATGAGAGTAATCTCAAAGAGAATTAAATTCTCCACAATTTTGTTCCTTTGCATTTTTTCTAGGACGCTCCGTTCGTGATCTACACCTCAGCAAAGTTTAGCCCCTTCTGACTTCCCCCAATTGGGGGAAGTCAGAACAGTTTATATTTTATTCCACTGAGCGAAAGCTACTGCGTCAATCACGCTCAAATTTTCACCATAGGTTAAGAACCCTTATGGGAACCTACATAATAAATTTGATCCATATTGGTTCATTAGAAGGGGAGTAACAGCTGGTCAAAGTTGAAATTGCGAAAAATCGTTCTGACTTGCCCCGGTGCACCTTAAGTAAATAAATAAATTTTGAATGTTTATTGATTCGAGGAGCTGAGATATTCTTCCAGGGTATAATAAGCCCTAGTTATCAGCCATTCTTTGAGGGCATTTTAGAATTATTTTGCAGTTGGCTGGTTTTTTACACTCCCTGGAATCTGATTATATACTTTTGCAGCAGATGATACAGTACTACACTGGAGAAGTTTTGTGCGGTGGTGGGGAGTTCTAATGTTACCTCGTGATCTGGTACTGTTACGGATGAGTAATTTTTGGAAAGGTTATTACCCCAGTATAAACCATGAGAGATATGTCCAAAATATATTGTGATATTGTACCTAGTGAGAATTTTATTATCAACAAAGGAGTGCCTGCATGTTGGTCTTAGAGGTAGTTTATAAATTGTTCTTATCACACGTTTTTGTAGTGTGAGAATTTGCTTGACATAAGATGCATTACCTTCCCAAAAAACTACCCCATAGGCCATTGTAGAGTGGAATAGTCCAAAATATGCTAGTCTTGAAAGTTTTTTGATTTGTAATTTGGCGTAGCTGAAAGAGTAAAAAGTTTATAGATGACAAATGACAGGCTAATTTAGTGATGTATACATCCCATTTTAAATTGCATTGAACATCAACCCCTAAGAACTTTGCAGCACTCGAGACATTAGGTAGAGTTGAGAGAGTTTCTGCTACCAGGTCTTCCTCCTTAGGGGTTACATTGATAGGCACCGTTACTGTTTTTTCCAAGTTCAAGCTCAAGCAATTTGCATTAAACCAACAGATTAGGTTTTTGAGAACATGTTCTATTTTTTTAAGCAGTGTGTCCCAACTGTCGTATAAGGATGCCTAAATTAAAATCGTTAGGCAATTATACTGGCATAAATTCGATGAACCTTTTCAAGGTTAAAATTGTAGGTGGGAAAATTGAGAACTTATGACGCTAGGTAGATACCTACCTAGAGTTAGTATGTTTTCAGGATTCGAGTATTTTAGAACGTGTGTTCGTTAGATTAATTTTTTATCTTTATGATGATGTGATTTTGTAAAACATTCTAATTTTAATTAAATGGTTTAATATTCCGGTAATGCAAGTGATTAATTTTCAATGACTATTTTTCATCTTTAGGACCTGGATATAAACCAAATGGAGTAAGTCCTTTGATTTGAGCATACCGGCTAGGCTGAGGTAACTCCTCATGCCATAGTTCCAGGCAGTATCTAGGGTCTTTCTCAAAACGCTAGGCTAAAAGATAATTCAGTGAAGAATTTTAGTAGCAACGGTAAAATTAGATAATTAAGGAGATGGTTTATTTTTAAGTTGTTAATTTAGATAGTCCAGTAAAGGACTTTACAGCCTAGTTTTCCAATTAGATAATCTAGTTAAAGATTTCATGTGTATAACCATCTAATTTTATTCCTCTGGAATTAAAATGATCGTAATTAATTATTACAAATTCGAGTTTCAAAACTAGGACATTGTCCAACCTGTGTTTTGTGATCTTAGACTCAGTCTACTTTGTAATAAATATCTTTCCCCTTTTTGATTGAAATTATTCAAAAGCTATCTTCATTTTTTTCGAGCATTAAATTATGTTGATATAGGTAGGTTCTCTTTTCCTATACAAACTCACTCCATTTATCCTATTTGTAAAATTCCTATACCTATTTCCACTCACTAACTTTCCCTACTCTAAAAATTTATCCAAATTATGATCAATCTATATCACACAACTATGTACCACCTTTTGAAAACATAGTTGTATCATCCGCAAACTGTGTTAGAAGTGCATCAGTGTAAGATGACAAATCATTAACATAGAGAATAAACAATAAAGGTCCAAGTATAGAACCTTGGGGGACTCCTTTGTCTATTATTTTCTCTTCAGAAAAGGTGTAAGTCTCGCCATTTTGGATTTTGACTATTTTTGTACCCTATTTTCAAGGAAGGATTTCAGCCAACTGTGGATTGGACCCCTTATCCCATATTTTTTCAACTTTCCCAGTAGAATTCCGTGGTTCATGGTATCAAAAGCTTTCGACAAATCACAGAATATTGCCAATGAATTTTCACCGACTTGGCAATGCAGCTTGGAGAATTTTGTTCAGTACCTAAGTTGAATATTGCTTTGGTGGTATTTTTTCCGCAATGAAAGCCAAACTGTGTTTCACTTAAAATGCTGTTACATGATAGGAATCGTATCAGTCGATTATATAACAGACGCTCAAAAATCTTTGAGAATACTGGTGTTACAGACATGTGCCTGTAGTTGTTTAGATTTGATTTTTCTCCTTTCTTATGTACAGGAATTACAATATGTACTTGATTTCAAGCTGTCTGGAAATTTTCCCTGATCTATAGAGTCATTAAAAAGTTCAGCAAGTATTATTATGAGATATGTAGCGATCAGCTTATCTGATAAGGCCTACATCTAAACCATAACTATCCCTTGAGTTGGAATTTTTGAGACCTTGTATGACATTAGAGACTTCAGCTGCAGTAGCTGGTAACACAAACATTGAGGAATCATTAGCTGGAATAAGGGATAATGGGTCCAATGTTTGAGAAGAATTAATAATGTTTTTTGCAACAGTTGCAAAATGTTGGCTGAATAACCTAGCCATATCAGCTGAGTTGGTATATTTGGTGTTTTGGAATGTATAATATGATCAATGGTTTGTTTGCATGGTTGATATGAGTTTATTATCTTCCATGTAGTTTTGCAGATATTATTTGAGACTGCAACTTTGTGACAGTTTGATTCTATATTTGCCCAATTGATTAATTTTTTATATTCCTTTTGAAGGAGCTTGTGTTCAATTTTATCATCTTTGGACCCACTGAATTTCCAATTTGAGTAAGATTCTAATAGTCTAGTTTTTAGGGTGTGTATTTGGGTTTGAATACTATGAGGATAATGTAAGTGGTTAGGGTTATGATCAGGGATGCGGAGCGGAATGAATTTCGTTCCGGGTTCAGGGTTCAGCTCCGACATAAAAAATAATTCTGTTCCGGTTTCCTGTATCGTTCCGCTCCGATTAAAAATATCGTTCCGTTCCGGTTTAGCGTTCCGTTCCGCTCCGATTTTTCTTTTTTGTTTTAGAGAAGGTTGCATTCAAAGTACATCAGAATTTTCATGTTCTGAGCAAAAATTGAAGTTGAAAATGTTGAAATACCCGAAATTTTAAAAAAATGGTTGAATTAGGCGCGTTTTAATGAAATTTAAAGTCCACCTCACTGCTCACATGAGAAATTTGAATTTTGATCGCTGAAAATTGCAGCTTTGTTCCAAAAGTACATTGTATAAATGGTCTTTTTCATGTCATTTACCATGTCTTTTTACAATTTTCTAGTTTATTGAGGTAAAATTTCAGCAAAAACACCTTTTGTTCACACTATAATCTTGAAAATCGTTCATTAAAGGTCAAAAAATTTTGTTAGGTCGGAGCTTTAAAAACCCAAATTTTTATTCCGGTTCGGTTCCGGTTTCGCTCCTGCATATTTTTTGAAAGTTGCTCCAGGTTCCGTTCCGCTCCGCCAAAATTCTCCCAAAAGTTAGGGGTTTAGCGTTCCGGTTCGTTCCGGTTCAGTTCCGCTCCGCATCCCTGGTTATGATTTGTATAAGTTTGAAGTGGGAAAGATAAGTTGTAGTGGTTCGAAAAAATATTTAAAAAACTAGAAAATCTTGAAATAATATTACCTATTTTCAGTGTACCTATCCCAATTTTCAGATTCCAGAGAGTGGAAAATATTATCAAAATTTGTTTTAGAGAACATACGTTTTTTTAAAGGAGGTTGTTTTGCTGTATTCACAGATTTTTTGACCAGTTTCAACTTTTCAAGGATGGGAATACACTATTATGTGTACAAATGAAGATAGGTAATCTTCAGAATAGAGGATATTCCAGCACTATAGCTAATCAAATAAATAATAAAACTAGACCAAGTTCGCCTCCCTTCACGCATTTGATTGTGATTACCTTATTTTCTTTTCAACATCACTATAACACTATTAACAGCAGCCATTGGACTTTATTTTTTGGAACCATGCTTTCAAGTTTCAGGTAAGTTTTCTTTTCATCAAGTAGGTATTTTGGTTTGGTTTGGATTTGGTTGTTTTGTTTTGTATTTTTGTGTTTGTTTATTTTTCTGTAAGTTATAATTTTTAGAATGGGTCATGCAGGAAAAAAAAGTCAGCAGATTGAGAATTTCATATTGAGTTCAGATTTACCCACATAGGTGCTACAAAGGTATCCCTGGGGCGGAGATATGAGTCCTCAAAATGCTGAATTTTTGGAGGGGGAAATCGAAGTTTTTTCACTGCATTCCCTCTGCCAGCTTTCTGCACACGAATTTTCAATCTCTACCTCCTATATTGTGTCAATTTATAATTATATGATTATATTGTACATACATTATTTACTTCTGTCAACTCTCATTATTTTGTTTAATGAATTCGGCCTTAAATCTACTATCTACATACTTTTACAGAGAACATTCATATTGAACCTGAAGGAATTGTTAGGTATATCTGCCTTTGTTTTTGTGGATTTGGCCGAAAGAACATTTCAAGTTTTCATTCTTCGCATGCGGGCCTCCAAAAACAATAAAAAACCAACCAACTTGATTTCATCGATGGATTATTATGATATTTCTCTACAGATCGAACTGAACGATATAAATTAAATAATACCTACTCTCATAGGTAAGGACATATTATTATTGTAGTTGATGATGTAATTCAGTTAGAGATTGTTGGAAAAATATTTTGTATTATTACGGTTCGTGAATACATCCAAGTTTTCTTATTCGCAAGTTGTGCGCCCATTTTATTAATCTTTGACTTATTTTTAAACCTACTTGATTGCTTTGTTTTGTATGTATGTTTGTTTGTTTTTTCTGTATAATTTTTAGGATAGAGGTCACGCAAAAAAAAAAAAGGGTCGGTGGGTTGAGAATTGATTATTCATTTTGAGTTCACAGGTCAGTCGAAATTTAGGATTTTGCGTTTCAACATAGGACTTGCAAGAGATTTTTTAAACTGTACAAAGGTAGATGGAAAGAGCAGGCAAAATTTCATCACTTGTCAAAATTTCAAGTGCTAAAGTAAGTACATCCCCTTTGTAGAACACCAGTGTCAAAATTTCAAGTTCTAAAGTGCCTTATTTTTTGATTTCTTGTGAATTTTTGAAATTCAAATTTAGGCCAAAAATGAGAGATGAAATCAAAATTTTACCAAATTGACCTTGAGAAAGCTGAAATTTGGGATATACCCTATTTTTGAACGGCCAAATCGATTGGAAACTGTTTCAAACCGTTTTGAGTATAGTTCTGAAGCCTCCAGCAGATTTTTGAAACTTGAAATTCCCACATCCCACAAAGTTTCATCAAATGGAGTTGGAAAGACGAAATTCATTCTGAAAACTAGTTGACTTCGTAACATTGAAATTAGTTTGCCGAATGAATTTCAGGGTGTATCCTAAATTTCAGCTTTCTAGTTCAATTTGGCGAAATTTTGATTTTATCCCTCATTTTTGGCCTGATTTTAGCACTTGAAATTTTGACAGGTGATAAACTTTTGCCTGCTCTTTCGATCTATTTGTACCTTTGTACGGTTCAAAAAATTGTGGGCAAGTCCTATTCGTTGGAACGAAAAATCTACGATTTCGACACATCACTGGAAGCAAAGTAAGTTCATATTCTTGACATCAGTAATTTATTGTAAAATTATAATTAGATTGTTAGTAGGTAACCTTATTTTGAATTTATAAGCATCCGTATCGTTTGTTTTCAACAAAATTAAAGTAAACAAAGAGAACGTCAATGTTTTAGCAAAAGTTAAAGAAAAAAGTACCTAGTAAAATGACATCCAATAATAATAAAAGTTATTTTTATGTCATCGTATATACCTATATGATGGTAAAACCACACAAAAAAAATACTTTTTTCGAGAAAAGATATTTGAAAGTATTCAAACGGACAAAAGGTATAAAATTACAGGAATAAAAGCTGGGAAAAGTATGTTAGTAGGTAAGTAATATTATTATATTGAATACGTAGGGCCGTTGAGAGGGAGGCAAAAGGGGCAGTTTGCCCCGGACCTGCGCTTTCTGGAGGCCGAGCTAAATAAGGGCCAGTGTGGAAAAAACTGTTTTTTTTACATTTCAAAACACAAATTTTCAAAGAGCTTTCGCACTCGTTTCGCTCGGGCATGTTTTCCTTTCTTTTTCAAAATCGAAATTTATAAAAATATACCGCGTTCTTCAAAGTTTTCAAGTGAAAAAATAAATTTCTTGCATAAAAAGTATTGTTCTTGTACCTCTCAGAATACAAATTTTCAAAAGCTTTTGCCCATCACTAGAGTCCATTCTCTTTTCTTTTTAAAAATTAACACTAAGAAAATCTCCCAACCTCATAAAATTTTAAAAGCAATGATATAAAACTCCTTGCGTAAAGAAAAATCGTTTTTAGTTCTCTCAAGTCTCAACATACAAATTTTCAGAAGTTTTCGCCCCTGCTCCTCTCAGGCCGCATTCTCTTTTTTTTGAAAATCAACTTCCTTAAAAAACATCGCTTTTATAGGCTTCTTGAAATCGAGTTTTCAAAAACTTTCTCCCTTGCTTCGCAAATACGTACATTTTGACAATTCTAGATTGTTCATAAACGATAAACCACCTCGTGATCGTGAAGTTCTGATCAACTTTGTAGCTTTCGACTCAGCTGGCGGTATATTTGCTCTAGAAGAACATTTAAAAATTTACTCATGTCGAATTTGCGGGGATTCAATTCAGAAAGACGTATTACGTAGGTAAGGACTTATTATTATTGTAGTTTTGGAAAAATTGTGTTGTGTTGCTTTGTTTTGTATGTTTATTTGTTTGTTCTGTATAATTTTTAGGATGGGCCGCGCCAAAAAAAATCATTTTTAGTTCACAGGTCACTCGAAATTGCAGATTTTGCGTTTCAACATAGAACTTGCACGAAATTTTTTAAGCCATTCCAAGGTAGATTGAAACAGCAGGCAAAAATTCATCACCTGTCAAAATTTCAAGCGCTAAAGTGCCTTTTTCGATTTTTGGTGATTTTTTGAAAATCAAATTTAGGCCAAAAATGAGGAATAAAATCAAAATTTTACCAAATTGACTTGGAAAGCTGAAATTTGGTATGCACCCTATCTACCACCAGCCAAATTGAGTGGAAACAGTTTCAAACCGTTTTGAGTAGTTCTGGAGGCTCCAGCAGATTTTTGAAACTTGAAATTCCCACAAACTTTCATCAAATGGACTTGGAAAGCCTAAATTCATTTTGTAAACAGATTTCAATACGCTATGAAGTCGACTGCAGGTGGATTTTTAGTAATTTTAAAGCCTCCAGCGACTTTTTGAAAATTACTGGAGCCTCCAGTAGATTTATGAAACTTGAAATTTTGTTAAAATTTCATCACATGGAGTTGGAAAGGTGAAATTCACTCTACACAGTACGTGTTAAAGTTTTATAACATTTTTTTTTTAAAAATAAGTTTCAAAATAAGCGCAGGAGGGTTCAAAATGGATTGAAAGTTGAAACAGCCTGCAATCCACTTCGGAATATTAGGTAAGTATAGGTACCAAAAATAAGGTGTCAACTAAATTTCATCATTCTACCTCAAACGGAGCTGAAAGATCTAAACAGGTTTATGGCGTTTTTTGAAAACTCGAAATTTCCACAAAGTAGCTCGAAGTTTCAAAACCATTGAAAACCACTGAAATTCATTCTGCAAAATAATTTCAGTGGTTTTCAATGGTTTTGAAACTTCGAGCTACTTTGTGGAAATTTCGAGTTTTCAAAAAACGCCATAAACCTGTTTAGATCTTTCAGCTCCGTTTGAGGTAGAATGATGAAATTTAGTTGACACCTTATTTTTGGTACCTATACTTACCTAATATTCCGAAGTGGATTGCAGGCTGTTTCAACTTTCAATCCATTTTGAACCCTCCTGCGCTTATTTTGAAACTTATTTTTAAAAAAAAAATGTTATAAAACTTTAACACGTACTGTGTAGAGTGAATTTCACCTTTCCAACTCCATGTGATGAAATTTTAACAAAATTTCAAGTTTCATAAATCTACTGGAGGCTCCTAATTTTCAAAAAGTCGCTGGAGGCTTTAAAATTACTTAAAATCCACCTGCAGTCGACTTCATAGCGTATTGAAGTCTGTTTACAAAATGAATTTATAACTTCGTAGCGTATTGAAATTAGTTTGCAGAATGAATTTCGACTCTTCATCTCAGTTTGATGAAATTTTGGGAAAATTTCAAGTTTCAAAAATCTACTGAAGGCTCCAGTAATTTTCAAAAAGTTGTTGGAGGCTCTAAAACGATCTAAAATCCACCTGCAGTCGGCTTTGTAGCATATTGAAATTAGTTCGCAGAATGAATTTCGGCTTTCCAACTCGATTTGATGAAATTTTGTGGGAATTTCAAGTTTCAAAAATCTGATTGAGGTTCCCGAACTACTCAAAATGGTTTGAAACTGTTTCTAATCGATCCCTCATTTTTGGCCTGAATTTGATTGTCAGCAATTCACCAAAAATTGAAAAAGGCACTTTAGCATTTGAAATTTTGCCAGGTGATAATTTTTGCCTGCTCTTTCGATCTGCCTTTGGACGGTTTTAAAAATTTTGAACAAGTGCTATGTTGAAACGCAAAATCTGCGATTTCGATTGACCTGTCAATCAAAATGGCCGCCATTTTGTGAGTAGGGCCACTTTTTCTTGTAGGACAAGGGCTAGAAATGTTCCTAAGGACTCACCCTTTAAGAAAAATGTTGGCCCGGAGGACCGACCAGGGGGGGGTGCAATAGATCCTTTTGCGGGCCCCCCTGACTAGTATGAATGGTTGAAACATTTTCCAGGTTGGAGCCATTGAAGCACACGTTTCCATACATACTCAAAACAAAGCATTTATGATACTCAGTGAACAAAAACTGATAGACTGCGTAAAAGAAAAAAAACAGTAGGTACTAGGTAAGTTGGCAGTTAAGTGACATTTTCACAACTTTTTACTGTACAAACTTCAGATTTGGATATATTGGGGTACGAGTAAAACAAACGTATGATGAACAAGTTGCCTATCCTTAAAATTGAAGTGGCAAAATACACGTCATGTAAACAATAAAAAATAATTGTATAATAAGTGCAAATGATTCACTTTCATAAAATTGAGATTGAAATAACTTAACACTATTATAGGCGACAGCAAATTTGTGTTCGGGTTGAAAATGGCCTTAATCGATACTCTAGACGCCTAAAAAAACAGAGTGGAGTTTTTCAGATTAAGTTGTTTTTGTTGGCAGGAGAGATGATCAAAGTTGCAAAAATGGCCGTTTTTGCCTTATGTCGAGAGTTTGTAGCGACATCAGTATTGTTTTGCGAAAAAAACCAAGGTCATTTTCGGATTCTACGCACTTTTTTAAGTAAACTACTTTCCCTGATTTTTAATTTTTGAAGTTTCAAGCGAATAGGAAAGATTTTTATTTGTATTAATCATTTTAAAACTCGGAGCACGCGATGCTGGCTTGCTTGGGTGTTTAAGGGTTAATATGTATTTTAAAACTCGGAGCGCGCAACGCTGGCGTTACTCCACCACGTAATCGTGGCCCGGAACTGCGTTCGCCCGAAGTTCAAATTGAATTTTTCGTATTTAGCAAAATTAGTCTGATGCGCTTGAAACTTTGAAAATCAAAAATCGAGGAAAGTAGTTTACTTTAAAAAGTGCGTAGAATCCGAAAATGACCTTGGTTTTTTTTCGCAAAGCAGTAAGGATGTCGCGCTACGAACTCTCAAAATAAGGCAAAATCGGCCATTTTCGCAACTTTGACAGTCTCTCTTGGGTCTTGGCCACAAATTCAACTCAACTTTAAAAAACTCACTCTGTATTTTGTTTTAGGGTCCAAACTATCGATTAAGCCCATTTTCAACCAAAACATAAAAATCCAAAAAAGTTGCCTAGTGTTATTTACAGGAAAAAAAATGTAACCTCAAAACCTACCAAAACAAATACCAATACTCAAACATAAGAAAAAAACTCAATGCTTAAAAAAAAACTTAGTAAGTAAAACTTTTGAATTGGGCATTTGGACTTATAGGATGAGAGGTCGCTGGAGGGCATTTCATCACAGTGCATTGTGAACAAAACAAAATTTGATGTTTCTTTTTTTATTTTTCTCGAAAAAAAGAGACATAAATTGAAGGTATTTATTAAATTTGCCGCGGTTTTTTGGTATCTGTATTGTTCCACAACCCTGTTAATGTACATACTTATATTTTAATTTTTCATGTTTTTTTTTTTCAGACCGACATAAATCATTTCATGAGATTGGGATATCAGGCATCCACACCACCCCCTGGATTAAAGGAAAAAAAAGGATCTGTAGAGAGGGGTGGTGTTCCTCTTTGTACTATCAGATGGATATAGTTGCTACATTGATCGGAGATGCTACTCTGGGTGCAAACTCCGATGGTGAAGAGAGTCAGGTAACTACTCTTATTTGAGGAAGAGCTGAAACAGCTCGAGTGAGATCGAATATCGAACGTAAACACGAAATGAATTCGTACACCGGCGGTGCACATAGAATGCTTTATTCGACGTAGATCAGAGACAGCTACACTACATTTACTGCTCTGATTAATTAACAAATTAAGCTACGCGAATCGAACAACCGAGTATAGACACAAGTAATATATAAAAGAAACAAATCCCTAAATTGCTACAAGTCATCGGCTGAGCCGGAATTCGCAATTGTAACGTAAGCAAAGCTTAGCTAAAAACATACTACTACTTTAGCAGCGAAAGCTTGGTGTTGGTGAAGATTCGGGGAAACTACACCGCCAGATCGCGCCGCTCATGGAGCTGCGCGATTCGCTGCTCTCGAGGTTCACATCTTCCGCTTAGGCGGGAGCTGCGGGCACACAACCTGCTGGTACAGATCTCTTCTCCATGACAAAACGGTAAGGTATTACACAATTTTTTTTTTTTTAATACAAAAAATTATCTCATCTTTCTATATTTTTAGGCTTTCAGCATATAGATTAGGTACTCCAATAATGGTAGATTTGATATCACAGAAAGCAGAAGCAGTGCTTGATAATCGAGGGGCCCGCGTAAAGATCAATTGCACCTGCACCTCCCTGTCAATCCTCCGTGGCAACTTGTTATTTAAAGGGGGAGTCCTGAGGAACATTTGTAGCCCTTGTCCTTAAAAAAAAAAAAAAAAACGATGGCTCTACTCACAACATGGCGGCCATTTTGATTGACTGGTCAGCCGAGATCGCAGATTTTGCGTTTCAACATAGGACTTGCACGACATTTTTCAAACTGTAAAAAAGTAGATTGAATGAGCAGGCAAAAATTTATCACCTGTCGAAATTTCGAGTGCTAAATTGCCTTTTTCGATTTTTGGTGAATTTTTGAGAATCAAATTTAGGCAAAAAATGAGCGATAAAATCAAAATCTTACCAAATTGACCTAGAAAACTGAAATTTGGGATATACATTATATGTACTCTATTTTCGACCTGTCAAATCGATTGGAAACGGTTTCAAACCGTTTTGAGTAGTTCTGGAGCCTCCAGCAAATTTTTGATACTTGAAATTCCCAAAAAATTTCATCTCATGGAGTTGGGAAGCCAAAAGTCATTCTGCAGACTAATTTAAATATGTTACGAAGTCAACTAGTTTTCAGAATGAATTTCGTCTTTCCAACTCAATTTGATGAAATTTTGTAGGAATTTCAAGTTTTAAAAATCTGCTGGAAGCTCCAGAACTGCTCAAAACGGTTTAAAACAGTTTCCAATCGATCTGGCAGGTCAAAAATAGGGTGCATCCCAAATTTCAGTTTTCTGGGTCAATTTGGTAAAATTTTGATTTTATTTCTCATTTTTGGCATTTTGGCCTAAAGATTTTGAAAAATTCACCAAAAATCGAAAAAGGCATTTTAGCTCTTGAAATTTAGACAGGTGATAAATGTTTGCCTGCTTTTTCAATCTACCTTTGTACGGTTTGAAAATTTTTGAACAAGTCCTATGTTGGAACGCAAAATTTGCGATTTTGACTGACCTGTCAATCAAAATGGCCACCATTTTGTGAATAGGGCAACTTTTTTTTCAAGGACAAGGGCTAGAAATGTTCTTTAGGACCCTTTAAGAATAAAGTTGCGCCAGATGGTCGACGGCGTGGCGGGGTGCAATAGATCCTTATGCACCCCCCCCCCTCCTGCTATTATGAATTCGACCCTAGATCTGCTATTTTTACAGAAAAGAACATATTCTGCGAGGAGTCGATTCAAAGAAACAATGTCATTCAAAAAAAAAAAAAAAAAATGTAGATGAACAAGTTGTGTACTTTGAAAGTAAACAATCACAAATGGTTCTACATTATTATAATAAGTGCACATGATTCATTTTCATAAAATTTGGATTGAAGAAAATAATTTAACTTTTTTGGATAATATACAGAAGTTATTGTATAAGTACCTACTTCATAAGTACACAATTGATCAAAGTAAACAATCAAACACTGGAGAATAAATAATGACAATATTATTGTATTTAGTCAAAATGGTCCCTTGTACACACTTCTAATAACTGAATATTTACCCCCCCCCCCTTATCAGTCAAGTTTTCACAGTAAAAACCAAGCTGCACATTTTTTTTTTACACCTTACATTTTCATTTGTGATTTTTTTAGATATTGCAATTCATAGTTCTTCTTTATTGCTTGCCTTACAATGTACCTAAACCTATATTCTGCTTAGACTACGGAGTACGGACATACTGCGAGCGATGAGCGGAAAAATAAACCTACACGTTCTTATGACAGTGGCCATACTGATGCCGCTGAGCAGTGAGCGGAATCGTTACCCCTTACCGCTCAGCGACAAAATCAAAATATTTGTGTTTTCCGCTCAGCTTCTGAGCGATTTTGCATTTCAAAATGTAGTTGCTCGAGACTGCTGACACTTGGAGAAATTATGTTTGCGGTATTTTAAAAGTGCTTAAGAGTAGTTTCAAAAATATCCATCAAAACTTTCAAAAGCTCAAAAGGGGTTTCCCAAAATTTTGGTCAAAATGTAAAAAATCGCAAATATTGTGTGACATGTCTTTTCATATGTTTTTGAAGGCGCTGAATACGAATATCATTACTCACTAAAGTCAGATGCTTGGAAATTTTTCAACCTCTCCTCGAATCCCTATTTTGAAAATGAAGTTTTTAATAAAATATAAGTAAGAGCTGTGTGTAAGTAAGAGTAAAATATCAAGAAGTGTAGGTATCAAGAGTCAGCTTGTTTGCAGCTGCCTATATGTGATTTTTACTCTTATGTCTAGTTTTAGTCTTAATACATATCGCACCTCGGGAGTAATAAGGTTACATCTAAAAAAAATCGATTTTGACATTTTTGCATTTTTGGGGTTTGTATGACTCCCCTCAACCAAAAATTACACTTTGAGTTGGGTACATCATCTAGATCTTGTAAAAAACGCAAATGGCCTAACTCAAAATCCCAACAACATTGCAAGTTGTTTGGAGTTAAGGGCACATCTCAAAAAACTCCACCTTTTTTGAGCAAATTTCGTACACACAAAGTGTTAACAAGAAGTTTTGATTGTTTTGAATGATTGTCAGATAGAAATAGACACAAGAAGTGCATTTTTTATTGGTTTGCACCAAATGGAAAATTTTTTTTAAATTGATCACTTTTCAGAAAAATGTATTTACATATTATAATGATATTTTAGTTTTTTGAGAATTACTCAAAAACTAAGCACTCTAAAAAAAAACTAACGACATCATGTCGATTGGAAATTTGTTTTCCAAACATTGAAATATTTCCTCTTCAAGATTTTATTTTTCAAAGTGTTTTTGTAATAAATGAAGGTAGAATACAAGATCTTTAAAATGAGGTGCTATTCATTCCTCACAATTAATTGAATCGGTGAGAACAGAAAGGGGCTAAGTCCATTTGCGCATTTTTCAGGAATAACAAAAAACTGATTTATTCGGAAATCTAAAATTTACAATGTTCATTTTTCATGTTTTTTTATTTCAAGACCGACGTAAATAATTTCATGAGATTGGGATATCAGGTCAGGTACCCACACCACCCCGTGGGTTAAAAAGGAAAAAGGATGTTGAACACAACGTCCATCACCTTCAACGAAGGCTTAAAATGGCTCGTAATGAAAACATTTGTACCTACATTGTCATTTGATAAGGTACAGTAAGGTATTAGTTTAATTTTTTTTAATACAAATATGTAATAATCTCATCCTCCTTTATTTTTAGACTTTCAGCATACAGATTACTCCAATAATGGTAGATTTGATATCACAGAAAGCAGAAGAACTGCTTGATAGTCGAAGGGGCCCGCATACGGATCAATTGCACCACCCTGACGATCCTCCGGGACAACTTTTTCTTAACGGGGGAGTCTTGTGGAACATTCGGTCATTTTGATTGACTGGCCAGCCGAAATCGCAGATTTTGTGTTTCAACATAAGACTTGCACAACATATTTAAAACTGTACAAAGGTAGATTGAAAGATCAGGCAAAAATTTATCACCTGTCAAAATTTCAAGTGCTAAAGTGCCTTTTTCGATTTTTGGTGAATTTTTGAAAATCAAATTTAGGTTAAAAATGAGGGGAAAAAATCAACATTTTACCAAATTGACCTAGAAAGCTGAAATTTGGGATATATGTGCGTACATATTATGTACTCTGTTTTCGACCTGTCAAATCAATTGGAAACGGTTTCAACCCGTTTTGAGTAGTTCTGGAGCCTCCATCAAATTTTGTGGCATTTTTTAGAAAGAATGAAGTATTCAAAAAGACGCAGGAGGCTTCAAAATGGATTGAAATTGCCTGGAATCCGCTTCGGAATAGTATAGACCGGTACCAAAAATAGGCTGTCAACTGAATTTCATCTTTTTTCCTCAAACGGAAGGGAAAGGGGGAACTTTTTAAAGTTTCAAATAGCTGCACAAAAATATGTTTTGAACTGGGATACCTATTATCGATTTTGAAAAAAATAGCGCCGAGACGTATACATTACTTCGAGTTATAGTTACTTGATCGGTCATGAAGCCTGAAGGTCATTCACAAGCACCAATCTCCAGCACGTGTGCTTAAGATTATCTAAACCGGTTTTATGGCATTTTCTGAAAAATCGAAATTTCCACAAAACAGCTGGAAGTTTTAAAACTACTTGAAACCACCTGCAGTCGACGTCGACATGATATCGTATTGAAATTCGTTTGCAGAATGAATTTCGGCTTTCCAACTCGATTTGATGAAATTTTGTGGGAGTTTCAAGTTTCAAAAATCTACTGGAGGCTCCAGTAATTTTCAAAAAGTTACTGGAGGCTCTAAAACAACTTAAAATCCGCCTGCAGTCGACTTTGTAGTGTATTGAAATTAGTTTGCAGAATGAATTTCGGCTCTCCAACTCGATTTGATGAAATTTTGTCGGAATTTCAAGTTTCAAAAACTCTGCTGGAGGCTCCAGAACTACTGAAAATGGTTTCAAACTGTTTCCAATCGGTTTGGCAGGTCGAAAATAAGGCGTATCCCAAATTTCAGCTTTCTAAGTCAATTTGGTAAAATTTTGATTTTATCCCTCATTTTTTTCCTAAATTTTATTTTCAAAAATTCACCAAAAACCGAAAAACGCGCTTCAGCGCTTGAAATTTTTACAGGTGATGAATTTTTGCCTGCTCTTTCAATCTACCTTTGTACAGTTTGAAAATGTTTGTGCAAGTCCTATGTTGAAACGCAAAATCTGCGATTTCAACTGACCTGTCAATCAAAATGGCCGCCATTTTGTAAGTAGGGCCACTTTTTTTTAAGGACGAGAGTTAGAAATGCTCTTTAGGACTCCCCCTTTAAGAAAAAGTTGCCCCAGAAGGTCGACGGCGGGACCCTGAATCTGCCGTATATATTAGAAGCCCATATGTCATTGTGAAGGAATTGTTGGAGAAAGAAACGGTAAGTTGACAGTTAAGTGACATTTTTACAACTTTTTACTGTACAAACTTCAAATTTGGATATTATGGAGTAGGTACGAGTGAAAAAAAGCGTAAACGTAAGATGAACAAGTTGCCTATCTTAAAAATTGAAGAGACAAAATACGTTTTCAAAAAAATGATACACGAGTACACATGTAAACAATCAAAAATGATCGTATAATAAGTGCACACGATTCACTTTCATAAAATGGGGATTGAAATAAATAGTTTAACTTTTTTGAATAATGTAGAGAAAGTATTGTATAATAAGTAGAGTAGGTAGGTAGGTAGGTATAGGTACACATGATCGAAGTAAACAATCAAAAATTGGAGAATATAATGGACAATATTACTGTGTTTAGCCAATGGCCCCTTTGTACACACTTCTAACAACTGAGTATTTATCCCCTCTCTTACTATTCAAGTTTTCACAGTAAAAACCAAGCTCCAAACTTTATTTTACACCTTATTACATTTTTATTTGTGATTTTTTAGATACTTATTGTCATTCGTAGTTCTTCTTTATTCTGCTTGCTTTATAATGTGTATTCTGCTTACTCATAAAAGTCATATGCTTGGAAATTTTTCAACCTCCCCTCCCTACTTTGAAAATGAAGTTTCTGTTGAAATATAGAGCTGTGTGCAGGTAAGAGTAGGTACCTAAAAGATTATGAATTGTAGGTAACAAGAGTCAGCTTGTTTGCAGCTGCCTATATGATTTTTATTCTTATGTCTATAGTTTTAGTCTTATAGGTACATACATGCATATGGCCATTAAGTTTAGATTAGACCTTAGACTGATTGGTCAATTAATTGTATGTACTTGGTCTCGTCAACCTTTTTATCCATGTTTCAACGTTAGTGACTTTACTTTGCTCTACTCTTGTACGAGTATACCCTGCTGCCACATGATGATTTGCAGGGATTGTTTAAACACAGCCTTGTTGGGAAACCCAAACTGTTGAAACTGTGCAACATGTGGACATTCGGTCGAAAATGTCATTGACGTTATAAACATCAATGATTAGTTGTAAGTTGACTTCAATTATTTTATGCTAACTCGCGTGGAATCAGGAATGCATCTCACAAAGATAACCACTGAGCACGAATTATGATGTCAGATTTTTTGCTACCCTTATCTAGCTCTCCCCAGAGCACTTAGTCCCCTCAATTTTTACTATTGTTGAAAAGCATAAAATAAGTTGAAAAACGCTATTTTCAGGGGTAAATATAAGGGGAGGGGGTTGAAAATTTTTGTGGGCATACCTACTAAGGATATAGGTACATAACTTCCAGAAAAATTTTCAAAATCGGTTAAAATGGGACTGAGAAAAGTGTTATTGAAATTTCAGAAAAGGGGTGGTCCCCAAAAAGGAGAGGGGGTGTGGATCTGAAATTTTTCACGCGCAAGTTTCTCCATCGTAGGTACCCACCTTTCATGCTGATATCAACTCGAACGCTTTCGGGGACCATTTCACCCCCCCCCCCCACCCTTAGGCGCCTATATCCTTTATATGTATTTTTCAGGAAACCCCCCTTTTTTGAATGGTTATAGTTCCACCCCCCTTGAAAATACAAGAAAAGTTGATGCATCATTAGATCGGAAATTTGACGTAGATTCTTCTATCTAACCACATATTTTTCGCTAAAACGCAATGCGGGGGAGAAAATGGCGAAAAACTGTGCTAGGGGGGCACAAATGTGGGTCTGGGGGGGAGAAGCACCACGCGAATTTAGGGTGGGTTTTAGTATGTCATTTAAGACACCATCCTGAGCATTTTGGCGCAAAAAAAAATTTCCCCCCAATTTATTCCAGGTGAAATCCCTATTTGACTGGACTAATACAACTGATGGATGATGTTAATGTAGGTAGGTACATGAAATCTACACCAGTGTGTTTTAATTTACATTTAAATAATTATACTCTAAATAACCTAAATAAATACATGCTTACATGTTCATTTTTCATGTTTTTTTTTTTTTTTTTTCAGACCGACATTAATAATTTCATGAGACTGGGATATCAGGCATCCACAGTTCCACACCACCCCGTGGGTTAAAATATAACAAGAAAAAGAATGTTCAACACAATGCTCATAACCTCCAACAAAGATACCTACACAGAAGTTCCATTTCTGGTTCTCTTCTCCACGACAAAACCCCCTTTGGGCCCTTTTTTGATCCCTTGCAGGATTCATTAGTCGATTTCGGCTAAAAAATCACAAAAACCCAAAAAAACTGTCCGGTACCTACATTGTCATTTGATAAGGTACTGTAAGGTATTAGTTTAATTTTTTTTTAATACGAATAATAATTTCATATCTCATCCTCCTTTATTTTTAGACTTTCAGCATACAGATTACTCCAATGATGGTAGATTTGATATCACAGAAAGCAGGAAGTACTGCTTGATAGTCTAGGGGGGCCGCATAAGGATCAATTGCACCCCCTGACAATCCTCCGGGACAACTTTTTTCTTAAAGGGGGAGTCCTGTGGAACATTTGACCATTTTGATTGCCTGGCCAGCCGAAATCGCAGATTTTGCGTTTCAACATAGGACTTGCACGAAATTTTTCAAACTGTAAAAAAGTAGATTGAAAGAGCAGGCAAAAATTTATCACCTGTCGAAATTTCAAGTGCTAAATTGTCTTTTTCGATTTTTGGTGAATTTTTGAAAATCAAATTTTCGGCCAAAAATGAGCGATAAAATCAAAATTTTACCAAATTGACCTAGTAAGCTGAAATTTGGGATATATGTACTCTATTTTCGACCTGTCAAATCGATCGGAAACTGTTTCAACCCGTTTTGAGTAGTTCTGGAACCTTCTGCTGATTTTTGAAACTTGAAATTCCGACAAAATGTTCATAAAATGGAATTGGAAAGCCGAAATTCATTCTGCAAACTAATTTCAATATGTTACGAAGTCAACTAGTTTTCAGAATGAATTTCGCCTTTCCAACTCGATTTGATGAAATTTTGTGAGAATTTCAAGTTTCAAAAATCTGCTCGAGGCTCCGGAACTAACCAAAACGGTTTGTAAATGTTTCCAATCAATTTGACAGGTAGGAAATAGGATGCATCCCAAATTTCAGCTTTCTAGGTCAATTTGGTAAAATTTTGATTTTATTCCTCATTTTTGGCCTAAATTTAGCACTTGAAATAGACAGGTGATAAATTTTTGCCTGCTTTTTCAATCTACCTTTGTACGGTTTGAAAATTTTTGGACAAAGCGCAAAATTTGCGATTTTGATTGACCTGTCAATCAAAATAGCCACCATTTTGTAAGTAGGGCCACTTTTTTTTAAAGGAAAAAGCCTAGAAATGTTCTTTAGGAGTCCCACTTTAAGAAAAAAGTTGCCGGTGCAATAGATCCTCATGCACCCCCCCCCCTGCTGCTATGAATTCGACCCTAATCTGCTATTTTTACAGAGAAGAACGTAATCCGCCAATGGTAGGGTTCTCCAAAGGGTGTCATTCAAAAAAAAAAAAACGGTAAGTTGACAGTCAAATGACATTTTTATAACTTTTTACTGTAGGTACAAACTTCAGATTTGGATATATTGGGGTACGAGTAAAAAATATATATAAATGAACAAGTTGCGTATTTTGAAAATTGAGGGGGCAAAATAAGTTTTCAAAAAAATGAGTACACATCATGTAAACAATCTAAAATGGTTGTATAATAAGTGCACATGATTCACTTTCATAAAATTTGGATTGAAGAATATAATTAAACTTTTTTGGAGTTATTGTATACTTAATAAGTAGGTACACATGATCAAAGTAAACAATCAAAAACTGGAGAATAAATAATGGCAATGTTATTGTATTTAGTCAAAATGGTCCCTTGTTCGCACTTTTAACAACTGAATAAGTATTTATCCCCCTCCCCGGTCTTACAATTCAAGTTTTCATAGTAAAAACCATACTACAAACCTTTTTTTTACACCTAACATTTCATTTGTGATGTTTTAGATACTTATTGTAAGTAGGTAATTCATAGTTCTTCTATATTGCTTGCTTTACAATGTACCTATATTCTACTTACTCACAAAAGTCAGATGCTTAGAAATTTATCAACCTCTCCTCGAATCCCCACTTTGAAAATGAAGTTTTTGTTAAAATATAGGAGCTGTGTGTAGGTAAGAGTAAAATTTTAAGAAGTGTAGGTATCAAGAGTCAGCTTGTTTGCAGCTGCCTATACTTATGATTTTTATTCTTCTGTCTAGTTTTAGTCGGAATACACAATATGGTCATGCAGTATGTTTGGATTAGACCTCAGACTGATTGGTCATGAAATTGTTGCGATATTTGTGAATTCATTACAAGTTAAATACTTAGTTATTCTTTATAGTTATTCGTTATTTGTATTTAATATGTAGTGGGAGAAAATTACAGCATTTTCTCCTACTTTAGTGGGAGAAAATAATTTTCTTCTGTCACTTAAGCTGGGAGAAACATAATTATAAATTTTTCTACCACATATATACTGTGAGAAATTTATTTTGTCATAATTCTGTCTCCTAACATGGGAGAAAATAATTCTATCTCTATATAGAATAGATTTTCTCCGGTCTTTTAGGTGAATGAATATTTTTCTGTCCCCTTAGCGACAAATATTTGACCATTTTAATGACCATTTATTACGTCAGTGACCAAATGCGACATTTTTCCCAACCTATTTAGTGGCGGTGGCGCCTACGACCAATTACAGTCGCGAGATTATCAAATATCGATGATTATACACAATGATAACTTCGTATTTCCAGTGGTGGCGCCGAATTTACCTCCACTTCCGATATATTAACCAATAACAATCAAGTTTTTTACGATCTTCGCCGAATATACGCGAATATGATGTAATACGAGTGCTGGTCGCCTACGTTAGCGCCGCTAGACGCGATATATGCGTGCGCCACTTACCCCACCCAGCTACTGCACGATTTTCAGTTACCGTAGACTATAAATACGCCGATCCGAGACAAAATCATCGATATTTGTTCAATAGCGCCATAGCTTTGAATAATATCCGCCAGGGTTGTTGCGGATCACGAAAATTTGATCCGAATCACGGATCACGAATCATTGAGAAATTTGTGATCCGGATCACGGATCAAAGATCTTCCTGGAAATTGTGATCCGGATCACGAATCACGAATCACTCCAGAAAAAAATGATCCGGATCAAGTTTCACGGATCATTTCAAGGAAATTGTATTTATAAGATATAAGGTACTAAATTGTTTTTTTTTTTTAAATTACAGATTGAACAAAAAGTGAAAAACGAAGTAGTCTCCATTTTATTTTCAAAAAATTGCAATAACACATTATACAGGGGTGGGAAAAAGTCAGCCTCAGCTTGCAAATTTGCAGAAATTGAAAAATGAAATTTTCACATTTCAAAAAGTTTTAGTTTTTTGTCAATAAATCAAAAACTAAGCATCCTAGGAAGTAATTTTTTTGTAGGACGCCTCCTTTCGCCTCCAGATCGATTTTTATGAAACTCAGTTTGCAAATTTTTCAAAAAATAATTTCAAAAACTTTTAATTTTTTGTCAAAAATTAAAAACTAAGCATCCTAGCAAAAACCAATTATTTGTTATCATTACGTCAATATCCAACAAATTGAGTTAAACTCCATTAATTTTTAATAAAATCGAATTTTCAAAGCAAAAACATGCTGCAATGCAGCATTACTGGTGAAAAAAAATGATCCGTGAAAAAATGATCTACGGAAAATTTTGAATCGGATCATAGATCACGAATCATTGTGGTATAATGATCCGGATCACGGATCACGATTCCTACTGCAAAAAATGATCCGGATCACGGATACAGATCACTCAAATGTGATCCAATGATCCGGATCACAACGACCCTGATATCCGCTAACCGGCACACAAGCACCATAGCTTCGGTTAGCTCTCAATGAGTCGTTCTTCAAGAATTTGTAATAATCTACACTAGGGGGCTTCGCCCCCTGGGCCGCTCCGCGGCCCCAACCCCCGGCTCGCGCCCTCGCTTCGCTCGGGCTGCTCGCCTGCGTGAAAATGTTAGCACCAAGCCTCAAAATTATCACCATATTTCAACATTCATATTGCCTTTAGTTAGTCTAGCTTTGAACATTACTTTGTGCATTGAAGAAAATAGAGCATCCAAAAGGACCGGATTTTCTTAATACTCAAATCCCCTCATATATTTTGTGGGCAATTTTTTGTAAAGAATTGTACACTCCTCAGATTTTCCCTCAGAGCTTAGGTGGTTATGTTAAACATTTTAGCCTGAGACAAAAATCCGAGCATCAAGGTACCATCATTCAATTCCCAATAACAGCTGCAAAATGTCCTCAATAAGAACTGTCTCTACAAATCGAGAGGAAAGAAAGTAAGGGGGTGTATTCTCCCCCCAAAGTTGTCAAATTTTGAAAAAACCATTAAATTTTGATAAATCTGGCAAATTTTACGTATCAAAAAATGCACTCCTCACATACTTAAAAAATAAACGTTTTTTTTACTTTTTGAAATTCATCGTTCAGACCTAAGTTGCTTTTCTTTTTTGACATTGAAATTTCTAAAAAACCATCATTCGAATTCTAAAATTTTAAAACCAAAAAAATCGACTCCTCGCATAAAAAAAAACAAAGCTTTTTCACATATAAAAATACCAATTTTTGAAAGCTTTTGCCCTCAGTTCGTCGGGGTCTGCTTGCCTTTTTTATAAACTTGGAATTTTTAAAAAGTCGTCATTGAAATTCTAAGATTTTGAAACTGAAAAAATCAAACTCTTCCTAATGTAAAAAACATTGTGTTTTCACCTATCAAAATACAAATTTTGAAAGCTTCTTCCCTCACTACGCGCGGGCTTAATTGTTTCTCTTTCACGCAATAAAAAAATTCCATGTTTGAGGCTTCTAAAAATTGAACAGGGAAAACGAAAATGTTGTATAAGTCAGTCATGATAGGCTATAAGAAGACCTACCTATAATGTCAACTGGCAGCATTGTTTTCTCATCTTTCGTTTTATTCCGCAAATTTTGGTTGAACCCCCCCCCCCTCCCTCCTATTAGTCTTGTCCCTGCGTACCCGCACTTTCGAAGGTTTTCCAAGAAAATAAACCAAACTTCATGAAGATCCGTTTGATAGTTTGATATTTTGTTTACTATTGATGATAAATAAAACCCACATTGAATTTTTCGAAATTGCACGTTTTGCACCTTCTCCTCAAATGTGACGAATCAATTTACTCATCAGAGATCACTGACCTCATTGATGAAGTCAAATATCAAGTTTCACTCTCTCCACTCCTCCACCTTCGCAATTCAGCACCCATTTTTGAATTTTTTCACGACATTTTTTTCAAAACTGAAAACCCCAAAAATGTTAGTGGCTCTAGAAAGGCTCAAAACTACCACTATTCGATTAAGTAGGTGGAAAAAAAATGATTTTGTTTTTTTATGTGTTTTGGACTGGCAAAAAAATACATCAATTTGAAGCTCTTACACAGAGCTTTAAAATGAAACTCCCACGATTTACTTTTCACACTTTTCACAACTTTTCACTTTTCATTTCATCAAAATTACTTTTCTGAAAAGTGCACATCTCTAATCCTGATGAATGTTTTAAATTTTATGTTTCGCATCGCCCCCTTTTTGGGCTTATATCGAGGTTAAGGCGGAGATATGAATGCTAAAATCGACTTTAGCGACCCTAACAACCCCTATTTTGATACCCACATTGAATTTTTCGAAAGTGCACGTTTTGCACCCTCTCCCCAAATTGAGGGTTCATTTAGAAATTCTGTTTGGATGGTTCATTTTGAGGTTACAGTGAACATCAATGCTAAAATCAACTTCATTGACCCTATAAAGCCCTATTTTGATATCCATGTTGAATAAAGCCTAGCAAATTAAAATATTCGGCCAAAAATCGAAGATAAAATTGTTCAAAATAATGCATTTTTTTAAATTTTTTGTGCTCAGACTAAATAATTTTGAATTCTAAATGTATCATAACACATCTACATGTGATAAGGAACATTTTAAAAAAAAAATGAGCAAAATCGGTTCAGTAGGAGAGGCTGGCGGATTGTCACCAGGTTTTTCACGTTTTCAACAACTTAAACATCTTTTAATATATATGATTACAAGTTGTTAGTTGGTAAGTACGTACTACAACTTCCGATGTCGTCATTTTATCTACTTGGATTGATCTGCAGCTCAATTTAAGAGATAAATTTAGATCCAGTACAGTTCGTGTTCAAGTTAAGTAGGCAATTCGGTCATATGAAACCTACGATACTAAATGGATCAGACATCCACGACTCGGGCATTTTCGTCGCCATAGACGATTCTTGTCCTTAGCACTGTTTCCATTGAGGATAAGTTTACGATTCTTGTCTGTCTCGGATCGTTTTCTGACAATTTAGTACAGAGGTAGGCACTTTAGGGCTTTTATTTTCTTTTTTTTCCCAAATTTCCTTTATTCTGATAAGTTTTATTCTGATAAGTTCTCCCTTTCCCAATAAAAATCCCTTTTATTTCGATAAGTTATTCTGATAAGTACACAAATCAAAAAAGGACAATTTTGTATCAAAATGTCCACAATTTTCTCTTAGCATTATAATATATAAGTTATTACACGAGTTCTTTTCTTATTTATCGAGGATTGTCAAATTGTCGAATTATTATTCTTGGTAAATCATTCCATCCACAACAAAAGTAAGTATTTCTACGGTATGAGTAAATATGGTATTTTGGCATTTGAAACTGCGTAGATTCGTAAACTACACGAAGTATTGTTCGTGTCCCCACAAAAATATAAATAAATTTAAATATTCCGGTGGGAATTAGGAATAATTCCTCGTCCGCGATTCATACGACCCTAAGATTATGCACTGAGCTATCATCCGAATCACGAGAGATATTAATTATATGCACAGGACCACATCCATTAGAACCAGGAGAGTGCATAATAGGATATCCAGTACACCAAAGTAGATATGAGGTTATTAGTTACCTACAATTAAGTTGTGTATCGTCGACTCTCATATCTTCAAAGAAATCAGAAATTTTCCTTCTGGAAGGTTCTGGGAAATTCCAAAAGTCAAAAACTTCAAAACCTCAAAACGAAAAAATTTTCTGAATTTTTTGTTTTATGGTAGTTTTTGGGGTTTTCCAGTTTTTTCTCCCACTACAAATAAAATTAAAATTATGACTAGGACTAGGAGGCGCCGCTCCCTGGGCCCACAACCTCCGGCTCGCACCTTCACTTCGCTCGGGCTGTTTTCCTGAGGGCCCATAACTGAGTTCGTTCAGAATCAGGTCACTCAGGTAGCTTTATTGTTGTGATAAAAACACTCGATGTATTTTAAATGGAGTTGCCAGTATTCAGACTGTGCATAGGTGTGGCGCCAGGAATCAAATTACTATACCTAATAAATTGAAATTTTTAAAGTAATCTGTGTCATGTGTGTAATTCCTAATAAAATCGTTCGTTTACTACTCTGATATTAATTCGTATAGCTGTCATCTGGTCCTCCCTGGTATAATGATGATGATGTGGAGACAAAAACCTCTTTATACAGAAAAAGGTGCAATAATACTGACTTATATTACACGTAATTTGGTACATAGGCGCGTAGGCCTATTGGTTTGAAAGTTTTAAATCCACATCAATAACTCCAATCTTCCGCAAATTCGTGAGGATATCAATTGAATAATGCCACAGCTTGACGACATGGGCATATCCAGTAAACATGGGTGACATCGCAATCTTGTTGAAAGCTATTTTGGAGCAGACAGCGCATCCAACTGAAACGTTTCCATTTTACGTTCAGGTTGTACTGAAAAATTAAAATGCGCTTTAATTGAAAACCGATAAAATCTGTTAAAATTGCATTAAATTACCTAGGTACGTTACCTATTTCATCATAAAATGAAAACATACCTTCAATTTTCACAACGTACATATGGGTGGGTGGTTGAAACTGCGAATCCGTGTAAAACAGAAATAATTTTTTTTTAACTGAATACCTAAGTTATTTGAACTGTGCCTGTCTAAACAGCAAACAATATTTTTATAAAAATGAATCCATCGCACAAAGAAGTCATTAAAGGGTAGCGAAACTGCCTTCGTGTACATTTTTGCCATGAATTTGTAACACTAAACTGAACACCACAGTGAAATCTTTAGAAATGAATATAATGTGACACATTTTAGACAGAATATTCCAGATACAACATATGTAGAAGCCCATACCTACTCTGAGTTTCCGATTGGCGTGAGGAGTATTAATACGTGTATACCTACTGTGTAAATTATTCCAGCTGTTGTAAATTGACGTATACACCTGTGCAAGTGTCAAGTGTGCACGAATTTCGTCGATTCGAGAGTTGGGAATTTACATACGGCACGCTACGTGGCCTGGTTAGAACGAGGTTCCAAAATCGTTTGTATTATTTTGACATTTGGTGAAAGAACACAGTATTTTTACAATCCTTTCTTCTTAATGTTCACTTCTACTAGCCAACTTTTGGGATATTTTTTCGAAAATTTTTGGCTCAAAAAATACCCTTTCGAATGCCTGACGAATCCTACTTTTCGACCATTATTGGGGATTTCTGGAAAGCCGGCTCAAAAACACTCTTTCGAATGTGCACGACTCGAAATTGTGCCCAAAGCAACACGAAAGTCAACTCTTGTATACCTAACCATCAAAGTAGCGGTTGCCCAGTCGCATTTTTCAACCACTTTTGGGAAACTTTTTGGAAAGAAAACACGATTTTCAGAATTGTATGTTGCTGGCCAATCGCACTTTTCGACCATTTTAAAGTTTTGGACATTTTGGGCTCAAAAAATACCTTTTGGAATGTGATTTCTCTTACAAGTAGAAGAGATAATTTCTAAAGTTGTAGCCGCCCAGTAGCATTTTTTGACTACTTTTAGGATATTTTTCAAATATTTTGACTTTTGAGCTCAAAAAATACCCACAGGAAACTCGACTTTGTGACTACAAAAGACGATTCCCAAAGTTGAAGATGCCCAATTTAAATTTTCAGGCCCCAAAAAATACTTTAATGGAAGACTGTGCATTCGAAATCACACCAATACTTACTTATGGGAGCTCATATTTTGGCTATAAAAGACGATTTCCAATGTTGTAGCAGCCCAATCGCATTTTTGAAAATCATTTTTGGGACTGAAATTTTTGGGCCCTAGAAAATACTTTTACGGATTCTATGTATTGTGTGGCTTTTTAACGCTTGATATGTCATGGGGATCGCTATTTCTCTTTTCTGGCACATTCTTTCATTTTTTTTTGTCCAGGATTGTCCAAAAAAAAATTTGAGTCCTTTGGACTCCTGAGAGACCCATAATGTCGCGATTGGGCAGATGTAAGTTTTATGGCAGACTACACCCTCAAGGTATTTTTTTTTCCTTCATAAATTATCTGTATTATACATATTCATTCAAAAATTTTTCAGAGGAGCCTCAGACAGCCAATTTGGCAACGTTTTATCGTAAAAAAATTTCAGTCTAAATTTTCAAAATCGCCAGTCGAAATTTTTACCGACCACAACTTCCTTTGATTGGCTGGTTTATAACTGGTTTGAATCTCGTATGTTCGAGAGATTCAAATCAACTCTCTAAGTTTGAAACAGTGAAATTTCACTGCTTAGCAGTCACGACATTTTGCCATTTTAAAAGCAGTAGTTTTTTACTGCAAAACAGTAAAAAAATTACTGACTTCGTCAGTAAAATATCATTTTGACTGACCAATTCAGTAGATTTTTCACTGTTTTGCAGTAAAAAACTACTGCTTATAAAAAGGCAAAATGTCGTGACTGCTAAGCAGCAGTGAAATTTGACTGTTTCAAATTTAGAGAGAACAATTAGATAGTCGGGGAGCCCGCTTAAAGATCTATTGCACCCCCTCCCCCGTCGATCCTCCGGGACAACTTTTTTCTTAAAGGGGGAGTCCTAAGAAACATTTCTAGTCCTTGTACTCAAAAAAAAAAGTGGTCCTACTTACAAAATGGCGGCCATTTTGATTGACAGGCCAACCGAAATCGCAGATTTTGCGTTCCAACGTAGGACTGCACGAAATTTTCCAAACCGTACAAAGGTAGATCGAAAGATCCGGCAAAAATTTATCACCTGTCAAAATTTCAAGTGCTACAGTGCGTTTTTTGATTTTTGGTGAATTTTTGAAAATCAAATTTAAGCCAAAAATGAGGGAAAAAATCAAAATTTTACCAAATTGACCAAGAAAGCTGAAATTTGAGATATACCCTATTTTCGACATGCTAAATCGATTGGAAACTGTTTCAACCCGTTTTGAGCAGCTCTGGAGCCTCCAGCAGATTTTTGAAACTCGAAATTCCCACAAAATTTCATCAAATGGAGTTGGATAGCCAAAATTTACTCTGCAAACTAATTTCAATACGCTACGAAGTCATACTGCAGGGAGATTTCAAGTCGTTGTGGAGCATCCAGCGATTTTTTAAACATTGCTGGAGCCTCCAGTAGATTTTTGAAACTTTAAATTTCCTAAAAATTTCATGAAACGGAGATGGAAAGTCAAAATTCATTCTGCAAACTAATGTCAATACGCTACGAAGTCGTGTTCTGGTGTAATTCAAGTCGTTTTGGAACCTCCAGCGACTTTTTGAGAGGTCGTAAGGTGTTTTTTTTGGAAAATTGAAATTTCCAAAAAGTAGCTGGAAGCTTCAAAATCATTAATCAAAACCATTTGAAATCACCATGTAGTCGACTTCATATCGCATTGATAGGTATTTCCATTTGGTAAAATGTTGCGAGAATTTCAAGTTTCAAAAATCTACTGGAGGCTCCAGTAATTTTCAAAAAGTCACTAGAGGCTCAAAAATGATTTGAACCCACCTGCAGTCGTCTTCAGAGGGATGTTAAAAGTGGAGTGTAGAGTAAATTTCAGCTGTTCATCTCCATTTGATGAAATTTTGTGAAAATTTAAAGTTTCAAAAATCTGATGGAGGCTCCAGGGATTTTCAAAAAATTGCTGGATGCCCAAAACGACTTGAAATCCCCCTGCAGTTGTTTTCGTAGCGTATTGAAATTAGTTTGCAGAATAAATTTCAGCTTTCCAACTCCATTTGGTGAAATTTTGTGGGAATTTCGAGTTTCAAAAATCTGCTGGAGGCTCCAGAACTGCTCAAAACGGTTTGAAACAGTTTCCAATCGATTTGGCATGTCGAAAATAGGGTATATCCCAAATTTCAGCTTTCTTGGTCAATTTGGTAAAATTTTGATGTTTTCCCTCATTTTTGGCCTAAATTTGATTTTCAAAAATTCACCAAAAATCGAAAAACGCACTTTAGCACTTGGAATTTTGACAGGTGATGAATTTTTGCTTGATCTTTCGACCTACCTTTGTACAGTTTGAATAATTTTGTGCAAGTCCTATGTTGGAAGGCAAAATTTGCGATTTCGGCTGACCTGTCAATCAAAATGGCCGCCATTTTGTAAGTAGGGCCACTTTTTTTTTGTACAAGGGCTAGAAATGATCCGCAGGACTCCCCCTTTAAGAAAAAATTTGTCCCGGATGATCGACCGAGGGGGCAATATATCCTTAAACGGGCTCCCCGACTAAGAATGTTTGTGGTAAGATTTATCTATAGCTTCTCCACAGAGGCCAGTAAGGAAGGAAGCGTCGTTTTTAGCCTTTTAGGTCCAATCTCCAGTATTATCAGTAGAGCTGTGGGACCAAAACGATCCTGAAACCAGAACCGATTAAATCCCGATTCAAATCCAAAACCGAAATCGTTATTTTTCTTCATCCCAAAACCAAAAAAAAATACCGGAACCGATATAATTTTGAACCCATCCCCAAACCGGAACCAATTCATGCTGGAACTGAAACAATTTTTTCAATCCGGCGAAACGAATCCCAAAACCAAAATGAAAATTTAGAAGAACGAATCCTGAAATGAATAAATCTTGATCACGAAACTGAAATCCAAACCCAAAATCGTTTGAATCCCACAGCTGTGTTTTTCTCCCCATTGTGTATTGCATGATGACAATCAGTATTTATGAAACTGACTCAATTCAGTGGTACATTCTAAAGTGATCGGAGTAGTTTTCTCTCAACTACTTGAAACAACTTGCCACTAGGCAGAACTTAATTATTTACTATGAGTTACAATACAAGTGAAAATGTACGCTTCGGTAATTACTCCACAAAGTAGTTTAAAAACTACATACATAGCTAATAGCTTGGCTCTCACGCAATTGAATAATAATAGTAAATGCTTATCGCTTAATGGATCATATCTCACACACATTTCATACCCCTACCTACATACAATTTGAAAGTTATGCCAAACAAAAGATCAAATACTCAAAACAGATGAAAAACAAAGTTTATTTACATAATTACTTAGATACAAACAAAATTACGCAGTAATGGGTTTTTTGCCACCTTTCGATCTTCTGAACTTTCATCACTTTCAAAACGATTTCTTGCTCTTCCATCATCACGAATGCTGCACGAATAATTCTATAAAAAAGGAAAATGAATATCAAGAGTGTTGGTCATTCAACAGTGAAATTTCGCATCAAGCTAGAAGAAAGAATACCACTTACTTTTCACGATTTAATGTTGCTGTACCGGCTGATTAAACACCATTGGACAAAACCATTGTGTGAACACTTCGTCCGGAATTCCAAACGCCCTGAAGTAAGTTATCAATGCCACTCTGGCAGCTCCAGGGTGTGGATATGCGTAAAGGGTCTGTTGGCCAACACTGTGAGGGCTCATCAAATACAATAACCAACTACGTAATCGATTAACAAATAGGTTCCTTTGATGACCACTTATGGTTGCTGTATTCTGTAATCCACCAACGTCGGTCGAGTTGTCATTTTCATTTTCGGTGTCACTTTCGTTGATTGGCTGAGGTTGAGGTATGCCACGAGCTCTCAAAGTATCGGCACTACAAAATTAAAAAAAAAAAAATAAGTCCACATGAATGGATGCAATGTTGTATAGTGACAAAGGCTTATCATCAATAAAAGAACTTACCTAAACTGTCTGAGCACATTCAGTTCGTTTACTAGTGAACGCTTTATAACTGGATGATTTTCGTTTAAATAGTCCACAAATTTTTGAACAGCATGTGGACGATCAAACTCTGGCTCATCAGGCAGCTCTGACATCTTTAGACGATTTCTTCTTAATTTATTTCTATTATTCGATAGGCTGGTTAACATTGTGATGTTTTACAAACTGAAGGGTTGTTTTAATAAAGAACTTCAACGCAAAAATGTGATATAGGTAGTTTAAACATTCAATTTTTTTTTGTGAGAAAAATTCAATTTCGTTTTATTATACAGTTTTGATAACAAGTATTTATCAGCTGGTTGATATCATTCTACCAGGTGTAGAATAAGGGATTTCATTGGCCAAAACGGGAAAAAAATTTCCCCAGTAAAAATTAAAAAATGGAATAATAATCTGAAAAATGTGCTTTTGAATTTTTGTTTGGATGCAAAATGAAAGATTCTTTCGTGTTTCATTGAAACAATCACTTAAACGCACATTTTTTACATGATTATTCAATTTTCTAACTTTCAAGCAGGGAATTTTCTCTCCTTTTTGATAACATTAAAATCCCTTATTCCCGGACACCTCCTATAATCATGATCATGAAATAAAAGTGTAAATGTGTAATGATGGAAATGAATGACAAAGAATGGCTATGAAACATACGCTGAGTAACAAATCATTATTATTTCATCCACGAGTGGCAGAAAGAAGCTAACCTAACAACTTATTAAATTTACAAGATGAAAATCTTGTCCCTCTACTAGCTGATTCGCTATCGCAAAGTACATCCGATCATATGTAAGTAAAATGGGCTTCATTTTAATCATTTCACCGGTTTCAGGTTCTTCAATGTAAACCGTAGTTAATATACCTACGATTACCTATACATTTGCTGTTTTTTTCATTACAGCGAACTCAATAATCATTATGCTTATACCGATCAACTCATCGACCACCAGTATCAACCTGAGTTACTTAAAGCCATCCTTCAACTAAACCCAAAAGTATTTAAAAATGTTTCACTTGTTTTTTTTTTTTTTGATAATTTATTAAAGGTTGCGTGACATTAAAAAATATATTTTTCAGGAATTTTAGAGTTCAAACTTCAATTTTGACTGAAATTTAACTTTTGACATGTTTTGCTGAGATATCTGAGGTTTGAAAATTTTAAAAACAGTTTTTTCCTTAATTTCATGATAGTTTAAGAGATTTTTCAATAAATTTCATTATATTTTTACTTTTATAATTCCATAAAATAATCAATTGAAGGGTACATTTAAAGAGCAACCATCGTCCATGATTCACGAAATGCAATTTTACAGGAAGCTAAAATAAAACTTTGGGAAATTAAAATTAGATTCAGTTGATGTGAAATTGTTCTCCAAAGCTGAACAATCAAAAAATGCGAAACTTTTTTTTCAATTGAAAAATATTACACACTTGCGTATTTTTCTTTAAAATATTGTAAACTAATAAAATAACTGCTCTTAAAAAAAAAAAAAAAAAAAAAATTCAATTGCCAAAAAAAGTAATGAAGTCTAAATTTCATCTTAAAATAGATGACTTCGTCTTTGTTTTCGTAAAATTAATTTTTATAAAATTGAATAAAAAATGTTTTCTCAATAATGTCACATTACATTATTCAATGAATTTTGATAAGTTTTTATGAGTAGATATTATTTTTAAATGTTTTGATGTTTCATCTTTTACCAATTTCCAAAAACTTATTTTACACTTGAAGATTTTTTTATCACAATTTTTAGGCTTTTCTTTTTCCTTCAACATAATTTTTGACAATTTCTTTGTCACCGAACCAATTTATTTTTATTTTACAAAATATTGAAATACGAGTATTTTTATTTCAAACAAAAAAAAGTTTTATACAAAAAAAAGGTTTTTGTTTTTTTCTTTAAAAAAAAAGGTATTTTTCCCAACTCTACAAATTATCTTGCAAAAATTAAAGGTTTTGGGTCATGTCCTTCGATTTTGCTCAAATTTTTTTTACAATATCTACCCACCCAGTAAGTAAGAAAACCGCAATCAGTTTGGTTCCAGCCCCCTCAGGGGGCGGGTGGGGGGCTTCCATTCTTTTCACATTATCTCGAGGTATTCAACTTCAGCAGCCCGTTACTCCAAAACTATGATACTTTGATCAAAACTGATTTCACAGTTCAAAAGGGCATTGAAATTTAAACTTTTCAAGTATTTTGAAATTTTCAAAAGTTGAAAGTTGAACTTTCAATTTGAAAGTTTAAATTTCAAAATGACGCTGTAAGTGGGAGCTACCATTTAAAATTTTGAAAAAATTTCCATAGATGTACATTTTGATACTTTTTCGAAATAATTAGGTTTCGTGATGAAACTCTTGACGGTGGGGGAGCACCTCCACCCCCAATTTTGGATGAAACTTTCAAAAGAAAATATGGGGCATTGTGATATATCGAATTGTATGTTTTCGGCGACGCTGAACACGAATATGACGTCAGATTTTTGATTGGACTCCATCCATGGCCCCCAGCACCTCCCCAAAGGGGGTAAAAGTTCAAAAAAACGTTTTGTTCGTGTGACACATGGAATAGTATGTTTTTGGTGACGCTGAACACGAATATGACGTCAGATTTGTGATTGGACTCGTCCACGGGCCCCAGCACCTCTCCAAAGGGGGTGACCCCCCCCCCCCAAAATGGTTACATTCGTGTGACACATGCAATAGTATGTTTTCGATATCTCTGAACACGAATATAGCCATAGTTTTTAAAATCAACCTCACCCATGGCCCCCAGAACCTCCCCCAATAGGTAAAAGTCAAAAAAATTGTTGGGGGCCGTGAACGAGGTCCAATCAAAAATCTGACGTCATATTCGTGTTCAGCGCCACCAAAAACATATTATGTATTCCATGTGTCGCACGAACAAAACACTTTTTTGAACTTTTACCTCCTTTGTTAGGTGGGGGGCCGTGGATGGGGTCCTATCAAAAATCTAACGTCATATTCGTGTTCAGCGTTGCCGAAAACATACAATTCAATATATCACATGCCCCAGATTTTCTTTCGAAAGTTTCACCCAAAATTGGTGGTGAGGGTACTCCCCCTCCATCCAGAGTCCCGTTTCGAAACCTAAATATTTCGAAAAAGTATCAAAATGTACATCTATGGAAATTTTTTCAAAATTTTAAATGGTAGTTCCCACTTACAGCGCCATTTTGAAATTTGAACTTTCAATTTGAAAGTTCAACTTTCAAATTTTGAAAATTTCAAAATGCTTAAAAAGTTTAAAATTCAATACCCTTTCGAACTGTGAAATCAGTTTTGATCAAAGTGTCATAGTTTTGGAGGAATGGGCTGCTGAAGTTGAGTACCTCGAGATGATGGGAAAATAATGGAAGCCCCCCCACCCGCCCCCGGGTGCGGGGTTATTACTTACTGGGTGGGTATATATTGTAAAAAAATTTGAGCGAAATCGAAAGACATGACTCAAAAACTTGGTTGAGTTGACATGGAATGACCCTTCTTGCTCTTCCATCAGGAATGCTGCACGAATAATTCTATAAAAAAAGAAAATGAATATCAAGAGTTGGTCTTTCAACAGTGAAATTTCGCATCAAGCTACAAGAAAGAATATCACTTAGCACTTACTTTTCACGATCTAATGTTGCTATACTGGCTGATCAGACACCATTGGACAAAACCATTGTGTGAACTCATATCTTGGGATGTCGAACACTCTGAAGTAATTTATCAATGCCACTCTGGCAGTTGCATGGCGTGGATATGCGTAGAGGGTCTGTTGGCCAACAGTTTGACGACTCATCATATACAATAACCAACAACGTAATCGATCAACAAATAGGTTCCTCTGATCACCGCTTATGATGGTTGTATCGTCTGATCCACCAACAACGTCGAAGCTGTCATTTTCGGTGTCACTTTCGTTGATTGGCTGAGGTATGCCACGACATTTCAAAGTATCGGTACTGCAAAATTGAAAAAAAAAAATAAGTTCACATGAATGGATGCAATGTTGTATAGTGACAAAGGCTTATCGATAAAATAACTTACTTAAACTCTCTTTGCATATTCAGTTCGGTTACTTGTGAACGCTCTAAAACAGGATGATTTTCGTTTAAATAGTCCACAAATTTTTGAACAGCACGTGGACGATCGAACTCTGGCTCATCAGGCTGCTCTGACATGTTTAGACGATTTCTTCTTAATTTATTTCTATTATTCGATAGGTTGGTTAACATTGTGATGTCTTACAAACTGAATGGTTGGTTAAATAAAGAACTTCAACGTAAAAATGTGATATAGGTATATTTAAACATTCGATTTTTCGACTAGAACCCTGAAAAAAATTTCATTCCATTTCATTTCATTTCATCACGTACAGTTTTGATAACAAGTATTTATCAGCTGGTTGATATCATTCTACCAGGTGTCTAAGAATAAGGGATTTCATTGGACAAAACGGAAAAAAAAAATCCCCCAGTAAATAAAATTAGAAAATGGAATAATACTCGTAATCTGAAAAATGTGCTTTTGAATTTTCGTTTCGATGCAAAATGAAAGATTCTTTCGTGTTTCATTGAAAAAAATCACTCAAACGCACATTTTTTATGTACATGATTATTCAATTTTCTAACTTTCAAGCAGGGAATTTTCTCTCCTTTTTGATAACATTAAAATCCCTGAAAATAAAAGTGTAATGATGGAAATGAATGACAAAGAATGGCTATGAAACATACGCTGAGTAACAAATCATTATTATTTCATCCACGAGTGGCAGAAGAAGCTAACCTAACCTAACAACTTATTAAATTTACAAGATGAAAATCTTGTCCCTCTACTAGCTGATTCGTTATCGCAAAGCACATCCGATCATATGTAAGTAAAATGGGCTTCATTTCACCAGTTTCAAGTTCAATGTAAACCTCTTTTTTTCATTAATACAGCGAACTCAAGGATCATTATGCTTATACCAAATCAACTCATCGACCACCAGTATCAGCCTGAGTTACTTACTTGAAGCCATCGTTCAACTAAATCCAAAAGTATTTAAAAATGTTTCACATGTTTTTTTTTTTGATAATTTATTGAAGGTTTCGTTTCGTGACATTAAAAAATATATTTTCAGGAATTTTAGAGTTCAAACTTCAATTTTTAACAATTTTGAACAATATTTTGACTGTAATTTAACTTTTGTCATGTACCTATTGCTGAGATCTGAGGTTTGAAAATTTTAAAAACATATTTCATGATAGTTTAAGAGATTTTTCAATAAATTTTATTATATATTTTTTACTTTATACTTTACAAACATTTTACAATTCCATAATCAATTGAGGGGTACGTTTAAAGAACAACCTTTGTCCATGATTCGTGAAATGCAATTTTACAGGAGTCTAAAATAAAACTTTGGGAAATTAAAATTAGATTCAGTTGATGTAAAATTGTTCTCCAAAGCTGAACAATCAAAAAATGCGAAACTTTTTTTCAATTGAAAAATATTACACACTTCTTTTTCTTTAAAATATTGTAAACTAATAAAATAACTCAACTGTTCTTAAAAAAAAAAAAAAAATTGAATTGCCAAAAAAAGTAATGAAGTCCAAATTTAATCTTAAAATAGATGACTTCGTCTTTGTTTTCGTAAAATTAATTTTTATAAAATTGAATAAAAAATGTTTTCTCAAAAACGTCACATTACATTATTCAATGAATTTTGATGAGTTTTTATGAGAAAATATTAAGTAAGTATTATTAGTTATAAAATGGTTTCATGTTTCATCTTTTTTACCAATCCAAAAACTTTTCTTACGTTTGAAGATTTTTTTATCACAATTTTCAAGCTTTTCTTTTTCATTCAACATAATTTTTGACAATTTTTTTGTCACCGAACTAATTTATTTTCATTTTACAAAATATTGAATTAAATACGAGTATTTTTATTTCAAACAAAAAAAAATTTTGTTTTTTTCTAAAAAAAAGTATTTTTCGGTTTTCCTAACTCTACAAATTTAAATTAAAGGTTTAGTCCAGTCGGTAAGGAGTTGGACCCAAACAAAATTGCTAACAAAGGTTTTTTTGCTTTAAGATCTCTAGGAGGGTGTCCCAAACAACATATCTGGACCCGTCCCCGATCCACGTGGAGCTTTCCCCCCCCCACAGTGGATTTTAGCCCCCCAAAACACGTTTTTTGCCATTTACTCCCCCGCATTGCATTTTAGCAAAAAATATGTGGCTAGATAAAAGAATCTACGTCAAATTTCCGATCTAATGATGTATCAACTTTCCTTGTACGTTCAAGGGGGGTGGAACTATAGCCATTTAAAAAGGGGGGTTTCCTGAAAAATACATAAAGGCTGTAGGCGCCTAAGAGTGGTGAAATGGTCTCCGAAAGCGTTCAAGTTGATATTAGCATGTAAGGTGAGTACCATAGATAAACTTCCGCATGAAAAATTTCAGATCCACACCCCCTCCCCTTTTCTGAAATTTCAATAACATTTTTCTCAGCCCCATGTTGACCGATTTTGAAAATTTTTCAGTATGTTATGTATATCCTTAGTACGTATCCCCACAAAAATTTTCAACCCCCTCCCCTCATATTTACCCCTCAAAATAGCGTTTTTTCATTTTTTTATGCTTTTCAACAATAGTGAAAATTGAAGGGACTAAGTGCTCTGGAGAGAGCTAGATGAGGGTAGCAAAAAATCTGACGTCATATTCGTTCCCAGTGGTATCGAATCATAAGAAAAGGACACCCTACTCATTGATACTTGGTTATTTTCCCCAAAATTCCCATTTTACCCCAACCCTCCCTAAGACACATTTTTACACCATTTTGAGGGGTAAATATGAGGGGAGGGGGTTGAAGATTTTTGTAGGGATACGTACTAAGGATATACATAACATACTGAAAAATTTTCAAAATCGGTCAACATGGGGCTGAGAAAAGTGTTATTGAAATTTCAGAAAAGGGGGGCTCTCCAAAAAGGGGAGGGGGTGTGGATCTGAAATTTTTCATGTGGAAGTTTATCTATGGTACTCACCTTACATGCTAATATCAACTTGAACGCTTTCGGAGACCATTTCACCACTCTTAGGCGCCTACAGCCTTTATGTATTTTTCAGGAAACCCCCCCTTTAAAATGGCTATAATTCCACCCCCCTTGAACGTACAAGGAAAGTTGATACATCATTAGATCGGAAATTTGACGTAGATTCTTTTATCTAGCCACATATTTTTTGCTAAAATGCAATGCGGGGGAGTAAATGGCAAAAAACGTGTTTTGGGGGGCTAAAATCCACTGTGGGGGGAAAGCTCCACTTGGATCGGGGACGGGTCCAGATATGTTGTTTGGGACACCCTCCTAGAGATCTTAAAGCAAAAAAATCTTTGTTAGCAGTTTTGTTTGGGTTTGCCCCCATAAAGTGCTTTACCGACTGGACTAGTTTTTTTTTGCAATTTTTTGTCATTCTATCAACAAGTGGACTTAAAGTGGACCATGGAAAGAGAAGTTGGTGTACAACATCGCTGGTTAAATATCTCAAGTTGTTAATTTATAGGTACCTGAAATGTGTTGCTCAGTAGTCAGTTTACAGCATGAAATAAACTTGAAGAGAGTGAAGAACTCAAATAAATTTTAATTTTATTTTTCAATTTCAAAACTCAAACCCAAAACAATGTTGGAAACTGTTTAAATTTTAAAACAACAAAAACAAACAAGAAAAGAAAACTTGACAATCTTGAGTTATTTATTAAACAATAAAAATGGAAAAAAATATGTTTAAACAAACTCAAACTCTGTTTAAATGTTTAAAACATTTTTTTTTTTTTTTTTTTTTTTTTTTTTTTTTTACAGAAGTCAGAAACAGAAATAATGTTTTTTACTTTTTTAAAATTTTCAACGTAAGCTGTTAAGTTTTTATTTATATTTCAACAATTTGGTTTCACGAACAAAAAAAGTTCAAAAACAAAAATCAGAAAATCAGAATAAAATCGAAAAACCCTGTAACGTTTCGTTACGTTTTTCGTTACGATTACGTTTATTTCCAACTGCAAAGTCATCAAAATTTTACCACTTTTACGAGGCATTGCGAAACATGCGTGAGTAATCATGTTTGATAAGTAGGGACAAACAAGCGCTCAAGTTGATAGCACAAAACTTGCGAGAAAAAGCATCAATTCCACTAATCATCGTATTTAAATACTCGAATTTCAATACTCAATTGTCATTAAATTTACGTTTTATTTCATCAGTTCGTCACATCGTGAGTTATTCCATTGAATGAAAGATCAGGTAAATTATTTCAATTATTATAGACTAAGCTACGTTATTTTAAAAAATTGCTCGATTGGGTAATCGATTAATTTTTCTAGAATTTTTACGAAACATAACGATAGATTTCAACGTATCACGTTGTTTCCACTTGAAAGCGACGTGTACACGTTTATTTGCGAAATATTAATTTCTAAAATGTAATATACTTCGTTTAATTGATCGAATACCTACCTATTGTGTAAGTTTGAAAATATTTTTCATTCACCATGAAATCAATCCAGACTATATAGATGATGTTCTTTTTTAAAAATAAGACATCAAATTCCCACGTTAGATGTGTGAAAAAATTTTAATAATATTTTGACTCGAATGAGAAATTATCACTGGTAATTTAATTTTCAAGTTGTATTAATTTTGAATCAACGAGGGGTACCTAGCTGCCAATAATTAATGTACATTGATGAGATCATTATTGTTTCGGTGGGAGGGGGAGGGGGGAGGATGACTCGCTGATTTGACTTACAGCACGATTTGCAATTTTACAATTTTTTTTTATTTTTTTCTTCGTTTTCAAAATCAAAAATTACATTTAATAAATATTTTAATTTAAAAAAAAAAACAAAAAAAAAACAGTACCCGGTGAACAAAAATTTAAACACATTTTCAGCACTGCAATAATTATACGAGCACATCGCAAAACATTGCAAGTCGATGCCAGCTTCTAATAAAATTACTAATTCACCTGAAAAAATCTTCACGCCACAATTTATACATCAACTTTCACACCCACGCAATAATCAGCCAAGGTAAGGACACTCGTTTTCTCGCATAGAAAGGAAAAAATGTATGAAACGAAACTCGAGATTCGATGTCCTCGCTGACAAAAATACATGCCCCTGGATACGGTGAAATTTTAGTGAAATTCTCGATTTTGATTTACCATTTTTTTCATCGTCCAACGTCCACTATCCATCGTCGTGGTCGTCTCGATTCGAGCGAGCCGAAGCAGTTAAAACTGTACCAGTTCGGACGTGAAATAATCGTGTAGCTAATATTTTGGCATAAAACTGAGTTTTTGGTGTGTGAAATTGTGATGTTGTAGACCTCATCATCATCATCAGTGTACTGTGGCTATATTTATATTAACTTGGGGGGAAAAAATGAAAAAAAAATTCGCGTAATTTATTATTATTTGTTTGTGGACATTAAATACGCTGACGTTGGGTATCACATCCGGAATAAAATAATGCGATCGTAGTCGATTAAAAAATTTTCTTTTCTTGCTGTTTTCGTCGACGTAGTTTCCTTTTACGTAATATTCGAGTTCAGATATTTTTAGTTTTTTTTTTTTTTTTTTTTTTTTTTAAGTCAAATCTAATACTTTTGTCGGATTTTATCTTCGATAAGTTGGCCATGTTATTTAGACGAAATTTCACGCTAAATGATTTTCTTCTTCGTGTGTTTGTTACTAGCGCAGAATAAAAAAATATGAGTGAAAGCCAAGGAAATAAAGTGCAACTTTATATTTACGATTTGTCTCTCGGATTGGCCCAGCAATTGTCTCAATTTATTCTCGGTAAGTTGGAATTTAACGTCTTGAATTACCCTCGTGTAATTATTGTTTATTTTTCGCTTCTTTGATGCAAATATTTATCGTATGTATGTGTTAATTTTTAGGTAAGAAGATCGATGGAATATGGCATACGTCGATTGTGGCTTTTGGAAGAGAACTTTATTTCGGGTCTGGTGGAATCGTTCATTGTAGACCAGTGAGTACTCATTTTTATGTTTGACCTCCATTTTAAAAATAACGAGAGTTTTTGCAATTTTTCTTTTGAGCCATTAGATCTCGTGAATTACAAAATTCATCAAAGATGAAAATATAACTCCAAGAAATGATCCACTTTTCAGTTCTCAAGTCTCACAATAAGGAAGGTATCCCAAGCAGTAAAAGCTTTGTTGAACTAGCTAAATCAGGAGGGAAGTCGAAAATTAATCGTCAGCCAACATTTCAGCTGCTAAAGTGCATTTTTCGATGTTTGATAAATTTTTGGGCTAAAATCAAGAAAAAAATCAAAATTTTACCAAATCAACCTAGAAAGCAGAAATTTAGTAGGTGACCTATTTTGAAGCTCCCGAATCGATTTTTGATGGTTTGGAACCGTTCTGGAGCCTCCAGTTGATTTTTGGATTTTCTAGTTTTTTTTAAAAAAAGCATGTAAGTTGGGTGAACATGAAGATCTGCACATTTTGACTCGAATTTACCAGCGTTGTGATTCATTCGATCGATTTTGGCACATATTTTCAAAATATTTTGTGTACTTTTGTGTTAGTTCAAATCCAAAATTTTTTCCAGTGATTATTTTTGAAAAAATGAAAAAAATCATCGTTCGCCAATGCTTGATCAAAAAGAGTTGAAATTTCATTTTATCATCCTATTTTTGATCTTCTATGCTGATTTTTGACGTTTTAGAATCATTCTGGAGCCTTCAGTTGATTTTCAAACCAAATCTAAACCCCCCCCCCCACTTTACGGTTGTAATAATCTTGTAATTATGAACACCCAAAAAAAATCCAAAATTTTCGCAAAAAAAAAAAAGAATGTATTGGAAACTGTTTTGAACTGTGTTGAGCAGTTCTGGAGCCTCCAGCATTTTTTTGAGGAAATGAAATTAACATAAAATTTCACCCAACACAGTTTGAAAGCTGAAATTTACTTTATACAGTAATTTTAACCTGCTGAGTTGATTGGAGACGGTTTTGAGCCGTTGTGGAGCTCTCAGCCATTTTTGGAAATTCTAGATTTTCAAAAAGTTTTGTAAAAGTTGCCCAAATCAACTTAAGCAAAAATCTACCCACGTGATTGGAGCTCGTTAGGGACCCCCTGTGAAAATTTCAAATTTCAAAAATTCTCTGGAGTCTCCGAAACTGCTTAAAACGGTTCGAAACCGTTAAATTACAGTTTTACATGAAAGTTCATTTTTGGTGAAATTTTGATTTTTTAAAGTCATTTTTGAACCTTTAATTTTCAAAAATTCACGAAAAATCGAAAAATGTATTTTAGCTCCTGGACCCTATGAGGAAATTTCAAATTTCAAAAATTCTCTAGAGGCTCCAGAACTGCTCAAAACGGTTCGAAACCGTCAAATTACAGTTTATATAAGTTAATTTTTTGGTAAAATTTTGATTTTTTCAGTCATTTTTGAACCTTTAATTTTCAAAAATTCACAAAAAATTGAAAAATGCATTTTAGCTTCTGAAATTTTTACCGATGATGTATTTTTGCACGCTCTTTTAATTTAGCTTTGAATCAGGAAATTAAACAACGAGTAAAAAGTATTAAAAACACTTTGAACCGCCAAAAACTGAGAACATTTTAGTGAAATTTGGTAAAAATTCCATGAAAATGTGTTAAAAACATCTCAAAATGGCGTTAAAATCACTGCAAATCACGACGAGTTGAATATATTTCTATAAAATTTGGCAAAACTTGGTGAAAATTGCACAAAAATTTGATGAAAACCTGTTTAAACGATATTTAGAACATGAAAATTAGGCACCAAAAAGTAATCAAATTGTAGTGAAATTCTATAAAATACAGTAAAAATTGTATGAAAGACAGTTAAACTGATTCTAAAACCTGAATAAAGTATCAAAGTCAGAGAAAATCATTAAAAAGTTATAAAAAAAACTTTTTAAAACGACAAAATTCTGCAAAAAGCTGTTCTGAACACAGTTAAAGGCACTAAAAACACTGAAAGTCATCAAAAAAGTGATGAAATTTTGGTGAAATTTGGCAAAACTTACGCGAAAGAAGGTGAAAAAATGTCAAAATAACATAAAAACACGAAAAAAAACTTTAAAATAATTAAAAATCAATTAAACTTTTGCATCTAAATTTTGCCAACTTTTTTCGTTTTAAAAATTTTTTTTGTATGTCTTTCTGATTGATTTTTACCAAATTCGTCAATTCCCTACCTCCACCCACCAGAAAATTTAAAGCGTGACGCTCGAGAAAAAATTGAACATTTTTAGATACACTTATTTGAGCCTTTTTTTCACAATTTTTCAATTATTACCTTTAAAAATGCCCGAAGCGTTCGAATTTGATCAAAGTCTCGAATTTCTACAAATGCTGAATTTGGTATTTCGAATTATATGGACATAGTTTTCATTTATATTCATTTTAATTCTACTGAATTATAATCCTGAAAAAAGAGAGAAATTTTTAATGCGGAATTGCGGATTTTACGTCATTATTTCTATTGAATCTCTGTTTAGTGTTTACTATACGTAGTTCTAAAAAAGAGTGACGTAATTAATTTATGAATCACGAGGAATATTTCAGTTTCTTCTTTCTAAACAAAAACAAAAAACTGTCTCTACTTACCGTCAACACTTTTCAAAAAATACATCGTATTACGAGTAATTTGGGGCCCACGATGACTTCGAGGGATATAGGGAATAGTTTGAAATGTTCCAAAATGTCGAAAATTGAACAGTTTGTCGTCACGTTGACTTTTACAGCTCTAGTAAAAGTTCAAAAATGGACTTTCGAAGGAAAAATCGTTGTTCCAAAAATCGATTCATTCGACGATAATGTGTTCAAACATATTTAAGATGACCTCAAAAAATATAAATTTTGTGAAGAAAAGAATCGATCAATCGACTTTCAAAAATCGATCTCATTTGCGATTTTCAATTTAATTTAATCAATCGTGATCGAAACGAAAAACTGAATTGTGATCTGTCACGAGAAAACCAGGTTAGTGTCCAAAAAATCGATTTGGTTTTTTTTATGGATATTGGTAGTACTCAGTGTGCAGAATCCGCCTGTGGTGGTTAAAACGTTCGCGAACGATTCTTTTGTCCCTAAATTTAAGGTTGAAAAAATAGAGCAACTACAAAAAAAGGTTGAAAATTTTTTTTTTTGTGATTTTCTTGAAAAGTATGTTCTGGAGAGTCAATATGCAAATTTTTGGGGCAATCAGCCCACATTTGGAGGATTAGTGCCATTTTATTGAAATTTGAATGAGGCTCAAGCTGGAAAAATCAACTCTTTTCACCTTGAACAAAATTTTTGAAAAAATTGAAAAACTCAATAAATAACTTTATTTTATATTAATAATTCATTCTTAGTAGTTTTAGCGAAATTTTTGGCACAAAATTTAAAAAAATACGAAAAAATCGATTTAGAGAAATTTCGATTCAGACCTTTGGCAACCCTGATTTTGAAAAAAAAATGTCAGGTTATGTTGGCACCCCTTGTGGCCAAAAGTAGTCCAAGTTTCAGGGACCTACGAATCATAGATCGCCGAACACATAGATTCAAAACTTCAAATGTCCGTCCTGTAAAATTTACGTTTTGGACACTAACCTGGTTTTCTCTTGACAGATCACAATTTTACTTGGACTTTTGAAGCAGAAATCGATTAATCGAATCCCAGGAATCGATTAATCGAATTCCGAAAATCGATTAATCGAATTCCAAAAACAATCTTATTTGCGATTTTTCAATTTCATTTAATCAATCATTATCGAAACGAAAAACTCAATTTTACTTGGACTTTTGAAGCAAAAATCGATTAATCGAACCCCGAAAATCGATTAATCGAATTCCAAAAACGATCTTATTTGCGATTTTCAATTTCATTCAATCAATCCTTATCGAAACGAGAAACTCAATTTTACTTGGACTTTTGATAGAAAAATCGATTGATCGAATCCCAAAAATCGATTAATTGAATCCAAAAAATCGATTCATTTGCGATTTTCAATTTCATTTAATCAATCATTATCGAAATGAAAAACTCAATTTTACTTGGACTTTTGAAGCAAAAATTAATCGATTAATCGAATCCCAAAAATCGATTAATCGAATTCCAAAAATCGATCTTATTTGCGATTTTCAATTTCATTTAATCAATCATTATCGAAACGAAAAACTCTATTTACTTGGACTTTCAAGGCAAAACTCGATTAATCGAATTCCAAAAATTGATTCATTTGCGATTTTCGACCATAATAATATATTATTCAAAATGAAGAACGCAATTTTGGCCTCAAAAATAGATTTTGTAAAGAAATGACCAAATGACAAAATTTGGGAGCATTTTAAACTTTCTTACGTAGCTCATTTCAAAACTTCCATGCTCCAATTCAACCCCCCCCCCCCACAAAAAAAGTTTATTTCAATTCATCGATTTAATATCGAATTACATAGACAAATGTCTGTTGTTTTCACAAAAAAATAAAAATCAGGATTCACAACCTTCATCCCCCTTGAATTTTTTCGGTTTACCAGAGTCAAGTCTGGACACTTTATCAAAAATCGATCACTCTTGATTGGGGGGGGGGGAGTCGATCCTCTGGTTCCAGATTTCTGACGAATCGAGTACGACAAAATTTCATTTTTGCAACAAAAAACAAAAAGTAAATTCAGCAATGGGTGTTATTTCACCGCTAGGATTTCTTGAGGGTTCATACGAGTTCATCTCTAACGACAGTTTCGAATAAATTCTTCACTAATGTGAAACCCCTACGGAACTAATCGAGTATCTGTTTGCAAAATATTACGTCATCGTGGCTCTTTTTTCAAAACCAGCGTATCCTCGAAGTAAACATTCAATAAAAATACTCGTAATATAACGTAAAATCTACGTAACAGAATTTCTCTTTCTTTTTACTTAATATCTTCATTTGGCACAAAAACGAAAATATCTAAGAAACGTGTGACCCGAAATACCAACTACAAAGATGACGTTTGAATCATAACATAATACACGCACACTCGTAAATGTAGAGATAAGGTACCGTGAAAACTACCAGAACTAAAATCAGAATCACCTAGCTTTCGAAAAATAGGTTAAATTTTGATTCGCGATTGAAATTTAATCAGATTATCAACGCGGATGATTTTAGATCAGCTGATTGGAATTTGATAGGACATGCGCCTTCATGAATAAAACCCTCCGAAATGCATATGCTGTATAGATGCTTCTCCGCGTACGACGTTTCTAATTTTGGACCGTTCGTTTCACGAGTATATTAATAGCCGAAAAAATTTTCTCTCTGCTTGGTCATTTTTACTTCCAGAGTATAATATGTGTATATGTCCTGCACGGCCATACCTACTTCCGTTCTTCGTTTATATTTTTTGTATTAAAAATCTAGTGTTGTGTATTTTGATTCGGTGGTAAATTCGCTCTTTGAAATATCTAAATCAACGCGTTAACTAACAGGTAATTGCCTACCTACGTATTTATATAATCAGTCCTCTATGGCTATGAAAATAAAATAACATACGATGAGTGGCTTTTCCTTTTCGTTCGAATAGAGATACAAAATTGGTCGGTTTTTGGCAAAACTTTCGTTGTTTTAATCAACTTATATAATATTCTCGTTCAGGTTTTTGAATTCGTTAGATCAAAATAATTGCCTCGTGTTTGTTGTGTGAATTTGCAGGGCACAACTAATCTTGGACCACCTAACGAGGTCTATGATCTAGGAACCACTGATGTTACCGAAGATATATTAGATGCGTACCTAGACGGACTCAGAGAATCGGTTTTCGCGTAAGTGTTTTTAATTTTTTAATCTCTCTTTGGAAAACTGTGCATTTTTTTGTTGTTTTTTTTTTCATTAATTGGTTTCACGTTAATGACTAACATTTCGTTATGTTTACAGAATAGGCACATACGATTTATTACAACACAACTGTAACACGTTTTCCAATGAATTAGCTCAGTTCTTGGTTGGCAAAAGTATCCCAACGCATATATTAGAATTACCTAATGAAATAACTCAAGCGTAAGTTCGTTTAAATTACTTATTGCCTTTCGTCAGTGTTGTACGATTTAGGATGTCCCAGAAATGCTGCAGGGTCAATGATCTGTGTTAAGATGTCATCTCATGTAAAACAGTATTTCCAAATCTTGCTCAAAACAGTTGTTATTTTTGGAGGGTGTTCAAAAAATTGCGGAAGTGATTTTTTCTTTCGACAAATTGAAATGCGAGGAACTGATTGAAAATTGATCAAGTCGTATATTTTTGAATCACTTAAACGAGATATTATTTTTTCAAAATTACCTCGTATTTTCGAATATTTTGTTGATAAATTTATCAAAATTCAAGTGTATTGAGTTATTTTTTGAAAAAAATCTTGATTTTTGGAAATTTGAATCTTGCTACTTTTTAATGAACACGTTTCCAGGGTGTCTACTGGCAAGAAAAAGGCAAGAAAGTTAGAAAAAGGCGAGAAATTCACTTGGGTGGCAAGAAAGTTAGAAAATAGTATAGAAATTCCTTCGAAAAGCAAGAAAATTTCCAAAAATTCACATCAAAAATCCCTGAAAAATTGATGTTATCCCAGCAAAATTTCAAGTTTTTATTTTGTTAAAATTGATGTTGTTCCACTTTTTGAATTAAAAATTTTTCAAAAATTTTAAGAATTGAAAAATTAAATAGGAAATTTTTGATTTCCAGGTAATACCCAAACCATTTGAAAAGTGCAAATTTTTTCTCGGAACAGAACGACTAACTTTTCTAAATTGTTGATATTATTGTGCTCCGATGAAAATGTAAAATAAAGCATACAAAATGGTCGTTTTTTCGTTTTTCACAACAATTTTTTCAATAAATTTTCGCTCTCGCTTCGCTCGAGCAGTAATTTTAACTTCATTTCAATAAAATGATCATTCATTGTGAAGGGTTTTCTGAAAACAACTTAAAATGTGGATTTTTCTTGTCTAAAATTCTGATATTGCTCTCTCTTCAATCACAAATAAAAATATACCTAAGCTCTTTCTTGGTTTGATCCTGTAATTGTATATGTCAATATGTCACTGGTATTCAGCATGTTAAAATTTTGATTTTTGTCCAAAAAATGGAAATTTTTTGTTGAAAAAATGATATCATACTCCCCCTCCCCCAAATAACACGACTTCGATCCGCATTCGAGTTTACTTTTCATTTTGTTTTTGTTATTATCATAGAATTGAATTTACTTCAGTAGACTTGCCTCAACGTTTGTTTTTATTACGTTTTTTTATTACTATTTTTTCATTTGAGAAATTAATTCACTTCTCTGCTCTGAAGAATACATTTTTGAGAAATTTTGTTGGTGGGGGAGGGGGGTTAGAGTGGTTAGCAAAGATTATCTATGCGTAAATATGAAGAGGGGTAAGAAATTTCATTTTTGGAAGCAAGAAAAAAGCAAGAAAAAGGCGAGAAATTCGCTTTTTTGATTTTAGTAGACACTCTGGTTTCGCTGTTTTTAAATTTGGAAAAAAATGAGATGAATTATTTGTTATTTGAAAGTTTTTCTCGACATGGAATAAACTTGAGTCGAGAAAAAAATTATAAAATGTTGACAAAAAAGTTTTAGTGGGAAAATTTTCAAGATTATGATTAATGAGAAAGTTCTGAACCACGTGACGTACTCGTAAATATCTAAAATCAAAATCAAAATTTTTCGAAATCAATGAGCTCATTATTAAATCTATTTTTAAAATAATTTCACTCGAAAAAAATTAAAAAGTGCTGAGATCACTGAAAATTAATAAAAAATTGATTGATTTTTTTTCAATTGGAAAAAATTACATTACAAGAACTGAAAACTTATGAAAAATGATCAAAATTTAATGAAATGTTGTCAAAATTGTGTTAAAAATATTAAATCAACATTCTAATATTTAAATCAGTTTTTGAAAAATTATTATAAAGTGGTAAAAAAAAAACAAAAAAAAATTAAACCCAAATTTTGCAAAAATTTTCCAAAATTGCTCAAGTTTACGAAAAGCACCAAAAATTAATGGAACCAATGCCCTTAAAATTGAATGAAATGTGGTCAAAATTGTGTTAAAAATATTAAATCAACATAATCAGTTTTTGAAAAATTATTATAATTTAGTAAAAAAAAAAATTGAACAAGTTTGCAAAAATTTCCCAAAATTGCTCAAGTTTACGAAAAGCACCAACAATTAATGGAACTAATACCCTTAAATTGAATGAAATGTGGTCAAAATTGTGTTAAAAATATTAAATCAACATAATCAGTTTTTGAAAAATTATTATAATTTAGTAAAAAAAAAAATTGAACAAGTTTGCAAAAATTTCCCAAAATTGCTCAAGTTTACGAAAAGCACCAACAATTAATGGAACTAATACCCTTAAATTGAATGAAATTTTGTCAAAATTGTGTTAAAAATAATAAATCAACATATCAATTTTTACAAAATTATTATAAATTGGTTTAAAAACAAAACCAAAAAAAATTGAACAAAATTTTGCAAAAATTTCCCAAAATTGCTCAAGTTTACAAAATGCACCAAAAATTAATTGAACCAATACCCTTAAAATTGAATAAAATTTCGTCAAAATTGCACAAAAAGTGCAAAAAAAATTAAACTGACACATGATGAAAAATTAGAAAAATTGTATGTTTGGAAAAAATTGCTTACAACATCAATTAAAATTCTTAAAATTACAATGAAACGATTAAAAATGACCAAAACATGATGAAAATGTCTCGAAATAAACAAAAAAATCGGGCAAAAATTGTTTACATTAGGTATTGAAAACTACCAAAAATTGATCTAACATTATCAAAACTGAATGAAATTTTATCTAAATTGCATAAAAAGAGTCATTAAAAATATTAAGCCAACACAAAACTTTTTAAAAACCACCAAAAATTGAGAAAAATTTGACGAAAATTGTGTAAAATTTGTTGAAATGCCAGAAAATGACCGACAGTGTAAATAAAACATCAAAAAATCAAATCAAATGTTTGCAATTTATAACAAAAAAAAAAAAAAAAAAAAAAAAAAAAAGTTGTGAGGAGATGTTAAAGCTTCAAAATTGAGAGGTTTTTTTTGGAAGGGGGGGGGTGTTTCTGTTATGGATCTTACGAATATTTTACACATTTTCCATCTGAAATTTTTTTTAAAAAATGAACACTTTGATGCTTTAATAATAATTTGCAAAATTGGGTAAATTATTCTTTCATTTTTTTGGGTGTTTATAATTGCAAGAGAAGAAGACTGTTTCTAATCCTCGAATGTGGTCCTTTTTCATCATAAAAGCACTACTAATAATTGATAGTTTTAATCCCCCCCCCTTCCGACATGATGAAAATTGAAAAAATGGAACTCTCCAGCAAGGAGCACCCATTCAATAAAAAATCAGAAAATCACATTTTCACTTGTTGACATTCTAATCCTCGAATTCTATCCAATTTTATTGGAAAAATACCAATCAACAGTTTTTATTTCTTCCTTCTCTCTTCTCCTCCCCTCACCTCCCATTTTAGCTTATCCTATTCCTCTCATAGATGATGGAAAATGGATCCCAGACACCCCTATCTCGGAGGAAAATGAAAAAAGTTGAAATTTTCACCCTTTTACGTGCTATTTTTCAAATTTTTCTCATTTATTTTCACCAGGAAGGCACACCATTTTATAATATTGACCCCTCCTCTCCCCATGATGATGAAAAGTGGAATTTTGGCCTCCCTAAATTTCTAACAATCATCAAGTTTTCTGAGCTACGCCAACGAATTTCGAATCAGAAAAATTGCAAAAAAATGAAATTCTGCCTTTTTATGATTTTTTTTAGTACTTTCTAACTTTGAGGGCTTTTACGTAAATGAGGGAACCGGCATTACTGGGTGACCAAGAGAATTCTTGAAAAGGGAATTATTCAAAAACTTTTGATAAAGAGAGTGAAATTTGTAAAAAAAAAAAAAAAATGGCCATCATCTTCATTTTATTGAATTCTTTTGATATTTATTTGTATAAACTTTGGGAGCCTTGTTATGAGAGGGTTGAACTAATTGAGGACCTAGAGAGGCTTTCTCTCGAAGAGGGAATTTGTTCAAAATACTTTGGAAATTCCAAAAAAATTCAGCTAGCTTTGAGTTTCATTTTTGATTTTTTTTTGAGTTTTGGGAACTTCTGAATAATAGAATGAATACTGTTTGAGAAAATTTTGCAAATTTTTTCAATTTTTTGTGAACTTTAGAGGGTTACTTAATGGAAAAAACATAGTTTGCAAGGTCGGTGGGGGGGGGGTCAAAAATTAGATTATTTATGAACATTCAACTGCAATGTTTTTGAATAAATTGAGTTTTTCGCATTTTTGAAAAAAAAATTAACCTGGGGGGGGGGGGATCTTCCAACACAACTTTTTTTGAACTTGGGGAGAAATTGAAAATTAGGAAATTACTTAATTTCTCATAAAATCTTGCAACTTCGAAGATTGTTAGTGTGGGAAAAAAAATGAAACACAAAATAAGAGCCACCCTGTGTACCTCTACCTACATAATTAGGTACCAATGTTGAAAATTTATCGATCGTTTTTAATCCCTTCATTCTTCCTAAAAATTTGGACGAACGTGAATTTTAGGTCAAGGTCATCCCCGCTCAAATCCCTCAAATTCAACGTCAAATACCCAATTTGAGTGATTTTTAAAAAATTACTCCTCTTGAAATTTTTTTAAAACATTGAGGAAAAAATTTTTAAAAAAAGTAGGAAAACAAGCTTCTGGGACCCTTAAAAAAAACTTTGTTTACGATCCTCCTAATTTTGATATTTATTGAGCCTATCAGCCTGATCTTGCCTTCGTTATGAGAAAATAAGAGTAAAATAGACAAGAAAAACTGAACTCAGGTCATCATCACTGTAAAATATGAAACAGTCTATACATATTCCAGAGTAGCCAGAACCTCAAAAAATTATTCGCTAATTACCTAATATTTTATTCGATTTTACAGTTTGTTTAGCAGCACGTTCCCTCAAGTTTCCAACTTACTATCAGATTTTGTCACTTCCACTAGAAGAACGTCGCCAGATTTTGATGAATTAAATAACGACATCGACGCAGCTAGGTACGTATCGTATTATTTTTTTGTGTGTATTTTTCCTTCTTTTTCACCATTTTTATAATTTTTTTACGAGCTTAATTAACGAATCGACTAACGCTTTTTGTTTTTTCTTTACGTGTGTTTCAGGAAAAACACGAAAAATAATTGAATGCATACGTTTATCTTTACAACCTAACCAACCCTGTAACGTTTTGTAAATTTTGTGATAATTTGTTTGTATTAATTATTTTGCTCTCTTCGTGTCACCCGCACGGTTACCGTGTCATTTCCCTCTCTCTACCTTATACCTAGGATCATATTCACCGTGCAAAATTCATTTCCAATGATATTGTAGTAGTTGCATATCGCTTTTTTTTATTTAGTCTACCTTTACCTCATACAGACCTATCCAGTTACGTTGTATTTTTCAGAAAATTTTAAATGATTCGGATTATTATACTCAGTATTACTCGTACTATTAAAACCAAATCTGTGCTAACTCGAGTCTACTCGTAGTACTTACTTTGGTAGTAAATTTGTAGATACTCAGAATACCGCTATATTTTATTACGTAGTAATCGTTGAAATCATTCTAGTTCCTATTCTTTAATTACCTATACACCTAAATGATTTTCATTAGGTTTTTAAAAAAGTAGTATTTTTCTTTTTTGTATAAGCAATCGAGCTGCAATAATACTTAATAACGATACTCATATCAAGTTCTCGAAAAAGAGTAATGTTTTTCACGTTTTATGGCTAAATTTACCAACTCATGACCTACTCGTACTCTATCGTCAGTGTCTCTCTATAATTTAGTTTCTTTATTGGTTGTTATATTTTTTTTTTTTAATTTCACACGGTTGAAGAATTTTTTTAAATTAAGTAAAAAAAAATATTCAGAAATCGCGATAGTATCTATTTAGTATTTTCTAATTCCATTTTTTTTTTTTTAATTTTGTAGTTTCAGTTATCGAATTACATAATATTATGTCCTCCTTCGTTTCCTTCCATTAGAATACGGTACATGAATTTTGATAAATTTTTAAAATTTCCACGATGCGAATCATAAAGATAAGCCATTCTTTGTATATCGTGTACTGACAATAAAAGCTTTTTTTGTTTGAAAATTTTGTTTTTAATGCCTCGTTGAAGAATTTACAGACGATTTGTGATGGATTTATGCTAATTATGAATTGAATGATTGGTTTTTTTGCAATAACATCCTATTATTTACATTGATTACTTAGTTGTATATATTTTTAAATAATCAAAACTTTATTTATTTCTTGAATTCTATACTTGAAATTTAATAATTTTCAACAATTCAGTATCGAAAAATATTTTCGTAAATTTAATTTTGAGTTTTAAACTGAGAAACGAGAAGAAAGTGAGTAAAATTTTGAACGGGGGAGTAAAGAAAATGTTTGAGGTTTCTCAATAAAATAAAAAAAAAAAAAATTACCAATAGAATTTAAAAAATGTAATTTTTTATTCGGTAAAACTCTACGAAGGGAAAACATCACATTGGATTCCTCCTTTCACTATTCTGTATCTTTATTTTCTTAAAAATAAATTAACCATCATAATTATTAAATATTTTAAAAAGATTACCTGAAGATTTTGCACGATTTCCATCCCAAAATGTAACACGATTGGATTCCAAGAAGGTAGTCCTCTGAGATCCATTACAAGCCTGAGAGTACTGATGAAACTTGTATAATCTGTTAGACAGAGATCCGCTCAACTGGAACAGAAAAGAAATAAAATTCAAGCAAAAATAGAAAAACACGAAAAAAAGAAAAAAAAGAAACGTAATAAAAACAGCGTCGAATTTGACTTGGAAAATTCAGAAAATTATTCTCAATCTTCGAATAGGTAAAAAATTTGAAATTTTTTATGAAGATTTAATACCTAGGTATGGGTACAATGATTTTTACGTTGTGTATTTTTTTTCAATGATGCAGTTATTATAAGTCGAGGCTTCGCAAAATGTCAGATAATGCGAATGGAGACGCTTACCAGAATGGTAATGGTAAAACTCCTGCAGATATTGCAGCTGAAATAGAAGAACAAGATAAACGAGAAAGAGAAGAAAGGAGAAGACAGAGAGAACCTCCGATTGTGTTTCCTAATGTTGTAAATGTAAGTTTATTTTCATTTATGAATTATGAAAGCTAAAGCAGGCAGATGAGCTGCAACCGGTTGCACGTTCAATTTGGGCTAGTTATAGTTTTTCAAAGCTTTTACCAAAAAAAAAAAAAAAAAATGGGTTCAGAGAGCAGAAGGGCTTGAAGGGTCTTGGAATCAAAAGAACATGAAACAGAAATTGGTACTAAATTAATCATAAATTATTCTGGTTTCAGCTTCAAGAAGAATTTGATAAAGTAATCGATTTAGTCGACGGTAATATAACTGCAGAAGAAATGCAATTTTTCGAAGAACTTCATCAGTATTTATTAGAAGACGAAGGCTCCTGGGCTATTGGAGATGGATTCCTAAGTTTCGTCGGTGAGTTGAGAAAATATCTAAAAAATTACCTGTACTTTGTACTGCAATGACCCAAACTGCATTAGTGTGAATACAGTTGCAGATCCTAAAAACTGAAAGGCAAAGTTATGGGCTTATTGATTCTCATCAAAGCTTCATACGAAATATTGAATCTGATTTGGAAAGAGGATCATAAAAGTTTTTTTTTTCAATTATAGTCTAATCAAAATTTGAAGTGCTGAAATTCGTTTCTCGATTTTTGGAAAATTTTTGAAAATTCAAAGAGCCAAAAATGGTAAAAATCAAAATTTTACCAAATTGATCTAGAAATCTGAAATTTGGTTTGTGCCCTATTTTCGAGCTCCCGAATCGATTTTTGATGGTTTCGAACCGTTCTGGAGCCTCCAGGTGATTTTTGAATTCTCCAGTTTTTTAAAAAAAAGCTTGTAAGTTGGGTGAACATGAAGATCTGCACATTTTGACTCAAATTTACCAGCGTTGTGATTCATTCGATCGATTTTGACACATATTTTCAAATTTTTTTTTGTGCTTTTGTGTTAGTTCAAATCCAAAATTTTCTCCAGTGATTATTTTTGAAAAAATAAAAAAAATCACCGAAAAAGTTGAAAAATCAATTATCGTTCTATTTTTGGTGTTCTGTATCGATTTTTGATGGTTTAGAATCATTCTGGAGCCTCTAGCAGATTTTTGGATTCTCGTTAAAAAAAAAAAATTGTGAGTAGGGTGAAAATTAAATTCAGCATCTATAAAATCGGATATATCAACTTCATGATCTATTTGATCGATTCAGGTGCTTGTTTTCATAATCAAATCCAGAATTTTCTCAAAAGTAGTAGTAGTAGTAATATTTATTCAATCTGTTACTTAGGTAACCTTTTCTGGATATCTTTGTAAACTACGCAGCCTTTATAGCTGGCCGTATGATCATCACCGCATAATGCGCATCTCGCTGGTTCTTCTTTTTTCATTTGGCATTCTGCAGATTTATGAGATTCGCCACATTTGACACATATAGGCGCTCAATGACAGTAACGCTTTGTGTGCCCATACATCTGACAGTTTGCACATTGAGGTAGATGTTTTGGCTTTCTCGGCGATTCGACGGAAATTTTTGTATTCAGGAATATATTAAGTTCGAAGATCTTATTGCACGTTTCTCCTGGCTCCAAATCAACGAAGAACAATGGGAGATTTTCCTTCGATTTAGTACTTTTAATGTTCGAAACATGCCTCACTGCATAGCCTAGTGAAGATAATTCAGCAGCTATTTCATCAGTTGGAGTTGACGGATGAAGATGACGAATTACGACCTTGAATGGCTTCTCTTGTTTCAGCTGGTAAGAGTGGAAGGCAATTTTCTCAGCCAACAACAGTTTGACAACTTGTCTGTAGCCATCAACGGAATTCACATTAATTTTAACATCATTACGTCGACAAGTGCGAAGAACAAAATCATCATTACCAATTGCAGTTCTTACTAGCATACGTAGCCGTTTCATATCCGAGACATTGTCGACAAAGATTGGTGGTGGTTTTGGCTCTTTTGTAGTGTCCTCAGAGTCATTGGTTTTCAGGACTTCGAAGCGATTTTTAGACGGAAAGAATTTCATAATTTGCTTAGTAATTTGGATGTTGACTGCACGAGAGTTAAAGCGAGACTGATCTCAAAAGTAAATAAATAAATAAATAAATAAATAAGAAAAACGCTTACCGCTTTAAAACGGTTTGAAACCATCACCAATTGTTTTGGTAGGTCAAAAATAGGGTAAAAACCAAATTTGAGATGTCTGTGTCAATTTAGTGAAATTTTGATTTTTCCCCTCATTTTTTACCCCAAATTGGATTTTTAAATCGTACGTATCCTAATCAGATTCAATTCATCTGAAAAATTAATTAAGGAATCATGACCCATAATTTTGCCTTTGCAGCTTTCAGGGTGAGCAACCTCACTTACACTTGTATAGTTTTAGTTGCTGATAATCTGAAGGAAAGAGCTTCAGCAATTCACCACATTTTTGAAACTGCGGTGTTAAATTGGCAATAAATATTCTAAAAAACTGTTTTTTATGATTCAGGTAAATTATTGAGCGATCAGAAATTTCCATCCGAATTACGTCTACGATTACTCAACGTTTTAGCAGTAGCTGCCTTAAAAGAAGATATAATTTTAGTATTACATCAAGACAGACGCGAACACGTGTTCATGAACTACGCCCATAATTTTGACAGACTACCAATAGACGAGCAAAAAGCTCTAGCTTTATTCGTAAGTACAAAAGTCACGTTTTAATTTCCTTCGTCCTAAAACGTGGATCAGGGGGAGGGGGGATATTGGAGGATTTTGATCAAATTCAGTGGAGACCTTCATTTTGAGTTGAAAGTTACTCGGAATTTTTTTTAGCTTCAAAGGTGCCTCTGGAGGGAAGACATGAGACATGAGTCCTCAAAGAGGGAGAATTTTCAAAAAAAAAAAGTGGTTTTTTCGTTTCAGCCCCAGATTTGAGGCTCTGCGTCGACCTAGGCCATTACCGTCAAAATCCAAGACCACTTTTAGGGTTGTATTGAGCTATTGAAATTTTAAAAATTGTTTTTTGGGGGAGGGGGTAAATTCATGTTTTGAAAATCGTTTCCCATCAACTATTTCGCCTTGATCAAGGAAAAATAAGACGATGTCTCTTCTAAGACTGACAAGGGAACCTCTTGAGGTGTCCGCCTCCGATTTGAACGGGACCGCGATTTTTGAAAACAGCATGTTCTAAAACCCCCAAATCCTAATTTTCAGCTGCCCAAGTTCATTTTTAGATTTTTGGCGAATTTTTGAAAATCCAAAATTGACTATTTTGATGATTTATGCTTTTTTTAAAAAAAGTACGTACTTGATCAGTAAAAATGTTCAAAATGAGTCCTGAAACTGATATTAACCCCCCAAATCCAAATTTCGCCATTTCCAGCCATTCTGGAGCCTCCAGTGCGATTTTTCAATTTCTCCAGAATTTTCAATTTGCTCCAGAAGGCGTGAATATGAAGTAATAGGGCAGCTAAAAATCGAGTTGTGTGTTATACTTGACCAGTTTAACGAATTTATCCACATTTGAGCTGATTCTGGAGCGGACACCTCGAGAGTGCTTTTTTGACCAGCTTTTTTCATAATAAGAAATCCAAAAAAAATCAAAATTTTACCGTTTGCGAGGAAATTTTTGAAATTTGCGCGAATTGCAGTATTTTGCCATGAACTAACCCAACGAGGGCGAATTTCGCGATTTCCAGCTATTCTGGAGGCTCCAGCGCAATTTTTCAATTTCTCCAGAATTTTCAATTTGCTCCAGAAGGCGTGAATATGAAGTTGTGCAGCTAAAAATCGAGATGTGTGCTATACTCGACCTGTTTAACGAATTTATCCACATTTGAGCCGATTCTGGAGCGGACACCTCAAAAGTGGTTTTTTGACCAGCTTTTTTTCAAAATAAAAATATCCAAAAACCAAAAATTCCTCGTGTGTGAGAAAATTTTTTAAATTTTCGCGAATCGCTGTATTTCGTCATTAATTAACCACACGAGAGCGAATTTCGCCATTTCCTGCCTTTCTTGGGCCTCCCTTTAATTTTTGGATATTTTTATTATGAAAAAAGCTGGTCAAAAACCGAGAATTGGCTCAAATGTGGACAAATTCGTTAAACAGTTCGAGTATAACACACAACTCGATTTTTACCTGCCCAACTTCGTATTCACGCCTTCTGGAGCAAATTGAAAATTCTGGAGAAATTGAAAAATCGCACTGGAGACTCCAGAATGGCTGGTAATGGCGGAACTCGGCCTCAGGGGGTTTGTTGTGTTCAAAATACAGCGATTCGCGCAAATTTCGAAAATTTCCTCGCAAACGGTAAAATTTTGATTTTTTTGGATTTCTTATTATGTATGAGAAAAGCTGGTCGAAAAACCACTCTTGAGGTGTCCGCTCCAGAATCGGCTCAAATGTGGATAAATTCGTTAAACAGGTCGAGTATAACACACAACTCGATTTTTAGCTGCCCAACTTCATATTCACGCCTTCTGCAGCAAATTGAAAATTTTGGAGAAATTGAAAAATCGCACTGGGGGCTCCAGAATGGCTGGAAATGGCGAAATTTGGATTTGGGGGGTTAATATGAGTTTTAGGACTTATTTTGAATATTTTTACTGATCAAGTACGTACTTTTTAAAAAAAAAGCATAAATCACCAAATTAGTCAATTTTGGATTTTCAAAAATTCGCCAAAAATCGAAAAATGAACTTGGACAGCTGAAAATTTGGATTTGGGGGTTTTAAAACATGCTCTTTCAAAAAATCGTGGTCCCGTTCAAATCGGAGGCGGACATCTCAAGAGGTTCCCTTGTGAGGAAATGTTTTGGAAAGCAGTGACGCCAATTCTTTAGTCATTGTTGCCAATTTCGAAAAAATTTAAAAATTAGTCGAAAACATGCAAACTTTTTTCGGATTTTTGAACTCTCTAGAGCAATTTAAAATTGCTGCAGAAAAGTCAAGATTTCCTAGAAGCCCCAGATCGGCTCGAAAATGGTCGTATTTTGACAAACAACTCGAATTTCAGGTTTTTATCACAAAATCATACTTTTTGTAGAAAATTTTCATTTGTCACAAATCAAAACATGAACTTGAGCAGCTCAAAATTTAGTTTTGAGATGTGGATGACATGATCACTCAATTAACCAAATTTTAGTTCAATCGAAGTTGATGTGTGGTGAAGATCCCTATAGTTAAGTGTTGATAGAAGACATCAACGAGCTATTTCCACCATTTTCAAAAATTCGCCAAAAATAAAAAAATTCACTCAGGCAGCTAAAAATTTGTGATGCTGGGGAAATATTTTGAAACCTCCTCCCCAATTTTTGGTCATTATTGCCAATTTCAAAAAACTAAAAAATTTTATGAGTTCTTGACTCTTTTTCTCGATTTTTTGAATTGGGCAATTACGGCCAAAAATTGGCACCCCTGCTTTTGAAACTGGTCCATGTCTCCCAAAACAGGTTGGGTACGGTGCAGAGCCAATTTTTTTTTCGAAAATGGCCCATTTTTGAGAATCCATTTCTGCCCTCTGGGGACTCCTCCAGAGGTGAAATTTTTTCTGAACGACTTTCAACTCAAAATGAAGGTCTTTAATAATTATTACTGAATTTGGTCAAAATCCTCTTATATTTTCTTCCTTAATCCACCCTAATCTGAGCCATTGCTAATATACATTAAATTGAAATTTACCCATACCCAGGTATGCAATTTATTCGAAAGCCCCAGCAGCTCCGAATGGCTCCTATACATCTCCGAATGGGACGTAGGCAACATCAGCATCAGCAACATGAGGGTAACCACGAAAATCGCCGCCAATTCACTCCTCTCCGAGAACGTCGACTTGCAGAACTATGGCACAGCCATAATTCACAACTTGGCCTGCAAGGAGGTAAAATCTGTGGTCTGTATTCGCGAAATATTTTCACCTTATATACGTATTACACCTATTACGTGTACTCGTACTTTCAAGTTGCGGTGGTGTTTTATTTTCTTAACGACTCTGCCAAGATTTCGCTTCTAACTAGAGTACCTAACGAGCTAGTTTAGCCTGGTTTTTTCTTCCCTTCTGTTTTTTATCTTTCAGAAAATGAATCAAGGTAAAAATTTGCGTAAAATGTTACCCGTTGGTTGCAAGTCTAAGGTATTGGCGAATTTGAGCAAATATTCTTTTGTCACTCTGCGGCTATACCATTCCAAGCTTAATGCTTTAGCTATACGTGTTTAGTTCGTTTATTTGTTTTTTGTGAATTAAAAAAAATGTACCATTGCTGATCTAATCACTCGATTGAAAAATGCTACATTTATTTCGTATAATCCAACTTCTACACCAACCTGCTCTATAAAAGCGAAACGTTTTAGCAAAATGAAAAAAAAAATGAAGAATTTATTGAGGTAGTTCGAAACGTGGTATTTCGAGCCGGCAGCTGGCCAAACTAAAATACCAATAAATTCATATTACACGTCAAGTTATAAAGATACGCTTCGTAAAACATTTGCAAATTCTACCTTCACTTCATTTATTCATACACACGTGAGCTTTCATTCAACTAGAGCACTTACACACATGCCTATCTCTCCAAGTATACAAATAGTTACCTAGATGCATCGTGCAAATATATATCAATATGCGCTAAATTACGAGCCCTTACTCTGCTAGAAATAAATAAATACATATAAAAGGATGAGAAAAAAATCTCGAATAGATAGCCTGTTTCAGTCGATTACATTTTATTAAACGATCTCATAGAGTTAGATACCCACACGAGAAAAGAATGAAAAATTTCGACATTTTTATGACATCGATATAAAGAACCATCGTATATAAATTGATACCGTTATGAGAAATAGTTTGAGAAAAGAAAAGAAACGCAGGCTTGAAATCTGCACACTTCTTTAAAATTTATTTCAGCGTCTTATTTACGTAGTAATTTTTTCCATCTTTCTTTTCATTTTTCTTTTTAATAAGATTATATAGCTATTTTTTGTCGTAAGAGTAAAAGGAGGCTTTTATATCGAACGAATAATATTAAAAATCGACGACGAATTTGGAAACTTGGCTCACTCAAAGTATTTTAAATTATATTATGAAAATCGATTACTTACCGCGCATTAATATTCGTCCGATGTGAATTTATTAATAAAACCCGGCGATCGTGGCGACAGTCTGAAGGATTTACTGGTCGTGTATTCAAATTTTCGTTAATATCGGTTTTGTTTATTTTCTAAAAATTTACCCTTACTCGAAAAACTTACGTTATTCAATTTAGAATCGTTTGAATGACTGTTCTTGACCTGCTTGAATTGGCCACGGTGGCAGAAAAATTCATCTTCGTGCAGATACACATGATTTCAATACCATTTAAATGCGTATCTAAAATATACACAATACACATATGGTCCACAGGCCACAAGGCTGCAAATGGAGCATAGAGTAGGTAATTTGTAAAATTTGTTTCTCCTTCGAGAACACGATTAGGCTACTTAAATTGAATGAAAGACTTACAGGTTTCAAAATGGTTATGTTTTTTTGTTATTTTTGTTATTATTATTTTTTTTAATATTAGTCCGAAATACGACAATAGAAATAATTGCACTCCCTGCCGATCCTGTGGGTTCTGGGACAACTTTTTTCTTTTAATAGGGGCATCCTAAGGAACATTTTAGAGCAAACATTCCAAAAAAAAAGAGGGCCTTATCTACTAACAAAATGAAGGTCATTTTCATTGTCAGGTCAGCCGAAATCCCAGATTTTGTTTTCCAATTCCAACATAGGACTCGCGCGAAATTTTTCGAATTGGACAAAGCTAGATCAAAAGAGCATCCAAAAATTCATCGCCAGCCAAAATTTTATGTGCTGAAGTGTATTTTTCGAATTGGAACTAACATTTTTTTGGATAAAGAATGAGTGGCTTTGTATGAGATTCTAATAACTTGCCAAAATCCAGAGTGGATAGATTCTGAAAATTCAGAGGAAGTTGTAGAATGTACTGCCCCGTTTTTTTTTTTTTTTTTTTGCAAAAATTGCTAAAAGAACGTAATTTTTCTCAAAACATCGAAAAATAATTTTTTGGTTAAAATTGCATAGATACGAATTCAGGTTTTGGCAAAATTTCAAAAAAATCCAGTTTTTTTGCCAAAGTTATTCAAAATTTCCCTTTATTACAAAAATTCTTTCAAAATCATATCTTTTGCTGTTTAAATTGCTGTTGTTTTATAAAAATTTCAAAAAATCTGTCTTTTTTGCAAGCATTGAAAAAAAACAGATTTTTGTAAAAATTCGAAAAAATCGTTGTTTTTTTAAAGTAGGTATTGAAAAAAATCCGCTTTTTGGCGAAAACCACGAAGAATTCAGCTTGGAAAACGTCAATTTACTTAAAACGTATTTTTTAGTAACATTTCATTTTAAAAAAGTGCCGTTTTTAAGAAATGTGCCATTTTTTGAGAAATGTGCCATTTTTGAGACATGTGCCGTTTTTGAGAAATGTGCCATTTTTGAGAAATGTGCCATTTTTGAGAAATGTGCCATTTTGAGAAATGTGTCATTTTTTAGAAATGTGCCATTTTTGAGAAATGTGCCATTTTTGAGAAATATGCCATTTTTAAGAAATGTGCCGTTTTTGAGAAATGTGCCGTTTTTGAGAAATGTACCATTTTTGAGAGTGGTGCCATTTTTGAGAGTGGTGCCATTTTTGAGAAGTGTGCCATTTTTATGAAATGTGCCGTTTTTGAGAATGGTGGCATTTTGAAAAAGATGCCATTTTTTAGAAAGGGGTCATTTTTGAGAAAAATACCATTTATTAGAAAAAGTGAAATTTTTGAGAAAAAGTGTCATTTGAGAAAATTGCATTTTTTTGAGAAAAATGTCAATTTGAAAAATTGCCATTTTTGAGAAGTGCCATTTTTGTAAAAATGTGCCATATTTGAAAAAAGGTGTCATTTTTGAGAAAATGCGCAATTTTTGAGAAGAATTGTCATTTTTGAGAAGAAGTGCCATTTTTGAGGAGAAGTGTCATTTTTAAGACAAAGTGCAAATTTTTAAGATGAAGTGCAATTTTTGAAAAAAAAAAGGTCAATACAGCGTTTATTTTGGCAAAACGGTCAAAAAGTGTCCATTTTTGGTAATATTGTCAAAAAGAGCTCATTCATGTAGTGATTACGCCAAAATTGATAAAATATTTGAATGGATGTAACTTTTTCCAAAATACATACTTCCTTATAATAAAGTTCTGGTATTTTTTTTTTCAAATTTGTCCAAGTCAATAAGTATTAATTTTTGAGCGAAACATGGTCATGAAATATTCTTTTTTGACACAATTGTCGTATATAAAGTGTCCACGTTTTGTCAAAATTGTCATGAAATGTTCATTTTTGATAAAATTATCAAAAAGAGCCAATTTTCTTCCCAAATTGTCAAACAGTCGTGTTCTTACCATGATTGCCCGAAAAATACTCTTCTTGCCAAAGTTGTTCAAGAAATTCCCACTTTTGTAAATTTTGCCAAAGGGTTTGAACTTTTGGCGAGTTGACGAAAAGTTGTATTGTTTTTTCGTTAAAAATCTCAGAAAATAGTTTTTCGATAAAATAGCCAGATGATTGTCAAAATTTCCAAGAAAATAATGCTTTTTGTCCAAAAAAACTATGATTTTTGCAGGGACTGTCCAAAAAGTACTCTTTTTGTTTCAAAGTTTACCAAAAGAAGTCATGTTTTTTACATAAATGCTTGAAAGCTCATTTTTTCCAAAAAAAGCTCTGATTAAAAGTACTAAAAATTACCAAAAAGTGATGAAATTTCATTGAAATTCAAAAAACATGTTACCTAAAATTGAAAAAAAATCTTATTTTTTGCAAAAATATTGAAAAAATTGTGATTTTTCCCTTTAAAATTACCAGAAAAATCCTGTTTTTTGGCCAAGTTATTTTCGTAAAATTCCTTCTTTTTCACAAAAATTGGTTCAAAAATTTATTTTTTGCTAGTTTAAAATACTTACTGATGTTTCGTCAAAAGATGGAAAAAACCCTGCTCTTTTACAAAAATTAATAAAAGAACAACTTTTTTGCAGAAAATTGAAAAAGATCTGGCTTTTTTCCGAAAGTTCTAAAAATTGAAAAAATCCTACTTCAAAAATTGAAATAAAATTTACATTTTCGCAAAAATTGGGAAATACCGGGTTTCTTCAAAATTGCAGAAATATCCTACTTTTTCCCAAAATTGTTTAAACCTTTTGCTTTTCTTTTAAAAAAAAAAGAAGAACGAGAACTATTTTTTTGCCTGCATAAGATTTTTTTTAAAACTATTTTTCTATCAAAAGTTGTTTAAGAGTCTTGATTTTTTGCTGAAAATTGAAAAAATCTACCTTCTTTCCTCGCTTGTTGAATTTTCAAAAATCAAATTTGGGTCAAAAATGGGAAAAAAATCAAAATTTCACCAAATTGTTCTAGAAAACTGAACTTCGGGATATGCCCTGTTTTCAACCTGTCAAATCGATTGGAAACGGTTTCAAACCATTCTGAGCAGTTCTCCAGCCTCCGGTAGATGTTTGAAACTTGAAATTTCCACAAAATTTCATCAAATGAACTTGGAAATCCAAAATTTACGCTCAACTTGAACACGCTACTGAGCCGACTGCTGGTGAGTTTCAGTCATATTTGAGCCACCAGCGACTTTTTGAAAGTTTTTGGAACCTTCAATAGATTTTAAAAAATTGAAATTTCCACGAAATACATATCTAATGCGGTTGGAATGACAAAATCAAGTTGGAATACGCTATGAAGTTTAATGCAGGCAGATTTTAAACCAACAAAAAGCACCTCTACAACATAGTTTTAATGCACATGGCGAATTTCAGCCTCCTTCGTAAATTTGAGGGCCTCCAGCCGTGACAAAAAATCAAAATCCGTGAAAAAAGACGAGAAAAACTTTCATTTTTATCTAGCTGGAAACTTGCAAGAAGCGATTGAAGAATAGAAACACCAAAAGGGCACATCAGGGGCATTTTCTAAATACATTATAACAAATTTCAGCCTCTTAGCTTAATTTGGCGGGGGGGAGGGAGACTCAAGGATGACACAAAAATCAAACCTCTTGAAAAAAGGTAGGAAAACGTTTTTCTTCAATAGTTAAAAATCGTCGGAGAGGTTGAAAAGTCCGATTTGAACAGGCCCGCGATTTTGGGGGGGCATGGCTGAAACCCTCGTGCAGCCCAAATTCATTTTTCAATTTTTGGCAAATTTTTGAAAATTAAAAATTGACTAATTTTGCTGGTTTACGTACGTATTTTAGTAGCTGGCATTAATTCTGGATCCTCCAGCGCGATTTCTGAGCCTGAACTCATTTCTTGGCTACTCATATTAATTTTTACAATATCTGGAGAAGGCTCCAAAATGATTCTAAATCGTGAAATTTGAATGGGGGGTGACATGGGAGGGGGGTGCTTACATACAAAATACGACCATTTGTACAAATTTTTAAAAAATCCCTTAAAACCGAGATTCTTGATTTTTTTGGGAAAAAAACTCACCTGAGGTTTTTCTCTGGAAATTGGCTCAAATGAAAAGAACCTCTTTCAATACAAGTCTATAATAAGCCTCAACACTGTTTTTAGCAGCCCACATTGATTTCCAGATTTTATGGAGAATAAATTTTAAAATTCTAGAGAAATCGAAAATCGCACTGGAGGTATCAGGATGACCAGACGTCGTGAAATTCGGTCCAAAAGAAGGCCAAAAATGATCAATTTTGAATTTTCCAAAAATTTGTCAAAGTGTTTCAGACCGTGCTCTTTCCAAAAATTGCCTTCTCGTTCAAATTGAAGGCAGACACTTCGAAAAGTTCCATTATTAGATGCCCTCGTTCTTTAAATTCAACAGCCCCTTGAGGGCGACATAATTTAAATATGGTTTCAAATTTAAGCAATCAAAAGTTCAAAATAAATGTATCTTCGGATTCGTGAACGAACACGAATCAAATTCGTTGAGATTTTATAGGTGTTCGAAGATTTTTTTCCCCTCGGTTTCTTTTTTCAAGGGGAGGGGGGAGTGGGCAGAGCAAGGATGAGATTCCTCACCCTAGTCATTTTTTTTTAATGCAACTCAGACATAAAAGCTCACTTCAAGTACTTTGAAAATTCTTCCTCCAATTGGCTGAGAATTGAAAAGACCTGAACCTCATTTTTTGAAATTTAATTTCTTTAAAAAAAGAGAAAAAACTTGTTCACGATTTCTAATTTTTCATCAATTTATGCAGGTATTTCCTGTCTATGGCATCGAACAATAAAAATCATTCAATATCGCGTCGTAAATACCCAGAAAAATTTCACATTGCAGAAAAAATTAGCATAATTTTCAAATCTTGTGCACGCCTTTGCACGTAGGTATACATGTATGTAGATGTACCTAAAAGTACATGCAAATGCCACAAAGTCATTATGTACCAACGAATAATTACATAAATAATAATGTAAATTCGAGTATTCCTTATTCGTGTTACGAAATAATTCATCATTCGTGTATTTTTGCTCTCACTGTGCAGGTTTTCGACGACGTTGCTGTCGAGCTGACAATGGCTGTATTGCAATTTTTCAACGGTAAACCGGAAGAAGAGAAACTTTTCAGATGTATGAAAGCATTGGCCAAATTCGTACAAGTATCTCAACAAGATGTATCTCAACTCATACAAATGATCGGACCTCAACCTAATTCATTTCGAGGTACTTCCGAACGTATCGATGCGTTGATCGCCAGTATAGATAGCAAATTACGTTGAAGTGAGATCGACTTCACAACTCGAACTGTATACCAACTCATTTTTGTATAAAATAATATTTTTACGATCGACAAATATACTAAAAAAATTGTCAATTTTTGCATTTGCGTTTGTACAAGTTATACGTATAATAAAATCTACCATATTATATGAATAATTGAGAATATAATTCTATTTATTATTGTCTGAAATCTTTATTTCAAAATGGGTCGTAGGATATTGTGCAGATATTGCCTCCAGTGGTCAAAAATGATTACTGTTTCGAAGAGAAATCTTTACTTTTCAATATACATTCGAGCAAAATTCGTCTGCTGAGTCTTTCCAAGGTATCTCCTTACACCTAGCGAAATATCGAGTGCCTAGCTTATACTGTCGTAAATTCTTATCGCGTCTTAATCCTCGGGTATTTTCACGCAATTATAAATACGCGGTAGCTCGCGATAACCAAGCCTCGTGAACGTGCACAAGTGGCTGACATTTTCATCGTCTTATTTGCACGCCACCTTATCCCATCTAGACGACGAAGAGTCATATACACTACACGTATGTACGCTCTTGAAAAATGAGAAAAAATTGCCGAGATAATCGTCAAAATCAGCGTATAGGTAGGTACCACTATCCTTACACAAATAATTCTTCGTTGACTGTTGTGTTAATACGTAGTAATAGAAATGTCACCAATCGACTTTACGAAAGAGTAATTTACCTACCTAATGTGTTGACAATGACACAGATAGTATCTTCTGCGTAAGCTAAATTTCACACCTTGGAATAATTTCGTCAACGAAAATTGAGTAATCTACTGCCGATATAGGAATTATCAACAAGATCCTTTTATTTTCCAAAAAAAAATAAAAAATAAAAGATAACTTCGAGTACTCGCTCATTTTTTATTCGTTGTTTTTATTTTCGCAAATACCCAAGTAGGCTATTATCTCGTCTGATGTTTGTCGTATGATTATTTCTTGTAAATTATCGTGTATTTCGTATTTAAATTATCTAATATACCATACTTGCGTCGAGTCATGCTCGTCTCACTGATGAAAAAAAAAAAAAACTTTTCCAATTATACTTGAAACCACAAAACTTACCTATATTAAATAATAAGGCTATTGTTATTTTCACATTAATCGAGCTCGCGTCTGACATTATTTTGATTCATATTCGTTCGAATGAATTCAAGGGTCATTTTGGACTTGCATTTTTCTCAACTACGACAACTCTGATTATGAGAAGCGAGTATGTTGAATCAAGCTGTTGAGTGTTTAGCTCGAGTGATTTATTCAATTTCAATTTTTAAGAACCACATAATCGAAGTAAGTAAATGTTGCAATGGTATTGCCAAAAATTGACTCACTTTGACTAAAAAATGGAATTTTTTGACGATTTTGACAAAAGTTTTCAGTTTTTGACAAATCTTGCAGTAATTAGCCCAATTGAAGTATTTTTGACAATTGTGCCAAAAAATGTACACTTTTTGACTATTTTGCCGTAAATTGACGTTTTTTGACATCCTCCTAGAAAGATTGACACACCGATGATCCAGCACAACTCACACCAAGCAAGGCACACCAAGACGAGCCGCCCCATTACAGGTCGACTCGGACCGTGTCTCCTCCTTCGGAAAGGTACGAGGGTCGTAACCGTCGATTCCAGTTATGCGTGACCTACCCTTTGCACCAGTGTGAAAACCACATAGACAGTAAAAGATGTTACATAAGAATTTGAAGAAAGGAAAGACATAAAGCCAACAACAGTAGATTGTTGTTGGGTGGTTCCCTAACTAGGAAGAGGACCAAGTACAGCCAAGCCTTGCATAACCCGGAAGTTCGCCAGCCTGGAGTCTCAGCCCCCTTCCCTAGTACCCTAATTGAGACTAGTCACTGTCTGAGTCAGCTAGTCGTTACCCATCATTACCAGCAATGCAGCAGAGGCGAGCTTCGTACTCCATGTTAAACCTTTTTAGCCATTCAATCAGCTCCTTGGCAAATGTGTTGAATTCTTTGCTGATGGCTATCTTCCTATTTGTATGGTCGATGAAATCATACTTAGAAGTGATGAACAAGGATTCCGGACAGTCATACACAATGTGTTCATTTTTCTGTTCTAGACCCCCACACGGGCATTCACGACTGAATGTGTGATTAATGGTGTATAGATAATACCTAAATTCGCCATGCCCTGTCAGGATTTGGGAGGACCAATAATTGCATGCAACGTCTGGTGCTTGTAGCCTATCCGAGATATTAGGGAACATAGTCTTCATAAAACCGTCATAATTATCCCAGTTCTTCTGCCACAACCTGATGGTATGCTTTCTCAGCCTATCCTTAACCTCCCTATACACAGTATAGTCAGTAAGTTCCCGCAGTGAACCCATTACTCGAGAACTAATTGAGGTATCCTCAAAATTTTTTTTTATTATTCAACATAATACCCATTCTTCAAAATACACTCGCTAGATAGTACAGGAATTTTTGGTGAAATGAGAGGATTCATTCGGACTAATTCCTGCAAAAGGTTTTTTTGCGGGATACTGTAGGGGAAGGGGTCCTATTCAACATACTAAAAGTCTCACCCCGTACCCCCCGTGCGTCGCGTGCTGGAGCGTGAAAAGTGTCACGCCGCGGCGTTTTTTGCGATTTTCTCACGAGGGGTTGATTTTACGTCAAAAATAGCTTTATTTTTGTGTTCTACGTCAAATTTCCAATCTAGTGATATGTCAACTGTTCTTCTAGCCCCAAGGGGGGTGGAGCTAGAACCATTCAAAAAAGGGGGGTTTCCTGAAAAATACATAAAGGCTATAGGGGCCTAAGAGGGGTGAAATGGTCCCCAAAAGCGTTCGAGTTGATATTAGCATGGAAGATGGGTACCATTGAGAAACTTCCGCGTGAAAAAATTCAGATCCACGTCACCTCCCCTTTTTTGGGAACCCCCCTTTTCTAAAATTTCAATAACACTTTTCTCGGCCCCAATTTACCCGATTTTGAAAATTTTTCAGTATGTTATGTATATCCTTAGTAAGTATCCCCACAAAAAATTTCAACCCCCTCCCCTCATATTTACCCCTCATCCTGACAAATTTTCATCTCCATTCGCTTTTCTAACCAGCTTGATGGTTTCTGTATGAGTTTTGCGAAGCCTGGCACAAAAATCAAAAGCAAAGCGCCATTCAAACTTTGTGGAACCTGTTTACATGAAAAATTACAATGACATGGAATAAAAACTTCACTCAGTAAAATCATCAGAAATGTTATTAAATATGCTCCAATTTTGAAATTTTTTTCCCCTTGGATAGAGGAGACTTCAAGCTATTTAATACAACTTTTCCCTGATAGATAGCGTTATTCATTCCCGAGTAATAGGTTCACTGCAGGAACTTACTGACTATACTGTGTACGTAAGCCTCACCATTGGTGACATGACGTATGTAAACTTCTTTCGCTCTAACTTATATAACTCCATATAGTTAAATGGATACTTCCTAGTCTGGATACCTTTCTTAGCGAAGTACGTTACACCGTTTTCTATGACTTCCAAGTAGAGTGGAGGAATACCTGCAACAACCAAGGCTTTATCAGTAGCAGCAATGAGACAGGCCCTAGCTATCCTGAGCACCAAACCCCTTTGAGCCGAAAGTAATTTCTTTTGGGTACCTTTCTAAGCAATTTTTTTCAGACAAACAGAAGCACAATAACTGAAGAAGGCCACAACCAGTTCCCTGTACATCATGCGCCTCAGTGTATTTGAATATCCGTAGACATTTCTCATAATAACCTCAAGAGAATTAGACACTGCTTTTGCTTTTGACACCATGTTGTCAATATGGGAATCCCAACTAAATTTATCATCTATAATTACACCTAAATATTTAATCTGCTTGGAGACTACCAAGTGAGTCCCTCACCCTGAACACCTCTGAGCATTTGAATTCAATTCTCCCAAACACACCCAAACAACTCTGAGCATTTGTTCACACCCCTGAATTTTCCCAAACACACCCAAACATCTCTGAGCACTTGTTCACGCCCCTGAATTTTCCCGAACACCCCTGAACACCTCTGAGCACTAGTTTACACCCCTGAATTTTTCCAAACACACCCAAACATCTCTGAGTACCGTTTCACACCGCTGAATTTTCCCAAACACACCCAAACATCTCTGAGCATTTGTTCACACCCCTGAATTTTCCTAAACACTCCTGAACACCTCTGAGCACTCGTTCACATGCCGAACTCACCCAAACTGTCCCAAACACCACCAAGCACTCGTTCACATCCCAAACTCACCCCAATCACATCCCGAACTCGCCCAAACTGTCCCGAACACCACAGAGCACTCGTTCACATCCCAAACTCACCCAAACTGCACCAAACACACAAACATCTCTGAGTACTCGTTCACACCCCAGAATTCTCCCAAACACACCCCAACATCTCTGAGCACTCGTTCACTTCCCTGAATTTTCCCAAACACCCCTGAACACCTCTGAACACTCATTCACACCCCTGAATTCTCCCAAACACACCTGAGTTCTCCCAAACACCCCCAAACACCTCTGAGCACTCGTTCACACCCCTGAATTTTCCCAAACACACCCAAATATCTCTGAGCACTTGTTCACACCCCTGAATTTCCCCAAACACCCCTGAACACCCCTGAACACCTCTGAGCACTCGTTCACATCCCTGAATTCTCCCAAACACACGCGAACATCTCTGAGCACTCATTCACACCCCTGAATTCTCCCGAACACACCCAAACATCTCTGAGCACTTGTTCACACCCCTGAATTTTCCCAAACACCTCTGAACACCTCTCAGCACTCGTTCACATCCCAAACTCTCCCAAACTGCCCTAAACACTGCCAAGCACTCGTTCACATCCCAAACTTGCCTAAACTGCCCCGAACACGACTGAGCACTCGTGCACATCCCAAAATTGCCCAACTGCACTGAAAACCTCTTAGCACTTGTGCACACCCCAAACTCGCCCAAACTGCCCTAAACACCACTAAGCACTCGTTCACATCCCGAACTCGCCCAAACACCACCAAGCACTTGTTCACATCCCAAACTCCCTCAAACAACCCTGAACACCTACGGGCACTCGTTGGGAGAAAAAGTGCTACTTTTGCTCCCGCTTCTGATTTTTGGAAGAGAATACTGGCGTTTTTCTCCGTCATAACGAAAAATATAGCCTATTATTCAATCAGGGAGTAAGTTTCTTGAATAAACTACAATTTTTTGACAATTTTATCAATAAGTATCTGATGGAAATTTTTTCAACTATTTTGCTAAATATGGAATTTTTTGGCAATTATTTCGATTAAAATGAAAAATAGAAAATAAAAACAAAATTGTACAGGCCTTTTGAGGTATTTCAACTTCCAAGTCGAAGTTTGAAAACTCAACTTTCAAAGTTGACAAATTTTCAAAACCAACTTCACATGTAAAACATCGTTTAATTTTCAACACTCGTATCCATCTCGACGTGTAAAAATGTTGCTATCTTTTGTATTTTATGCTCGAATAAATCAAAAACAAAAAGTTCGTAGATAATTTCTTACAAACACAAAAAAAAACACTTTACCAACGTACCTATACTCACTCACACCAAATATCAAAGGCCACATTTGTGTCTATCGTCGCTAGAAGTCTGATTCATACATTTTGTTGTTCATTCCAACACATCTCGGTTTATTTTTATAACAATAATTATCTCTATTCTATATTGTTGCGAGTCTACAAGTACGAATTCAGACAACATACGTAGATATATATTTCCCAGTTTTCGTAAACAACTCGATGGAAAATACAGCAACAACACAATGTACGAGTACGTATCGCATATCTAGGCTACACGACACATCAAAAGAAATCCATAATCATTGACATTAACCTTTGAAAAACAATATCAACGGTTTCTCAATCCCTCAGCAATCGCGTCTTCGTCGTGCATATAGCAATTTAAAACTATAGTATAGAAGAATCGGTTAATTGATAGGTACATGTGACCGGATATGGCACTGGCGGGTATCTATTATCGGTAAAAGATAGAGAAGAAGAATAAAGAAGAGAAAAAAAACGCATAATTACGAGTAGATTCGTTTAAGAAATACATCACCCGTTAACCCATTCATGTAATATGTTCCAGCTCATTAACAGCGAACAGCAATAAATCACAACGCCAACAGTTTAATCCTCAGCATAACAACGAATTACCGTTTTCGTACTTAAGTAAATACTCGTTAATCTTATTTTTATAATTGTTGATTAGCATTTCATTTCATCGCTTATCTAACGTTACAAAATCGACCGAAACAAAAAGTGCTTATAACGTTCGATTTTACGAACAATTTAAATAATACACCGATGTCGGTATATAGGTGGCCAAAAACTATAATTATAAACAGATCCCATTATTCTTCGTATAAAAATAATCAACTACATATTATATAGGTAGGTACCTTTCGCAGACGAATTTTAAAAAATATCATCTCGAAGGTAGGTAATAATATCGGTTTCCCTCCAATGGGCTCTTCGTAGTACTAATAAATAACTTTCTTTAATTTCTAAAGAAATAAAAAATTAGCTGATAAAAGCTTTTAATGCAATATTCTAAGTACCAGAATATACTGCAAATTCGACCAAGGTCGCGAGCTAATTGTAATTCTCATCTTATAACCCATTTAATTGGTATCAATTGGTCTTAATCGACACAGCTTTAGAGCATTTTTTTTTTTTTTCGCCAAGGTACGTATTCAGTGTTGGCAAAACGAAATTAATTTCGTTTCGTTTTTCATAACGTTATGTAAAATGGAACAGCAATTCGTTTCGTTTCGTTTTCGTTATGCCTCTGATTTTTTTTCGTTACGTTTCGCGTTATGCCTTTTTCTATTTCGTTTTTATTTCGTTTTGCCTACTTTTTCTCAAATTTTTTCGTTTTCATTTCGTTATGCTTTAAAATAACGTTATGCCTTATGGAAACGTTTTACCCTATGATAACGTTTTGCCTTACGATAACGTTTTGCCTTGTAATAACGTTTCTAGAGTTTTAAAAGAACTTCTGTGCAGTAATCATTGCATATTACTGGCAAAGAATACTATAAAAAACGAAAAAAATGTGGAACAAAACGAAAAAAAGGTGAAACGAAAGTAAAGAAAGGTGAAACGAAATGAAAAAAAGGTGAAACGAAACGAAAAAAGGTGAAACGAAACGAAAAAAGGTGAAACGAAAAAGTAGGTAAAACGAAAAAAAAAACGAAAAAAACGTTTTGCTTCTCGAAAATCCGTTTTCAAAACGAAAATTTTTGAAACGTTTCGTTTTCGTCATAACGTTATTTTCTTGGTCTGTATTTCGTTTCGTTTTCATTTCGTTTTCGTTTCGTTTTGCGTTTTTTTAACGTTTTACGAAACGAAATAATTTCGTTTTGCCAACACTGCTAAATACCTATTTTCGAGTCGACGAATTCTGTTCATTTTACAAATGCCTCGAGCTGTGTCAAGGTTAAGTAAGGTAAGTAATTTCTACACAATGCATTTTAATATTCCGACAACGCTTTAAGGCCTTTTTTACGCCTTTTCCCCTATCGTCATTTTTATATAGCAACTTTCGCGAGTGAAAATGTGCCGAGAACGCTACGTTCGGAATAATTCTCACCTTATCATTTATGCAAACAATAGCGATAATATTTATTACATTGTACCTTCTCAATGCGCGGCGTGTATCAACCCTTCTCAATGAAATACGTAGTTGAGGTATTTTTCATTCGTGAATGTAAATATTTTTGCGTAAAATACGTCTAAGTATTTTTTTATTCGTTTGTTTTTTTAAAAAACAAAAATCTTGAAAAGAAATATAAAATTTGATTTTCGAATACAATTCTTAATTATTCGACCAAAGAGTGTATACCGGTTAAATGGGGTTGAGGGGCCTCTATCTTCGGATTTTAAATTTAGCTGGCGGGTCCAAAATGACTTGAAGCCACCCTGAAGTCGTCTTCAAAACGAGTTAAAATTGGAGTGCACAGTAAATTTTGGCTTTCCATTTCCATTTGATGAAATTTTGGAGGAATTTCAAGTTTAAAAAATCTAATGGAGGCTCCAGTAATTTTGAAAAAGTCGCTGGAGGCTCCAAAACGACTTGAAATCCACCCGCAGCCGACTTCATAGCGTATTGAAATTAGTTTGCAGACTGAATTTTGGCTTTCAAACTCCATTTGATGAAATTTTGGGAGAATTTCGAGTTCCAAAAATCTGCTGGAGGCTCCAGAACTACTCAAAACGGTTTGAAATTATTTCCAATCGATTTAGCAGGTCGAAAGTAGGGTATATTCCAAATTTCAGCTTTCTAGGTCAAGTTTGTAAAATTTTGATTTTTTCCCACGTTTTTGTTTTTTTTAAATTGATTTTTGAAAATTCACCAAAAATCGAAAAAAGCACTCAAGCACTTGAAATTTTGACAGATCCTGATGTGGACACCCCCCCCCCCCCGACTAAGTGGAAATTGATCCACTTATCTATAGTATAAAAATTGGTGACTAGATTTTTCCACAATTTTTCTATTTTGGATTTTTGGCGACCCAAGTTTGAATTTTTCTATTTTAAAATTTATTTTGAAAAAAAGAGGACAGTTCCGAACGAAACGAAGGGAGGGGGGCTTCTGAAAATTCTTATTTTGAGAGAACTAAAAACGCTGTTTTTTCAGCAAGGATTTTATATTTTTGGTTTCCAAAATTTTAGAATTCGAAAGATTTTTTTTAGAAAACCACCTTCAGTTGATTCAATGAATTGAAATTACGTAAGTTTCAGAGCAAATTTCGGCTTTTGAATTTGATTTTGGTGAAATTTTGTGAAAATTTAAAGTTTCAAAAAATCTGCTGTAGGCCCCAGAACTGCTCAAAATGGGTTGAAACGGTTTCCAATCGATTTGGCGGGTCCAATATGTATAGGATACATCCCAAATTTCAGTTTTCTAGAACAATTTGGTAAAATTTCGAATTTTTTTTATCATTTTTTACCCAAATTTGATTTTCAAAAATTCACCAAGCGATGAAAAAAAGCGTAATATTTTTCAATTTATGCTAAAAAGCAGATTTTTTGTCAATTTTTGGCAAAGAAGCTAAACTTTTAACCAACTTTTGATAAAAAAAATATTTTTTTTTAAAAAAAGCGATTTACTTTTAAAAAAAAAACAAAAGTTCTAAACAATTTTTGAAAAAAGAAGGATATTTCTTTAATTTTTTTTTAAAAAAACTGTTTTTTCTTGTAATTTTTTCAATTTTGACAAAAATGTATTGTTTTTTAAATTTTTGCAAAAATATAAAGTAGGTTTTTTTAAAAAAAAGTGCCCAAAAAGCACAATTTCAAACAATTTTGCCAAAAGAGCAACATTTTTTTACACCATGCACAAAAGGCAAAATTTTATACAATTTTTGCAAAAAAAAAGTAAGATTTTAACATTTTTTTTAAAGTTGTTTTTTTTCAATTTTTACAAAAGAGCAGGATTTTTTCATGTTTCGACAAAACATCAACATTTGAACAAATTCGCAACCCCCCTCCCCCAATTAAATAAAAATAGTTTTAGGAACGATTTGTGATCTGTCACGAGAAAACCAACTTAGTGTCCAAAAAATCGATATTTTTTTATGGTGGATATTGGTAGTACTCAGGGTGCTGAATCTGCCTGCGGTGCTAAAAACGTTCGCGAACGATTCTTTTGACCGTAAATTTAAGGTCAAAAAAAATGAGCAACTACAAAAAAAATGAAAAAAAATTTTTTTTTGATTTTCTCAAAATGTATGTCCGGGGGAGTCAACATACAAATTTTTGTGGATATCGGCTCACATTTGTAGGATTTAGGCCGTTTTTTTGAAATTTAAATGAGGTTCACTCTGGAAAAATCAACTCTTTTCAACTTGAACAAATTTGTTAAGAAACGTGATAAATTTAATAATAATAACTTATTCTTCATTAATAATTCATACTCGGGTAGTTTTTGCAACATTTTTGGGAAAAAATTCAAAAAAATCGAAAAAATCGATTTTGGGAAATTTCGATTATTGGACTTGGCAACCTTGAATGTGATGATTCTTTTAAAAAAAATATTGGGTTATGTTGGCACTCATGGGGGCTAAAAGTGGTGCAAGTTTCACAGATCTACAAATTTTAGATCACCTGATACATAGACTCAAAACTGCAAATGCCCTTCCTGTAAAATTTACGTGTTGGACACTATATACGTTGATTTTCTCGTGTCAGATCACATTTTTGAAAAATATAGAGAATTTTTCGTAAATAACTTGGCCAAAGAACAGGATTTTTCTAGTAATTTTAGAGGGGGAAAAACACAATTTTTTTCAATTTTTTTGGAAACAGCAGAGCTTTTATATGCACAATGCTGACAAAAAATCAAAACTCTTTGTGATTTTTATTCCTCGGTAGTTTTTCAGGTTTGACATATCACCTTTCTTGAACAGTCGTATTACAATTGCTGTTTTGAATTCTTAGGGTACCTTTTCTTCATGGTACATCCTATTTAGGAATTCCAGCAGTCTTCTTTTGAATTCACCACTTGCGTATTTGTACAATTCTGTTGGTATGTCATCTTCTGTTGGAGCTTTTGCATTTTTTACTGTTTTCAAAGCTTCTTGTAACTCTTTAAATGAAATTCTGTCTTCTGTTTCTCCAATTTCATCTTCTATCGTTGTATCTTGTGCACTTTCATCACTCCAGAGTTCTTCAAAATATTCCTTTGCATCACTGATTTTAATTTTTGGCAAACCTACTCTTTTGTTAAAATTTGTGTCAATTCTCCTTATAATCTTATACACCTTTGGCCCTAACTTGTACGTGTCATGCTTCAGGAATGTGATGAAATTTTCCCAGCTCTCTCTCTGTAATTTCCTAGACTTCCTCTTGACTTTTGCCGACTGTTTTCGATATTCTTCACCATCAACCTCACTTTTTGAGCTCATGAATTTTCTAAATTCCTGTCTTTTCTTTGTATGAGATCTTGGATTTTGTTGTCCCAATTCTTTATTCGCTTTGCCCCGATTTTGCATGGAACCATTCCTAAGCTTTCTTTTGCCGCTTTTGTCACAATGGATTTTATATTTTTCCATTCTTCTTCTATATCCTGGCTTTTTGGTATCTCTTCATTTATGATGTTCATCCGTCTTTGGTACAGCCATTGGTTGGTTGGGTCATCCAGGGCTCTTGTGTTGATTTTCTTTTCATTTTTCCTGGCTGGTATTCTTGTTGTTTCCATTCTCATTACTCCTTGAACAAAATGATGGTCAGTGCCTATTTCTAGACCTCTGTATGTTCTTACATCCAAGAATTTATGATCGATCATTGAGCTTTGTCCTCTTGCATTGCTCCATGTCATCTTGTGATCTTTTTTGTGTTGGTAGAATGCATTCATGATTCTTAGTCCATTGAAAGTGCAAAAATCTATCAGTCTCTTCCCATTTGTATTCATTCCTTCTGTTCCATACATACCAGTTACTGTCTTCACACGCTTATCTCCTACCTGAGCATTAAAGTTCCCTGCTATTATCAATTTATCTTCTGGATTTACTGCTTGTACTGCCCTTGGTAGTTGCTCATAGAACTCTTCACTTTGCTCCTCTCTTCCCTCTTCTGGTGCATATACTCCGATTATTGTAAGAATGCCTTTTTTCAATCTCATCCTTGCTGATACAATTCTTTCGTGCCATATGTTGTATGAGTCGATGTTTTTGCGGTGTTTATTATGTATTTGTAACATCACTCCGCCTGCAGCTCTAGTTTTCTTGTCGACTCTGCTGTAGATAACGATGTAATTTCCAGCATCAACTATTCCACTTCCTTTCTTATTTGTTTCAGACATCATCGCAAAGTCTATATTTCTGCTGCTTATAATTTCATTTATTTCTGCTTCCTTAGCTGCATATCCACTTACATTCCAGTTTCCAAATTTGTATTTTCTTTCGTTTGCGTGCGTTTTTATTTTAACCAGGGGTTCACCTCTGCTTGGGATCCCATTGTTCCATCAGTTTCCTGTTGTTTGTGTATTTTGAGTAAGGTAGATTTTTGTCTGACTTGGTTACCAGCCATGCCAGATATATCACAGTGATAGGGCTGCTATCTCGGCCTCCTCGCTTGCCTAGTCCTCTTTTAGTCGCCTTTTACGACAGGCAAAGGGTACCATAAGGATATTCTTAACCCGTCCCTATATGGGGGTTGGATCCAGTCAGATGAATTAAATCCAGGAAATTTTCCATCATTACTATCATTAGGTATCTGAGCCGATCTGATCAGAAATGACTGATTAGACCCAATCAGAGTCCCCTTATTAGGTTCGAACAGGCATGGGGCAGATTTAATTTGACCTAAATTCTAATGTGATCAAGCAAATGAAGTCAGTTCCGCTTAGATCTGATGTAATCAAATCCTGGATCATTTTTCGCTGAGACGTGAAATTAAATTTAAGGAAAAAACCACAGACCTTATAAAAAAAATGAATGCAGTTAAAATTTTTATAAATTTCTTCTACTGGCACTGTGAATTGAGCCAATGACCCAGACTTAGAACCAAAGCACAGTTCGCATCAAATATGTACTTATGTACTTATTTAAATTCAGAGCATTCGGTCAGTTTACATATCTAGGTACCTTACCATCGTTTCAAACCCAAGGGAAAAGTTCTCTCATCTCTCTTATTCGTAAAAACACAAAACAAGGGTAAAAATATGATAAATGTGACAGTATAAAAAAACTTGAAAACAACACTACCTTTCCTCATTTTTCTTTCTGCTACAACAACAAACAAAAAGTACAATTTAAACGTTTCATTGACCTCTCCAACAGTAATGTTATAACCGTAGCGAAGCAAAAATTTCCACATCTCGACGTTTATAATCAATTTTAGCACGTATTAAATCGGACATTAAACTCGTATAAGTGATTTGAAAAACCCCATTTACAATCGAATGTAGGTACTTTAAATCACTTAGCATTATTTCCGGTTCTGAAATAGAAAAATTTTGCTCAGATTTATCAGCGATATTTTAACCATCCAACTACCTAGAAAAAAAAAAGGTATCCAATAAACACATTAGCTTTATCGTAGCCGGGGATAATTAGTCGAATTTTAGGTCAATTAAACACATCTAGAGTATATTCTTCGACTAATCTGATACGCAGATACCTGAAAAAAATTTACGGAAATATGAAAATATCAATTGATAAATAATCGTGGTACATTGCCCTTCGCTATAGAGAAAAGTATAAACCCCCGTACATTAATAGTTATAGTTATTTTTCGCCACATTGTGTTATTAATTGAACAGTGAACACGGTTGCACTCTGTGATAAGCTACGTTTACTTTTGAACCGCCTTGTAGTTATTATCATTATGATAATAGCTTATGAAAAGCTTAAATCTCATGGCAAGTAATCAACCTCGACTTGTTTCACTCAATAAATAGTATTCGAGTAGTATTTACCAATGAACTACGTGCAGTGAGCTTTTTTAGACTTTTTTTTTTTTTTTTACCAGACATGAAAAAATTCGTGTTGTGATAAATCAATGAAAACTATCGCATTGACGTTTTAATTTTGGATGAAAAAAAAATCGCATCGAGTAAGTAATTTGAAGAGATAATTCTACGAAAGCTTTTATATAGAGAATACGAACAGTGGACACGTTTTCGAATATTCTCAATAGCTTTTTAAACTTCTTAACCAGAGGTTGACACGAATTTTCAATTAATAATATCTGTAGAAAAAAAAAGTATAGCTTTATTCGCAGTTCGAATGATTTAGCACACGGTTTATTGTACCCCTACGCGAAAATTGAGAACTTTTCTTTATTTTTTCGCTTCTGAAAAAAGTTATCGATTGATGGAATACGAAAAAAAAAAATACATTTCGATAGTTCAAGTTGACAAATTTTTTTTCTCGCAGAAAAGTTTTTAAACCAATTATATCGATGACAAATTGGTATAAGAAAAATCTAACAGTTCATTCGCCTTTTTATCTGTACTTGGGTAGGTAATTGTCCATCGTCGTCGTCGGCTCTTATACCTACTCGTAATCATCTCCAAAGGTTACATCTGTTTTTTGAACTTACATATCAATTTTTATTTTTTCTTAATAATAATTACGCGTAATAAGGGGGCTCGGGGACCGCGAACTTTTCGATAAACAAAATCGTTATTATACGTAGGTACTTGATTTTGCATTAAATAAACCAGTAAACAAGTAATCTCTCATCATGTTTCGTGTAACTTGATAGTTTATAACAACTATAGATAGGTGGGTCTGTACACCTACCTATATTAATTTTTACGACGATACTTTTAATTCTTAAATTAAACACTGATAAGTTACCGTAAATACGTGTTTATTTTCAGTGGGTAACCAGAAACTTCAAGAAAATAGTAAAAAATGGAGTCATTCGTTGAAGAAAGAGTTACACAGACGGATAGGATTTTTAAGATGGGTGCCAACTTATACGAAAATGGACGCTTTATCAGATTTAATAGCTGGTGTCACACTGGGCCTCACTATTGTACCTCAGAGCATGGCTTACGCCACATTGGCCAGATTACCTCCTAAGGTACACTCTCAATGGAGCAGTCGTTGAGTTAGTGCTCCATATTCATATTACCTATACCTATTTTTAGTGGTGTAAATTAGTTTACAATTTTAATCGAAAAGATTATAGGCTATAATATTGTGCAGAAAGTAAAAGAGCAAGGTGGGAATTTCGAATGAAATGTGAACCTCCCCCCCCCCTTTCAAATATATTTCGCTGAAATTATTCGATAAATTCAAAAAATGATAATAACCCACTCGTATTGCGTATTCAAATCATTGATTCGCAGAACTATTTTTAGTAAATTCCAATTCATAAATATTTTTCCTCGTCATTTTTAAAACATTTTTGAAAAAAAAACAATAATAGATTTTTTCTTCGTATTTTTCAAAAAGATGACGCTGAAAATGCATTGAAAAACACTTTTTTTCAAGTTTCCTCAGTCAACACTTTTTTGTCAAAATGGAAGGTCAAATTTTTTTAAAAAAATTGTTAGAAATTTGAGCTTAACGATCTTAAAATAGTTAATTTTGATATTTTTACAATGTTTGAGGACGTCATTGAGAGCAGGCCAGAAGAATAGAATGAAAAAAATTTAAAACAGCAGAATGTCCAAACTCAGTCCTGTCAAATTATGTAACAACAATCAATATGGCTTTTTACTTTTGATTTTTTAAAAAATTTAATCTGAGTACTCGAATTTAAAATTAAGCTGATTTGACATAAGGATGACTGGTTTCCAAATTCAATCAAATTTTCCACAATGAGACATATCTACCGATTTAAAAAAATTTGGTGCATTTCCCTTCTCTCCTCTATACGTCAGTCTGTTCCAAGACCCTTGTACCCGAAGCCAGGCATTTTTCTATCACTTCTTTTTTAGGATCATGCTGATTCTTAAAAGATATAAGTTCATAATTTTTTGTACCCCTTCCTCACCCCAAACATCAAAATAGGATTAATCTTTGCACCATTTATTTAAAAGTCCTATTTTTGTTTCAAAATTGTCAAACAAAGCCCCATGTTTTTTTGTCAAACTTGCTTATTGGCTTCTGAGTTCTGATATTATACCTATATTTTTTTTGCCAAATTTGCTCAAGTCAAAAAGTGTAAATTTTTTGAAAAAAATGTACCAAAAACATTTGCCAAAAAAATTAAAAAGTTCGCCTCAAATTTGAGGGTTTTTTCAGCTTAATTTTCAAGATCTTGCCAAATACAGAACAAATTATTTAAAAATGTGGGGGGAACTCCACGAAGCATACCAACATATTCATGTACTGACAACTATACCCCTCTCACCTCAAACATCAAAAAAGAACTTGATTTTCGTCTTATCTGTTTAAAAAGTCCTCTTTTTGTACCGAAATTCCCAAACAAAAGTCCTGTTTTTATCAATTTTTCCAAGTCAAGAAGTGTAAGTAAAGTTTCGGAAAAATTGTCAAAGTGTATCTTGTTTTTGAAAAGTTGCCAGATATGTCAATTTTTCTAAGGGGATGCCAAAAACGTCAATTTTGAGCAAAATAGTCAAAAAGTGCCAATGTTTTGCGTAATTGTCAAAAATACCTACCCCTTTTTTTGGTCAAAATTGTGAAAAAAAGATCAATTTTTGGAAATGTTGCCAAATGTTTCAATTTTTTAAGAGAATGTCAAAAAATGTCAATTTTTGGCAAAATAGTCAAAAAGTGTCCATTTTGGGCACAACTGTCAAAAAGTGTCCATTTTTACCAAAATTGTCATAAAAAGTAAACTGTGGTGAAATTGTTTAAAAATGTCATTTTTTTAAAAAATGATGTCCAAAACCGTCAATTTTTGGCAAAATTGTGAAAAAGTTTCAATTTTACAAGGGGATGTCAAAAAACGTCAATTTTTGGCAGAATAATCAAAGGGTGTCCAACTGTCCATCATTTGGCACAATTGTCAAAAAGGGCCCATTTTTCACCAAAATTGTCAGAAAGTGAAAATTTTTGGTAAAATTGTTTAAAAATGGTAATTTTTTAAGGGGATGTCAAAAACGTTTATTTTTGCCAAAATAGTCAAAAAGTGTCCATTTTTTGCACAATTGTTTAAAATATTATCTACTTTTTTCGTCAAAATTGTAAAAATGTAAATTTTTGGCAAAATCACAAAAACTGGTGAATTTTTGAGAATGTCGCCAAAAGTTTATATTTTTAAGGGGGTGTTAATAAAACGTCAATTTTTGGCAAAGCAGTCAAAAAGTGTCCTTCCTTTGGCACAATTGTCAAAAAGAGCCCATTTTTCACCAAAAATTGTCAGAAAGTGAAAATTGTTGGTAAAATTGTTTAAAAATGTCAACTTTCCAAGGAATGTCATAAAACGTCAATTTTGATAAAATAGTCAAAAAGTGTCCATTCTTTGGCACAATTGTCAAAAAAGGCCAATTTTTGGAAAAGTTGCCAAATTTTTCTATTTTTTAAGGGGATGTCAAAAAACGTCAATTTTTGGTTAGTCAAAAAGTGTCCATCCTTTGGCACAATTGCTAAAATGGGCCCAATTTTACCAAAATTGTCAGAAAGTGAAAATTTTTGGTAAAATTCTTTAAAAATGTCAACTTTCCAAGAGGATGTCATAAAACGTCAATTTTGATAAAATAGCCAAAAAGTGCCCATTTTTTGACACAATTGTCAAAAAGTGAAAATTTTGGTAAAATTGTTCAAAAAGTCAACTTTTTAAGGAGATGTCAAAGAACGTCAATTTCTGATAAGATAGTCAAAAAAAGTGTCCATTTTTTGGCACAATTGTCAAAAAAGGCCAATTTTTGGAAAAGTTGCCAAATATTTCGATTTTTTATGAGGGAATGTAAAAAAACGTCATTGCAGTTTTTGGCAAAGTAGTCTTAAAGTGTCAATCAGTTGGCACAATTGCTAAAATGGGTCCACTTTTACCAAAAGTGTCAAAAAGTAAAAATTTTGGTAACATTGTTTTAAAATGTTAATTGTTTAGAGGATGTCAATAAACATCAATTTTTGGTAAAATAGTCAAAAAGTGTCCATTTTTTGGCACAATTATCAAAAAAAGGCCAATTTTTGGAAAAGTTGCCAAATGTTTCGATTTTTTAGAAGGGAATGTTAAAAAACATCAGTTTTTGGCAAAGTACGTAGTCTAAAAGTGTCAATCATTTGGCACAATCGTTAAAATGGGTCCATTTTTACCAAAATTGTCAAAAAGTGAAAATTTTGGTAAAATTGTTTTAAAATGTCAATTTTTCAAGGGTTGTCAAAAAACGTCAATTTTTGGTAAAATACTCAAAAGAAGTGTCCACTTTTTTGCACAATTGTTAAAGAAAAACAATTTTTGGAATAGTTGCCAAATATTTCAATTTTTAAGGGGATGTCAAAAAACGTAAATTTTTCGTTAAATAGTCAAAAAATGTCCATTCTTTGGCACAATTGTCAAAAAGTGAAAATTTTGGTAACATTGTTTAAAAATGTAAATTTTTTTGAGAGGATGTCAAAAACCGTCAGTTTTTGAAAAAATAGTCAAGAGTGTCTATTTTTTGGCACAATGTCAAAAAACTCCATTTTTCTAAAAATTGTGAAAAAGTTTCATTTTTGGTAAAATTGCCAAGAAAGGCACAAAGAGTGAAATTTTTTTGTAAAATTGTCAAAAAAGTGTAAATTTTTGCCAAAATTGTCAAACAGTTCTATTCTTACCAAGATTTTCTAAAAAAGAACTGTTTTTGCCAAAATTGTCAAAAAATTTCCGTTTCATTGTCAAAAAGAGTCAATTTTTGATGAGTATGATGAGATTTGTACCTAATGCTTTTTCGTGAAAGTTCTCAGGAAGTAGTTTTTTGATAAAATTGTCAAATGGTCGTAATTTTGCCAAAATTGCTGAGAAATTTGTGTTTTTTTTTTTTTTGCCAAAACGTCCAAAAAGCATTGATTCTTGCCTTGTCTGCCAAAAAAGATCCTTTTTATTTCCACGTTTGCCAAACTGAAGTCCGTTTTTTTTTCTACAAAATTGCTTAAAAAGTTTCTTTTTTGTCAAATTTTACCTCCCTCCCCCACATTTAATTTTTTCCAGTTCTTATTGCAATTTTTCGATATCTATAGAATTTTCTTTGGGGCACTGCGTGCCTCGTGTGAAATAAGAAACCACCCACTTTGCTTACTCCTTATGCTGCATACTTACGCCATTTTTTTGAACCTTTATTCAATATTATCGATAAATCGAACAAAACATCAACAAATTTTGATTTAAAAAAACTAACCCAATATTTCGTTCCGTTTCATTTCAAAGATCGGCTTGAACTCAGCATTCGCCGGAGGATTCGTGTACGTGCTGTTCGGAACCATTAAGCAAGTCTCGATCGGACCTACCTCTCTGATGTCCTTGTTGACGCTACAATTCATCAGCAACGTGCCTCAAGAATTCCTGCTGCAGTATTTATGCTTATTAACATTTTTATGCGGATGTGTAGAGCTTTTAATGGGCCTTCTGAGATTAGGTAAGTAAGATAACCGCTTCGTGTGTTTTTATTAATACCCGGTAAACCACCACCACGACCGTCGGCCTCATACACACTTTGCAAACAACCCAGCCTCGTCTGTATAATTTGTTCCACAGCTATCTAGATGCGAAAGCATGCTTAAAATTCTAACACTCCTCCTCCAAATTGTATAAACGCACCGCATCCAAACACGTCCAGCCCATCGAGTAAAAACCGCAGCAGCCCATTGTATACAATATATGTACATTCTAAAGTATACCTACGCAGCAGCTAGAGCCTTTTAAATAGCCCATTCTGTACGACGACGAGATGAGGCGAATTTTTTCGAATTATCATTTTACCCCTCCCTCTTTTGCCTTCTACGCCGTTTCAACAATCGTATCCGTGGATGGAATAAAATCGATAATAACGTATTTAGGAAAGCTTTCATTGTTTTTTTTTTTTGGTTTGGTTTGGTTTGGTTTGTTTAATGGAGGAGCTTTAAGGAAATGAAAAACAAAAAAATACTCAACGTTGCCTAAATCTTTCTATCGAAGGAGCATTATTGGGATTGGGGGGGGGGAATGCCCGAGATAAATTGTACCAACGTGCATCGCAAATTTTGTACAAATTAAAAAACTTTTCCCAAGGTCGAATGGAATTAGGTACCTACGAAATTTATTTCGTTTTGCGCCAATTATTTTGCCTTTTTTGTACGCTTCATTGGGTACTTTCGATTCGACTTTATTCCCTTAAGTCGTACCTCGTTCGATAGTAGATGAATATAAACGTATGAAAAAATTAAATTAAATTCCCCCATTTTCTACCCAATCAGCTCCTGACGAGTTTATTGTCAAATTAATTCGTCGAATAAATCAAACGATAAACGAGAGTAAACCCTCGCTTAAGGTATTTTTCCAAAATATCTACATATATAGTACGAAACACAGTCCAAATATTTTCCGTATAATTTTCGCGTACACGTTTTCTAACCTCGTCAATACTCGCAAGGTCACCTTTGGCTTTACCTTAAACCTGTAGAAGCTGGAGCTTTTTACTGGGATTATATTCGAGGGGGGGGATTGCGTACTTTGAGCCTCGATTCTGCGTTAATGTTGGGGGAAAAAAATCACGTTTTGTATTTATGATGAAAATAATCGACAATGACAAATGATAGACGTTTTCATGCGACGACACCGCCGATACAAAATTCACGCTGAAATTTAAAGCACTATAATCTATTCGCTTAAAATCTACCTCAACACAGAGATATTCCCCGAATCGAGCCACGCGAGTAAAATCTCGGAGGAGAAAAAAAAAACAGAAACACATCGACGAAGGTTGTTTCGCAGCAGCGAAAGTGAAATTTCGACGTAAATTATTCGCAGCGTCCAAATTAATATCTTCAGCGTGTACTTGATTTTAGTCGCTGGAGGGATACGAGTATGCCAGGGTACGAGGTGGCGATGATGACCTTATACACGAATCTAGAGCATTTCAACAATGGATGTTAATTTTTCAAAAATTTTGCCAGAAGGCCGACTTTCTTCAATAGGGGTTTATTTATTTATAAATGTTCGGACGTAATCTGTCTATTTAATTGGGTCACTTTTATCTGTAAAATAGCGAAAACTGGAAATTCAAAAGAAGTATAGAATTTCTTTGCTTTTTCTTCTGCGCGAATAAAATCATCTGTAGGAGGCTATATAAAGCGTCAGGGAGGCAAACAAAGAGACAGATGGAGAGATATCGTATTTGTTTTTCGATTCGACGAATGATTGGAACTTAGGTTGAATTTTATGAGAATGTAATTCCAGAAAAATTTAATCAGAGAAAATTGAACTCAAAATCAAAACCGTGTAAAAAAAACAAAAAAAACTGATAAACATGCAATCGTCTACCCCCTGTCTGAATGAAAACGGTTGTGCTCAATAGAAAATGTATTTCTTTGTGGTTGAAAAAGAGCTAAAAAGACCTAAAAATTTGAAAACCCCATCAAAATTTTTGAAAACAGAGAAAATTTGCCAGATTTGAAAATTTTTTCTACTAATTATTTAAATTGAATAATTTGGAGACAGAACTGAGAGAGGGGAAGGAGGGGGATGTTTTCTATTTTCTTTCAGGTCCAAAAAAATGTTAGTCTGAAAGCTCCAAAGCTCAAAAAAATCCAACTAATCCACAAATCTCCCTGTATCGTTTATCAGTTTTCCTCATGCATAAAGTTACAGAAAAATTTGCCAAAATTTGCATAAAACATGTAAAAAAAACAAGTTCAAAATGATATATATAAAAACACTAAAAGAAAAAAATATTAAACGATAAAAAATTATCAACAACTAAGCAAAGAAAATTTGCCAAATGTAGACTAAACCACGTAAAATCATAATGCTAAAAATATATTTTCGATAAACTTCAAGCAAAATATTGTAATTTTAATGTCTTGAAAGTATTTTTAAATCATTTCAATATGTTCTTAAAATTTGAGCTTTCAAACATTTTCGTAAAAAACATGACTTTTTTAGCAAACTTTGAAACAAAAAGAGGACTTTTTGGGCAGTTGCTGCAAAAATAAATGTTTTTTGAACAAAAAGCATAATTTTCTTGGAAATTTTGACGATCGTTTGACTATTTTATCAAAAAACTATTTCCTGAGAATTTCGACGAAACCCCCAAAAGTTGAAACCCTTTGACAATATTGACAACAGTGGTATCAAAAATGAACATTTCATGACAATTTTGACAAGAAATGGACCCTTTATGACAATTGAGTCAAAAATGAATACTTCTTGATCGTGTTTCCCTCAAAAATTAATACTTAGATACTTATTGACTTGAACAAATTTGAAAAAAAATAGGTACCAAAACCAAAACCTTGTAAGGAAGTATTTTTGAAAAAAATACGACCATTTGAATATTTTATCAAAAAATATTTCCTGAGAATTTTGACGGAAAACATTACAACTTTTTATCAACTCGCCAAAAATTCCAGACACTTTCTGACAAGACACAAGACAAAAATCAGAATTTTCTGACAATTTTCACAAAAAAGGAAATAGACACTTTTTGACTATTTTGACAAAATTAACGCTATAAGTAGAGTAGGTATTGACATTTTTTTTCAAAAATTGCGCTTTTTCTCAAAAATTGCACCTTTTTTTAAAAAAAGCCACTTTTTCAAAAATGGCACACTTTTTCTCAAAAATTGCACCTTTCTCTCAAAAATAGCACAATTTTCTAAAACAGGCACCTGACTGTCAAAAATGGCACTTTTTCTCAAAACGAAACGTTTTCTTAAAAAGTCACCCTTTTTCAAAAATGGCACTTTACTCAAAATGTCATATTTTGTTCAAAAATGGCACTTTCAGTCAAAAATGTCATCTTTTTTGAGAATGACACTACTAGAGATGTGCACTTTTCAGAAAAGTAATTTTGGTGAAATGAAAAGTGAAAAGTTCATTGAAAAGTGTGAAAAGTTGTGAAAAGTGTGAAAAGTAAATTGTGTGAGTCTCATTTTAAAGCTCTCTGTAAGAGCTTCAAATTGATGTATTTTTTGCCTATCTAAAACACACAAAAAAACAAAATCATTTTTTTCACCTACTTAATCGAATAGTGGCAGTTTTGAGCCTTTCTAGAGCCTCTAACATTTTTGGGGTTTTCAGTTTTGAAAAAAATGTTGTGAAAAATATCAAAAATGGGTGCTGAATTGCGAAGGGGGAGGAGTGGAGAGAGTGAAACTTGATATTTGACTTCATCAATGAGGTCAATGATCTCTGATGAGTAAATTGATTGGTCACTCGCTTTTTTTTTAAGTAAAAACTGAAAAGTGAAATGAAAAGTAGAAACTTTTCTTTTCAACTTTTCATTGAAAGAAAAGTACTTTTCACTTTTCACTTTTCACACTGCACATCTCTAGACACTACCTATCAAAAATGCCACTTTTCCTCAATAATGGCACTTTTCCTCAATAATGGCACTTTTCCTCAATAATAACACTTTTCTCAAAAATTGCACTTTTTCAAAAATGACACCTTCTCTCAAAATGGCACTTTTCTCAAAATGGCACCTTTTTTCAAAATGGCACATTTTTCTCAAAATTACACTTTTTTTGCAAAATGGAACTTTTTTTTTACAAAAATGGCATCATTATTCCTCAAAGAATGACAATTTTTTCTCAAAAATTGCACCTTTATAACAAAATATCACATTCTTTTTTTAAAAAATGGCACCTTTCTCTCAAAAAATGCACCTGTCTGTCAAAACTTGCACATTTTTCCCAAAAATGACATCATTTCACAAAACAAAACTTTTTTTTTCAAGAAGTCACCCTTTTTTCAAAAATGGCACTTTACTCAAAATGTCATCTTTTGCTCAAAAATGACACTATTTATCAAAAAATGACACTTTATCTCAAAATGAAACTTTTTCTCAAAAAGTCACCCTTTAAAGTGGCACATTTCTCTAAAAAATTACAACTTTTCTCAAAAATGGCACTTTTTAAAAATTGAAATGTTATTAAAAATTTACACTTTTTTTTAAAATTGACATGTATTCCAAAAACTACTTTTTTCACAAAATTCGCACATTTTGGCTCATTAAATAAAATGAATTAGGTAATAAAATTAAAAATTGACCCTTTTTTTCAAAAATTCATAAAATTTTTCAGAAATTACCATTTGACATTTTTTTGAAAAATTGAAATTTTAACTGACTGATTTTTTCAAAAATCGAGACTGTTCTTCAAACATTGACATTCTTATTTTAAACATTTAACATTTTTTCCTAAAATTACACTATTCTCAAAAATAATCAAAAATTTTACTTTGTCTTTTCAAAAACAGACACTCTTTTCAAAAATTAAAATTTTATTTTCAAAAATGACATTCTTTTTCAAACATTGTCATTTTTTTCTAAAATATGTAACAATAATTTTTTTCAAAAATTGGCACTTTTTGGCTTGAGAAAATTTGGTAAAAAAATTACCCACACCAGAACCTCATCAGCAGATTTGGCAATAAGGAAGAACTTTTGTTTGCCAATTTTGGAACAATGATGGATTTTTAAAAAGAAAACAGATCAGACAAAAATCATTTCTTTTTGGTGTTTGTAGTGATGAGAGCGGGGAGGGAACAAAAAATTACACTTTCAAAAATTAGCGTGCCCTCAAAAAAAACAAACGACAAGAAACGCCTGCTTTTAATAAAATTTCGTTGTATTTCTATCCTTTTGACGTGTATTCAAGACCTTTTTATGCAATTTCTGCAAAATTTACTAAACTCTTATCATTTTTTCGGTGATTTTCAGTGATTTTTTGACTTCCGCTAGTGTTTGGAAAAGATTTCAATGACGTTTTATTCGAGTTTTGCTATATTTTGTCTTCCAAAGGTTTTCAGTCATGCTTTTTACACAGTTTTTGGCAATTTTGGCCACATTTTTCTGAAATTTTACAAGTTTTCCGGTAATTTGAAATAATGTTGATGGTTTTTTGCCAAAAAAAAAGCACAAAAATCTTATTTTGGTAGCTTTAAGGGAGTGAAGAGGGATTGAAAAGTGGATATTTCTCTCCAAAAAAGCATATTTGCATCCCACATCCCTTCAAAATACGTATCAGATTTTGGCCTCCTGTGTTAAATTTAGGAAACTCTGGAAATCAAAAAAAGCACATTTAAGGCACGACAAATTTACTAATGCCAAATTTCAGCCTTCCAACCCCAGGTCAACTTGTAAAGGGTCAAAAAATAAATAAAAAACTTCGCGATTTTTCCTTCCCAATAGTGTAGGACTCTGTGGAAATTTTAATACAATTTTTGATTTATTTTCGATTAACAAATGAGACAAAAAATACGTACATCGTTTAAATGACAATGAAATATGCATGTATTTGGAAATTTGCAGGTTTTCTAGTCGAAGTGATATCAACACCGGTGATTTCCGGCTTCACATCTGCGTCAGCGGTTATTATAATTATATCGCAAATCAAGCACATATTGGGAATAAGTTTCAAAAGCGACAGCATCAAAGATGAAATCGTCAAGTTGTTTCAAAACTGTCACAAGCTGAAATACGCAGACACAGCGCTCGGAGTATCGTGTATAGTATTTTTGTTAGTTTTACGAGTAAGTATGTATATTATAATGTACGAATTATTGTATGAATTTCACAGCTATTTTATTCCTACACATAAACGTTTTATAGAAATAAAAATTCGCAACGTACGGCGCAGCGTGTGCGGTATTAAATTCGCAATAATTCTCGTTCAAGGGAGAACCCTTTTTTTAAAAATGAAACGTAGGTAGGTGGTAGGTGTGTAGAGGTACTCTCTATTCTGTTAGATGGAACAATAACAATAGCTCGACCTGCGAAATTATATTCGCACGACGATGTACGAGTATTCGAATTCGAAAGGAATTTATGGAATCGATTATATCTATACTGTACCTGGGTAGGATGAAAACCGCGAAAGGGGTAGATATTTAATGCGAGATACTTAAACAGAATGGACATATTTCAATTATGAGGATTATAACTATACTACTCTCGAAGCCAAAATCTGGAATCATTTTCAATTCGTAGGTATTGAAATTTTGAGAATTTTGCGGATTTACCAACATCGAGCTGTTCGTTGCGATGAATTTAAATCGATTTCATTTGTATTTGTGCCAATGTGCGTTCTTTATAAAGCTGAGTACCTATTTACGTATTTTTATGTTAACAGAAATTCAAAGATATTTCATTCGGCAACAAAGCAACGAAGAAATCATTTTGGTTTATATCAGTGGGTCGAAATGCCATCATAGTTGTATTGTGTTGTTTGCTGAGCTTCTCTATCGAATCGTACGGTGTAAAAGTACCCTTCAAATTAACAAGCAAGTAAAAAATAAAATACATACAAAAATTATCCGATTAACTATTTAGTAGCGCTCGTGTAATTTAGATACTCAAATGTATTAATTTGGATCGTTTTTACATCTTTATTTTTAATTTTAAAAATTTATGAAGGGTCTTAATGAAACCCAAATAGCCAGATGAACTCCAATGAGCCGAGAAACTCAAAAAAAACTGCATTCATTGAAAATGTACCAACTGTCATTTTTTTAGACTTTTCGAATCTTCTTTTTCTTCTTCAAAAAATTTAAAAAACATAAAAATGGCCTATTTTTCAAAATCTTGAAGACAAGAGTCCAAGTTCCTCAGCTCGGGCACATTTTTTGGGAAGTGGAGGGGAGAAAACCTGAAATTTTCAGCAGACTTATTTTTAGCTTATCTAATAACCACTGACACCTTCATTCATTTATTTACAAAGGATCTCCGTTAAACGCTAAAAATAATTTTTCTGTCAAATTTCAATTTTCAAATTTTTTGAATCTCAATTAAAGAGCTCTTAAACAGAATGTCCATTTTTTGGAAAATCGAGAAATGCTAGAGAATTAGGGGAATTATTACATGATGAATTTTTACAACATTTCATCCGTTCTATTGCAGAATCAGTTCATTTTTGAAAAAAAGAGGGGTTTGAATCTGAAAACTAAAAATTGATGTGCAAGATGAATACATATAACGAAATAACTTTGCTCTCATAGAGACGAATAAGAGACTCGTGAAGTGGATCGTATCCTTTCAAAATCTTTGAAAAAAGCTATAACATTCCTTGATTGCTTTTTTTTAAAATGGCCAATAAATCAATTGTTGAAGAATTTTTTGGTGGGGGGGCGAGGAGGAATAAATCTCCCAATCTTTTTAGGTTAAAAACTGGGGAGTTATTGTTAAGGTGCAACTGGATTCTCTTTTTGCACACAAAGGAACATCTTTTTTGCATGACCAATTTTTTTACAAATTTTTTAATTTGGTACCTAGCAAATATTTCAAAATTTATATTTTGAGAAAAAAATTAATTTGTTAATTGACCTTTTAATGATGGTTCCTTAATAAATTGAACATTACTTTTATGTGTTATAACCAGAGTACTTAGTGCACAATGGTTCACAAGGTCGCTTTTCTGGCTGTCTGGCTATTAAGGGTCATTGACCTGTCTATCTGCCTTATCGCAAGGTCGTCAGTCTTCATGTCTGGTGTATAAGGTCATTGACCCATATTTATAGATTTTCAAGGTCGTCATCTTAACATTATTGACCCATCTGTCTGGCTTATAAAGGTTGTCTGTCTTCCTGCCTGGCCTCTGAAGGTCATTGACCTTTGTGTAAAACATTTCAGGGTCATTGACCTGCCTGTCTAACTGTCTGGTTTGCTAAAGTCATCGACCCTTCTGTCTAGCAGGCCGGTTTCTCAAGGTCATTGACCTATCTGTCTAGATGTCTGGTTTCTCAAGGTTGTTGATCCGTATACCCGTCTAACTGCCTGACCCATTAAGGTCATTACCCTATCTATAGATCCTCTCAAGGTCATTGACCTGTCTGTCTACCTGTCTGGTTTCTTAAAGTCGTCGACCCTTCTGTCTGGCAGACTGGTTTCAAGTCATCGACCTGTCTGGCTAGCTTCTTGTGGTCATATGACCTATCTGTCTAGACGTCTGGTTTCTCAAGGTTGTTGATCCGTATATCTGTCTAACTGTCTGACCCCTTAAGGTCATTGACCTATCTGTATATCCTCTCGGGGTCATTGCCCTGTCGGTCTACCTGTCTGGCTCTTTTAAGTCGTTGACCCTTCTGTCTGGCAGACTGGTTTCATGTCATTGACCTGTCTTGCTAGCTTCTTGCGTGGTCATATGATCTATCTGTCCAGTCCAGCTGTCTGGTTTCTCAAGGTTGCTGATCCGTGTATCTGTCTGGCCCATTACGGTCATTGACCTATCTGTATAGCCTCTCAAGGTCATTGACATATCTATCTACATATCTGGTTTTGTAAAGCCGTTGACCCTTCTGTCTGGAAGACAGGTTTCTGAAGGTTATTTACCTGTCTGGATGTCTTCTTGAGGTCATTGACACATCTGTCTAACTGTCCGACCTCTTAGGGTCATTGACATACATGGTCAGCGGGCTGGTTTCTCAATGTCATTGACTATGTCTGGCTATGCAAGGTAGTTTGTCTGGCCTCTCAAGGTCATTGGCCTGTATTTCTGGTTTCTCGATGGTGTCTGTCTGACCTATTGAGGTCATTGACCCATATGGGCAGCTGTCTAGGTTCTTAAGGCCATTGACCCTACCTGGATATGCAAGGTTGTTTGTCTGACCTCTCAATGTTATTGACCTGTCTTTCTGCGGCTTCTCAAGGTTGTCTGTCTGACCTCTTAAGGCCATTGACCCGTCTATCAGGCGTCTTAGGGTCATACGTTTTGCTGCCCGGTGTCTTAAGGTCATTGACCTGTCTTTCGGCCTTCTCAGGGTCGTCTGATTACATGTACGTCCTCTCGAGGTTGTTTGTGTGCTATGTCTAGCTTCCTAAGATCGTCTGTCTGGCTGTAGTATATGTCCTTTTAAGGTCAACGACCTGTCTGTTTGCCCTCTCAGCGTAGCCTGGATACTTGTTGGGCCTCGTCTCTCCGTCTCTCAGCAATTCAGTAATTTTGTTTCAAGTTCTTGTAAGTCCGATTTGATATCTAAAAGTCTACTTTTACACAAGTATAAAAATTTCAAAGATTACCGGGTAAATTTTTTCAAGTTTTCAAAAGTCTAGCATAACGTTTGGAATTGAACGCAATTTATTCCAAGTTGTTAAAAGTCCGATCAAATATTGTAAAATCGGATAAATACTCTCAAAAATTGTGAATTGATCAATTTTTTTAAAAGTTTTTTAAGGTCGGATACCAATAAAATTACCTATGGAATAATATCAAATCGCTAGAAATTGGTCATTTTTATTTTTCAAAGTCTACGAAACATATTAATGACGAGAATTTATCACATAAGTATTTTTTTCAAGTTTTTGAAACTCGGATGATTATAAGAAAATTAGGAATTGAAAATTTTTTCCCCAAGTTTTCAAAAGTCAGAGAGACGCAAATCAGCGTCGAACAGATCAGTGTGATGAAAATCACTAAAAATTGTCGAATGAGGTAATCTTTCCTTTTTTAAAAATTTTGGTAGGCCTAAGTTCCTTTAAATAGAGCTCCAAAGATCAAAATTTAATGATTTTTGGGTCAAAGAAGTCAGTGTAAAGCCAAAATGTTGAACCCTGATTCCCCAAATTTATACGTGAATGAACAACCAAAAAACAGAAAATCTCAAAAGCCATTTTTTCATTTTTTGTTTTTTTCATTTGTGTAGCTTCAATACCTGGTTAAAAGTAGCATAGTGACACACGAAGGGTTCAACTTAAATATTTACTCGAAACCCATACCTAGGTAGGGTATTTTATAAAGTACACATATTCCTTGCATCCCACCAGATAGCCGCTAAATTTCACCTAATTTCAAAGATAAATATAAAACACAGTCTCGGCCTTCCTTCGTACCTACGTACAAATTCATCGCTCATTTTACACACCTTTTAATTAGTTAAATTAGCAAGATATACGTATCGCGCACCTGCATACATATATGTATGTTTTACTCGAGTGAAACGTTTGAAATTTAAATACCAACACGAGATGGGTAACGAGAAGGAGGCAACAAGAGCACGAGAGAGAAGAGAGAGTACCGCAGAGTGGAATTAAATTAACCGAATAATCCGTTTAGTTTTGTTCAAGTTTAAGTAACGCAGTGGCATTAACGTTTCCATACTCGTATTATAATGTAAGTGCTGCCTTTTGTACAAAAGCTCCAGGGGTTGTGAATTTTTTATAATTTTTGTTTAAAAACCGTGTTAACCGCAAAAAGGCGAAAAATTACTCGGTGTCAAGGTCGAGTGCAAAGACGTGTACCTACTCTAACGAAAGAGAAAGTGAAAATTAAAAAAAAAACTATACTGAAATCTTATTATTATTTGTCCTTGGATGAGTAAAAATTTTGAATGTTTTATGGCCGAAGTTTTACGACTTTTTTTCTTCTTCTGCAGCCTCCGCCAATGTTGACTTTAAAATCACTATTTCGCGAAAGATATCTTTTTAAAATTTCAGCGTTTTTCATTTCTTCTGTTTTCCACACCAGTTACTCTAAAATATGTACCAGGACCCTACTCATTTATTTACGTAGTATACCCAAGGACGAGGATTTTCACCCTTGTGAAGTCGGATTTCAATTAAATGGAAATCTGCTCAGTGCTCCGGGAAGCAGTTTACTATATAGAACGAATGTAACCGATGAGCACTACGACGTAAAATTAGTTTTACAAATTAAGCAAAAGCTCGTTCTGTTCATCGCAAACTTTTCCAAGTTTTCAAGTTCATTTCGAACTAAGTTCGCTTATACATACTTACGATCGTATATACAAAATAAGACGTTTAATTCGAGCTCCATAATCGTAATCTATAAAGTATACCTACCCTCGTGAGTCGTGCTACTCGTACATTTGTGAATTTAAAATTCAAACATGCAAATAATCAGACGTGAACGTAGCACGAGTTGCATAATCGTATCAAAACGAGCACAATATACCTAATATAATAAATTCACTGTCAAGGTTAACGAAAGTTTTAATTTTTTTTTGTTCCTTACACAGGTGATGTAGAACCAGGATTACCAAAATTTGAGCCACCACCGTTTGGAATGGTGCAGGGTAATTCGACGGTGACGTTTATCGAAATGGTACAACACTTAAGGTATGGATTCGCTGTCATACCCATCATAGCTGTTCTTATAAATGTCTCCATCGCCAAATCATTTGGTCAGTAACTACATTATTTTTTTTAGTTAATAAATCATATACGTACGAATGTATATTCGTAATTTCTCATTTGAGGTTTTGAATTTTATTTACTCTTATGTGTATAATTTTTCGAATGTAGCGACTGGTGGAACGATTGATGCGACCCAGGAGATGCTAACGTTGTCGCTTTGTAATATATTAGCGTCGTTTTTCCACGCCATGCCCATTTGTGGAGCTTTCACTAGAAGTGCAGTAAGCAATACGAGCGGAGTGAGGACACCGTTTTCGAATTTTTATTCGGGTAATGATTTAAATTTACTACTTGCAAATTTAGGTAGAATGATGAAAAATAAAATCATTGGAAGAGGGAGTGGGGTGTTAATGTGCCTGGGAATTTTTAAGATCAGTGTAAAGGATGTCTAATTAGTGGCTCTGCTTTGAAGTTTCATTTTTTCACTCGCATTCCCCCTCCTCTCAAAGGTCGTTGGATTTTATGTACATATGAGAATATAATCCCAGCTGTGTTTTCATTTTCATCATAAGCAGAAAGATATCTTGACTGGCGGAAATTTTTCAAATCACACAAATCTGAATGAAAAAAAATAAGCAAAAATACATCACGAGTCAAAATTTCAAGTTCTACAATCAATTTCTTGATTTTCAGTGAATTTTTGACAATCATTGGGCCAAAAATGGAAAAAATCAAAACTTCATCAAATTGACCTAGAAAGCTGAGATTTGACGTGTGCTTTGATTTTGACCCTCTGAATCGACTGGAAACGGTTTTCAGCTGTTTTGAGCAATTTTTAAATCCTCCAGCAGATTTTTGAAAATTTGAATTTCTAACCAGGATTTCACCCAATGAATTTGAATATGTCAAATTTACTTTATGCCTTAATTTTAATATACTGAGTTGACTGGAGGTAGTTTTAAGTCGTTTTGGAGCTTCCATATCAACTTTAATTAGTGAAATTTTGAGGAAGTTCAACTTTAAAAAATCAACTGGAGGCTCAAGAATTACCCAAAACGACTCGAAATAGTTTTCAATCGATTTGTAGGGTCGAAAATAGAGTACCTGCCAAATTTCAGCTTTCTAGGTCAATTTGGTAAAATTTTGATTTTTTCGCATTTTAAACGATTTTTTGGTTTTTGAAAAATTCACCAGAAATCTAAAAATTTTGAAAACTCTTTCAATTCAACTTTGTCTGAATAAGAAAATTGAGTCAAAAAAGTTATCCATGCCAAGAACCTCCCCCTCCCTAATTAAAAAAATTAAAAAAAAATTAGTCCAACGATTTTCCTTCTCTTCGATAGAATCCTTTTAAATCCGATCCCTCTTCTTTTCAAAAAAAAATATCTTTTGGCTCCTTCCAAACAATATTTGAAGTAGATTTGTAAAAATTTTCCATTCAATTTTTTAAATTTTTTTCCTCCCTTTGTACAGCAACTAACTTTGTTGGGAGGATCGATAGTTTTTTTTTTAGGCTGTTTACAAGAATTTTGACGCAGAAATAGAAAGTTTCAGAAAATTTTTACTGAACATGATTTTTTTGATTTTTTTCGAACTTGAGACTCCATTCAAGGAGAGCAGAATACATTGTGGAGGGGGGAGGGTCATAGAATTTTTTTGTTGAAAAAGGGGTAAATTTACTTGGAATATTTTTCTGACTTCGTAAATGGAAAATTTGTTAATAAATTTGTTTTTTTTTTCATTTGGGGAGGGGGGTTTCTAGTCACGATTTAATTTCAAGCTGGGCTGCTAAAATTTTCGTGGAATGTTTGTGCATGGAAATGAGCCACCCTAGGGTATGTCAGTCGTCTTTCCCACCCCCACCCCCTCACTTGTCATTGGTGCATCATTTTTATTTTTTATTCTTACAAATCTAAATCGAAAAAGCAAGCAAAAATATATCATCAGTCAACATTTCAGGTTCTAAAATAAATTTTTCAATTTTCGGTGAATTTTCGAAAATCATTAGACCAAAAATGGGAAAAATCAAAATTTCATCAAATTGACCTAGAAAGCTGAAATTTGACGTGTGCTTTGTTTTTGACCCTCTGAATCGACTGGAAACGGTTTTCAGCTGTTTTGAGCAATTTTTAAATCCTCCAGCAGATTTTTGAAAATTTAAATTTCCAACCAGAATTTTACCCAATGAATTTGAAAATGTTGAATTTACTTTATACCTCAATTTCAATACGCTGTACGCTGAGTCGACTGGAGATAGTTTTAAGTCGTTTGGGAGCTTCTATCAACTTTGCTTTTGGTAAAATTTCGAGGAAGTTCAACTTTAAAGAATCAACTGGTGGCTCAAGAACTACTCAAAACGACTCGAAATCATTCACAAATTTTCGTTGTTTTTTTTTTCAAATTTAGAAGCCTGCTAAATAAGCCTTCTGTAAAATCAATTTATTAAGCATTTTCTGGTTCCACAGAGAAAGAAATCAACACGGTTGATAAAATGAGCTGAAAAAGGAAAGTCAATCTCGTTTTCAAAAAATGTGGAGAAAAATTCAGGAGCATTTTTAAACCCCATTCCCCGATTTGTTTCAAATCTCTCAAGCTCCAAATCACAATAATTTTTATCTCAATTCATTCTCCAATGAATGTGGCTTTCCTCATAGCTACAACAAATATAATTAAATGAGGCAAATTTTAAATATTTAAAAAAAATTTGGGCCTAAGATTGGCGAGCACTGAGCACCTGTCAAAAAGACCTCTATTTAAGGTTGAAAATTGAAAGTAAAAAATTATTTTCAGATATTCCCCTCACACAAACTTTCACGTTTTGGAATCAAAAAAAAAATCAACGAGACGCGACCAAAATTTAATATTTTGATATATTTTTTTTTTAGTGAGGAGGGAGAGGGGGTGTTGAGCTTTCTTTCAACGACTTTATTTTTTTGCTCTGAGGTTTTCAGGATCTTAGATAATTTTCTTTAGTCGAAATGACCTGATTCGTCTATTTTGAGAGATAAAATTCGACAGACGTTAGCAAGTCTTTCAAAGAATTAATGATTTTCCTTGATTTTTACATAAATATTATGATTTTTGGGGTCGAGATGTGTCCAAAATCTGCGTAATGCGATCATTTGGAAGGAAAAAAGAAGGATTTGAAGGGTCCCAAAATTCGAAAAAGCATTTTGTCGCCTCAATGACGTTTTTCATTTCTAAAAGAATTGTACGATGCTTCTAAAATGCTGATAAAATCTGGGAGTGTTGTTTGCACCCTTTCATCAGTTCATTTTAATTCCCTCGTGCCTCAAATCAAAATTTTTATTTCAATTCACGAATCAAAGATTCTTAAATCAGGACAAATTTCCTGGTTTTCGAAAATTTTGGGGCACAATGCCCTTCCATCTAGTTTTACATGTTAAAGAAACCAAAGTGGAGTACAGATTTTTAAAATTTTGGACACATTCAACTTCCACCTCATCTTCCCCCTCCTTCTCCTCTTCCCAATCAATAGTTCCCAAGTCTTTTATATTCCATAAATGTGGTCGTTTTATTCATTATTCAAAAATTGAGAAATCTGTGATTCCCAATGAGTCTCGTGAAGTTGAAATCATTTTCTGAGTTTCACATCTTCACCTATTTCGTAGTTTTAGTGTCAAAGAGAGAAGTCAATGTGGTTACAAAATACACAAAAATTTTTGGGACTTGGACTAATTTTTAAAATTTTGGTGTTAGGTGAGTTTTCATTGTTTTGGAAAATTTTAGGTCTCATAACTCTCATGAGGGCCTTATGACTGAGATCAAAATTATTCTTCGAAGTTGATTTTTCAATTATCTATTTATTCAATTTTGGGGTCAAAAAAGTCAATTTGATGACAAAATGTGCAAAAAATGACCAAAACACTGAAACTGAAATACAATTTTTTGGAAAATTAATCCCCCTTCTTCAACTAGTCTCTCTCAAAACATTCAAAGGTACCCCAAATATGATTGAATTGAGCAAATTTTCATCGCTTAAAAAAATTAGGAGGCATAAATCTCTCTCAAATGAAACTATTTGGTGTCAAAATTATTTTCAGACGTTCGTTTTACATGAACTTTCAAGTTTTGAGGCCCCCAAAAAGGTCAACTGGATCAAAATTTATGCATACATTTTTTTTCAAATTTAGGCTTCAATTTTGAGAAGGCTTCAGCTTTCTTTCATCAACAAAAATATTAATTTTTTGCAGGGAAATTTCCAAAATTTCTTTTTTTATTTTTTTTTATTTCATTTTTTTTAATCAACCAATTTGACTATCGAGATGATAAAATTCGGACTTATATAATCGCTAAAGCATTATTAAAAATTTTTTTAAAAAAAGCACCCAATATTGAAAAAATAATCAGAAAACAGTCAAGCATTCTTCAAATCACACGAAATGAAAAAATTCATACCAAACAAACGTCTCTGACAAAAGTGATAAAAATCTGACACTTTTCAGTTCAGCAATTTTCCTTTCAAATTCTTCGAGTCGAGTATTTCAAACTCGAAAATTTTCACATCATTTTATGGCATCTTAAAGCCTACATTATTTCGAACTCGTTACGTGATATTTTCAAACCATTTATATGATTTACGAGAAATTTTTTTCCCATTGAATAAGAAATGTTCGCATAAATATAAAATTTTCCGGTAAAAAATGTAAAAAGATTCGAAAGTATTTCGTTTGGATTTATTTGCTTCGAAGCTGACTGGTAATTTCGCTGCAGCTTTTACTATTCATCTTTCTTACAAATGGAATTTTTTCTCACGCCACGTAGTTTTAGGAGAGAAAAAAATGGAACGTTTTTATATTATCTGCATTTACGAGTATGATTCTACTCTCTGTGTCTTTTGATAGCCAATAAATTTCTCCTCGAGGTTTTCTAAGAAATTGTAATTTGTTGGTAGGTACTAGGTAGTAAATTGCTGAATTATAAAGCTGAGCTCATTTTTTTTGGTATCAGTTTGTCAAAACGTTGGAATAAATTTTCAATTTTCTCGTTCAATATCAAAAAAATTACAGAAGGGGGTAAAAGAAGATTGAAAAAAGCAACCAAAGAAATACACAAAATGATTAAAAATTCTCTCTTTTTCTTCATCTTCACCCTCCCTCTTCGCCTCATCAGCCAAAGAAACATTCCCAAATGTACTTTTAATTACACATTTTCACGTATTAAAAAAAATAATTTGCTTTTTCTTCGTTGCAATTTTTTTCAGCTCTAATAACGATTTTCGCCTTGACATTTCTCACACCGTCGTTTCGCTTCATTCCGAAGACTACTCTAGCAGCGGTTCTAATTGCGGCCGTGATTTTCCTCGTCGACACTCAAATTATAACGCCATTGTGGAAATGCTGTAGTGAGTTTTGTATCTACGAGTAAATTATATTTCAAGCTTGTACCTTTATCTCTAGCCTGGCCACATAAGCTAGGCGAGAAAGCTTGCGAAAACACACAAAGCACAATACGATACGAGATGTAAACCTCAATCGGAGCATCTTCACGTTAAGCCTTTCGAGAGCTATGTACTTATAAGCCATAAGCAAAACCCTCTTAACCTTGTCCTTGCTTTCAACAACTCAAAAGGTTTCCACGTTTTTAACCAAATTCTATACAATCGCTTTTCACGCTCATCTTCTCCCTTGTACGAGCTGTAACTCGTATTTTGGTTTTCCCTGAAGAAATATACTTTGAGGAAAAATTTCTCGATAGATCGAGAAGAGGAAACAAAAAAGAAGAAAAATAAAAAGTTTTACGAGAGTTTATTTTCTCTCATTCCGGGTACCAAATCAATAAAACACATTCAAAATCGTAATATTCTCGTATACTTACTCGAAGGTAGGTATACGCTGCGGAGAAACATTATGTTCCTTCCTCCCCTCCCCCTCCCCCACTTCTCCTCTCTCTTGGGAAAGGCCTCTTCTTCGCTATACCATTTCTTTTATTTTTCCTTCTCCTTCGGCGCGATTCACGAAATGAAAAGAACATCTTGAAAATAATTTATCAAATAATACGACATGAAAGGCGAAAAAATTCTCCTTCGTATAATGTTAATTGCTAAATAGCTAGCTCTTTTTACCTTTTTGCTTTACTTTTGTTTCGACGAAAAATACGAGTAGCTATGTTTTCGTAGTCGTTAAAAGAGAAAATATTTTTCACCGAAACGTAACGTGGTCTTTGGTCAAAGAATATCAAAGGGTGCAAAATTTCCTCTAAACAAAAACACTTCGAACTGGAGAAAAAATATGCGAGGAATTTTCATGGCGGAAAAATTTGAATAGATTTTACTCTTTTTTTTTTTGCGACTTCTCGAATCAATCAGTTAATGAATTAGGAGGAGGAAAAAAACACCCGTACACAAAAGTTTTCACATGAATAGCATCAGATGCTGGATTTTTTTTTTGTTTTTTTTTCATCTCAATATAAATCTGAAAGAAAGATTGATTACCAAGTCTAAACCAACATGGCGTTCGAATAAATAGGTATAGTATAGCTCGCTATAAAAATACGATATAGAAAAATGAACGTGTGTATATGGTTTAGAAAATGGTCTCATGTCAAAAGCAAACTCGACATTTTCAAGGTGACCGAGAGAAAATTCGATTAAATAAGCATATTAATTTTTTGTTTATTTCAGAGAGAGATTTAGTCATTTTGGTTTCAACGTTCTTGATTTGTCTTTATTACGGAGTGGAAATAGGATTGCTAATTGGAGTGCTGGCTAATCTGATTCATTTAATATATTTATGGGCGAGACCTACGATAACCTCGGATAAATGCAAGGTAGTCAGAAATTAATATTATTTTAATATTCGTACTCGTACCTGTTCGAATTCATTATAATCTTAACGAACGTACATTGTCATCGAGTTATACGTATACTTCTATAAATGATGTATCGTTGATTGGTGCGATTGTTTTTAGAACGAATATGGAGAATATTTGGTTGTAACACCTGATCTAGGACTTTTCTACCCTGGTGTAGATAATCTGTATCAGTTTTTGGTGAAAACCGCCTCTCGTAATCGGCAAAAGCTTCCAGTCGCTGTCAACTGTTGTTATTTCAAAGGTGTCGATTACACAGCTATTCGGGTAGGTATTTGCATTGGATATATTGGAAAGTTTGATTCGAAAGTGGTGAAGTATTTCACTTAATGAGTAAATGGGACGGTAAATTGATGAAAATACATATTGGATACCTAAATGAAAGAATTGGTGGATAAAAAATTCGGTTTCCGAAATTGTTGTGAGGTTAGAATAGGGTGGACTGTCTTATACAACTGTAAGCTGATGCAAATATGAGCACAATAATTAACTTTCATTAGGTGAATTAAATTTTTACACAAAACGTAGAATATATAAAATGACTTACCCGCTTATTTTATTAATTTTTTTGAGATGAAAATTCCATCAGCTCATCTGAAACAAAGAAACCATTGATAGTTAATTAGGGATATTTAATAATCTTGTAGGTAGAGGACGTTGTTTTCAAAATACATTTATGATTACATAAAATAATTAAACCACCGGTTGACAGGTACAAAACCAAAGGGGGAAAGGAATAGCTTGCCCCCCTCCCAGGTCATCTAGAAAGTTGGAAAAGTTGGAAAATTCGTATTTTTTTGGTGAAAGTTGGCAAAGTTAACATTTTACCAACTTCATCGATAGCAAAATAAAAACCAACTAGATAAATTAACATCAAAAGTTATTAAAAGTTGCTGAGAATTTCCATTGTTTAGAACTGCTTGAAAATTCCAACTGACGATCTAAGTGGAATTTTTCAAAATATTTTCAAAAATTATCTTCTAAGAACAGAAAATTTCTTCATTTTTACAACTTCGACGAAATTGTTCAGAAAAATTGAAAAAATGACGACTAAAATTGTAAAATTTTATCATGCTGACAAAATTATGAAAAATTGCACAAACTTTTAAAGAAAGGTTTAAAAATTAACTTATAGTCCGGCATATGACAATAGGAGTAATTGCACCCCCCCCCCCCCGCCGATCCACCGGGACAACTTTTTTCAGGGGACATTCTAAGGAACATTTCAAAGCAAACTTGCCCAAAAAAAAGTTTGCCTTACTTACAAAACGGCGGCCATTTTGACTGACATGTCAGCCGAAATCGCAGATTTTGCGTTTCAACATAGGACTTGCACGAAATTTTTCAAACTTTACAAAGGTAGATCGAACGACCATGCAAAAATTTATCACCTGTCAAAATTTCAAGTGCTAAAGTGCATTTTTCGATTTTTGGTGAATTTTTGAAAATAAAATTTAGGCCAAAAATGAGGGGAAAAAATCAAAATTTTACCAAATTAACCAAGAAAGCTGAAATTTGGGATATACCCTATTTTTGACATGCCAAAACGATTGGAAACGGTTTCAACTCGATTTGAGCAGTTCTGGAGCCTCCAGCAGATTTTTGGAACTCGAAATTCCCACAAAATTCCATCAAATTGAAGTTGTAAAGCTGAAATTTATTCTAAAAACTAATTTCAATACGCTACGAAGTACTGCAGGTGAATTTCAAGTCGTTTTGGAGCCTCCAGCAGATTTTTGAAACTTTAAATTTTCACAAAATTTCATCACATGGAGATGGAAAGCTAAAATTTACTCTACACTCCAATTTTAACACTCTCTGAAGACGACTTTAGGCGGGTTCAAGTCATTTTGAAGCAATCAGCGACTTTTTTGAAAATTACTGGAGCGTCCAGTAGATTTTTGAAACTTGAAATTTCCCAAAATTTCATCAAACTGAGATGGAGAGTAGAAATTCATTCTGCAAACTAATTTCAATACGTTACGAAGTTAACTGCTGGTGGATTTCAAGTCGTTTTGGAGCCTCCAGCGACTTTTTGAAAGGTTGTATGGCGTTTTTTTTTTGGAAAATTAAAATTTCCCAAAAGTAGCTGGAAGCTTCAAAACCATTTGAAACCACCATGTAGTCTGCGAAGTAACTTTCAGCTTGCCAACTCCATTTGATAAATTAATGCTGGGAAATTTTAAGTTTCAAAAATCTTCTGGAGGCTCCAGTAATTTTCAAAAAAATTGCTGGAGGCCCTAAAATGACTTGAACCCACCTGAAGTCGTCTTCAGAGGGTGTCAAAATTGGAGTGTAGAGTAAATTTCAGCTTTCCATCTCCATTTGATAAAATTTTGTGAAAATTTAAAGTTTCAAAAATCTGCTGGAGGCTCCAAAACGACTTGAAATTCACCTGCAGTACTTCGTAGCTTATTGAAATTAGTTTTTAGAGTAAATGTCAGCTTTACAACTCCAATTTGATGGAATTTTGTGGGAATTTCGAGTTTTAAAAATCTGCTGGAGGCTCCAGCACCACTCAAATAGGGTTGACACCGTTTCCAATCGATTTGGCATGTCGAAAATAGGGTATGTCCCAAATTTCAGCTTTCTTGGTCAATTTGGTAAAATTTTGATTTTTTCCCTCATTTTTGGCCTAAATTCGATTTTCAAAAATTCACCAAAAATCGAAAAACGCACTTTAGCACTTGAAATTTTTACAAGTGATAAATTTTTGCATGATCTTTCGATCTACCTTTGTAAAGTTTGAAAAATCTCGTGGAAGTCTTATGTTGAAACGCAAAATCTGCGATTTCGGCTGACCTGTCGATCAAAAGGCCAACTTTTTTTTGGGCAAGTTTGCATTAAAATGTTCCTTAGGATGTTCCCTTTAAGAAAAAAGTTGTCCCGGAGGATCGGCGGGGGGGGTGCAATTACTCCTATTGTCATTTGCCGGACCATTACTGAATTCAAAAAATTCATCAAATGTTAAAGCAGGAAAATTTATACGAATTTTAGTTTTAAAAATTCCAAGGGTGGAAAAACTGTTTTTCTATTTTTCAAAATGGGTAAGTAATCTTGTTCCACATTTGAAATTTCTAAAAAACTGTCATTCAAATTCATTTTCAAAAGCTTTTGCCCTCACTTCACTCGGGCCTGAAACGAAAAAATCATAATTCAAATTCTAAAATTTTAAAACCAAAAATTAAAGTACATACTAAATCCCTTCAACAATAAACACAGAAGATGAAGCTTTCTTACCTCTCGAAATAGGAATTTTCTACAACTTTTACCTTGTTTCGCTCAGGCTTGTTTGCTTTTCTGCCTCAAAATTACAATTTCCAAAACAAAAACCATTCAAATTCTAAAATTTTGAAACTGAAAAAATATTGATCAACTCCTCACCTAAAAAATATTGTTTTTTTTTTGCTTCTCAAAGTACGAAGTTTGAAAAGCTTCTGCCATCGCTTCGCTCGGGCCTGCTCGCTTTTCTGTTTCAAAATTTACCTAAATTTCCAAAAAAAAAGCTTTGAAATTCATATTTTAAAATTTTAAAACCAAAAAATTACAAGCTAAACTCCTTACATAAAAAATGTAGTTTTTTACGTTTTGAAATTGGAATTTTTAAGAACTCAATTTTTCACAAAAACAAATGGGACTATAATAATTGATCAAAAATGTTAAAAAATAGCCAAAAATATTACAAAATACAAAAAAAAACATCTAGTCGGGGGGCCGCATAAGGATCAATTGCACGCCCCTGCCGATCCTCCAGGACAACTTTTTTCTTAAAGGGGGAGTTCTAAGGAACATTTCTAGCCCTCGTCCTCAAGAAAAAAAAGTGGCCCTACTTACAAGATGCCGGCCATTTTGATTGCCATGTCAGCCAAAATCGTAGATTTTGCGTTCCAACATGGGACTAGCATGAACATTTTTAAACCGTACAGAGGTAGATCAAAAGAGCAGGCAAAAATTCATCACCTGTCAAAATTTCAAGTGCTAAAGTGCGTTT